>NC_137346.1:31890771-32490771 GCF_965287045.1 Carcharhinus amblyrhynchos
TAGCAAAAGAGTTGGAGGTGTGCCGGTAATTAGAGGTAGAAATGCAGTGTTGTGAATCCATAGAAGTCTCAGGAGAGGAGACTGAATCACCAGGAGATGAGCAATCATTGAGACAGTTGGAATTACAGTGGCCTTTGAGGCAATTCTGGTTAGATCTTTGAAAGTGAGGGATTGAAATCTCTTGTGAAGGAAACTGAGTTTAATGAGCTTTTGTGACTCATTGTGGTCACTGATGTCTGAATGGGTTTCTGAGAAATCTGTGGAATCTGTTTTGGTCTCATCTGCCATTTAATATGTGGTGTGGTGTTTGACCACAGTTCGCCTATTAATGCATATTTACCTCTAGTTAGTTCTGAATGTTATAGCATAAGATAGATATTGTAAATTGTTTTGCTTTCTTGACTTTATATAATAAAGTTTATTTAGTCTCTTTGAATTTTGTGGCTTTATTGTCTTGGTGGGTAACTGGGATTTCAAACTTTGTCTCCTTTAAGCAAAATGTTACTGGTCTTTAACTGGATCCTAACATGAGACAGACTAATCTGGTAGCCATGAGCACATTTGCTTATCTGTTTAGTTGCCATAGTATTTTTTGGGTATTGTGCTGTACCGTAACCCACATGGAAACTATCTGAATACCCTGTATCCCATGATGCAGTGTACTCCCAAGTACTGTACTGAACCCTGGGCTCCATAATGTATCCTGATTAATGTTTAGAAGCTGATTTGCAGCCAAGAATTAGCAACTGCTAAAAACAGATGTGGGAGCTTTTGAAAAACTGTGATTTGATTTTTGTGGAAACAATGTTCCGGTGAATTGAGAGCAGTAACTTGTTCTGACATTGAGTTTTTTGAAGGGGTAACCAAGAAGGTAGATGAGGGCAGTGCAGTTGATGTTGTCTACATGGACTTTAGCAAGGCCTTTGACAAGGTACCGCATGGTAGGTTGT
Source organism: Carcharhinus amblyrhynchos (assembly GCF_965287045.1). NCBI lineage: Eukaryota > Metazoa > Chordata > Chondrichthyes > Carcharhiniformes > Carcharhinidae > Carcharhinus > Carcharhinus amblyrhynchos. Next base: position 31,891,722 of record NC_137346.1, read on the forward strand.
TGCATAAGGTTAAATCTCATGGAATCCAGGGTAAGTTATCTAAATGGAGACAAAATTGGCTTCTTAATAGAAGCCAGAGAGTGGTTGTAGAGAGTTATTTTTCAAACTGAGGCCTGTGACCAACGGTGTGCTTCAGGGATCATCGCTGGGTCCATTGTTATTTATCATTTATATTAATGATTTGGATGAGAAAATAGGAGGAGTGGTTTGCAGATGACATCAAGATTGGTGGCGTGGTGGACAGTGAGGAAGATTATCTCCAATTGCAGTGGGATCTTGATCAATTGGGCCAGTGGGCTGACCAATGGCACCTGGAGTTTAATTTAGACAAATGCGAGGTGATGCATTTTAGTCGATTGAACCAGGGTAGGACTTACTCAGTTAATGGTAGGGCACTGGGGAGAGTTACAGAACAAAGAGATCTAGGGGTATGTGTTCATAGCTCCTTGAAAGTGGAGTCACAGGTGGACAGAATGGTGAAGAAGGCATTCGGCATGCTTGGTTTCATCGGTCAGAACATTGAATACAGGAGTTGGGACGTCTTGTTGAAGTTGTACAAGACATTGATAAGCCCACACTTGGAATACTGTGTGCAATTCTGATCACCCTATTATAGAAAGGATATTATTAAACTAGAAAGAGTGCAGAAAAAATTTACTAGGAAGCTACCGGGACTTGGTAGATTGAGTTATAAGGAGAGGCTGGATAGACTGGGACTTTTTTCTCTGGAGCGTAGGAGGCTGAGGGGTGATCTTATAGAGGCCTATAAAATAATGAGGAGCACAGATCAGCTAGATAGTCAATATCTTTTTTCAAAGGTAGGAGAGTCTAAAACTGGAGAGCATAGGTTTAAGGTGAGAGGAGAGAGACACAAAAGTGTCCAGAGGGGCAATTTTTTCACAGCCAGTAGTGAATGTCTGGAATAACCTGCCAGAGGTAGTAGTAGAGGCAGGTGGAAATTTGTCTTTTAAAAAGCATTCAGACAGTTACATAGGTACAATGGTAAAGAGGGATATAGGCCAAATGCGGGCAATTAGGATTAGCTTAGGGGTTTAAAAAAAAGGGCAGCATGGACAAGTTGGGCCGAAGGGCCTATTTCCATGCTGTAAACCTCTATGACTCTATGACATTCAGCATTCCTTAAATTCACAGTGTTCCTCCCTCCATATCCGTACCTTCTGAAACTCTGTCCCCAAACTTCTCCACCTTATTAGCTCTTCTCCCCTCTCCCACCTCAAAACTTACCCCCTTCACTGCAACTTCACTCAATCCTGCAGCCACTCTCCCATCTCCTCCTTGATATCTTCCAATCTCGTGCAAAGTGCTTTCAGGGATTTGTTATTTGAGAAGGGCTTTATAAACGGAAGTTGTTCCATTGTTTTAGTAGAGGCTATTTTTGAGGTTCTGTTGGGTTAACTTTTGCCAATGATGATTTCTTGCTGAAAATTGCTGATCTGAAGCACTCAGCACCCAGTGAAACTGGTATGTAGAGACGAGGTGCTGGAGAGGATGAACCCGACTAGAAGCTGGGCTCTATGCTTTCCAGTTTGAGTAACTGATCATTTTTCCTTCACCCTGTTGTTCCTCAGTTGAAAGGGACTGGAATAAAACACTGGATTTTACAGTTTGATGTACAGTACTGCTGAGAGCCTCAGCCAAACCTTTGTTGTAATACCAGCATCATTTCTTTGTTGTAGCTATTTTGAGCTGCCAAAATAGCTACAACAAAGAAATGACTTTGTAAGGAACAAGAACAAAGAACAGTACAGCACAGGAACCGGCCCCTCGGCCCTCCAAGCCTGCACCAATCACGTTTACCTACCTAAACCAACCATTTATATCCCCTCTATTTCCTGTTTGTTCATATGCCTATCAAAATATGTCTTAAATGTGGCTAACATAATTGCCTCAGCTACCTTACTTGGCAGTGCATTCCAGGCCCCCACCATCCTCTGTTTAAGAAACTTCCCCTGTGCATCTCTACTGAACCTTTCCCCCCTTATCTTGAATTTGTGCCTCCTTGTAATTGTCACTTCGACAATGGAGGAATGGAGGGGTTATAGCAATGAGCTGCTAGTTTTGTGACTGATTGAGTAGATGTGGTGTCAGCCTTTCTGGGCTTTTCATCTCACTAGATTTGAGTTTCTTTGTTCCAGATTAAGTCTGGCAAAAAGCACACTGGTTAATCAGCAGAGTAGTGCAATAGTTAATGATATTAGATGAATGCGTTGAACTCTGAGCCTGTTCATAATTCTGAATGCTCACTGTACTTGTGGACATAATTTGAAAACAGCATGGGTAGTGAAAGCTGGAGCAGGAAAGGTTAATGAGCTAGGCTGAAACTTATCAGACATGATTGCACGGGACCTGGGAGTCTACTCTGGGCATCAGCAGGAAAGGGCGGTCATCTGCCTCAGCCAAATGCTGTTAGAAATTCCAGACTGTCACAATACCCAGCTCCTGAGGATAAATATTATCCAAAGTCTGATTTTGATTTGATTTGATTTATTATTGTCACATGTGTTAGCATACAGTGAAAAGTATTGTTTCTTGCATGCCATAGAGAAAGAAAGCAGAGAGTGCAGAATGTAGTGTTATTGTCATAGCTAGGGTGTAGAGAAAGATCACCTTAGTGCGAGGTTGGTCCATTCAAAAGTCTGATGGCAGCAGAGGAGAAGCTGTTCTTGAGTCAGTTGGTATGTGACCTCAGACTTTTGTATCTTTTTCCCGACGGAAGAAAGTGGAAGAGAGTATGTCCGGGATGCATGGTTACTTAATTATGCCGAGGCAGTGGGAAGTGTAGACAGAGTCAGTGGATGGACTGGGCTACATTCACGATCTTTTGTAGTTCCTTGTGGTCTTGGGCAGAGCAGGAGCCGTACCAAGCTGTAATACAACCAGAAATAATGCTTTCTATGGTGCATCTATAAAATTTGGTGAGTGTCGTAGCTGTATATATAACACCATTCTAGCATCCCACCCTACACAAGACTTATTTTGTGAGTAGGGCTGATCATGGAATAAATTCTGGGGATTCTCGCAGTATGAGACAGGAGGGCAGAGAGTCCATTCATGTGAAACTGTTCTCACTGTGTCTACCTGCCTGCCTGTTCACTAAATGATTTTAACAGACCTACATAGCATCATAGAATCTCTACAGAAGGAGGCCAAGCAGCCCATCGAATCTTCACTAATGCTCCGATGGAGCATCCCTCCCAGGCACTGTACCCGTAACCCCACATATTTTCCCCTCTAATCCCTCTAACCTGCATATCTTGAGACACTAAGGGGCAATTTAACATAGCTGATCAACCTAATCTGCACACCTTTGGATTGAGGGAGGAAACCGGAGCACCCAAAGGAAACCAACGTAGACACGGGGAGAATGTGCAAAATCCACACAGACAGTGACCTAGGGCTGGAATCGAACCTGGGTCCCTGGCGCTGTGAGGCAGCAATGCTAACCACTGTGCCACCCTACAGCCATTGTAAACTTTTTTGAGAATTGGATTGATTATAGAGTTAAAAAAAAATACTACAAATGTTAAAAATTTGGAATAGAAGCAGAAAGTGCTGCAAACACTCAGTAGGTCAGGCAACATCCATGTGGAAAATATTCGCTGCCTGTCTTGAGAATTTCCAGCATCTTCTTGATATATTTCTGTTCATACAAGTTTTCACTTTTCTTTTAGAAAGGGAATCTAAATTACAGATGACTTTTGAATGGTTTTGCTATTAGTTAAGGGTCTCTGCTACAGCGAGATCATAGAATCCTTTCAGTGCAGAAGGATGCCATTCAGCCCATCGAGTCTGTACCGACCACAATCTCACCTTGGCCCTATTCCCGTAACCCCACATATTTATCCTGCTAATCCCCTGACACTAGTGTCAATTTAGCATGGCCAATCACCTAACCCACACATCTTTGGACTGTCAGAGGAAACAGGAGCACCCGGAGGAAACCCACACAGACAGGGGTAGAATGTGCAAACTCCACACAGACAGTGACCCAAGGCGGGCAATTGAACCCGGGTCCCTGGTGCTGACCACTGTGCTACCCCTAATTTGTGGGTTAGCCTGGGATCTATAGTAAATAATTTCTGCAGTTGCTCTAATTTTTTCACCTGCATAAACCTATATTTAGATTTAAGCAAACTGCCTCCTGGGTATCTTTAGCCTACATTTTTCTTCTAATACTGACTGCATCCCTCCTCCCTCAGCACCTCTGCCAGTTACATACATGCTCACTATTAAACACTCAGTGACTTTCTCTTGCTCACAGTTGGGTTATACAGTTATTTTATTTTTAGCTATTTCTTTCTCTCAGAATGAAGCCGAGTTAGGGATTTATTTTGTGAGAAGGTGTGACTGGCGCCGCAATGACTGGAGGCAGATTAAGCAGCCAAACTTTGTGAATTCCCCAGCTGACTTGACAATTTTATAACTTTTCCATTTGCCTTGGACCATTGTGGTAATGTTTCATGAGTTAAAAACTTTCAAGAATAAGCAGCAGACATTCCAGAATAAGGCCAAAGTGCGTGATCTTGGCCCATTTGCTAAACAGGGGGGAATAATTCCATTGAATTATCAAGAGCACTTGCCATCTCTGGCCAAGGGTTGAATGAAACAATCAAGGCTGACACTCCAGTGCATTAGTGAGGGAGCATTGTACTGCCGCAAGTGCTGTCTTTCAGATGAGACTTTAAACCAAAGCCCTATCTGTCTGCTCAGGGGAAGCTAAAAAAGTTCACAGCACTATTTCGAAGAAGAGCAGGGAATTATCATCCTTGTTGTCCTGGTAATACTCATTCCTGAATCACCGTCACAAAAAGTTTATATGGTCATCATTCCATTGCTGCTTGTGAGAGTTTGTTGTGTGTAGATTGGATATTGTGTTTCCTATATTATGAAAGGTATTTCATTGGTTGTAAAATGCTTTGAGACATCTGTTTGTTGTGAACAGAGCCAAAGAATGCAAGGCCTCCTTCCTTTTCAAACACACAGGATACATTTAATCCTCTTGTTCACATGGAAGGAATATTTCACTGAAGTAAAGCAAATCTAAAGTAACACCAGTGTGCAGGATGACGTAATCACCAGGCAGGACCGAGCACGGAAATGCGATATATTGGTTCATATGAAAATATTCATTGCAGGTACTGCCAACTGCCTTGATGTTTTCATAAGCTTTAGAGGGTCCAGTATAACCTGGAATTTGGATTTAATATAAAATTGTACGGCTTGTAGGATTTGCAACTCTTTCTGGCAGTCGTTTACAGATTTGAAGTCTGCGGTCATGGATGATAGCTTATACCAAGTAATACTTGGTTCAACTGAGAGATCCCACTCCGGGCTTCTCACAGGAATGACATACAAGGTAGTGGTGCAGAATTATTTTGATCTGGATTAGATGGCAATAGAACAGTGTGGCAATGTGGGAAAAGACATCAGAGTGGGATTGGAAGAGACAGGGTTAAAGGAAATAGTCAATCAGCTAGGAAATAGTCAAGATCCATGCAAGAATTGTAGTGAAAAGATAAAAGTAAAGGCCCTTTATTTAAATATTTGAAGTATCCACAATGAGATTGATGAATGAGAATGGTATGATTAGAGATAAATGGTTTAGATCTAATCACCATTACAGAGATGTGAATCAAAGGTAACCCAGAACGGAAAAGGAGGAGGGCTATGAGATAAGGACATTGGTGAAAATCTATTATGGTTCAATGGATCAGGAAATAGAATCAGAATGGTGGAAATTAACAATTCGAAGAGTCAGGGAATGCTGGTAAGAGAATTTTATAGACCACGTAGCAATAGTTATCCCAATGGATAGAGCCTTAAACAAGAAGTTATTTGAGTTTGTATCAGAGGCAATGTGGTAATTGTAGATGAATTTAATCTTCATTTAGATTCAAATTAAAAAGCAATCTGGAAAATTAGATTATAGAATGTCATGACAGTTTCCTGGAACAGTACTTTTTATGTCAAGTGCTTATAGCTTTTGCTGTTGACATTTTAAATATCTGGTTGATTGATATTTTTCTAGATTTGTAGTAACTGTAGTTTATTTTTAAAGGAAGTTGTGAATGACTTTTTTAAGCTTTTCCATATAAGTATTATTACTACAGAGGTAATTGATTCTGTACAGAGCATACACTGGATGAATGGACTATGAGTTATTTCTGTGTGATAAGTTGACATGTAGGGTATGAAAGGTCATGGGTGATGAATGGATTTGCATGGAGCCTGTGAAGGATCATTGGGAATGGGTGGGTAGTTGGCATGGGGGCATGGGTAAGATCTTTTCAAGCTATCTTCTAAGAGGTTCTCTTATCTAGGCAATGGTTTGTAACACCTCTGAGAAGCTGTGAACCACGAGTGCTTGAGGAGCTAGTCTGACTCCACGAAAATTGCAGTGACTAGGAGATGCCTGCGCCTGCAATGAAACTGGCCAGGTTGGGAAGCCTTACCCTTCTCCCGCACAACCAAATATCGGAGGCGACAGGAATGGGAGTGGGAGTCTTGGAATTGTGTCACATTTGCCATTTTTAAAAGTCCACAGTTGGCGAGTCTCTGGTAAATCCAGCCACCACATTGCCTCCCCTCTCTGTTACCTATTGGCATTTTGGTTCCCATCACATCAGCTTGTAACACCAAATTAACTTGGTCAGATTCTGTTTGAAAGTTCTTTCAAGTTGCAGAGTGAGAGTGCTGATGGAGAGGCCAGTTTGTGTTTGTCTGCCTGCAGATAGTGAAAGTGTCACAGGGTCAAGGAGTTGGTTGGGGATTGCCTACTTAATTCCAAGATAAGTATGTTGTATGGCTGGAATTGGAAAAGGTCATTTAAGGCTTGTTTATTACCATCTCGTGTCTTTAAAGTTCATATTGTCTTTAATGTCTGTCCTATGAAGTTCAGAAATATGTAATTATCTGAATAAATGATATTTGAATAGTCTCCGGAGGAGGCCGGGAAGATCTGTGTTAAACCTCTGTGTGCTGCAGTAATACATCGAGGGGTAGCTGTCAGCACTTGCTGTGAAAATGGTTCAGCAATGCCAGTGAATAAATTATGTTGTGCTGACTAAATTGTATTGATAAAATGGTTTGACAGATGCACGAAACACTGCACTGCAGCCCTTAACTCTCTTCTAGAGCTGTGCTGTTTTCAGAATATCACCATAGGCAGAACAACTCCCTCCCACTTCTCTGAAATAACCCTCCCTGCATCTCAGAGTAGCATTAAAAATATTTTCCGCATGATTGTTATTTTTCTGAGAGCACCAAAGCAATCTGATGTAAAAGTTCTGGGCAACCAACTGCAAAAATAATCTAAAATCTGACAATTAACTTGAGGATATGAGAAGTTCACCTCATAAATCTGCTGCATTGCAGCCCATGTAAATGTCTGTAACCCTGATTACGTGCGTACCTTCATGAGTTAGTTATTTTATATGTTTCATCACTGTGATTACCTACGTGTCATTATTTGTCAGTAATTGCCAATATTTCCTCATATCTTAATGATTAACTATATTTTTTGAGTATCTCTGTGCCCTTATGTGTTAGTGAGTATCTGTGTGCCAAAACATACCAGTGCTTGAAACACTGTGTTTCATACCAGTTCCCCCTACACATCAGTGATTTTCTATTTATTCCCTGTGATGTGGTCACCCAAGTACTTTGCATGTCTTGTCTTAGTAATTTCCCGTGTACTCATACCTGAGTATTCTGGCAGGATTTCTTTAGCTATAAGGTAATGAGAATATGATTCAGGCATTTGGGTTTATCACACAAATTAGTCCATGATTATCTGCACACCTCTTATGTATCAATGACTTTCTATGTACCTTCATTGTCTGTTATTATCTGTGCGTCTCAATAAACGTAAAGGTAAAGTTTATTTATTAGTGTCACAAGTAAGGCTTACATTAACACTGCAATGAAGTTACTGTGAAACTCCCTGAGTCGCCACACCACGACACCTGTTCGGTCAATGCACCTAACCAGCATGTCTTTGAGAGTGTGGGGGGAAACTGGAGCATCCGGAGGAAACCTATGCAGACACGGGGAAAACATGCAAACTCCACATAGACAGTGATTCCAAACTGGGTCCCTGGCACTGTGAGGCAGCAGTGCTAACCACTGTGCTACCATGCTGCCCCGGTCTCCTCAATGGGCAGCATGGTGGCATAGTGGTTAGTACCGCTGTCCCACAACACCAGATCACATGTGTCATCCAACAAGCAAATGATTATGTGTGTCCTTACATGTTGGAGAGTATGTCCTTGCATGCCAGTAATTATGTCTGCCTTTACTTGTCTGTACTCTTAGTAAGTACCTGTGTACCAAAACAGGGATGATTAATGGGATTGAGGGTTATAGATAGGCCTGGTAGGTAGGGATATGGACGGCGCAACTTGTGGGTCGAAGGGCCTGTTTGTGCTGTAGTGTTCTATGTTCCATGTTCTAAAACACACCAGTGCTTCCCTTTTCACCCTGCATTATTAGTGATTTCCTGTTTATTACTTCTGAATGTGGTCAGCCATGTACTTTGCATGTGTTAGTAATTTCCTGTGTGCTCATACCTGAGTATTCTAGCAGGATTTCTTTAGATATAAAAATTATGAGAATATGATTCAGCTGTCTGGATTTATCACACAAATATGACTTTTTGAAAAGAGTAAGTAAACTTTCTGTTACCCTTTGTAATGTGTGAAGTCTTGCCTGTGGAGTCCTTAAACTCCACTAATGACACTCCGTGTGCCTACTGCTGCTCAGTGTCTGGTGCATGATGAAGTTATTGTTGAGCAGATGTGTTGTTCCCGATGTTATAGCTGTGTGATGTTAAACTTGGCAAGTTCCCTTCTAACTCTCTGAGCTCTGTGGCATAAAGCACTGGTGAAAAGAATGACAATATGTCATTATCTTGTGTGACAGGCAGAATCCTGCGGAGATAACTGATGGGAACCTTTGTATAAGGATGAGTGAAGCAATGTGATGAATTTTTATTTTACAACCTCAGTAAATGGAGACATTTTAAGTGCTTTTGGGTTGCCATGGCTAAATCTTTGGACGTGCAAGTTGTCTTAAGGTTTCAATAAAGTTAAAACCTTAACAAAAACTTGCATTTTATTTATTGAAAAACTGCATATCCCAATATTGAAAGAAATCCCACAACACCAGTTTAAAGTCCAACAGGTTTATTTGGACTTTAAACTGGTGTTGTGGGATTTCTTTCTGTTTTACCCTAGTACAATGCCAGCATCTCCACATCACGATATCCCAATGTTGTCAGTTAAAAGGAACATGCATTCTGTTTACTTACAATGAAGTGTGCTATTGAAGGCAAACAGTCAATCGATATCTTGATTGCCATGAGGGCGGCACAGTAGCACAGTGGTTAGCACTGCTGCTTCACAGCTCCAGGGTCCTGGGTTCGATTCCCAGCTCGGGTCACTGTCTATGTGGAGTTTGCATGTTGTCCTCGTGTCTGCTTGGGTTTCCTCTGGGTACTCCGGTTTCCTCCCACAGTCCAAAAATGTGTGGATTATGTTGATTGGCCATGCTAAGAAATTGCCCTTTAGTGTCCAAAGATGCGTAGGTTAGAGGGATTAGTGGATAAAATATGTAGGGATATGGGGGTAGGGCCTGGGTGGGATTGTGTTTGGTGCAGACTCGATGGGCCGAAGGGCCTCTTTCTGCACTGTAGGGTTCTATGATTCTGTGATTGATCTTAACCAAATTAACCGGCAGGAAAGGTAGGGTTTGGTCACAGACTTATTTTTCAGTTTTTTCTTTAAATGTGGATTACTATTTTCTGAACACAGTTTTTCTGTTGAGCGATAGTAACTTATTATGGTTCTTTCTTCCCAGTCTCTCAGGTACGTCTTCTACCCTTTTCCACAGTTTTTCCTTCTTCGGGTGCACCCTATTTGCAGTTCCCCTCCTTCCACTGAACATAAGCCACAGCCTTTATCCTATATACTCAGCAATCAGCAGGCAATCCATGTTGTTTAGTGTAGAAAAAATAATGAATGAAGGATCACACGCCACCCTTCAATCTCTATTATTAATTATAAGGAATGACTTGGGCATTGGAACATATAAGATCCCGAGAGGGGTTGATAGCTGAAAAGCTGTTTCCCTTGGCTGGAGAGTCATGAACCAGAGAATGCCATGTCAGGATAGGGATTTGGCCATTGAGAATTGAAATGAAGAGGATTTTCTTTACTCGGAGAGTTATGAATCTCAAGGAATTCAGCACTCCAGAATCTCTGGATGCTCAAGCATTGAGAATGTTCAAGGTTGAAATTGATAGTGTTTTTGCACTCTGAAGGAGTCACAGAATCTGGGAATCAGGTGGGAAAATGGAGTTGAAGTTGAAGATCAGCTATGAGATTTGAAGGTAAAGCAGGCTTGAGGCATTGTATGACCTACTCTTATTTTTTATGCTGTTTTATCTAACATATCTAAGGTAGACAGAAGAAAGAGTAATACAAACTTAAGAGTTTGAATATTTTAAGTACCTGAGCAACTTGATGAAGTAATTAATGTGGGAACAATAGCCAAAATGGGGACCATGTATTGAGTAGGACAGCCTGACGGGATACTGATCAGGAGAGAGTGATTCATTGATTATAGTATTTGTTAAATGGAAAAATAGACCTGGATGATGATGAGGAGAGAGATCGATTGGCTATATTTGTAAAATTGAAGAACTAATTAAAATGGACAAGTAAGATCATGTGTCACATTAGCAGATAATTAAGATCCAATTCATTGCTGTACAATGTGAAGCTCCACATCCGAAGGGCTGGCTGCAGTTCTGGCCACAAAATTGTGCAAAGGTTGTTATGCCTTAAGAATCATTCTGAATATCAGGAATGCCAGTGTTGAACAATAGTACAGTTAGAAGTCTCTCAACACCAGGTTAAAGTCCAACAGGTTTATTTGGAATCACGAGCTTTTGGAGCGCTGCTCCTTCATCAGGTAACTCACTTGACAGATTTTTTATTTAAACCAGTAGCTTAGCTTCACAACTGAAACTCTGGATCCAACGCTGGCATCTCCGCATCTTGAATAATGGTGAAAGAAGTTTTATTTTTGTTTATAAGAGAGACTTCACGGTGACCTGGATAAATGTTTTTACTCCCATGAAGTGATCGAGGATTGTTGATCCAGAAGTATTGTTCTCCAGTTGGCAGCATAATTTTTGTTAAGAACGGGGAGTGGGGGAAGGACTATTTCATCCAAAGTGGAAAAATGGAATAAATTCACGAGAAAAGAACATTAATGTAAGTAATGCAAATGGATTCCAGAGCTACTCAAGATTTTCTGGAGAAAGAGAGATGTGCTGAGGAGGAAAGAAAATGGAGCTGATATTAAATAAATGTAGGTGAGCTTGTTGGACAAATGGGCCTTTTGTCAGGTTGCTATAAGTTTTGATGTAAACAGATTAAGGGCTCAGTATGAGAATTGTAAGAGTGTATTGTAAGTCATGGAGTTATAATGAAAGCTTTTGTGAACTAAATACAAGAGATTAATTGTCCTTTTGTCCCAATACATCCAGCTCCAATATTTATGTCCACACTGCTCAATGTCCTCGTACTATAAGTTCCAAACTTCACTTTTATCAAAAGCTGTTTCAGCTTCCCGAACCTTTCAATCTATCTTTGGTTTTCCAGGAAGCTGTTTCTACAAAATTAAATAGAGTTGTTTTTTTTCCTTACAGAATGGTGCCAGTTATGGATCACTGGTGAGACGCAATACAGAGCTGCTAAAAGCTGTCAGGGAGTTAGAGCACACATGCATTACACTGAGAGAGGAAAACACTTTACTGGTAAGGGCAGTATGTCCATTTTACACAGGAATCTTTTGTGTTACCTATTAACCTTGAGACTGCAGTATCTTCTCCGTTCACTATGTCCCTCAGACTCTCTCACCCCATCCTCTCCTCGATCTTCCCCCTCCTCTTATCATTTCCTTCTCCTTCTCTAAATTTCTCACTCTCCTGTTTTTTCTTCCCCTTCTTCCCCCTCGTCTCTTTCTATATCCCTCTACCTTTCTCTCGTAACGTATCTCCTTTTTCTCACTTCCTCCCTCACCGTCTCTTTCCCTCTCCATTTTGGTCTTTGAACCTGAATTTGGTGCCGATGTGCTACTGCATGGGTTCCTATTAATGTCATTGTTCAATTGGTTGCCATTTGCACATGTTTGGCAGGCTAGCAGTACCTCCTGCTGACGACCTGTGAATGCTGGCTGTCCGCCATCCTGTTTTGATTGCTTTCCACTTGTAACTGAGAGACTCACAGGGTAGAAAGCGATGTTTCTAAAATGTTTTTCTTTCTTCAGCGGAAAAGCAGCTCTCCAGAGACTGAGGAGAAAGTGAAGAGACTAAAACGGAAGAACGCAGAGCTGGCAAATATTGCCAAGCGGTTAGAGGAGAGAGCCAGGAAACTTCAAGAAGCCAACCTCAGAGTGGTGAGTCTGTCTCTGAATGATGAAGAGAGTTAGTGCCTGATCTTTACTAATGCCACACATCAAAATCAATGGTTTAGAATCATAGAGTCCCTACAGTACGGAAGGAGGAAATTCAGCCCATTGAGTTTGTACCGACCACAATCTCACCCAGGCCCTATTCCTATATCCCACACATTTACTTTGCTAATCCCCTTGACACTAGGGTCAATTTAGCATTGCCAATCAACGTAACCTGAACATCTTTGGACTGTGGGAGGAAACCGGAGCATCCAGAGGAACCCCACATAGACACGGGGAGAAAGTGCAAACTTCACATAGATAGTGACCTGAGGCCAGAATTGAACGTGGGTCCCTGGCGCTGTGCGACAGCAGTGCTAACCATTGTGCCACCATGCCAGCCCAATTTATTTGTGTTCTTTCTGCAATGAACAAATCTTTGAACGGTGTAATCTTGCAGTGCAACTTGTGTCATCATCCAAACAAAAGCATTGTTGGACTTTAAAACCTCACTGCTGTAGGCCCACTGACGAATGTAAAATCCTCACCTCATGCACTTGCCTAGTTTTTACAGGGTTTCCCATGATAATGGATCTAACTCAACAGTGGAAGGCCCCTATTAAAACTATGGGATTTACAGCTTTACTAGAGGGTGTTCACTAGTCCGTCCTTTCATTTTATTCTGTTGCTTCCCCTTGTTCTCCAGTGAAAGAAACTCGGAAAAATCCTAAATCCTACAGTCAAGTGAGGAAAAGAGAAAGTGAAAGGAAGGAAAAAGAGAAGGGAAAGAGGGGAAAACATAGCTGTAACTAAAGAATATAATTCATTTTAGTAATTCATTAATATTGTTTTGAATACTGCATTTAAAGATTAGAAAGTTGATTCTGTTTTGCATCATTGTAAACGGGAACCTGTTTCTCTAAAATAAAAGGGGAATGTATTAGAACTGCTGCCTGTTCAGTCAGCACCTTTTTAAGAGCAGACGACAAATTATGACAGTTTGGGTGTGTAGCCCTTGATCAGATTTTTAACATTTGCATTTTTCCATCATATTTCGCTCTGTTTTCTTTGCAACATTGTGAAATTAGATAAAACAAAGCTCACTGTATATGTTTAAACACAAGTGCCAATCGCTGCTTGCTGCACTATTGTTCAGCTCATCCTCTTGTCAGCAGGTGAGGTCAGTCGATCAAAACATCCAAAAGAAATTGTGGCTCAGAGCAGCTGCGTCAGCAGGAATAGGGCAACAAACTTACATTTCAGCTCAGCATAGGTTGGGCACAGCTGGGGGCGTTGATAGGGTTTATGTTTGTGCCACACATGGATGGTTTGGTGTACAACGACCAACTGAAAAGCTCACTGCTCAATCTTATGATTGAAGAGGTTATCGCTATGATTTATCAAGTGCTGACAGCCCATACTGGGTGAAAGCAGCAGCTCTCTCCCTGAACCGCTCTCACCTCATCTTCTCTCATCCTGATAATTCGCCTGTTTGACCAATCTTTTTCTTTTTCCTTTCTTGGCTCAGCATGTTTTCCATATCATTATCTGTGCCGTGCTTGATCTGTGCTTTGTAAATACAGGTGGTGGTGTTTACAGGGTTCATCTGCTTTTGCAACTTACAAACACCTCAGTATATCTCAGACATATTGAACACTGAGGGCAGGATTTTAACTCGCAAGGGTGGACTGACGAGCAGGGTATGGTCCTCCCCACTTTGACATTTAACCAGTTTGTGTTTGAAGGCATAGGGAAACCTTAATGCCGACAGTGGGTCTGATTTTTAAATATGTTACAAGGCGATAGCCCCGCACTCTGGCTTTGACTGCTAACGCAAGGGTTTCTTCAGCTGCTTGAAGCTAGCCAGGTTCAATAAGTAAGAAGTCTCACAACACCAGGTTGAAGTCCAACAGGTTTATTTGCAATCACAAGCTTTTGGAGTGCTGCTCCTTCATTAGGCGAAGGAGCAGCACTCTGAAAGCTCGTGACTCCAAATAAACCTGTTGGACTTTAATCTGGTGTTATGAGACTTCTTACTGTGCCCACCCCAGTCCAATGTGGGCATCTCCACATCACAGGTTCAATGAGGTGAGAAATCAGCAGGCATTGTAAGGGCTGTGAAATTGTCAAGTTGGAAAGCCTTTGAATACTGAAATGTGACGGCCAGTTCCTCGCCAAAGTGCATGGTGTTTGATCATTCTGATAGTATACTTCCATTGCTTTCATGGTGAGCTCCAATGTTTTGGAGGTCATTTCTGCTATCCTGGATTTCACTCCCTTTGACCTGCACCTCCACTCTGCCAGCTTTCACTGTTGCACAGCAGCAGATAATGTTGCTGTGCCTTGGGCCTTTGAGGAGGAAACAGAGGAGCAGCACCATCAGCCAGAACAGCAGGTACCGCCACTCCCCAGGGCAGAGGGAGTGAGCACAGAACTCCAGCTTGATACAGGCGATACCCCAGGCCAGGTTAATCAAACAGGATCAACTTTCTTGACGACTGAGCAACAGGAGGCTCAGATTTCAACCACAGATTGGTGCTGGTATAAGCAGCCTCCTGCAACAAAACCTTCTTCTCAGTGGGCCTGGTGGGCACTGATGGCCAGTGACCAGCAAGATCACTGCAGTCCTGAATTTCTTTGCCTCTGATCCCTTTCAGGAATCTGCAGGATTTCACAATCTGCTGCGCTCAAATGTATCTCTTAGGTGACTAAGACCATGTTTGCCAGGGCTGCCAGTTACATCCACTTTGCAATTGCCAGCCAGAATGAGAGGCTCAGATTTGCTGCAGTGACTTGATTCCCACAGATCCAGGGAGTCAGGAACAACACATGTGGCAGTTAAGGCACACTCAGATCAACCAGTCAAACTGTATTGATCAGTGTCTAGCTCGTATGTGACCACTGGAAGGTTTTCTTTCATTTCTGTGTAAAATATGCTGGAAGTTGCCATGATACCTTCATACTCTGCCAGTCACATCTCCCACAGATCTTCACAGCTCCAAAAAGAGTCGGACGGTGGCCCCGCGGAGACTAGGGTTATGTTCTAAGGATGTGGTTGATGATACCTGACAGGAGCCCTACCATTGCTGCAGAGGAAAGGCATAACCAAAACAAAATGAGCACAGAGCAGTAATAGAGCAAGCCATTGGGTTGTTGACAATGTGACTCAGGTAAAAGCAAAATACTGTGGATGCTGGAATCTGAAACAAAACCAGAAAAATGCTGAAAAATCTCAGCAGGTCTGAAGGCATCTGTGGGGAGAAAATAGAGCCAATGTTTCGACCCTAGATGACCCTTTGTCGACTCCAAAGGATCATTTTGGAGATGAGAATAAAGCTTTTTGATCGCAAGGAAGCAGGAGCTCAGGAACGTATCTAACAGGAGTCACCAATCCTGAGTCTGGAATATCTAGCTGCATTGTGACTGCCACTGAAAGATGTATCATCCACTTACTGTGCTGCAGTGCAGGGAATATTGGGGCTGGTTCTTATCGCATTCACAAGTTTGTTTGGTACAATATTGTACAAGATGCTCGCTGGTCACTGTGGATGTAGCACAAAGCATCCCTGTAGATGTGGCACAAACCTTCTACATTTAAGAATGAGGTGATAAAGCTTTTAGCATTTCGATCCTTTCACATCAGTGCCTCTCCTTGGCTGCATGTATGTTAATACCGGTCTTTCTCGGACAGAATTCACAGTTAGAAATAACAAGATTGTCCATTTGGTGTTTAATCTGCCAGTACTCCATTCAACAAAACGTTTGTGCAGTGATTGGATTGAATGTTCTGTTTCAGGATCACCACCAGCTTGTTGAATACCATGCAGTGAATACTCAACAGAGTAAAATCCTGAGGCCTTGTTTTTATCAGTGTTACAATATGCCAAGACCGATCCCTGCATTACAGCTATACACAATGTGCAGCAAGCAGTTCTAAAACAGTCCACAGTTGCAGTTGCAGTTCACAATACTATACCCCCATCTGTATCTTTGAAAGAGCAGTTCTGCTGTAAGCTGTCCTGTTGCCTATCAGGGTGAATTCTAAACGGAGTAATAGCAGATGGGAGGGCATTCGGCTCACTGAAAGGTCAGGCTTCACCTTCTGGTGTACTAAAGAATGACAGACAGGTGTATGCTGTGTTGAGAAGAGAGGTAAATGTTCAAGGCTAAGGGCAGGAATGAATTGTTTTTAAGGAGTAGATTGATTTTCACGTGACCCTGCTGAATTTTGTCTGTGACTGTGTAGCTTAAAATCAGTGAACAAAGCTTTGATCCAAGTCTAATCAGACTCTTCTATCATAACAACCAGTGTATTCACTTACCCATGTCCAGCAAGAGTTTCACTGTTGCACGTGCTTTACACTGAAGATGCGTAACAATGGGCACGTGATAGCCTAGTGTTATTATTGTCCCACTATGAATCCAGGACCTCAGCTAATATTCTCTGGTTTGAATCCTGCCACGGCAGCTGGTGGAATTTGAATTCAACGGAAAAAAATCTGGAATTAAGAATCTACTGATGACCATGAAACCATTGTTGGTTGTTGAAAAAAACTGGTACACTATTGATCTTTAGGGAAAGAAATCTGCTGTTCTTATCTGGTCTGGCCTACATTTGACTCCAGAGCCACAGCAATGTGGTTAACTCTCAACTGCCCTCTGAAATGGTCTAGCAAACCACTCAGTTCAAGGGCAACTAGGGATGGGCAATAAATGCTGGCCACCAGCGACACCCATGTCCCACAAATAGAGAACTTCAAGGGGAAAATGCATACATTGTAAAATAATTACGTATTGAAAGTCCATTGTGCAACCTATGTAATCTTTAGCTTTGCTTTCTGAACTTACGTCTGCATACTCCTCGTAGAACTACTGCCATTTACAAAGCTGCTGCAGGGGTTATATATCTCTGCTGCTGTCACCATTAGTGTTTTATGCATTGACCTTAACAACTGCCTAATAGATCAGGCAGTACTTAGAGCCAGTATATTATGTACCTACCCTACTAACAGGCAAATTGATCGGACTATACTTGGAACTAGCATATGATACACCTATGCAAATACACCTGACTTGGCTAACTTGGCAGCGAGTAGAGCCGTGAAGATGATCATGTAGGAGGCAGACCATTTTTAGAAGGCTTAGAGCATTTTTGTGAAATGCAAATGTTGTCTCCAAGCATTACACTTGGTTTAGAATTTTTAATGTGTTAAAACCTCGTGATTGTTTGGACATATTCAGATTTTACTCTTAGACCTGATGAGCATTTAAGTGAACTCAGTCGAATGAGAAAATATGTATCAATTTCCGTTTTTATTGCAAATAAGGCACTTCCCCCTTTTGAAATTGCTGAGGATTTAAATGGCACTCAGTGTCTCTGTCGTATGGAGCACAGTCTGCTCACTGTCTTGTAAAATTCTCCTGCGTTAAAAGTCCAGGACGGCATCAGAGCACTGCAATGATGCTAAGTCACTGGTTAAAAGTCATTGTCTAGTCTTGATCACCATAGATGATACTAGAAATGGACTCACTCTCCTGGAATAGAGGAGGTGAGTGAGAGGCGTGGCAACACATAAAGGAACTTGGGGGCAAACCTGTGGAACATTTGTGAACCAGGTCTCTAAAATCATCAAAAGAAAATCAAGGGTTGATGCCACAGGACAGCAGGTAGGTAATTGTGGTGAGTATTACTGGGGTATTTTTTTGCTCTCTAACTGTGAGAGGTGTATCAAGCACACAGCTCAGAATCTGCAACATACTATTACTTACTAAACGAATGAACTGGATAGATGTTTTTTCTGATAAATCATTAGTAAGGCTTTAGTTTATCCCTGTTAAATTTAGTTCTTCTAATAAATATCGGCATCGCAGGGCACCTCAGATTTGATGCGAACCCTGTTCCGTGTTGAAACTCTAGAGCATTTCTCATGCTGCAGATGACCATGGGGATATCCACAGCTGGAAGAACTTGAGCTCCAAGTTTCAGAGCTTGAGCAGTAGTCAATGCAGTGCACCCACACAACTGAGCGTCTTGTGGATAGCATGTTTTGAGATATGGTCGCCTCAGAGCTTGAGTGTGTGCAGGCAGTAAAGGAATGGATGACTGCCAATCAAGCAAGTCAAAGCAGGTAATAAGAACATAAGAACATAAGAAATAGGAGCAGGAGTAGGCCATCTAGCCCTTCGAGCCTGCCCCGCCATTCAATAAGATCATGGCTGATCTGTTGTAGCTCAGTTCCACTTTCCCGCCCTCTCCCCATAACCCTTAATCCCCTCTCTTATCAAGAACCCATCAACCCGCTTCTTAAAAATATTTAGCGAGGCAGCCTCCACCACTTCAACGGGCAGAGAATTCCAGAGATTCACCACCCTTTGAGTGAAGAAGTTCCTCCTCAACTCCGTTCTAAACCGCCTCCCCTTTATCTTGAGGCTGTGCCCCCTAGTCCTACTGTCTTTTTTGAGCGGGAAGAGTCTCTCCACCTCTATCCTATCCATCCCATTCATCATCTTATACGTCTCAATGAGATCTCCCCTCATTCTTCTAAACTCTAACGAGTACAAGCCTAGTTTATTCAGCCTCTCCTCATAGCTCAATCCCCTCAACTCCGGTATCAGCCTAGTAAACCTCCTCTGCACTCCCTCCAGGGCCAAAATATCCTTGCGCAGGTGCAGAACTCCTCTGAGGGAATCTCACTCTCCAACCAGTATTATGTCCTGAATACTGGTGAGGGTGATGATCCTCTGCGGAGTACAACCAGAGTCAAATCCATAACATCATGGACTACTCAGCCATAAATGGGGGCAATAGGAGGAAGATCGGGTAAACAATAATGAAAGGAGATTCTGTTGATTTTAGAATGGGCTGCAGCCACAGACTTGAATCCAGGATGATGTATTTCTTTGCTGGTGTCAGGGTGAAGGGTGCATCTGAACACTGCAGAATACTCTGCTGTGGGAGAGTGAACATCCAGAGATCAACACCCATATTGGTTCCAATGACATAGCTATAATGATCAGAAAAGTCAGCTATTGACTGACATTCACAGGCCAAAATTTGGACAAAGTTGGACTATCAATGTATCGATGCAGGGAAATGTGTACCTATCCCAGCCATTGAAAACAATTCTTGGTTTTCTGTGTCATTGACTATAATATCTGTTTTCATTTAGGTGAACTCTCCTGTCTTAGTTAAGGGCTCCAGTCTAGAACATTACAAGAAAGCATTTGCCAGACAACGTGCCAAAGATCTCTCTGAACATGCTGATGTCATCCTCGCAAAGGACAAAGAGATCGAAGAACTGAGGCAAGAATGTCGTGACCTTCACGCAAAACTGGGACCATCAAAGGTACAAAACTTCTCTCTGATTTGGTATGCCATTTATTCACAGTGAAGTCTTGCTCTTCAGAAAAATTATGTATAGTCTTTTTTTATTTGCGTCACAAGTAGGCTTACATTAACACTGCAATGAAGTTAGTGTGAAAATCCCTTAGTTGTCACACTCCAGCACGTGTTGGGGTACACTGAGGGAGAATGTAGCATGGCCAAAGCACTTAAACAGGATGTCTTTTGGACTGCGGCAGGAAACTGAAGAACTTGGAGGAAACCCACACAGATGCAGGGAGAACGTACAGACTCCACACAGATAGTGACCCAAGCTGGGAATCGAACCTGGGATCCTGGCACTGTGAGGCAGCAGTGCTAATCACTGTGCCACCGTGCCACCCAATAGGATATATTTACTCAAAGTGAGCTACAATTGACTAAGTGTATTGAGAAGTACAAATGTGCTAGTTATGTTCTGATAGGAAATATTGCCCACAGGATTACTCGCACAAGTCTGTAGAATTTGCATTCGCAATTATTTATATTACTCACAACTGCATTAAAATACACTGAACATGATGGTGGCAACCATCAAAAATGAGTCAGTGTTTCGTATTGACTGCTGTGTAAATCCTCAAATCATTAAGACCTCAAGATAAGGAGTTATACCATGAGAAGTACCGATTACTTGAGAATTCACAGTTGCAAATCCTATTGTGTCAGTGACAGCTCTGGGACGAATACCGTACATCCACATGGACAGAAGAAAGTCACAGGCAGAAATAGAGGGGTTAAAGAAATTGAAAGTAATGATATTACAAATTCAAAATTTATCAGTTTAAAAAGCTGCAGAATTTATTTCTGGAATGTTACTGTATTTTTTTTCTCTCTGCTTCCTGAGTTTGAGTGTTGCAGCATTACTTCTTTGCAAGTCACTGCTGAGTGTGTGCAGTTCGCCCTCTGCTGGGCACGCTTACTGGTAAAGCAGAATATTCACACCTCAGGACAGCAGCATATCTTATTCACAAGTGCCTATTAAATGCATCTCGGCTATCTGCATCAACTGTCCACATGGTAGTGAAGTTCACATTGTGGCCAATTTTTGGATTAAAAAAAAGTCTTGCCTAACTTTCTTATGGAATTTAGTGACCAACTTATACTTATGACTGAATTAACAACAAACCCAGGCATGAGGTGATGAAAACCTTCAGTAATAGAATGCTTTGGGAAAGACTGCATCCAAAATCACCCTTTCATCTCCAGCAGGCCACCCTTACCACATACCAGTTCTCACATGCTTCACAATGCTGTAATCTTGGGTGAAATTGGAATAGTGACAATGTCTGAGTTGCTGAAAGCATGAAGAATGATCATGAGAGTGTGGAAACAAAGCACACAGCAAATCATTTTCAGAACAGTCTAAAAATTCTGGGAAGACAAACAAAGTGAACAATGAAAAGAGAAAATGCATCATCAATTGAGTGAGAAACAGTTACCACTTCAGATTGGTAAACTTGAGTCAATATTAAATATGCAACATTGGCATACAAAACTTCCATGGAAGCTTATTGGCACAGATGGGTGGTGTGGTGGTTAGCACAGCTGCCACACAGCACCAGGGATCCGGGTTCGATTCCCAGCCACAGTCGATTTCCACCCCCAATCCAAGGATGTGCAGGTTGGGTGGATTGGCCATGCTAAATTGTCCCTGAGTGTCAGGGGGGCTAGCTGGGCTAAATGCATGGGATTATAGGGATGGGGCCTGAGTGGGGTTTGTGGTTGGTTCAGACTCGAAGGGCCGAATGGCTTCTTCTGCACTGTAGAATTCTATAATCTTTTGGGAAAGAGGCCAGTCAATTTGGCGACATTTTCCAGCCACGATAGGCCCAAAATAGGAAAATCCCTCCCGAGGTCAATAGATCTTTGCACCACTATTCCCCTGGCCACCATGATTCCCGTGGTGGGTGGGATGGGTAAATTCCCCTCATTGTGTCTGTGTTGTGTCTTTGCTAAAACAGTCCAAACCTATTCCCATTTCCCAAGCTCTCCTGTGCTCCTTCCTTGGCTTTAAATATTTATCCCATTTTCTTTTCAAAAAGTGTCTGACAACTGCTGGTGGTAAGGTTTTCCGCACTCAGACAAGCTACTGAGATCTTTCTTCTAACTTATCTTCTTGCTGTCTCGGTAACGTTTCTCAGCTAATGATCTTCACAACCCATCTCCCTTCACTCGGTCCCCAGACAGATGAAATAGGCTTTTCCTGTTTATTCCAGGAAAATGCTTTATAATTTTAGAAAGCATTGATTTAATTTTCTCTGCTTCAGTGGAGATAGTCCCAGTATTTCCTTGTAACTGCAAAATCGCATCCTTGAAATGTATCAACATTACAATTCCCATTGTGGCACACTAAACCAAAATAACCAAACTTACAGAATGCCCCCCAAAATGAAGAGAATTACCTACAAGGTTCCACTTTTTGAAGTTTTTACTTTGACTGGAATCAGACCCAACACACAATACATGTCAATTAAGAAGCATATGAAAATAAAAAGGTAAACTTCACTTTGAGTAGCTGATGCAAGAAAAATACATCTTACGCAACCACAAGCACTCCCCACATAATTGTACCACTATTTTGGCTGTACAGTGGCAAAATATAACACAACAACATAAGAACTAGGAGCAAGATTAGGCACTTCAAACCCTGAAGCCTGCTCCGCCACTCAATATAATCATGGCTGATCTCATCTTGATCTCATCTCCGCCTTCCTACCCATTCCCCACAACCCTTTATCTCGCTACCAATTAGAAACCTATGTATCTCCTCAGATTTGTTCCAGCCTCCACTGCAGTCTGTAGAGAATTCCACAGTAGCACGGACCCTTTGAGTGAAACAGTTCTTTCAAATTTCTGTTTTTTGCCACCCCCTGAGCCTAAAACTGTGACCTCTCATTCTAGAATGCCCAACAATGCTGCTCCTTATTCACACAGAGTAGGTCCGACAACAGTTTTCACGCCCCAGTTTCATGGGCATGATTTATCATCAGCAAGGTTCACTTCTGTGAAACCGCATGGCAGATTTCCAGAGTTCTTTTTCAACCAACCATCCAACCACTATCACCATCATTCAGGTTTGGCCACTTCTGGGAAAACACTCAGTTTTTTTGGATTTCTGAGTGATTCACACAGCTTTTCCAGGTTTGAGACCTTTTTAGCCAGCTCTCTCAGCACCCCCAAGAGATCCTGTCTCCTTTTTTGCCAGCCAGGAAAAGCAGACCTCTTCCTGCCAGTATTTTGTTTCTTCTCCTCACAAGAATTCTCTGTGTCCCTCTTTCTGTGTCTGATTGCTTTGTATGTGTGTCTCCTGTGAGCCGATCGCCTTCACGCTCCAGTTGAGGTCAAGGTAGCTAATTATCATTTTCACCGAGATACAAGGTTAATGTGATTCATGTAACCATGGGGAATAAGGCAGGCCAGCTGTTTATGAGCTATTTAGGTTGCTTGAAATTCAATGGATTTAGACAGACAGGAGTTCCCCATGGTCAGCAGAGACAAGAGTCTGCATGGCAGGAGGAGAGAGAGAGAGAGAGAGAGAGAGAGAGAGTCTTTAGTCAACATGATGCCGCCTGCAGCCATTGGATTCTGGGAGATTCGGCCAGGAAGAAGAAGAATCATCAGAACAAGCCTCTTGTTGATTGAAGAAATTCACTGAAAATTGAGGCAAGCACCTGAACATGTTCACTCAGAGTCACTATTTGGAAAAATCGGGATACAGGAATCCATTGAAAACTGGGAGAAATTGTGTACTATTTGCAATAAGGACTGTAATTCTGTGGTGAGTGCAATAAGTCTGAAAGGGGAACACTCTTTTCTGTAGGTTAAAATATAAATTGTCAACAGAAAGAAAATAATGTTCAGTCAGTAGTTTTTTTTAAAAATAATGTATTATGGCAGCATTTTTTAAACAAAATCTTGCCTCGTCAGTCTTTCAGCTAATAACTGGAAGTTTGAATCTCTTTATAAAAATTATCGGTCTCTGCAGCGATCATAAAATTTTATCTTGCGCCTCACGTGCATTTTCTTCCCTGACCTTCCCTTCATACCTTCATCCCCACATGGCTCCCAGCCCAAACAATTTAAGTCCATACACTGGTCATTCATTCTGGTTTTCAAAGTCAACAAGTGAAGATGTGTTTTGACCATGGTCCATTCTACATATCACACTCCCTATAATCCTCCACATCTTTAGGTGGATTGGCTATGCTAGTAGGGTAATCCTGGGGTTACGGGGATAGGGCCTGGGTGGGATTGTGGCCAGTGCAGACTCGATGGGCCGAATGGTCTCCTCCTGCACTGTAGGATTCTATGATTCTATGTCGTACCCCAGATGTTTCCACCAGTGTCAGTCGTGGTTATAGTTTCTCCAGAAAGAATGCAGAGGCTTTCCTGCAAAATTCCCACATCCATTTTAGACAGTGGGAATATGATTTAATATGCCTTTTTCTCGTAAAAGTATTGTAGAATGTGAGATCAAAAGATTTCTGAAACACAAGCAAAGCCTCCCCTGTGACAGGCTCTGACAGAAGTGCCTCAGAATTCTCCATTCATCCACTCTGCAGCTGCAGGTTTACCATAACAAGTAGTCTGCAGTCACTCAGAAAGAACTCGATTTTCCCTGTGCCTTACCAGCTGCGTTGCACTGCAGTTTCCTAACAGGTAAGAGGACCTCATCATTTTGTACATCTATTGTTTTTACAAAAATATACAAATTTGGCCAGTTGAGCTGGCTCTCTGTGAAAGCAATTTAGTGAGATCACTGCTCTTTCCCCATATTAGACCATAAGACATACAAGCAGAATTAGGCCACTCGGCCCATCGAGTCTGCTCCTGATATGGCTGATATTTATCTCATCCCCACTTTGAATATAGTTGGCAGTGATAAATATACTTGCTACAATGATAGTTTTCTGAAAGATATAGAGGTTTCAGAAGTCTGCAAAACTCTCCTAACTTCAACCAGGACAACCAAATTCCAACTTCTTTTCTTCAAAAACCTGTTTCTTTCTCTGTTACAAATCCAGGACTACACATAAAACGAATATCACATGGTCCTGTCAATCACTCATCTAAAATTGCAGGGAATTTAAGTAAACAAAAGTCTATTAACTCTATTTAACATAAATACTTGAATAATTGCTCCGCTCTCGCAGTATCCAAGCTTTATTCCTTCCAGACGTACTGACTACTTGTAGAAAAAAGCTGAATTTTAAAACGTCCTGAAACATAAAAATCACACAGTATATATACATTTAATTTGCACACTTTCATCACAATAGGGACAGGTTCTATCTACTCTTGTATGCATCTCACATGCTTTTGAACAATCCTATCAAATTTCTTCCTAACTTTCTCTGCTCTAATCTACCAACATACTGAAGTCTCGCAGTGCTGGAACCTTGGTCATATATATTTTCTATACCCTCTCTAAAGCTTTCACAACCTTTCTGAAGTGTTGTGCTCAGCACCAGACACACTGCTCCAGGTGAGGCCAGATGAGTTTTTATAAAGATTCATCGTAACGTGCTTGTTTTCAAACTCTATACTTCTTATTTATAAAGTCCAGTATCCTGAATGTTCTTTCAATCTCTTTCTCAATCTGCTCTGGCATCTTCAACAATATCTGTACATGTATTCCAAGCTTATGATATTGAATGATGCTGATTTGACAATTGGTGATGGGATGATTGTTGATATCTCAATTGCCTTCACGGATTACATGATTGAATGAGTTGCAAGATCTGTTTGCCCTGCATGTACAGGGTTCACATGGCAGCTGTTTCTCACCAGCCAGTGATTGCAAACTCAACTAGTGAATGTCTTCTAATGTCCATTTCATGACAGCTTCAACGTGGTGATGGTATTTGAGTGGCAGACTTGCGTATGACTTTTGCTTGTGCAAATTCTGCTAAATCATTCACACTACTAGTTTTCTCCAGTCTTAGAATTCTTATTAGACTTGTATTTTGTTTGTATCCATTTTATAAGGTTACTTAGGATCATGATTTGTTGCTAAATCCATCCAGTGGCGGATAGGGTGTAGCAAAGACATGACAAACTCATACCTAAAGTTAAATGAATTTAATTTGTGTTGTAAGATTGCAGTACATAAATGTTACCTGGCTCTGGGAAAAGAAGTGTCAGTACTGATCTAATAACTCTGAATCTTGGTCTGATGGATGTCTGCTCATTCAGTTTTTGTGTTCTTAAAACCATTACAAGCCAGGATCTGTCCAAATATTTCCTGAATGCATTTTTTAAGATAAATCACCCATTTATGAAGCAAGAGGAAACATTACCACTCATTCTTTTTGCATTATAGTCACATCTCAAGCCAGTGCAAAACTGAGTTCTATTTAACCTTTTTCCAGCAATTTACAAAGTTTGTAGTGCTCAAATACAGAGGAAAATTTCCAAACTGACCTCAACATTTACTTTCGATATTCAATACATTTGTTTGTGAAGGTTTCTAAGGAACAATCGTATTGCCACCCTGTAATCCAAAAAATGGTTATTCTCATTATCATATTCTTAATGATATCTGCTTTCTTATTTCAGTGTGTAAACTCTTGGAATAAATCAGGGCACCTTTTCTGTTTTTGTGTGTGCACAGGAGGCTCCTGACAGGTTGAAACACAGTGACTTTGAGCGTGTGCTGAGAGAGTCTCAGAAAGAGGTGTTGAGGCTACAGAGACAGTTAGCTGTGGTCTCTCTGCGAGAATCTCCTCACCAGCAGAACTCAGGGCCTGTGAGTAAAATGATCATGCAACACTGCCTTATCACATCAACTCGCATCTTTAAAAATACATACATACCGTTGATTGATCCCTATGTTCTTAGCTCCATTTGGTCTTCTGTGATCTGTGTATATTGCTGTATTTGTCGGGCAGCACGGTGGCACAGTAGTTAGCACTACTGCCTCACAGTGCCAGGCACTCGTGTTCAATTTCTGGCTCTGTGTGGAGTCTGCACGTTCTCCCCATGTCTGTGTGGATTTCCTCTGGGTGCTCCCATTTCCTCCGACAGTCCAAAGATATGCGGGTTAGGTTGACTGGTTATGGTAAATTACCATTTAGTGTCAGGAGGACTAGCAGGGTAAATATATGTGGCTACAGGGATAGGGACTGGCTGGGTGGGATTGTGGTGGGTGCAGACTTGATGGGCTGAATGTCCTCCTTCTGCATTGTAGAGATTCTATGAATAAGGTGGATAGTCATGTAGGTCATTGGTGGAGTTCTTGGCTCAATCCTATTTGATTACCTGACCCGGGCTATCCAACACTCAAATTCTAGTCCCCTCTCTGTCTTATGTAAATTTTCCTGTGCACCGTTCCACCCAAACCCAGAGTCCGGGGGTGAAATATTCCTGCTCTTCCCACATTGACATGTGATCTCCGCATGGCACAGGTTTCCCAGCAGTGAAGGATGTGAACAATAGTGTTCATGATGTGGAGATGCCGGCGTTGGACTGGGGTAAACACAGTAAGAAATCTGACAACACCAGGTTAAGTCCAACCGATTTATTTGATAGTAAACTCACAAGTTTTTGGGGTTTCTCCCTTCGTCAGGCGAAAGCTTGTGAGTTTACTATGAAATAAATCGGTTGGACTTAACCTGGTGTTGTCAGATTTCTTACTAATAATAGTGTTGACAGTGGTAGAAATCCCACCATGGGTCTTGTAGCATCAGGGTAGACTGAATCAGGAATAGATGAGTACACTCCATCTCAGACAGGTTCAGCCACCTACACCCCAAAGACAGACAGTTAGCGGAGTAGTGGGCATCAGAATACAAATCAAAGCTGGAACAGAGAGAGACTCAGTTTAAACAATTAAGAAATGCAGGTGAGAGACCAGGCCATATACAGTGCGGCTTCACCACAAACAGATAAAGGAAAGAAAGACTGGCACTTTCACAATCACGGGAATTTCCAAGCACTTTTTATTTATTAGTATAATAAATAGGCTTATATTAACATTGCAATGAAGTGAAAATCCCCTGGTCGCCACACTCTGGTGCCTGTTCAGGGAGACAGAGAGAGCATTTACAATGGCCAATGCACCCTAACCAGCACATCTTTTGGACTGTGGGAGGAAACCGAAGCACCCTGAGGAAACTCATGCAGACACGAGGAGAACGTGCAGACTCAGCACAGACAGTGGCCCAAACCGGGAATTGAACCCGGATCCCTCACACTGTGAGGCAGCAGTGCTAACCACTGCACTACTGTGCCGCTTTACAGTCAATGAAACACTTTGAAATATGACCACTGTTATAATGTAGGAATTATGGAAACTAGTTTGTGCTCATCAAGCTCCTGCAAACAGCAATGTAACAATTCCAGAATAATCTGTTTTTTGTAAAGTTGATTGAGGGTAAATATTGGCCAGGATGCCAGGGGCTGAATGTTCCCTTCCCGCCCACCACAGGAATCATAGGCAAACCATGAAAATGAGTGTAGACCTTGGGCAGGATTTTCCCATCTTGGGTCGGTAGCTGGAGAATCCCACCCCAGGGATAACTCTTCCACTGTTCTTCGAAGTAGTGCCGTGGGATCTTTTACATCTACCCAAGCAGGGAAATAGACCTTGTTTTAACATCACATCCAAAGAGGCACCTCCAACAGTGCAGTGCTGCTTCAGTATTGTACTGGGCCGTCAGCTTTGATGTTTGTGCTCAAGCCCTGCAGCGTGTCTTGAACCCAGACCTTGTGGTTCCAAGGCTAGTGTGCTACCAACGGATGTCGCACAGACAATAAGTAGTAACTGACCATTGCTTCTAATTGAAACTCTTTATATGACATATGTTATTATAAAGCATGCCTTCAAACCCATGAAACATAGTTCTAAGCAAGTAAGCCTGTCTCCATTTGGATTTGCACTAAATTAATAAGGTGTGATCAAGAGGCTTACAGCAGTAACTCTTGACAGTTTCCGGAGTCTTAATGTTGGCGCTGATACTGCAACTGTGACTCTCCAAAACTAGATTTTGGAGTCTAGAGAGTTTACCAGCAGCTCTAGCAGCAATGTGTAGAGTGTGGAGGACATTCATTTATGTGACGTCAACGTTACCTCCTCCTGTCCAGCAGAATTAATGTAACGGTCAACTACGCAATAATGGAGGGTACAGCTATTACCGATAACCTCTAAAACAAATTGGACAGAGACATATTTTAATACTAACATAATCAGATCCAGAGTATTTTACAAACAAGATCGCCTGAGCATAAATTGAAACATATTTTAACATCTGGAACAGCTTGCCTCTCACTTTCAACTGATTCTTTCAGTGATATGCAACAAGATTATCCCCAGAGACCCTTTCTTACCAACTCAGTGTGGAAACAGAGAGGTAAAGAGGGAAGAGAAGAAACATGAAAATTCACATCTGTTATACTCAAGATCAAAGAATATTTTCTGGGGCAGACAGTCTTGTTAATAATCGAGTTTATCATTCAGACATACACACTGGTTAAAAATAAAGGTTTAATTCACTTCTGATACATGACTTTCATATCCAAAATCATGACAGCTTTTTAAATTTGCCTTCAGTGGGAGTCTGCAAAGTCATACATTTTAAGTTCTCAGACATGACAGGATTGCAAAAGCAATTAACTTATGAAAATGTCTAATGACATTGCTTTGTGAAACTGGTAAATAATCCCCATGAAAATATAGATATCCCAGGACTTTATTTACTACTTGCCTGTTTTGTCACCACAAAATGAAGGGAAGGATTTGAAAAAAAATTATCCGTGTTTTAAAGTCAACGCGCTGTTTCACCAGAAAGCAGTGTGGGTCAGCAAGCGCAGGGATGATGGGGAAAAGGACGTAAAAGTTTATTTATTATTGTCACGAATAGGCTTACATTTACATCGCAATGAAGTTACTGTGAAAATCCCATGGTCACCACACTCCGGCGCCTGTTTGAGTACACTGAGGGAGAGAATTTGGCACTGCCAGTGAACATAACCAGCACGTCTTTTGGACTGTGAGAGGAAACTGGAGCACCTGGAGGAAACCCAAGCTGATACGGGGAGAATGTGACACTGCACAGACAACCACCCAAGCTAGGAATCAAACCCAGGTCCCTGGTACTGCAAGGCAGCAGCGCTAACCACTGTGCCATTGCGCTTCCTACACTTAATGCGTGTCTTGGATGATCTCAGGTTTACCAAAAGTAGAACACGGGAAACCAGTTCGGAGTGCATTAGAACTAAAAAATGAATGGATGAGGGTTTCAGCAGCAGATGAGTTGAGACAGGGTCGATGAGGTGATGTTGCAGAAATGGAAATAGGAAGTTGCTGAGCATGTTGATAAGAAATAGGAGGGACGAAGCATGATTCATGCAGAACATAGAATCTCTATAGTGCCAAAGGAAGCCATTCAGCCCATCGAGTCTGCACTGACTCTGACAGCGTATCCTATCCCTGCCCTATCCACATAACCCCACATGTTACCCTGCTAATTCCCCTAACCTACACATCTTGGGTCACCAAGGGGCATTTTAGCATTGGCCAATCCACATTACCTGCATAATCTTTGGACCAAGGGAAGAAACTGGAACACCCAGAGGAAACCCATGCAGACATGGGGAGAATGTGCAAACTGCACACAGACAGTGACCCAAGCTGGGAATTGAACCCTGGTCCCTGGAGCTGTAAGACCACAGTGCTAACCACTGTGCCACCGTGCTGCTCAATCAGTGACAGTAACACAGGGTTGGGAAGATAAACCACAATATGATTCCCTGGCTATAATTTAACAGATAAAAATGGAACCAAAGTAAGTCCTTCAGCAAGAACGCATTCAACTTTAAAAGCTGGTGGCAAAAGTCAATGCGTCAGGTCTTTGCTCAGCAAGAAACTGGAGATGTAGATTAAAAGTGACAGATCATCTGAGTAGTCAGACATACTGATGTCTGATTACTCATTTGATCTGTCACTTGGAGGTTGAGTCCTGTAGCCAGTCTTTCGGCAAGAATGCATTCAATTTAAAATAAGCTAACATTTAAAAGCCAAAAATAGCTACCGCAAAAAAGGTTGTTTGTGCTGGACAATTTTCAGAAATTGGCCAAACTCTGCCTCACAGCATGCCACAGGACATTGATATACACACAATACACTCGTCAAGACACAGCTAACAAAGTCACCAGGCCACACAATTGGCTTTGTACCTATGGACTGTAGAATACCTACAGATTTGGAGTCACTGGGCGGAATTTTCTTGTCCGCCTGCCTTGGGAATCATAGCAGGCGGGACATGGACCATGCAAAGGTCCGTTGACCGTGGGTAGGATTTTCTGGTCTTAGAGGAGCACGGCTGGAAAATCCAGTCCAAAATTCCTTCCAGTCTCCATCCCTGGAAAATGTTGATTGCAAATGTTGATTGGAGTGAATATGATTAGCAGGAACTTCTTCAGCAAAACAGCCTTGATATTTTAATGAGCTATTCATGAACTAGGATATGAGATTGTTACAATATGTTAAAAGACACAGATTTATGAAGATGCGCTGCAGCAACTCACCAAGGCTCCTTAGGCAACACCTTCCAAACCCATGACCGCTACCATCTAGAAGGACAAGGGAAGCAGTCATGTGGAAACATCACCAGCTGGAAGATCCCCTCCAAATCACTCACTATCCTGACTTGAAACTGTATCACATAAGAACATAAGAAATAGGAGCAGGAGTAGGCCATCTAGCCCTTCGAGCCTGCCCCGCCATTCAATAAGATCATGGCTGATTTGTCGTGGCTCAGTTCCACATTCCTGCCCTCTCCCCATAACCCTTAATCCCCTCTCTTATCAAAAACCCATCAACCCACGTCTTAAAAATATTTAGCGAGGCAGCCTCCAACACTTCAACGGGCAGAGAATTCCAGAGATTCACCACCCTTTGAGTGAAGAAGTTCCTCCTCAACTCCGTTCTAAACCGCTCCCCCTTTATCTTGAGGCTGTGCCCCCTAGTCCTACTATCCTTTCTGAGCTGGAAGAGTCTCTCCACCTCTATCCTATCCATCCCATTCATCATCTTATACGTCTCAATGAGATCTCCCCTCATTCTTCTAAACTCTAACGAGTACAAGCCTAGTTTATTCAGCCTCTCCTCATAGCTCAACCCCCTCAACTCCGGCATCAGCCTAGTAAACCTCCTCTGCACACCCTCCAAGGCCAAAATATCCTTGCGTAAGTACGGCGCCCAGAACTGCACACAGTACTCCAGCTGCGGCCTCACCAATGCCCTATACAGCCGCAGCAAGACCTCTCTACTTTTATATTCAATCCCCCTCGCTATGAAGGCCAGCATCCCATTCGCCTTCCTGACCACCTGCTGCACCTGCAGGATGGGTTTTTGCGACTCATGCACAAGGACCCCGAGGTCCTTCTGCACCCCGTCGCCTGCTGTAATCACCATTCCGTCACTGTCAAAATTCTGGAACTCCCTCCCCAATAGCACAGCAGTTATACCTACACCTCAGTGGTTCAAGAAGGTAGCTCATCATCATCATCTTAAGGGTAATTAGGGATAGGCAATAAAAGCTGGCCTAGCTAGAGATGCCCACGTCCTAAAAACAAATTAAAAAAAGCTACCATTTATAATGTTTTTTAAAATACCATCAGTTTGTAGTGGTGATTAGCCACCTGCGTCTGGGGTTAAATTTCCAAGCAGAGTGGATTGTTTGTACCTTCAGTGTCTGGTCACTATGTTACAAGTTGTAACGTTAGAATCGAAAACCTAGGCTTGTGCCAAAGTATTTGCACGTTCACTTCAATCCTCATGCCTGCACAATCCCCTTGTAGCTGCAGGTTGCAACCCTTGAGCTGCCTGTTATAAGTGGCACAGAATTAATGAGGATCTTCCAGCCTCACATTCTATCTACAGTCAGATCTCACATCAAGCCTTACTGAGAAATTGTTAGTTCACCCTCTATCCAAGAGCTTATTTTCCCCTGAATACTTACTTCAAGACTCACCATAAATTCACAGATCTGTTTCTGGGTTCTGTCACTGTGACTACAGTCTAATCCTCAACACAATTCTGCACCTATGGCCTAAGTCTTGCACCATTCTACTGCCTATCATCTGACACTGACCTCAGTACACTCATCCACACCTTGTTTCTTCTGGGCTTGACTAGCCCAATGGCTACTGGTTGGCCTGCCACCTTCTCCCCTCTGTATACCTGGTTATCCAAAATGTGTCCTAACTTGCACCAAATCATTTTCACTCTTTGCCCCTGTGCTTGCTGACCTAATTACTGATTAAACAATGCCTTGATTTTAAAATTCTCATTCTTGTTTTCAAACCCCTCCTTGGTCTTACTCTTCCCTATCTCTCTCACTTCCTCCAGCTGTATAATTCTCAGAGACATCAACATTCCTCCAATCCTGGTTTCTTGAATGTCACTGATATTAATTGTTCCACCATTGGCAGCCTTGAGTTGCCATGGTGTAAGCTCTGGGATTTCTGTCTCTGGAATAAAACTCTCTGCCTCTCCCCCTCACTTTCCCCCTTAAACATATTTCTTAAAAACCTACCTGTTTGACAAAGCCTTCGCCTATCTGCTCTAATATATTCTTAAGTGGCTCACTAATGCTCCTGTGAAGAGCTTTTGAATGTTGTATTCATATTTCATATTTATCATAATAAAAGTCTGGCATGGGTATTAATAAATTATTTACAATATAACTCTAACCATCAATATTCTGTGTGTTACCATTAATCAGAAACTTAACTGGACCAACCACACTGTGGCTACAAACTGCAGAT
This sequence comes from Carcharhinus amblyrhynchos, assembly GCF_965287045.1. Classification (NCBI taxonomy): domain Eukaryota; kingdom Metazoa; phylum Chordata; class Chondrichthyes; order Carcharhiniformes; family Carcharhinidae; genus Carcharhinus; species Carcharhinus amblyrhynchos. The sequence continues at coordinate 31,925,353 of NC_137346.1, forward strand.
TAGAGGTTGGGAATTCTGCTGTGATTAATTCATCTCCTGATTCCCTAAAGCCTGTCCACATCTATAAGGTGCTGAGAGATCGAGGTTCAGGAGATGTGGCAAACTATAGCATTAAGGCAGATAAGCAGAAGAGTAATCTGGAAAATGGAAGCCAGAAAATAGCAGAAGGGATAGAGAGAAACAAACCTAAGAATGTACCAACAGTCAAAACTATATGTTACAGAGGTAACAAAAAAGTAAAACTAAAGTTTCTGTATCTGAATAAGCTAAACATTCAAAACAAAGTACATAAATTGATACGCACATTGAAGTAAATAAACATGATCTGTTGGCCATTATGGAGATGAGACCGCAGCATCACGTTCGATGGGCCGAATTGCCTTCTCCTGCACTGTAGGGAATCTTTGACTCTATGACAGGGATTCAGTCCTGAATATTGAGTGGTACGTTCAGGAAGACTAGAAAGCTAGGTAAAGGTGGAAGGTGAATTAAGGATGGCATTGGTACAAGAGATGACCTTGGTTCAGGATGCCAAGATGTAGAATTGGTTTAGGTGAAGTGAGAATTGGTAGGGGAAAGAAGTCACTAGTGAGTCGCTAACAATAATCATAATGTAGGACGAAGTATACAAGAAGAAATATTGGGTGCTTGTGAATGGGCCAACAAGAATCATGGGTGATTTTAATCTACATATAAACCAGAAAAATTAGACTGGCAGTCGTAGCCAGAGTTCATAGAACACCTTTGGGATAGTTTCTTAGGGTTCTGGAATCAATTAAAATATTTTCTTACTTTAAAGAAAAATTCTAAGAAGAGGATCTACTATCAGTGGTTAGCTAAAGAAGTTAAGAAAGCATCAAACTTGAGGAAAACACATATAACCAAGAAGATGACTGAAAAGTCAGATGGTTCAGCAAAACATAAAGAATGGCAGAGGATGACTAAAAGATCAATCAGGAGAAAGAAATTAGAGGAAGTATGAGAGGAAATTGGCTAGAAATGAAAAAACAATAGCATGAATTTCCACGGGTATTGAACAAAAACAAAGTGACTATTGACCCCTTTGAGAGTGACAATGAGCAGTTAATAATGGATAACAAGGAAAGCAAATTTAACCCCCCAATTCAAGAAGGGAGAGAGGCAGAAAGAAAGAAAACTACAGGCCAGTTAGCTAGACATGGAGAAAGTGTTAGAATCGACCATTAAAAAGTTAAAAGCTGGGCACAGAGAAAGACTGAAGATAATTGGGAAGAGTCGGCATGATTTTGTGATAGGGAAATCATGTTTAGCCAATTTACTGAAGTTCTTTGAAGGAGTTGAATACATGGTGGATAAATGGGAGCCTGCAGATATACGTTTGACAAGTTGCCACATAAAAAGTTTATGTGCAAAATTTTAGCTTTTGGTGTTGTGGGTAACGTATTAACATGGATATAAGATTACCAAAAAATAACGGTGTGCGTATTTTTCTAACTGGCAAGGTGTCACAATTGGAGTCTCACAAGGGTCTGTGCTAGAGCATCAGCTTTTTACAATTTATGTCACTGACTTAGATGAATGGAGCAAAGGCATGGTAGCTAAATTTGCAGATGACACATAGAAAGGTAGGAAAGCATATTGTGAAGAGGGCGTAAGGAGTTTGCAGACAGATATAGTTAGGTTGAGAGTAAATCTGGCAGATGGAATTTGATGTGGGAAAATGTGAAGTTGTTCACTTTGGCAAGAATAAAAAAGCAGTGTGTTACTTAAATGGAGAATGACAACAGAATTCCAAGGTGCAGAGAGATCTAGGTGTTCTAGTGCATGTGTCACCAAAGGTTAGTATGCTGGTACGGCAAAGGAATACTGTATGATGAGAGGAATTTGCCATGAAAAGAAGGATGTTATACTTCAGATATATAGGGCATTGGTGAGGCCATATCTCAAATACAGTGTGCAGTTTTGTTCTCCTTATTTAATGAAGGATGTAAATGCATGGGAGGTGATTCAAAGGTTTACTGGATTGATATCTGGAATGAGCGGGTTGTCTTCTGAGGATAAGTTGAAAAGACTGGGCTTGTTATCACTGAAGTTTCAAAGAGTGAGGGGTCACTTGATTGTGCTATATAAGAACCTGAATGGCATTTGACCATAAGAAAAAGGAACAGGAGTAGGCCATTTAGCCTTTCTAGCCTGCTCTGCCATTTAATAAGATCATGGCTGATCTAACACTCACTAAGTCCACTTTCCTGCCTGTCCTCCATAAGCATTAATTCCCCTGCTGATAAAAAAGCTATTGATCTCAGGCTTTAAAATGTTCAAGAACTCAGCCTCCACAGCTGCCTGAGGTAAAGAATTCCAAAGGCTCTCCACTCTTTGAGAAAAGAAATTCTTCCTCAAATGTGTGAATCACCTTATTCTGTGACTAAACCCTCTGATAATACACACTTCTATGAGTGGAAACATTCTCTGAACGTTTACCCTGTCTAACTCCCTAAGAATCTTCTGTTTCAATCTTATCTCCTCTCATTCTTCTGAACTCCAAGGAGTTATCCGATATTTCCTCACATGGCAGTCCTTCTATACCTGGCACCATCCAAGTCAACCTCCTCTATATTGCATCCAATGATAATATATCTTTCCTTAAGTAAGGGACCAAAACTATACAGAGTATTCTAAATGTGGCCTCACTAGTATCTTATACAGTTACAGCAACATCTCTTTATATTCCAATTCCCTTGAAATAAAAGCCAGCCCTCCATTTGTCTTCTCAATTACCTTCTGCACCTGTATACTTGCTTTCCTGGTTTCATGAATAAGGGCCTCCGTTTGTGCTACAGTTTTCTGCAGTGTCTCTCTATTGAAATAACAATCTGCCTTCTCGCTCTTTCTTCTAAAATGATGTCACTTTTTCCCACGTTGATTTCCATTTGACAAATTTCTGCCCGCACTTGAACACCACCACCTCAAAGTTCCCATTCAATTCACACACCATCTCAACATTGAGTTATATTGTTGTTGTTCCTTTGTCACTGAGTCAAAATCCTAGAGCATCCACCCCGTGCCCCCCCCCCCCCCCCCCCCAAAAACAGCACTGTGGATGTACCTACACCACACGAACTGCCATGCTTCGATGAGGTGACTCACCTCACCTTCTCAAAGGCAATTAGGGACACATCCCCCTCAATGAATGAAAAAATCTGGCCCTTTATCTGCTATCTAAATCAAATGCTGACTCCAAATCTTAGCCACAATCGGGCTAAATCACTTACCTACAGTTTCTTTCCTCTTGTTTTAAATTTCTGTTGTTCCTAATTTTCCTCAGTACTACAATTCGTCACCATCCACTACATGAATTCTTTGCTCCTTTGACTCTGAACTCCATTGCACTATTGACAGTCATGTTTCCAGCCATTCAGGCCCCATTCTGGATTTCCTCCCTCTCCCCACTCACCTTTATTTCATTAGGGGCCTTCTTAAATCCCTCCAAAGTGAACGAGCTTTTGGTCACCCTCCCTGGTATTTCTTTCTTTAACTCGGCATCTATTTTTGTCTGATTATACGAACCTGTGAACTGCCCTAGGACTTTTTTTTCCATGTTAAAAGTGCTTTATAAATGCAATTGTTTTTGAGGTGTTTTTATGTTGTAATGAAGTATCATACTGCATCTCATCACCTCTATTAAAAAAAACTGACAGAATCTGGTAACTGAGTTTCTGACTAGACTTAACCTGTACAGGTTTCCCCCTCCCAATCAGCAAATGAAGGAGAGATTGCAGCAGAGCTGTTAGCAGTGATGATACCTGATAAGACAGTTATGTGGATTTAGACCCTACCATACTGTGCAGGAAAAGGAGGGGTAGGGCTGGATCAGTGCACCCGTCACTGCTGTAGTATGGGCATCACACACTGATCTCACGTCTGTTATCCCGCTATAAAATGTGAGAGTGAATGTGATCCTCGTTTCTTCTGGAGAAAGGTAATATTGTTAATTTTCCTGTAGAATGATGAAATGGGAAAATGAGTGCCTCACTCTCCATTTGTGCCAATGAGACTGTCCTTATAAATCCTTCGTCTGTTGCTTGGCAGCAGCAGGGTCTTTGCCTAGTTAGATACAGCACTACCAATACAGACTCTGCATTCATACAGCCTGAATCACAAAGACAGAGCAGGTAATTTTCAAAGGCTTTTCCCCCTTCTCCCGACTACTATTTAAGTTACAAAAGGCTTTTGTTTGGTGAAGGGCAGCTTGAATTTTAGCCTGTTTGACCAAGAGCTTGTTAATATTCCTGATTTCTGGCTTGCTGTTACATTGTTACGAAGCTGGCCCTTTTTAATGTTTAATTTATTGCTAATTCATTACAGACCTCAGCACATTCAGTAGCACACTCCATACATTACTTGCCGTTATACAATACTTAATGTGTATTGCTTCCCTAGTGAGTCCACATAAAGCAGCCTGCCTGTGCTACATTCTAGCTGTAACACACCCTTTACATGGCTCCCAAGGGCAGTGTTATATAGAGATTTATTGTTTGTTGAATTAGATCTGTTCCTGGTTTTGTTTTATAATGTAGTTTTTACCTCTTGCTGTTGAGTATTGATAGGAATTATGCCCTGAGTTTGTGGCTAAGTGTTTCTGTGACCTTGTAACAACTAAGGTTGTAATATTGTAGGCATATAACCAGGAAAGGAGCCCAGGCCCCAATATGAAATAACAGTGACAGAGAATGTGATACTGAAGTTAGACATTCAGTTGATTGTTTAAAATGCCTTATTTTGAGACAATTGGGAGAACAAATCATTTGCTGTAAAGATAATGGATCTGATTTACAAGAAAATAATTTTTGCCTCAGTTCAGTGTCAGCTATATTTCAGAGCACTTGTTCTTGAGCCTATGGCAGCAATTGTTGGGAGCAGTTTGCATCTAAGATCTAGGGTCAGGTGTCCACTGGGGGCTGTTTTTTTTTAAGAGTTTCAGGATTGGGTGTATCACCAGTATCTGCGATCTGGGAATGAGTGTCCATTAGGAGTTGTCAGTATCTGTAATTGAGGACTGAATGTCTATTGGGAGTTGTCAGTATCTGTGATCTGGGATTGAGTGTCCATTGGGAGTTGTCAGTCTCTGTAATTTGGGATTGGGTGTTTATTGGGAATAGTCAATATCTGGAACTGATTGTCCACTGGGAGTGGTCAGTAACTGGGATTGAGTGTCCACTGGGAATGGTTTTTATCTATGATCCAGGGCTGGGTGCACTGGGAGCAGTTTGTGTGTGTGATCTGGGGCTGGGTACACTGGGAGTGGTTTGTATCTGTGATCCAGGATTGGGTACACTGGGAGTAGTTTGTACCTGTAATCTGGGGCTGGGGACACTGGGAGTGATTTGTATCTGTGATTGGGTGTACACTGGGAGTGGTTTGTATCTGTGATCCAGGATTGGGGATACACTGGGTGTGAGTTATGTGTGTGATCCAGAATTGAGTACATTGGGAATGGTTTGTACCTGTGATCTGGGTCTGGGTATACTGGGAGTGGCTTGTATCTGTGATCTGGGACAGGCTATACTGGGAGTGGTTTGTATCTGTGATCTGTGATTGGGTGTGCACTGGGAGTGATTTATGTGTGTGATCTGGGATTGGGGTACACTGGGAGTGTTTTTATCTGTGATCCAATGTTGGCTTTCCACTTGGAGCAGTTTGTTAACTCCTTTGAAGATTGGCAACTAGTTTAAAAAAAAGTCATTGGGAAGAGGTGAGAGCAGCATAAAGCTGGAGTTATTGTTTATGATAACTTGTATAATTTGATAAATTCAGTGCTGTGTCTCTGTGTGTTTCAGGGAATTTTAACACAGCGTGCTCTTTCTCTTTTTTTAATAAACTGCCCGGGAAAATCATTACATTTGTAGTTAAATGCCAATGGTAGGCCTGTCCCTCTGAAAGGGTTAACTGAGTTCTCACTCTACATCCCAGGTAACCTACTGTTTTACTGGGAGCACAGTGGCTGAGTCAGTGAGCACTGTGCAGTTCCATGCTCAGCTAAATTTTCAGATAGGGATTCAGTGTATAAAATTAATACCTGTATTAATATTTCATGAAGCAGATGGACTCTAAGTAAACAATGCTGCGTACTTATTGCTGGGAAATGAGAAACAAGTTGCTGCACCAGGTGCAGGCGAGTTATTCACCAAGCATATTTTCAGAGTAATCTAACTGATTTGCTGCCTGCTCTGTTCTAAGGCTGGTTTTAGTAGGGAGAGATGTGAACCTTTCTGTAGCATGAAGTAACAATATCTTGAACAATACCATGGAACCGTGGAGAAGCAAGTTGAGCTTTCTCATTCATTGGTTCCCTGGGGTTCTCCAGCTGGGATACCCCGTTCACATTTTCATTTATTGTTGTTGCCACTGTGCAGATGACACAAAACTGGGAGTTTATTTAATACTGAGGAAGATTCCCAACAACATAGAAGCAAACACCAATAAGCTTGCACAATGGGCATGTAATTGGCAAATGAATTTTAATACAGATAAGCATAAAGTGGTGCATGTTAGTGGGAACCGGAGTAGTCTATTCAAGCCTGCCCACCAATAAGATCATGGCTGATCTACTTCAGTTACACCTTCTCACAATATCCTACATCCCTCTATTTCCTTTCTATCCAAAAATTCCTTGATCTCAATGCTGAATGTACTCAGCAACTGAGCATCCATAGTTCCCTGGGATAGAGTATTCCAAACTTTCATGACTTTAACATAGGAACATCAGAATTAGGAGCAAGAGTAGGCAATTCAGCCCTTCGAGCTGCTCTGATATTTAACATGAACATGGCTGATCTTATCCTGGTCTCAACTCCACTTTCCTGCCTGCTCCCCATAGCTCTTTATCCCACTTTTCATCGGAAACATATCTATTTCTTTCTTGAATCTATTGATTGATTCTGCCTCCACTGCACTCTGGGGCAGTGAGCTCCACAGATTCACAACCATTCTTTGAGTGAAGAAAGTTCTCCTGATCTCAATCCTAACTGGCCCTGTGACTTCTAGTTCTAGATTTCCCAGCCAGGGAAAACATCATCCCAGCATCAATCTGTCAAACCCTTTAAGAATTTTATGTGTTTCAATTAAATTACTTTTCACTTTGCCAAATTCTAGCAGATTGAGGTCACTCTCTTCTCACAGGACAATTTCCTCATCCCGGGAATCAGCCTGGTAGACATATGTTGCACTCTCTCCAAGGCAGGTATATTTTTCCTTACATAAGGAGACCAAAACACTAGACAATACTCCAGGTGTAACCCTACAAAGGTCCAACACTATTGCAACAAGACTTCTTCCCTCTTATACTTCAATCTTTGTGTTAAAAAAGCTAACATGCCATTTTGTCTCCTATTTGTTCACTGTACCTGCATGCTAACTTTCAGTGATTTGTGTACAAGGGCACTCTGATCCTTCTGAATATCAACGTTTCCTTGTCTCTCACAACTATCTCACAAGAAGGATATGGAAGCCGTACTCCTTGCCAAATAAGAGTCTAAATTGGATGCAGGAGTAAAGGACCAGAGATATTAAATCATTTAAAGAAGCATCACCGATAAATGAAGCTGTTTAAAAATAAATCATTGGGGCTAATTTCTCAAATAGGTCTAAAAGTCAGAGAAGTTATGTTAAATTTATATAGAACCTTGTGTATAGTCACAGCAGCAAGTGAATGCTTAGTACTCTCTAACAAATATATGGAGACTCTGGAACAGGTGCAAAAATGCTTTACAAGGGTGTTGCTGCAGCTGAGAGAGTATACTTGTCTGGAAAAGTTAAAGTCTAGGTTCTTTTCTCTGGAAAAGAGAAGACTGAGAGGCCTTTCCATTTCTGAAGGGGTTTGATGGGGTAAAAACAAAGAACAAAGAACAACACAGCACGGGAAACAGGCCCTTCGGCCCAACGAGCCCATGCCGCCATCTTAACAATGTGTTTTTCCTACTCCACCCTTGACCCATGTCTATGCTTATGGTATCCCTGTTGGAAACCAGATTAAGGGGAGAATAATTTAGGGACAATTTGTTACACCAATCAGCCTAAGAGCACATCTTTGGGGTGTGGGAGGAAACTGGAGCACCTGGAGGAAACCCACGCAACCACAGGGAGAATGTGCAAACTCCCACAGGCACTGGCCCAAATCCATGTATTTGCACAGCTAGCAGTGATAGTCACTGAGCTGTTGTGGTGCTCATCTGCTGGTCCAGTTTTAAGCATACACAAATGACACGAAGTACTAGGCCACTCTCAAAACCTCCAAGAGCAGCCCACGCACGACCCACCGTGTGCATGCCCCTTGTGGATGATTCCACTTGTGAAATACAGACTAGACGCCACTAAATTCAACTGGAAATTCAGGAGGGATTTCTTTACATAGGGGACAGTTAGAGTGTTGAAATTACTACTAGAAGGACTAGTAGAGGTGATAAGCAATGGATTTCAGTAAAACTAGGCAAACAGATGAGAGAGAAAGGAATAGGAGATTGTGCCAATAAAATTAGATGAAGAAAGGTGGAAAGAGGCTTAATTGAAGCATAGATATCAGCAATGACCAGTTGGGCTGAACTATCTGTTTGGCCAGTGGTGCATTGCACCTGCGTAATCCTCTGTGTTATTTCCTTGTTTTCCTGGTCCTCATTAGCGAGCAACAACTACATCGCGAGTGACAAGCCCTTTAACAGCCTGCTGAAGGGGCGGATTGGACACAGCCAGACAAATGCTGGAGCTGATTTTCAATTTAATAATGCCCACCAGTTCATGGAGACACAGTAAATAAAGAGGCAGAAACTTGTGGAGCTCCAGGCATCCTCTCCTTTTGCGCATGCTGTACATCTCTGATGTATCAAGGGATTGGAATTTCATGATATCATAATGTGTAATGATAATATGGCAAGTGACACAATTACTTCAGGCCTTCAATCTAGGTCAGGTTCTGGTACAAATCCTGCCTTACGTAATGGGTGCCCAGGGGGTACTTGACACCAAGCTTCTCATAGCCGTCAGCCTAAAAATCTTAGTTAGAAAATTAATTCAACAGTTTTAACACTATTTTTGCTTTTTTTTTGGTTAATTTCTGCTGAAACAGGGATGGCTTGAGCCTCTGTGCCAGTTAATGCCTATTGATTACTTAATGCCAATAGGTCTTTTAAAGGCAATCACTATATTTGACGTGTTTGGACAAATGGGAGGATCGGTGAAAGATGGCAGGCAGGTTAGACTACACTATAGGTACACCATTCATTCACTGGTACCCACATAGCTACAATTGCAGAGTTAACCATTCACTGGTACCCACATATCTACAATTGCAGAGTTAACCAGATGGGTGATGTGCCAGGAAGTTCCCGTTGTCAAAGAATCTTACAACTGAAGGGTAAAAAATTGCATCATACTGCTGTGCAGAGGGACCTGGGTGCTCTTGTGTAGGAATCTCAAGGAGTTGGTTTGCAGGTGCAGTAGATAATTAAGAAGGCAAATGGAATTGTCTTCTTAATTGCTAAAGGGATGGAGTTTAAAAAACAGGGAGGTTATGGTGCAGCTATATGAGGAGCTGGTGAGGCCACACCTGGAGTACTGTGTATGGTTTTGGTCTCCTTACTTGAGAAAGGATATACTGGCATGGAGGGGATGCAGAGGAAATTCACTGGGTTGATTCTGGAATTGAGAGGGTTAGTTTGTGAGGAGAGCCTGGGACTATACTCACTAGAATTCAGAAGAATGGGGGGGATCTTATAGAACCATTTCTTATAGAAACAAGTTCCCTGGATGACTAAATACATCAAGGTTAAAAAGAAACAGAAAAAGGCTTGCTTGTGTTGAATGTCAAGCCCATAATACAGTTGAGAATCAAGCTGAACACAAATAATACAGAGGAGAACCAAAAGTGAAACAAAAAGGGGCAAAGAGAGTGAGTGAGGAAAGATTATTGGACAACATGAAAAGGAATACCAAGTCTTTTCTAAAAATACAACATTAAAAAAGATTGTGAAAAGAAAGGTGAGCCGATGAAAGGGACCAAAAAAATAAGTCTTCAGACAGAGTCATTGCTGAGATACTAAATGAGTGCCTTCATAAAGTGGTGGACATTGTTAACGTCATAGTAATGGAGGAGCTGGTAGAAAAATTGGATAGGATAAAACTAGTTAGACAGGAGGTAATAAAGGTTGGCAGTGCTCAAAGTAGAAAATTCACTGTCCACGATGGGATACATCTTAGGTTAATAAAAACAAAATGTTGTAGCTGCTGGATATCTGAAATAAGTACAGAAAATACTGGATAAACTCAGCATATCTGGCAGCGGCTGTGGAGAGAGAACCAGGGTTAATGTTTCAAGTCTGTGAGACTTTTCTTCAGCCTCCTGATTTAGCTGGAAAGTAAGGGTTGAATTATGGAGGTTTTGGCCACAACCTGTCAATGTTCCTTAGGTATGTGAGTGGTGCCAAAGGACTGGGGGGATTGCAAATGTTCCACTGCTGTTAGAAAAGGTGGAGAGGGATAAACCTGCTGGTAACCACAAGCCAATTGGACTAACATCAGCAGTGGAGAAATTTCTAGGAATCATAATCAAAATTACGATCAATAGGCCTTGGGTGACTATTTGTGTAGAGTTTGCACATTCTCCCTGTGTCTGCATGGGCTTCCTCCAGGTGCTCAGGTTCCTCCCACAGTCCAAAGATGTGCAGATTAAGTAGATTGGCCATGCTAAATTGTCCCTTAGTGTTTCAAGATGTGTAAATTAGATGGATTAGCCATCATAAATATGTGGTGTTACACGGATAAGGTGGGGGAGAGGGCCCGGATAAGAATATTGCATGCAATTTTGGTCTCCTTTTCTGAGGAAAGCTGTTCTTGCTCTGGAGGGAGTGCAGTGAAGGTTTACCAGGCTGATTCCGGGGTTAGCGGAACTGATGTATGAGAAGAGATTGACTAGGTTAAGATTGTTTCCGCTGGAGTTCAGACAAATGAGGGGAGGATCTCATGGAGACTCATAAAATTCTAACAGGACAAGATAGCGTAGATGCAGGGAAGATATTCCCGAAGGTGAGGAAGTGCAGAACCAGGGGTCACAGTCTGAGAATTCAGAGTAGACCATTTAGGATGGCGATGAGGAGACATTTCTTCACCCAAAGAATGGCGAACCTGTGGAATTCATTACCACAGGAAGTAGTTAATGCCAAAACATTGAATGTATTCAAGATAAAAGTAAATTATTGCAGATGCTGGAATCTGAAACCAAAAGAGAAAACGCTGGAAAATCTCGGCAGGTCTGGCAGCATCTGTAAGGAGAGAAGAGAGTTGATTTTTCGAGCCCTGATGTCCCTTTGTCGAATGTATTCAAGAGGCAGCTAGATATAGCACGTGGGGTGAATGGGGAGAAAGCAGGATTAGGCTATTGAGTTGATCAGCCATGATCATGATGAATGGCAGAGCTCGAAGGGCTAAATGGCCTTCTCCTGTTCCTACCTTCAATGTTTCTATGGTACTCTGTCAGAGATTCGGTGCAGACTTGATGGGCCAAATGGCCTCCTTCTGCACCATAGGGATTCTAAAATTAATTGTAACTTGCAAGAACGTGGCTAAGTAAATGACAGTCAATATGGATTTGTTAAAAATAATTCATGTCTGATAAACTTGAAGAAATCACCATCTGATTTCCTCTATTACAGTGCCAATGAATTTTGCTGCACACTTTGCTATAGGGGCCATTGTTACAATTGTATTTTTCTTTCTATTCCTTGGTGATAGCTGCCCCTTTAAGATTAATACGATGGGAATTGTTGCATCTATTTGAATCTTTTATAGGTCATTTATTGAATTTTCTTGATGTGTAATCATTATCTTTCCCCTTCTCCCCACCCCTCCACCTATCCTCTCTGTTCTGTTCCTTTTTAATTGCTGTCAACCTGTAATATCTTTTAGTTCTGAGGAGGAACCTATGCTTGAAACATTAACAATTCTCAGCAAATGGTGTCTGTACTCCAGAGTATCGCAGCATTTTTTAGTGACAGCAAGTGGTGGCGTGGATGATTAATGTGTGCGACCTCAATCAAATGTGAGCCGACACACTGGTTGCTAATACAGACAAACAAATACTTATTTTTTTTAGATAATTAAATGGGGAGGAATATAAAGAAGTATTATTTGGCCTGGGTGAGTGCACCTGTAGGTAAATGCTGCAGAAAAAATGAGAAGTAATAGTAACCAAATGAAATAAAGAAGAATAACTAATGGTGCAGCTAATTTTTATGAATACTGCATGTGCAAAATTGTAGAATTAGAAGAAAGCTTTTTGTAAGAGCAGTGAGTTGTAATTGGAGTAACAAAGACCTGGTTAACTAGAATGTTGACTGGAAGATTAAACTGATGGTATAGAGTTTACAAGAAGGATAGGTGTAACAAAGAAACAGGAGGGATGCAGCAAGATTATGTGTCAGTAGGAGAATATAATGGAGGAGATATGGCTGACACAGTAGAGAAGGCATGGTTTCAAATTAAGGCTAGTTAAACAAGGAAGGCGCTTTTGTTTGGTGTATACCTACTCGACTGGTGACGCAAAAGCAATAGACAAATGTTTTTCAGATCATTCCTGACTGTGAAAAGAAGGGAATTAAATCACATGGAATTTCAGTTGTGAAGATACTGACTGGGGAAAACATCAAGGGAGCAGCTAAAGAGCATTGTATGATTACAGAGTAGATTCAACACTACCTTCTCAATTTGTGGAATAGTCAAATCATGCAAAAGCTATCCTGGATCTACAGGGTGTGGTATATAAAATGGAGTTGGGTTGTACAAGATCGTGTGAGCGTGGAGGAGAGAAAAAAACATGGCTAATGAGTGAAATGCAGCAGATGTTAGTGATATGTTTTCAGTAATTTTGTCCTACATCTCAACTTTTTGACTTCATTGTCCTCTTGTCTTTCTTCAGTCTCACCTTTCATATAAACTCCCTCACGTTCGTTCTTGTCAAGCTCATCATTTCTTGTGACCACTTTCAGTGATGTCTTAGCCACTGATGAGGATACTACCCCGTATAATTGCTCAATGTTTCTCCAATCCTACTTTGTTGCAGCTTCAATCCATGGAAAATATTCTTTCAATCATCGTCAGAAGTTAAAAGTCTCAAATTTCAAAGTCCCTCATCTTTACATCTCCACCTCTTCATTATGGCCCTGTTATCTGCAAACCAATGTAGCCTCCATATTTATCTTGTCAGGTCAGAGAGATCCAAACCTGAATATACCTAACGCACAATGATCTACTATCAATCAGCAGATCTGGCTTAACAGCATTGAGCAATAGCCATTTTTAGGCTCCTCAGTCTAAACTGCCTCATACTCCAGTACCATCCCTGGGAGGAACCAGATCTCATGTTTGTTATGACTGAGGATGTTCTTTAACACCAACTCCCTTCCAACCTCTCCTCAAACACTAAATGTAAGGATCTCATGCACAGTAATCCAAGACCTTGTCCCTTTGCATTTCAATGGAAACAGAAAATGGTGGAAATATCCAGCAGGCCTGGCAGCATCTGTGGACAGAGAAATGGCATTAATGTTTGAGGTCTGTTACCACATGCCCTTTTGTCTTTTTGCATTTTTTCATACTTTTCTCCTCATGCTCAGACCAAGGTCATTGGGTCCATGAGACCTACATCCTCCTTTATCTATTTACTTCCCACTCTGTATATAAGAACTAAGTTCACCGAGTTCTCCTTCCTGGTCCCCAATGAAAACTGCCATAGTCGGGTGATTCTCCATTTCTTTGACATCATCACATTTCCCTTTAAAACATCCTTCGTCATTCAGTCTACCTAAAGAAAGTTGATGTTATAACTCTTGTTCAATGATCTCCCCATTCCCAACTTGGCTTTTCTTTCTAAAGTCTTTAAATGTGTTCTTTCTCCCTGCTTCCACATCAATCTCTCCTGAAATTCCTACACAAAATTCTTTATTCTTTCCTGTAAAGCCTTCTATGGAGCAATCACCCTATTTCTGCTATCTCCAAGTCTTTGACTGGCCTCCTGTGTATTCACTTTCTTTCACCCAACATCAACTGTAATGTTATCAGTCATCACAGACCCACTCTTTGTCATTCCCTTCCTGCAGCTTTCCAGCTTGAAATACCCTCTCATAACTAAGTTTCAATTTTTGCTCCAAATTTTCAGCAAATGTGGTACATTTTATTCTTCCCCCTCAGATTGAACCTCAACTTTGTGTGTCTTTGAGACTGCCACTGAAAAGGTTGTTGCAGGCTCACTGCCATTTAACATGGATTGTTAATGGAGTCTGACCATTGCCCTTCACTTGGAAGGAAGTCCCATCTCAGTGAGCTTCTGGCCATCTGATAGGCTGATAATTCTGAAATCCAAGTAGTCTTACCAGGAACCCTGGCCTCTACTGGAACTACAAGCAGTCCCACCTGAAGCCCACAGCACTGGATACATCCAGGGTCTCACAGTGAGAACAGAAAGAGAAGCCAGTGGGGGAAGGGAGTGCAGGGAAGGGGTGTGGCAGGGAAGAGGGGGATGGGGCCATGATGGCAAGGTCAGGCAGAAAGGGAACATCCAGTGTGGGGTGAGAGGGGCCTGCACCCTGAACTTCTGACCTTGTCGGCTCTCTTGTGGGAATAGACATTACGTAGCACTCCTGAATTATCACAGAGTTGGGCCCACTTTTCAAGGAGTCATGTTTCTCGGCTCCTCCGAGATGTTGTGAATCATAGTGTGGGAACTTTTGAAAGGTAAATTCAAAAGGTCATATGAATGTTCCCTTGTTAACCTGCAATCCCACTCCCTCTCATGACTCCATGCTAAACTATGCCTCTTCACTGATAACCCATTGTCCTTTACACCTTCTACGCCAAGATATTACCCTCTATCCACTCTGCATGGACCCCCATATCCACCATGCCAACCTATGGCACTTCATTGCCCATTTACCAAGTAAACACTCTGTAGAATCACTGAACTCTATTTTAACTATAAAAAGAAAAAGTTACTGATTCATAACTTTTTACTTTAAAATAATTGCTTTTCCTATCGTCTTATAAAAGTGTCAGACATCCAGACCTTATGAAGTATCAGTAGCTGAAAACACAAGCACTTAACACCTCTCTACCTTCTTTAAATAAGCATTTTGTCATTGACAGAATATATTAGAAAAAAGAGCTGTCAATCAAGCCATCTTTACCCAGAACATAGCAGTTCCAACAGACTAATGGATGCCTGAGCTCTCAGCCAAGCCTCATTATGCATTTTGGGTGAGAGCCCAGAACTTTTAGTCTGTTGAAACAACTGTGCCCACAGGACATTTCCCAACACCCACTACCTACTTGCTTCAAAATGTTTGTATCGCTTTGCTGAGATGAAAGCGTTAGAGCATAGAGGACATCCATTCTTATTGAGTTTTATGGGAGTAGGAAATGGAAACCTAACAGGAGACACAGCAAAGATGCAGAGAAAACGTATGAATGAGTTCTGGTGAAAGGTCATTGACCCGAAACTTTAACTCTGTGTCAGTCTCCACAAATGCTGCCTAAGCTGCTGCGTGTCAGTTTGTAGTTCAGATTTCCAGCACCTGCAATAATTTGCTTTTGCACTGAATCATCCATTGTCATTATGGATGAAAGAAATCTTCAGGCTTCTGTGAGCATGTGTTTGAGTAAACACAATGATTACTTTTCTGCTTTACAGGCTGTGTTGTGAGAAGACTGACTTATTTTTCAATTATTTCACAGCCCACAGTTGAAACATTATCAGTGCATCCAGGGTTATCCCTGCCCCAAGTGAAAGCAGAATTCTCCAGAACCTCGGAGGCAAGTGGATGTGTTATAGAAACTTGGGTCATGGGCTCAGATCAGGACAGCAAGGGGGCTAGGCAGCTGGCGAGGTCATTCATGAGGAAACTGACTTTACAGCAACTCAGACATGGTGTTTGGAGTAGATGCTAATGCACATTTATAAGCATTGTGAAAGGAATTGCACAGATGTCTGCTTCCATTAGGAAAGCAGATCTACAAGCTCATTGCAGAAGGGAAAAGAAAGACTACTGTTTGAACAGCGTTGGCTGCAATAATGTAGTGCTAATGGCCCTGTGACTTCTGGTAGTGAGTTGAGTGCTTCCATCAGCAGGTGAACAGGCTTCTATCAAAATATTTAAACAGAACTCTTGCCTTACTCATAAGAACTTAAGAAGTAGGAGCAGGAGTAGGCCGTCTAGCCCTTCGAGCCTGCCCCACCATTCAATAAGATCATGGCTGATCTGAAGTGGCTCAGTTCCACTTTCCCGCTTTCTCCCCATAACCCTTAATTTCCTTGCCTACCAAAAACCTATCTACCCGTGACTTAAATATATTTAGCGAGGTAGCCTCCACCACATCAACGGGCAGAGAATTCCAGAGATTCACCACCCTTTGAGTGAAGAATTCCTCCTCAACTCCGTTCTAAACTGCCCCCTTATCTTGAGGCTGTGCCCTCTAGTCCTACTGTCCTTTCTGAGCGGGAAGAATCTCTCTACCTCTACCCTATCCATCCCCTTCATTATCTTATACATCTCTATAAGATCCCCCCTCATCCTTCTAAACTCCAACGAGTACAGACCCAGTCTATTTAGTCTGTCTTCATAGTCCAACCCCCTCATCTCTGGTATCAGCCTAGTGAACCTCCTCTGCACTCCCTCCAAGGCCAAAATATCCTTGCGCAAGTGCGGTGACCAAAACTGCACACAGTACTCCAGCTGCAGCCTCACCAGTGCCCTGTACAGTTGCAGCAAGACCTCCCTGCTTTTACATTCTATCCCCCTCGCTATAAAGGCCAGCATCCCATTCGCCTTCTTGATCACCTGCTGCACCTGCAGACTGGGTTTTTGCGACTCGTGCACAAGGACCCCCAGGTCCCTCTGCACCGTAGCATGCTGCAGCTTTTCACCCTTTAAATAGTAATCCCTCCTACTATTATTCCTGCCAAAGTGGATAACCTCACACTTGCTAACATTATACTCCATCTGCCAGGTCCTCGCCCACTCGCTTAGCCTATCTAGATCCCTCTGCAGACTTTCCACACCCTCCGCACAATTTGCTTTTCCACTCATCTTTGTGTCATCAGCAAATTTCGTCATCCTACACTCAGCCCCCTCCTCCAGATCATCTATATAAATGGTAAATAGCTGAAGCCCCAGCACCGATCCCTGCGGCACTCCACTAGTCACCAACCGCCAATCAGAATAGCACCCACTGATACCAACTTTCTGCCTCCTATTAGACAGCCAATCCCCTATCCACGCTAACACCTTACCCCCAACTCCATGCCCCCTAACCTTCTGAAGCAACCTTTTGTACTCCCTTCTCCTCTGGAGTACCAACCAAACTTTCATTAAGACCTTTGGAAAAAAAACAAGAGAGTGGAAAGCTCTTTCAGAGGTTTAGCACAGGCAGAAGGAGCTGACGAACGTACAGTATCTGGTTAGAATCTATGGAGGAAATTTTCATTTTTCAGACAGAAGAATCAAATGATGCAGTTAAGACCCATTCCAAATGCCATTTTCATTTCTGGCCACATTGTTACGGCTAATTCCCACTCCTGCTCACTCACTGTGGGTGGTGTGAGTTGGGAGGTGATATTTAAGGGGATTTTTAGCTGCTGTCAGGTAAAACTGCGGAACATTTTGGGAGACATTTTGGTTTTGTTTTACTCTTTCATGGGATGTGAGCATCGCTGTCTAGGCCAGCATTTTTTGCCCACCGGTAATTTTCCTCGAGAAGATGTTGGTGAACTGCCTTTTTGAACCACAGTGCTGTCAGGAAGGGAGTTCCAGGCTCTTGACAATGAGATGTCTCTAAGTCAGGATGGGATGTATCTTAGAGTGGAACTTGTAAGTTGTGGTGTTCCCATGCACCTGCTGCACTTGTTCTTCTAGGTGGTGGAGGTCATGTGTTTGGATGGTCTATTAATTTTGATTTGATTTGATTTATTATTGTCACATGTATTAACATACAGTGAAAAGTATTGTTTCTTGCATATACCTTTATAGAGAAGGAAACGAGAGAGTACAGAATGTAGTGTTACAGTCATAGCTAGGGTGTAGAAAAAGATCAACTTAATGCAAGATAAGTTCATTCAAAAGTCTGACAGTAGCAGGGAAGAAGCTGTTCTTGAGTTGTTTGGTATGTGACCTTGGACTTTTGTATCTTTTTACCGAAAGAAAAACGTGGAAGAGAAAATGTCTGGGATGCGTGGGATCCTTAATTATGCTGGCTGCTTTTCCCAAGGCAGCGGGAAGTGTAGACAGAGTCAATGGATGGGAGGCTGATTTGAGTGATGGATTGGGCTACATTCATGACCTTTTGCAGTCTCGGGCAGAGCAGGAGCTATACCAAGCTGTGATACAGCCAGAAAGAATGTTTTCTTTGGTGCATTTGTAAAAGTTGGTGAGAGTCGTAGCTGACATGCCAAATTTCCTTAATCTTCTGAGAAAGTAGAGACATTGGTGGGCTTTTTTAACTATAGTGTTGGCATGGGGGGGGGTCCAGGACAGGTTGTTGATGATCTGGACACCTTAAAACTTGAAGCTCTACATTGGCCTGTGTTCTTTTTAACCTTAAATGATTTCAAAACACTCAGATGCTGTCTAATTTCTGTGTTGTTGAGAGACTTTTTGGCATCATACTCACTCGTCCATGGGGTCCTTCTGGTTAATGAAATGGTAACAGAATCAAACACAGCTGCACCTCAGGGAAATGAAATGGAAGAAGGCATGTTCTTAAGAATTCTTACCATCCCAACAGTGTTTAGATCCAGGACAAAATATTTGGCATTGTATGAATAGCTATGCATGAGGAAACTGTGTACCCATACAAGCTCTTACAACAAGATTTGCAGCCAGCTGCCAGAGCAAGAAGGGCATTGCCTATTAGAGTAAAATTCACTGTAGCCCTGAGCAACTTTGCCTCCAGCTATTTCCAGGACGCTACATTAAAAAGAAGTAACACTCATCAGTCTGTAGTTCATGTCTGCAGTAAACAGGTGGCAGATGTATTAGCAAACACTTTTATCAGTCCCCATGCACATTTGGAAGCAGCAAGATCAGGATTCCCCATAATTTAGATTATTTAGTGCACCCATGTAACCCTGTAGGCTTGTTCAGCTGACGACATTGTCTTCACAATTACAAGGGCATCTACTCAATTTGTGTAAAAACAGAATATGATCAATAGTGGTGAATCTCACAGGTTTGAGTTTCCTGAGAGCTGCTGTAATGCATCTATATTGTGGCAATCCCATCAAATTCCCCATTTTCTGTCTCTGCACAGCAATTGAGAGACTAGCTACCAGAAGAAGGGTTATCCATTGTATACTTAGTTAATGAACCCGTGTTCAACAAACAAACTACAGTTGGATCCATGACTCAGCTGGAGCCTTAATGAACAAACCACTCAAGTTCTTGAGCAACAATTCTAAGGCTTCATGTGGTAGTGCCTCCTGCAGTTTGGCAGCGATAGTGTATGCTACATAAATATGCTCTACAATGGGACAGCACATGAAGCCATCATTTGAAAGAGGACTTTCAACATTTTCATAGACCCCTGTAGTACAGAAGGAAGCTATTTGGCCCATTGAGTCTGCATGGACAACAATCCCACTCTATCCCCGTAACCCCACATATTTACCCTGCTAATCCCCTGGAAACTAGGATCAATTTAGCATCCTACGCAGACAAGGAGAGAAGGTGCAAACTCGACATAGTCAGTGACTCAAGCCGGGAATTGTACCCGGGTCCCTGGTGCTGTCAAGCAGCAATGCTAACCGCTGTGCCACCCATTATGAAGGAAAAGGCTGATGAAATAAGAGTATAGTGTGATAGTGGGTGGAAATTAACAGTTGTCTGCATAAGACCATAAGAATAAAAGAAATAGGAATAGGATGGCCATTCAGCCCATCAAGCCTATTCTGCCATTCAACAAGTTGATGTTGATATGATTGTGGCTTTAACTCTACTTTCCTGCCTGACCCCATAAACCTCACCCTTGTTTATCAAAAATTGGTTAAACTCAGTTTTGAATGTATTCAACGACCAACCTCCACTGCTCTCTGTGGAAGAGAATTCCAAAGCACAATGGCATCTGGAGAGAAAAAAAATCCTCCTAATTCCTGTCTTAAATGAAAGACCCCTTGTTTTGAAACTGTGCCTTCTGGATCCAAACTCCCCCTCTGAGGGAAAGCATCTTCCTACTATCTACCCTATCAAGCCCCATCAGAGTCTTTTATGTTTCAATAAGGTCATCTATCAATCTTTCCAAACTCCAATGAGTATAGACAACCTGCTGAATCTTTCCTCTTAAAACAACCCTTCCATCCGAGGAATCAGCCTAGTGAACTTTCTCTGAATTGCTTCCAATGTAAATATGCCCCCCCGCCACTTAAGTAAGGAAACCAAAACCATACACAAAACTCTTCAATGCAGCCTCACCAATGCATAGTTATAGCTAGACTTCCCTATGTTTATACTCCATCCCCCTTGCTATAAAGACCATTACTTATTTTGCCTTCCCAATTGCTTGCTCTACTTGGATGTCAACATTTTGTGATTCGTGTACAATGATTCCACTGCATTCTGTAGTTTTCCTGTCCAAACGGACAGTCTCAACTTTTGCCATTTAATACTCCATCTGCCAAATTTCTGCTCATTGATTTAACTAATCTATATCTCTTTGAGACTTTTTGCATCCTTCTCACAATTTGCTTGCCTACATACCTTAGTATCATCAGCAAACTTAGCTACAATACGGGTCAGTGATTAACCATTCAAGTTATTAATGTAGATCATAAGTAATCGATCTATTGAGGCCCCGATAATGATCCACTTGTTACAGTCTAGTGGATCCCTTCATCCAAGTTATTAGTATAGATGGCAAATAGTTGAACCCTTGATAATGGGACTTCCTGTCAGTTAACCAATCCTTTACCCATGTTAAAATATCACTTCCAACATGACCTCTTTTTGCAGCTGCTGGTTCCTCTTTATCCACCCTGCTTGTTACATCCTCAAAATACTCTAATAAATTTGTCAAAAAAATTTCCTTTTCACAAAACCATGTTGATTCTGCCTGATTATCTAAATGTCCTGCTACTCCCTCCTTAATGGATTCTAGCATTTCCCCAATCATTTATATTAGACTAACTGCCCTAAGATTTCCTGGTTTCTTGAATAGTGGTGTTGCATTTACAGGTTTCCAATCTGCTGGCATCTTTTGCAAGGTTACTAATCCATCCTCTGTGTCTGTACCATTTATAAGTTTTTAGGGGTGATTAACCTCTAAATCCATGAGTCTGCACTCGCTCAGTGTTAATTTGCTCTTTTGAGACTTTAACCAATCAGGCAATAGGGGACAAACATAGAATCCCTACAGTTCAGAATGAGACCATTCGGCCCATTGAGTCTGCACCAACCACAATCCCACCCAGGCATGATCCCATAACCCCATACTAGTCAACTGACACCAAGGGTCAATTTAGCATGGCCAATCCACCTAAGCCGCACATCTTTTGGATTGTGGGAGGGAACTGGGGTACCCGGAGGAAATCCATGCAGACACAGAGAGAACATGCAGGCTCCGCACAGACAGTGACCCAAGCCAGGAATCAACTCGGGTCCCTGGCACTGTGAGGCAGCAATGCTAACCACTGTGCTGTGCCGTGCCATCCATCTGATCAGGTAACTCAGGAAACATTTATTAAACAACACAAAAATATACTTAACATATTAGGACCGTGATTTTACTGACTCAACACGATTCTTGCTTCCTAATTCCACCTAGGACATGAGGCAACAGGTGGTCATCTCTCTCTTTCTCTCTTATCAGTTGTGTGGTCTACAGAACAGACAAATATGTAATATACAAGTTTAACATCTGTTGCATAGACAGTTTTTGAAATGAATGTGAGAAATTTGTGCCCACCAGCCTGTTTACTGACCATCTGACAGGTATAACAATGAGGCTGAATGTTGAACATATTAACACCAATCCTATCTAAACATGCTGTCCAGGTATTGAGAAAAGCCAGCAGTAGAAGGAATGTTAATGCTGAGTCCTCAGTCTATCTAAATTTCAATTATGTAGAGTTATGGACTGTGCTGTCTTCATTTCCCATTTCTATTTCAAAATCAGATTGGAATTGTGATGTTGCTGATGCTGTACTGAGCATGTTAGCATGGAATCATTTCCACAGCAAGATTTCTGGCGGCCTTATTTTCATGATCTAATAAGGACTACTTATTGAGACCCCAGTTCAAGTTGTTGACATAGCAGCGAATTGCTGACTGAAGCATAGACCTATTGTCTTAGAGCACCTGACTGCAGGTCTCTTATGCTTGCTGGCAATTATGTGTAGAATGGGGTGCTCCAAGTTAAATGAAAATAGACATTGAATTAACCATTGGGGACCTAATTGATCAGGCATCTCCAAATGGGACTCAACTTTGGAGACAGGTGGAGGGTGCTGTTGATATAGGTTAAGTTTCTTTGAATGGGGAGAAGCTTATGAAATGAGTTGAACATACGTGAGCTTGTCCTGAGCACAGCATTTCCGATCATTTATGTTGAGCGTTGCCAGTTCATACTCAACTCGTTTCAGAAAATAGATACTTCTGCAGTCAGAGCCCAAGATTGGACTGCAAACAGGATTGTAGGCATGTTGTTAGCCAGTCCTCACAGCCAAATTTTAGTATAATAGCTGAAGATTGTCTTTTCAAGTTTAACTTGTAGCAGGAAGTATATTGTTTCTGGACTTCTTCCTTCAGATACCTGTGCTGCAATTCATTGCATGTGACCCAGTTTTTATTACTCTAGTTTTGGATTGCCCCTGGCAACCCCAGTCAGAATTATGTCTCCTTGATCACACATTCTAATCAAACAGCTTCATTTCACCACAAGTATGAAATATGAGCAATCAGGCCACACTTGTTTTCACTTAACCACAAATTAATTGGTGACATGATCCACCAGGCTTTGAACTGCTGAGTGGTGTGGATTTATTCTGACTACATAATTAGCATCTCAAACCCATAGCGGGGGGTTTGGACTCCGGGATGAAAGCCAAATCCTTGTCAGTACTTCCTTGCAGGATGTAACTGGAAAGACTTCCTAAATTCTCGCGAATGATATTGGGAAGGTATGATTATATTACCAGGAGCTATAAAACCAGAATCAGGATTGGAAGCATTACTAAGAGGACGACATTGTTAAAACAGGATGGTTCAAATCATACAAGTTAATGATAATTCAGGCGCCTGGCTTCATTTTTAACTCTTTAAACTTAGTTTTGTCTTTGAATTCAGACTAAAAGTACATTATCTAATGCCTCTGATGTATTGAAACGTGTTGAGCATTGACTTTCTGATATGCATCCCTGCTCAGATACTGATGTAACTGAATCTGCAGTGAAAACAAAATACAGTAAAGGATTGGCAGAGTGAGATGACAGTAAAGTGCTATAGCAGCAGGGGCAGAATTCTCCCCGAAGATTTGTAAGTGTTGCCTCCACAGGAAAACAAATGAGATTCCCACTGGGAAAGTCAGTGTGATCCAGTTCGCAGTTCAACCATACTTAAAAAGTTTTTGGAGCCAGGGGAAATTCTCACTGAATGCTCCTACACTTAGAATATCTTTTGGAGTGGGGACTTAAAGATGCTGACAAGTCCGACTCCTCGGAGATCAGGGGGCCCTTTAAAAAAGAGTGTCCCAATCTCAAAGTTAAATTGAAGGTTCCCCCGTCCTTCCCCCACAGCCATTTCTACCCACCCCCGCAGACATGGGGAGTAGCCAGCTCCAAGCTGACCCTTTCATGTTTAAATGTTGGCCTTTGACCAGATTATGCTGAGCGCACGGGAGCTTGGAATGCCAAAGGGGGTTCTCATTGGCGCTCAACACACTATGGCCTCTCTCCCGCGATTCTCTAGCCCCGCGTGGCCCCGTATGCAAACTGCATGTGAGCATGAGAGGATGGAAAATCGCGACCCAGATCCATAAATACTTCCTGCTCAAGGTGCTGTTCCCACACAGTAGGGGGGGACTTTCACCATGGATGAGCGTGTGGGAGTGAATACAGGTTGAGAGTTAAATCAGGAAAAATTCCAAGCATGTAAGGAAGCCAGCTACAACCTGCCAACTTCTGTGTTTTACACAGGTAAGACAAGGGGTAACCATCCCATCTTTTTCCAGAGAGTGAGTTAGCATTTTAAATGTGCTAATGAAAATGCTTTGCAGATTTTACTGTAGGCCTTGAGAAACTTGGCAACTGAAGCAAAGATAACTGTGGGGAAAAGGTAAATGCCTTTACAGCACTACATGTGAGTCGGGAGGAGGTGAAGTTCTTCCCCATGGTTCAGCAGGTTCCCCCAAATTAGGGATGAAGTTTATGAGATTGATCCCACTCCCTCCAAGGTAGTGGATCAGACCAACCTGATCGTTTGTAACCCGCCCCAGTAAATATCGAGGTCAGTGTATCTGTGTGTGTGGAATGGTTAGGGACTCTGGGTCTGCAATCATTGGAGTTTAGAAGGACGAGGGGGGATCTTACTGAAACTGACAGGATACTACGAAGCCTGGTTAGAGTGGACATGGAGAGGATGTTTCCACTAGTAGGAAAAACTAGAGCCAGAGAGCACAACCTCAGGGTAAAGGGACGATCCTTTAAAACAGAGATGAGGAGGAATTTCTTCAGCCAGAGAGTGGTGAGTCTGTGGAACTCTTTGCTGCAGAAGGCTACGAAGGCCAGGTCATTGAATGTCTTTAAGACAGTGATAGAAAGGTTCTTGATTAATAAGAGGATCAGGAGAATGAGGAATGAGAAAAATATCAGCCATGATTGAATGGTGGAGCAGACTCAATGGGCCGAGTGGCCTAATTCTGCTCCTATGTCTTATGGTCTTATGAAAATTTTCAAGACTGATGCTGTTAGAATTACAATAGCTCCTTCTGACCAGTTTTAGATCAGACTGTGGCTTTTAATTGTGCTGTTTGGATGTTTCTAAAATGTAATTTTTTTTGGAATTCATTGTTTCCACTTTGTTTCTATGAAGTTATTGTGCATTTTTTTCACGAGGTGGAACCATTCACTATGTTCAGAGACTACGTACCAAGCTTTATAAATAGACTATCAGTTTGAATCTACACTCTCTCCCTGTGGAGATGTGCTCAACCTTTCTTAGCCCACTTAGCTTAGGAGCAGGTTGGTAAATCTGAGGCCTGAGAACCCTCAATTGCTGTAGAACTACAGATGGAGTTTACTCAACATAAACAATGCAAGGTGTTAATGTGACACATTGATAAGCTTCCTGCTGTGTATATAGTCAGGACCACCTTATCATTAAGGCATCAACTTGCAGGGCAATCCAGAACTGAGCGAAAAGAGGCTTAGCCACAGTGACAAGTCCACCTTTCTATTAAAGAACCAGAATGGTGGGGCAGTCATCAGCAATATTCTGGAAAGCTGCAGATCTGCATATCTGGTGAACCATGATACTGAGAGAGGTAGATGGCACTAATCGCCATCTTGGAGCCAACCCTAAAGAGACCTAATCACCCTCTCATGAAGAGGATAATCACTACTTTGTAATTAAAGATATTCATTGTCAATGTCCAAGGCTATGCAGGTTAGATGGATTGGCCATACTAAATTGCCCTTTAGTGTCCAAAGATGTGTAAGTTAGATGGATTAGCTGTGGTAAATTACAAGGATGGGAAGGTGGGATGGGCCTAAGTAAGATGTTCTTTCGGAGAGTCAGTGCACACTGAATGGGCCAAATGGCCTCCTTTTGCACTGCAGGGATTCAGTGGATTCTATGGAATGTAAAGATATATTGGATTTTTCATCCGATTGTGATTGTAAAATATTCCCGACAAGATTTTTTTAATTCTCCCCAGGAAACAGAATTATGTAAAAAACGGAAAGAATGTGAAAGCCATGAGCAAGAGATAAAGAAACGGCAGCGGATATGTGAGGATCTGGTATGTGTGCAACCATCTGTTTAATGTATAAATGGGAAACACTGTGGGAGTAGGAAAGGCTCATCTGTCTCTCACTGTGTTGTGAGAGTAATAAATATTAAATGGATGTAATATTAAATATGCAAGATGCACCCCACAGAAGGTTTGCATATCTTTATGTGTAGCATTTGTATGGTTAGTAGAATTATGTACACATTTGTAACGTGTGTACGTATTATATGCACACGTAGGACAGAGTTTATTGTCTGCACTGGGAGTCCCATCTACTAGTTAAATGGTGAGAATGCTGCATCACTTCTCTCAGGAGGCCTGATGCTATTATGAGATAATTAGGCACTTCCCTGGACAATCTCTCATCCAGTCATATCCCCAGCAGAGCTAAGCTTCCATCCCTGGGAGCTGCCATTGTCAGCTCTCCATTAATGACAGTGTCACCAGGAGTGGTGGCCAACCCAGGTATAACCCTCAGGTCTATCTTGAGGATTGCCGCTGGATCCCAGATGGAGGCGAGTGTGAGCAGGATGACGGGGGGTGTTCATAGGGGAGGGTAGGTGCAGGTGAGAGGGGAAGCAAAAATAGGGGAAGTGCTTTCAGCACGCTCTCACTCCCTGAAGTAAGGATTACTATCATCTGTTGCTGAGACATGTGCCACTGAAAGATAGTAGATGGAAATAAACTGAAAGGTTGAAGCACAGCCTGAAATGCTCAGTCCTAGTTGGGATGTGTATGATTTTACTTCCAGGAGAATGAGCTGAAACAAGCTTGGAGTGAGAATGCACGGCTAACTGAAGAAACCATTCGACTCAGCCAAGAGGCACAAGAAACAGAGAAGGTAACGCTTGGCTTCATCTCCTCTCAGTGCACTGAGCCAACCCTTTCACAGCAATATCCCAATGGGGCAGTAATGCATTTGTGGCTTTTAACTTGGACAACATTTGCTCTATGTTTGCAGTATAATGCATGTTCCACAATCATCAAATCCTTTGCTACCCACTGTTATCCTCTAAATGACATTGTTCAGGGGGGATTTGACTTTTCATAGCCATAGGCCACTTATTTGTATTTAATAATCAATTCATATAGGAGCAAAGAAATTAGAAATCTGTGTTGGGAATGTGGGGGATGTGACGTGTCAACTAAAATCCATTGACTTTTGGCGAGATCAGAAGATCTCTCTGGTTGGCAAGCACAGAAAATCTTCTTAATCTCAAACTGCTCATCATTTTCCATTCTGTCCTGTTTTTCTCACCCCTTTCTGTAGTGCATACCCTCACTCTCCTGAGCTCTCTTTAACCCTTTCTGAACTGTGTTCTTTCCCCTCATTCTAAACTATTTTTTAACCTCGTTCTGTACTGTAAAGTTTATTTATTTACGGTGAAAATCCCCGAGCCGTCACACTCCAGCACCTGATCGGGTACGCTGAGGGAGAATTTAGCATGGCCAATGCACCTAACCAGCACGTCTTTTGGAATATGGGAGAAAACCGGAGCACCCAAAGGAAACCCACACAGATACAAGGAGAATGTGCAGACTGCGCACAGACTGTGACCCAAGCCAGGAATTGAATCCGAGTCCTGGTGCTGTGAGGCAGCAGTGCTAACCACTGTGCCGCCCACTGTGTAATTCTGAACTGTGTTCCCTCTCCTACACACCCCCCATTTCATACTGTGTTTCTTCCCATTTTCTCAACTAAAGTGTTTCCGTATGTTTGTAAACTTCCATTGAGAGTATGTACCAATTTATTCTGTTTTGATTTATAAATGTATGTTCTTTACTTTCCACTTTCCTTTCTGCCGGTTACCAGTATTTCATCTTTATCCTTCGGGAATGACACATTAGACTGCAGTTCCTCAGGACTTATTCACAAGTGCCTCTTTGCAGCTTTGAAAGAGGTGATTTAGAAATAAAGCCATATTATGAAAGGGAGGAAGGAAAATGGATGGGTGACATTATTTTATGTATCTTCCAAGGGCTTGGAGTTTAAGTGTAAAATTCTGTTACATTATTTATCCCTCCAAAGTAGTTCAGGCCCCAAGCCTTTGATGTGATCCAAAGCTGTCTGCATTATACGCAAAGTAAGCAGATGATTTGTATGTGTTTGCTGACAAATTCAATGTCTTTTTATACAATCACAAAGTGTAAGGTTTGGTAACTGTGTTCCTTTTGGCCCTTTCTCACTGAAGTACCTGTGTTTGATGCAGATTAAAGCTCACAACAATGACCTGAGGGGGAAACTCTCAGTGGTGACAGCAGAACGAGATTCATCTCTGAAGGAGAATCAGCGACTCCAAGCCAAGCTGGAGAACCTAGAGCAGGTCCTGAAGGTAAGATCACTGATAGTACCATATCCAGAAAAATTAACCCACATCACAGTGTGAGGGAGATGTCATTGTGCTCAGCTAACTCACAGAGCATTGTCACAGTAAATGCACATCCTAGCGAGAGATTGGTTAACTCGGATAGCTCACAGCACATGGCTAGGGCCCTGAAAGTGCCAAATGAGCGGAAAAGGGGAGAGTGTCAGATTCGTATTTTGGAAGAGTGAGAAAATGCAATCTTATGGCACTTAGTGCAAAGGAAAGAACCAGGATGTGACTCTCACCAGCAGGGGGTGGGGTGCAGCCTCAGCTTGCCAGTGAAGCAAGCTGTTGAGCTCTAGGGGCACCATTGTGCAGGTGTCCAAATCTCCCAGTACTGGGAGATTTCCTGTGGCTCCTCCCCACCCCCTCCCACATATATTAGGACCCTCAAACCCACCCCCAAAGTGGACACTGGCACCCCTCCATCCCACGGACAATACCCTCTCGCCTCGCCCCGCCTCCAAAACCGCTTTTAGTTTCCTCCCTCCCCGATCGCCATCCCAGGCAGAGTTGCCCCTTTCCCCTCCTCCGATTGCCCTACCTCGTCGCCACCACCACACACACACATACACACCCCGGCAGAGCAGAGATCCCTCCCTACCACCTCTGTGGAGCTACCCTGTTATGGCTCTGCCCACTTCTGGCTGCACCCCCACACTGGCTCTGCCCTCTTGCCACTGCCCCAGCACAAAGATGGTGGTCACTAGTTATATTTAAATATGTGGATCTGAATATGCATTGTGTTCCTGCCCACTATGGATGGGAACCCAGTTGTGGCTGGCAGCATGGTTTGGGATGGTTGCAGTGCGTTTGGCACCCAGTGCACAACAAACTTTCCTATAAATACCCGATTTTTGGGGCCATTGCGATTTGTGATCGAGGCTCATGGGCCCGGAGAAACCCACCCCCTAATGGGACAATGCCAGGGATCTGGGTTCAATTCCAGCCTCGGGTGATTGCATGGTGCTCTTGTTTCCTCCCACAGTCCAAAGATGTGCAGGTTAGGTGGATTGGCCATGTTAAATTTGTCTCTTAGTATCGGGGGATTAGCAAGGTAAATAAATGGGGTTACGGGATAGGGCCTGGATGGGATTGTTGTGCATGCTTGATGCAACGAATAGCCTCCTTCAGCACTGTAGGGGTTTTATGATTCTGTGACTAATGTTTTTTAATAGGCTGCCCCATTTCAGGGAAAATAATATCTTCTGCAGAGTTGCACACTATTAGTGTCTGATATGATTTCAGAGGGCTGGATCTGGCATTGTGAGGAGTAGCTCTTTTACAGTTGGATTGGGAGTAATTCACGTGTCTCTCTGTGCAGCATATGCGAGAGGTGGCAGAGCGCAGGCACCAGCTGGAGTTGGAACATGAAGAAGCGCTGACAATTCTGCAGGCCAAGCAGCATGAGGTGCAACGATTGCAACAGGTAGTAAGATCATATCTTTTATTTTGGCTTAAGACATAGACCTCTTGCTGGGTTTGTGCGGTTGACAGACACCAGTATCCGGCAATTGGCCTGTGCCTATTTTTCTTATGTAAACGTTGACTAGGAACCTCAGCAGATTTTTAATTGTGGAGACTTCACATCTGAGCCTAATCTTATCTTCTGCTAGTGGCCACACAGTCATCATTAAACAAATTGCAACTTAAACATCATGTGTATCTTTCTGGTCTATGTTAGTGACTCATTGAGTGAACTTGCTGATGTATCAAGGATTTTGGACAAGTGTATTCATTTTTTAAAAGATTCCATTGCTGAATCCCCCACGATTAACATCCTGGGGGTTACCATTGACCAGAAACCAAACTGGTCAAGCCATATAAATAACATGGCTACAAGAGTAGGCCAGAGGCTAGGAATTCTGTTGCAAATAACTCACCTCCTGACTCCCCAAAGCCTGCCCACCATCTACAAGGCACAAGTCAGCAGTGTGATGGAGAACTCTCCACTTCCCTGGCTGAGTACAGCTCCAAAAACACTCAAGAGGCTTGATGTTTCCTCCACCACCAATGCACAGTGGAATTAGTTTGTACCATCTGCAAGGTGCTCTGCAGGAACTCAACAAGGCACCTTCCACATCATCTTCCAAACCCGCAACTGCTACCAACTAGAAAGACGAGGGCCGCAGGTACATGAGAGCACCAACACCTGCAAGTTCCCCTCCAAGCTTCACACAGTCCTGATTTGGAAATATATTGCTATTCCCTCATTGTCACTGGGTCCAAATTCTGGAACTCCCTCTGTAACAGAATGTTGGTATACCTACACAGGCCAGGATGGGGGGGCAGATTTGGAATTTTAATATATACAGTTAGTGCGGAAACTAGCATGATCAATTATCCGGACATATACCAAAACATTGCAAAATTATACTCCTTCGGTAACCTCCGTGAAGAGCTTGGGACTCCAAAACAGTCTCAACAGGCAGCCTTTAATAGATTGACTGAAACACTCACAATGAATGTATGTTACCCTTTTGAGCTGGGAGAAGGTTAGGCTGTCTCCATAGCCACTGAGCACACTCATTGAATAATGAAATGGAATCTACACAAATGCCTGACAACATATTCATTTGTAATGAAGTTCCACGTATTAAAATAATGGGTGGTTTGTGTGCTTGAGCATGTTTACACCAACATCATGCAGCTATGAGAGTTACTTTAATTTAAATATTATACATGCTGGAATTTCTCGCTCTGCGAAATTGGTGTTAGCTTCAAGAATGTGTTGTTTTAGAGTATCTTTCCCCTGTAATTGCAGCTCACAGCACGTTCAAACACAGAAGCAGCCCATTTGGCCATCGGAACTGTGTTGCGGTCCCCAGATGAGCTGTTGCCTAACCTCAGTCTCCTACCTGCTTCAAACAGAAAAAAAGTTTATGTTGAATATTCCTTTTTCGAGTAATTACCTCATTCCCTTTAAGGCATTTAACCACCTCTGCATTAATAATGATTTGTGACAGATCCCACAGTCTAACCACCCTCTTTATAGTGTTATCTAACATTTCCTCTTCGCAGGCAACAGTCAGTGTGCAGAAATCTAATTAAGTTGCTTTATTTTTCAAATTAAGGCTCAGTTTGAAGCAAAGAAGGAACATGAAGGTGTGGTCCAGTTACTGGAGGTAAGAGAGTGACTACATGTTGTAAAAACAGGAAATGCTAGAAAATCTCAGCAGGTCTGGCAGCGTCTGTGGAGAGGGAAACAAGACTTAATATTTGAGTCCAATATAACTCGAAACTACATGTGAACAGTGTTAACAAACACATTTCAAACTGAATCCTCAGCCTACTGATAAACCTGTCATTAGAAAGTAAAAACCACACTGAACTGTTTGAGCATCCTCCAGTGTTTCGATTCTCAGCCCTGTCACTGATCCCTTCAATGGTTTTGTCACTGTAATGACTTCAGGGCAGGTGGTTGACTCTGCAGGCACAGTCACACTCACAACAACAGAAGGCACCCAGGTACTGCTAATGGGAGACAATCCCCAGTCTGGTACTGAATATACAGTTGTACCTTTCAACTGTAAATTAGATGGGATGTCTTCTGCAGAATTTGTGAAGAGTCTCAAGTTTTTTCATTCTATCTTTAAACAAGTGTAATTCTGGATGCCAGGCCCCAAAGTTTATGTAAAAATAAAAAAAAAATCATTTGGTACGTTGCTTGTACTACACCTCTGAATTTACCTAGTGCTACTCGCTTGCCTTTTCCCCACAGCCCTGCAAATCTTTAGTTTTCACAGAATGATCCAATTCTCTTGAAAGCTTCAGTTGGCCCTCTGCTGTCAGCATACTCATTGATAATGTATTCCATGTGCTAACCATTCGTGTATGAAAATGGTCTTCATCACGTTGCCAATACTTCTTTTCCCAATTACCTATGCCCTCTGGTTCTTGATCCTTCCATTGATGGGGGCAATTTCTCCCTATCTACTCTATCCAGACCCTTAATGATTCTGAATACTTTTGTCAAATCTCCTCCCAACCTTTTCTTTTCCAAGGAGAAGAGTGCCAAGTTCTTTAATCTTTCTACATAGCCAAAGTTCCTCAGATGGAACCATTCTTGTGAATCTTTTCTGCATCTCTTCTAATGTCTTCACCTCCTTCCTAAGATGTGGAGGCAGTACTCCAGCTGAGGCTGAAACAATGTTTTATACAATAAATAACTTCTCAACCACTAACTGCTCTAAAAAATGGGAAATAATTGCTGCGTCTGTATCACTGGATTTGCCAAATACAACTTATATTGGAAAATCAGGAGGTCTGGATTTATATGTGTAAAGGAATTGGATCAATTTACAGATAATAGCTGTTTTCTGGCAAATCTCTGCACAATATTTTTTTAAGCTGCAGCTTCAATAGAAGTGTCGGAGCCCTGACACATTGTACAGATACCAGACACAACGTCCAGACATCAGACTCTGCCCCTACAGACACCAGACACAACATCCAGATATCAGACTCTGCCCCTACAGACACAAGATACAACTTTCAGACATCACATTCTGTATGAAAGATACTATACCCACAGCTTGCTGACAGCACATGTTGAACCTACAGGCACCAGACAGCTTCCAAACAGGATAACTTGTAATTACAAATATCATGTGGACAGCTTCTGAATAAGATGTTCTGTACCTAAAAATAACCCAGACAGATACCAGATACTACCCTGAACCAATAGACAGAACTTCAATCACATTCTGATCTGTTGAGTTCCCAGGTTACTCAGTGTTGAGTGCTCTATATCCAGCAGCTGCATATAGTAGCACTGTTATTACAAACCAAAATGGAGGTGATCTGTAAATTCCCTCACCAATCATACCTGGAGCATACTCTGCTGTGAGTGACTGCGATTAACTTTACAATTCAACGTTAACCGCACCATGTGCACTGTGTAACTATCTTCCACTGCATTTTGCTGGAGAAATTGCCCTGCTTTTATGAAGAAACATTGCTGCAGCTTTCGTCATGACTCCTGTTTGCTGTAGTTCATATAGACTCTCAGACTGTTGCTGCACAATGAGCCATTGAAGTAAGTTCTGTTTTGCAGTTTACTGTGTGTGTAGTCTATTTTACAGTCTGCTGTAAAATAGATTGCCTGGTCTTGTTGCAAGTCCCATTCTGCCTCCAACTCATTGGTTGATATGGCAATGTCAGTATCCAACCATGATGTGGGTATGCCGGCGTAGGACTGGCGTAAACACAGTAAAAAGTCTGACAACACCAGGTTTTAGTCCAACCGATTTATTTGATAATACTCACATGCTTTCGAGGTTTCCCTCTTCGTCAGGTGAATGGAGAGTTCTGGCCTCAGACAGAGCATATAAAGCACTTTCTTGCATCTCTGTAAAAACTTGATGTCCAAGTTCCGCACACATGAAGACGGTTTCAACAGGGACCTTGGGTTCATGTCGCACTATCTGTAACCCCCGTGACTTGCCTGGGTTTGCAAAACCTCACTTACTGTCCTGTCTGGAGACAATACACATCTCTGTAACCTGTGATCAGTGCTCCTTCCACTCACATTGTCAGCCACTTCAGGTCTTGAACAGCAGGTTAGGTGTAAGGATTCGCATTCTAATCAGTAATCTCTAAACTGTCTGTGCTTTATATGCTCTGTCTGAGGCCAGAACTCTCCATTCACCTGACGAAGAGGGAAACCTCGAAAGCTTGTGAGTATTATCAAATAAATCGGTTGGACTAAAACCTGGTGTTGTCAGACTTTTTACAGTATCCAACCATACAGCACCGGCTACTCTGAAATATATTTGACTACCTCTCTAAACTAGGTACTGACATTTATCTTCTCACTTAGTTTGTGATGATCAGTGAAGTGATTTACCTGTTTTTACTCTATGTGGGCTGCAGACAAGCTGCATGGAATACCCTGGGTATGATTGCGACCCTGGTCAAGCTCACAAATCAGGACCATGTTCTATGTTACCTGTAGATACACAGCTTGGTTCTGTATATTCTCAACCCATAAATGTACATTTGAGAGTTTGGTTGCAACTTTTGGCATTACCATTTTATCATTTCATATGTATTAGTCATTAGAAAATATATTAGTCATACCAAGTAATTTCACGAACTGTGACCGTGCAGAGGTTACGAGTGGTCTTTCGTCACCAGCTGAGGTTACACTGCTGATTACATCAGGTTAAATATTGTGGAAATGGCAACTATATAACTGGATTCCAGAAACAGGAACTTGATGTACATTAATAATTTCCTTGGTTTCACTCAGCACACATATCCATGTAACATCTGTGAAATGTAAGCAACAGCAAGTGTGTGACAGCAAGCTGGGGTGACGGTGAGCTGCTAATGA
The DNA here is from genome assembly GCF_965287045.1 of Carcharhinus amblyrhynchos. NCBI lineage: Eukaryota > Metazoa > Chordata > Chondrichthyes > Carcharhiniformes > Carcharhinidae > Carcharhinus > Carcharhinus amblyrhynchos. The sequence goes on from NC_137346.1 coordinate 31,960,063, forward strand.
TCTCTGGGCTGCTACATCTTGTTAATGAGGCCTGCAATAGGAACTGTATTGTTGGAATTTTTTAGCACCTGGCGTCTCCTTTAGAGGAACGCATTCGAGCTAAAAATGTCTGACAAAGTTAGATTTTATCTTGCTATGCAACACTTATCATTGATCTTTGTTAAATTGTAGGAGTTGACTCGCCTAGTTTTACAGCTGGAGCTGGTATATATGTATTGAATGATGTGTGCAGTTTATTGGACTGAGATTCTTGAATGGTTTGAAGCATGTTCCTATTTAATGGTGTTCCATTTTTTGTTTCTTTTGATAGAATACATTGGATTGCATGCAGGTACACAGCACACATTCCTTCCTCTTTAGCATGTAGACTTTTGTGTGTGTTTGAGGAATCCTCTGTGCAGCTTTCCAAGTAATAAATCCTTGCAATAAATGGGAACATATTACTTATATGAATGTGTCCTTTCAAGTTTTAATCACTGCATGTACAAAATAAGGAACAGTTTATTATGTAAATCTGTTTGGTTAATCAGTGTTTAAGAGGCTCTGCGTGGTTTTCCTTTTAAATCCGTTTATTAGAGCAGAACCATAGCTTAGTCATTTCATTGAATGTAATTTGTTTCTTTTCTCTTACCGATAATCCCCTTTTTACTGTTAAGCAGTAATTACCTTGGTGTGATAATGCACATGAATGGCTATAGAAGCCAACAGAACAAAGGTGATTTCTTATGTTCATTTGCTTCTTGATCTTGTTTTTGTTCAAAAACAATTTGTGTCTCTCGATCTGCACTATGGGTGCCACTGGCAGACTTGTTGGAAGTAGGGTAACTCCACTGTAGCTTGAGGCACAAGTCTCTGAGTGCCTCTCAGCACTTTGTGTTAACAAATGATCGGCCCAGTATTGCTACAGTCTCAATAGCTGATTGCCAGCTTGGTTCAGTTGGTAGAGTACTTGCCTTAAAATCAGAAGATTGTGGGTTTGAACATCGCTGTAGGGCCCCTCAGCCTGTTAATGATTGAAGTGGATTTCTCTGTCGCTGGGAGAAGTGATAATATCACTGGAGTAGTAATGCAGAGGTCCAGGCTGATTCTCTAGGGATTTGGGTTCAAATCCCATCACAGCTGATGATATCTGAATTCAATAATAAATCTGGAATATATAGCTACTCTCAGTACTGGTACGTAGCAGCTATCGTCGATTATAGTAAAAAATCCATCTGGTTCACTCATCCATCTGGCTCCTTTAGCGAAGGAAATCTCCATTCCTCTCCTGGTCTGGACTATATGTGGCCCCAGATCCATAGTAAGATGGTTGACTCTTAACTGCCCTTAGAAATAGCCCAGCAAGCCACTCTGTTCAGGGGCTATTTGGGATGGGCAGCAAATGCTGGACTTGCCTGTTTCACACACATCACATGAAATAATAAAAAAAATGCCATGCACTCTTCAAATCAGAGAAAGTTCTTTCAATGCCCTGACTAAAGTTCTTTTCTTAGAAAACATTGCCAAAACCCGAAATCAACTAGTTCTCTCGTCGCTGTATGTGGTGACTTGTGTGTAAAATGGCTGTTGCTTGTCTATGTATCAATGCCACTGCACTTTAAAAAAACAATTCCACAGAGCGTGGGCATCACTGGTTGGCCAGCATTTATTGCCCACCTCTAATTGTCATTGACGTGGTGGTGAGCTGCCTTCTTGAACTGCAACAGCCCATATGGCATAGATACACCCATAGTGCTTTAGGAAAGATAAAAATATGGGACTTGCTTTTGAATGATGTGAGATATTATGAGGCACCAGATTCTGCAATTTCTCCTTATTGCATACAGCCTTTGTGAGGAGGATCACTGTCATAGGACTGTGATACTGTTTGTAACTCTCACTCCCTGTTGGATGAATGGGATTGCAGTATTATACCTTATAGAAATTAGTTATAGTGTTAGTATTGTGAATGGAGCATTCTGTATCATATGGCTTGTATGAACAGTAAATGGTGTGGGACCAACTTAACCAGTTTGAGCAAGACAGTATTTTCTAACTAAACCCATTGAGAAAACAGACCTGCCTTGTATAATTTTAAATTAAATTTCCCCTTCGTCTCTCCAGTCTATTGTCAGCATAGACTGAAAATGGTGTCTGTAAAACGAGGTTAACAATATGGCTGCAGTTTTACTGTCCTGCCCGCCATGGGAATTGGACTGGGCAAGGGGGAGACAGTGGGAAGATCTGTTAACCTTGTCAGGATTTTACGGTTTTAGGACAAGCGAGGCCGTAAAATCTTGCCCAGTGTATCCAATAATGTGGGGATTGGAGCATAGATCAGTAACTCACCTCTGAAATAGTTGAGCACTCCACTCAGTTTAAGGGTTATTAGGATAGGCAGTAAATGCTGTGGCATCCTTACCCCATAAAATAATTAAAAATGCTGTAGTGATTAGTGTTGCTTTATTGCAACATTAAAATTAAGCAAAATGAAGAAAATATTCTGTTCTTTTTCTGTACTTGGTGAATTTAATTATCTTCCCTTTTTAACTAGTGCAGAATACTTTGGATATATTTCTAGCTGTACACATGTTGAAGGAGAGGACCTTTTTTATCATAATTAGGGATATGCATGTACAACATGAAGTTGTCATTTCTCTTTCAAATGTTGCAATTGCAACATTTTCTATTTTCAGTTCAGAATCCCAGCATTTACAGTGCGATAGTTTCCTTATTACATTAGTAATCCTAGCCAGCAATGAGAGGTGGACCTGGAAATGTCCAGTTGGAATATAGGCTCCTGTGAAGGTTGCTATCTTTTTTCAAGTCCAGCTCAAGAAATGAGATGTTACAGGGCAGTGGTCAGAGGCAGTGTTCCCACTCGGCTGTGTATGTACATGGCCGAAAGATGTCTTGCCAACGTTATTCCAATGCTGGATATCATGAAAATAAATTTAAGGGGACCTCAGCACTGGAAAAGCTTTTGGTGCACAACAACATCTTATGAAGTGCACTGGTTAGGGAACAGAGTTGGGTTTCTGGGTACAGGAGAGATTTAGACACTGAGTTGGTGTTCTGAGTGTAGAGCAAAGGGACATTGTGGCCACAGAAGTGATATTTGTTTCACTTCTGATCAAAATACATTGAAAACCTAAAAGCAAATGTAATCTCCATGTCATGAGAAAACCAGACACCAAAAAACAAAAATCATCCTTTTTTTCCATCTGTTTCCTGATCAGCCTTGCTTGGCTCAGTAGTAGCATTATGAGTTAGTGAACCATGGCTTCAGCTCCAACTCCAGAGGCTTAGACACACAGGGTGGAATTTTTCCACCTCGCCCGCCACGGGAATCCTAGCAGGTGGGGAAGGACCATGCAAAGGTCCGTTGACCTCAGGAGGGATTTTCCACACTTGGGGCGAGTGTGGCCAGAAAATCCTTTCCATAATCTGATACTCATGTAGTGCTGCACTGTTGGAAGTGTCATCATTTGCTAAAATATCCAACAGATGTAAATCTGTTCTCCCAGAGTGACATAAAACTCCAATTGCTCCGTTAGAAGAAGAGTTAGGGAGTTCCCCTATTGTCCCAGCTAACATTCATCCTTCAGCAATGTCACTGAAACAGATTATCTGGTTATTTATCTTATAATTATCTGCACACTGCCTCTTTTAGTTGTCTGCATTACAACAATGACTATGTTTCATAAATTAATTGATTGTCAAACTGTGAAGCATTTTGAGATGCCCTGTGGTTTATGAAAGTTGCTATATAAAGTAAGAAGTTAAATTTTATTTATAGATGCATGTTCCTTTATTTGTAGTTCCCAAAGGAATATTACTATGTAAAAGCATGTGTGAGTCTACCAGGGTTCAGTTTTAGCTTCAGTTCTTTCAAACTGTATGTACGCCATATACACCTCTGTAAAATGTCACACTGCGTTCCCGCAGTACTAAGATTCATGCAGTTAGACTATAAGATTAACTGGCAATTCATGTGGTGCAGTTCAGAGTTATCACACAATGAATATAGTCATTCTTGTCTTTCTCATTAGGCCAAGGTGCGGGATCTTGAAGAAAAATGTCGGAGTCAGAGCATGCAGTTCAGCCTTCTCTCCCAGGAACTGGAACACTTCCGCCTGCAAGCAGGAAATATCGACCTGTTAACTAATACCCTTGTGAGCACAGACACACCTGGATTGCTGTACCGCAGCCAGCCCCAGCTCTTAAATGAAGTGGAATTACCAATGGCAAAAGGTATCGGGCAGTGAGAGCCTAAGTTGCTGAAATATATGTCTCACACAAACTGCTTTGAGAAACAGATCTACAATCCAATCTCAGACACAGAAGTTTGACAAGGCCCACTTGACCTTGTTTGACATTACTGTGGGAGTTATATTGACCTTTTGCAGTGTTGAAATGAGGGAAGTAATGTGAGTGTGACTACAGTGCTCAGTGATCAATGACACCAGAGACAGGAAAAGATTTAGTTCAGCATTTCCTGGCATGTGGGTGAATGAGATAGATTAGACCTTTGTGATCTTCCTGGTGTTTCCCTGAGAGTTTTCATAACTCCTCCTTTGTCCTGCTTGTGACTAAAACTCACAATTATAGAGATCAAAGGAACTGTTGTCCCCAAAGAATAAGGTGGAAATTGTTAGATTCTGCCCTCCTGCTCCCTGCCACCAGAATCGTGAGTTGTGTCAGTCTCTCTTTTATAAATTTATCTTCTCTCAGCTCTGAAATCAAACACACTTACTCAAGAAATGCTGAGGGTAAGGAGTGGTAATTCAACCTATAGAAATCAATCCCATTTTTAGTTTAACATTAATGTCCAATCTCCTGCGATAGTAACTCTTAACAGAGCCCATCCATCATATTCCATAGCTGCCCCATTAAAGTCCATTCTTTGGGTGCATTAAGTTTCTTAATTACGGGATATAGAGTAAATAAACACAATGGACATAACTTCTGAGCTGCCCAGGGCTACGACTCCTCTAGCATTTTGTCTGTCTTATGAAATGAAGTGTTCTCTGGAATATTTCAGTGGCATTCTGCACCATGATATGATGATCACTTTGCTCATCCACACTGCAGTCATAGTCTCTGAGATTGAAGACAAAAGAAAAATGCTTATGAGCGCTGGAGCAAAGCAAAAGAATAAAATGGAGCACTGACTGACATCCCCCTCTACGCCAAATTCCCATTTGCATCAAATTCCTGACTTAGCAATCGATTTCCAAGGCATTCTGTGCAGTAGAAAACACACCAAGTTATAGGAAGAGCTTATGATTCACAGCCAAGTTACAGCTTCTAAGAGATTAACACTTATCCAGGCAACCACTTTCAGTTGACTGACCTATAACTTCCAGGCAGTGAGGACAGTACTTTGGAACATGAAGGAATTACCACAATCTTTTTTTGTTGTTCAAGGGATTTCCTTGATCATAAGTGTTTGTGTCAAAAAACCCTGCTGAAAGCCTTTTGTGTTCTGTAGTGAAAATTCTCTTTTCCTTTAGATGTGGAAAGTGTTCCTGTTCCGGTTTTTCAATCACCAGCACCGCAAGAAGAGAAGCGGGAAGAGACGCGGGAAGAAAGGCAGGAACAAAAACAGGAAGACAAGCAGGAAGAAAAACAGGAAGACAAGCAGGAAGAAAAGCGAGAAGAAAACCAGGAAGCAACGCAAGAAGAGAAGCAGGAAGAGAAGCGTGAAGAAAAGCAGGAAGAGCAGATTGCCAGTGAACCAAAGGTTGAAACGATCTGCATCTCCCAGCAGTCAGAGGAGACAGCAACAGAAGTTGGCTCTATCACCAGCAAAATTGGACCAGAATCAACCCAGGGCTCCAGCAAAGGCACGCCCAAAACAGAGTCATCGCGAAGCACTCCAAAGTCTTGTACAACTCCAGAGGTAAGTCACAATAAAGCAACCTGACAGGTAGAACTATTTTGCAGATTGACTTGTATGCTTTGCTTCAGTTAATGCAAGGGACATGGATGAAGGATAACATAGATTGGGACCTGAACATTGAGGGCACATGACATTTAAGAAGGAAAAGAAGCAAAAGGTGGGTGAGTGGCTCTGCTAGTTAGCATAGTAGAGAGAGGTGACCCAAGTTCTGGATACCTGCATTTAGAAATAGTTGAGGTAGAGGTGAGAAATGATAAGGGCAAAAAGTCACTTGTGAGGGTGGCGTACAGGCCCTCTAACAGTAACCATATGGTAGGAAGCAGTATAAAGAAAGAAAAATTACTTGCCAAAAAGGTACGGTGATAATCCTAGGGGATTTTAATACATTTATAAACTAGAAAAATCACAGGAGTAAAGATAGCTGAAGTGAGAAATTCATAAAATATCCATGGGATAGTTTCTTAGAACAGCACATTGTGGAGTCAGCCTGATAGCAGGCTTTCCTTGACCTAGTATTGTGCAACGAGATGGGTTAATAACCCTAGGTAGCATCAATCATAATGTGATTTAATTTTTCATGCACTTTGAGGGAGAGAAGAGTGAATCTGAGACTAGTATTTTAAACTTAAACAAGAGAAATAATAAGGGCATGAAAGGAGAGCTTGGTAAAGTGAATTGGCAAATTATGTTAAGAAATAGGTTGATGAAGATGCAATGATGGTCATTTAAGGGATAATTCAGAATATACAGAATAGATACATTCCAACAAAACAGAAAACTTCTAAGGCAGGACCCACCATCTTTGGTTAACTAAAAAAAATTAAAAAGTATCAAATTTATATATATAAAAACCATATATTATTGCAAAATCATAGGATCCCTACAGTGCAGAAGGAGGCCTTTTTGCCCATCGAGTCTACACCAACCACAATCCCGCCCACACCCTATTCCTGTAACCCCACATATTTGCCTTGTTAATCCTCTGACACTAGGATCAATTTAGCACCTTTCTACTGACACACATATTGCCACATAATCCCAACTATATTACCAGTGACTGGTTGGAGGGATCCCTCAATGATATTAAATGTAAATATAGAATTAGGATAACAGAAACATCACTTTGTGATACTTCTGTTGTCCTAATTCTGTACTTATATTTAATACCATTGAGGGATCCCTCCAAGCAGTCACTGGGAATGTAGTTGGGAATATGTGGCAATATGTTAGTCAGTAGGAGTTGGTTGATTCCACTTGAGGGAGCCACATGTTTGTTAACAATTTTGTACCAACTTTACTCATTTATGTCCTCACTGAAACTAGAAACTACCTATTAATACTTGGCGTGTTGTAATTGCACCACCCATCAGTGATGGTGCGATTTTTGCCTCTGTTTCATAGGATGAATTATAATAAATCACCTGTGCTCTAACCAATTTTATTTGTGTATTTTCCAAAAGAGGAAACTCTGCCCTTTAGTCTTCCTGCAACTGTTTGAAAATTGCCTTGTTATGATTGTTATTTATGAATTGCAGGTAGATACAGCCAGTGAAGTGGAGGAGTTGGACATTGACAATGTCTCATCCATTCCGGAGCCTGAGAGCAGGGTGACTGCAAAGTTGAAGGTGTTCATCGCACGTTACAGGTAAATCCCTGTGATTGCTACTCTCTTTCATTTAATGACCTATAACTGTGCCCTGTCGGAATAAACATTGAACTAAGCTTGCAGGTCTGATCACATTACTTGGTCTGGACGATGCAGATTACAATCTTATCCAGTATCAACTATCCAGCTAAAACCATGAAAGGGGAAATTCAACATAGCCAGAATATCATTGGTCTCAACTGTAATATGGGAGAAATAGATGGGGAAAGATGCTGACAAGCCAAACTATATCCCAAAGGGGCAAGGCTGCAACACTACCTTTGTGTGGAATTGCAGAATTCCTATCATAGATTTGGATTTCCATGACCATAGAATGAAGAGAATGCACCTGAATACATTTCATAAATATCTTAGGTTGCTGTTTCCTATTGGTCTTTGGGGTATTGTGTACAATATTCAGTTAATATCGCAGATTGTTGATTCAGTTAGTTCAGTGAAGGGAGTCACTCCCAGCAGAATGTCAGTGAAGTGATTGTCTTTTTGAGGTGTGAATTTGTTTCTCGGGTTGGCGCGGGGTCACTTTGGCATGGTTTTTAAGATGATTCAGTCAGTTTTTCCTGAACCCTCTCTCTTCCAGTTACAATCCCTTTGATGGACCCAATGAAAACCCAGAGGCAGAACTGCCCCTAACAGCAGGAGAGTATATTTACGTGTACGGAGACATGGATGAAGATGGGTTCTATGAAGGTTTGACTGACATAAATACTATAGGATTGCATTCTTCATCTTTCTTCTGGCCCAGATGTGACTTTTTTGTATGATTCTGCTCATACCCCGATACCAAATTGGACTACACTGCAATAGAATAGTACATAAACGGTGATAAAGGTCTTTCCATAACTGACCTGCAGCTTTCAAAAGCTCATGATGTGGAGATGCCGGTGTTGGACTGGGGTAAACAGAATAAGAAGTCTGACAACACCAGGTTTAAGTCCAACCGATTTATTTGATAGTAAACTCACAAGCTTTCGGGGTTTGTCCCTTCGTCAGGTGAATGGAGAGTTTCAGGTGAAACTCTGCATTCAGCTGATGAAGGGACAAACCCTGAAAGCTTGTGAGTTTACAATCAAATAAATCGGTTGAACTTAAACCTGGTGTTGTCAGACTTCTTACTGCTTTCAAAAGCTGTCAGACCTCCACAAAGATCACTGTTGAAAGAGGCTTGCTGAGTTATTGATGTGCATCTTGTGTATTGGTACGCAGTCTGTGCCAGTGGTGGAAGGAATACATCTTTCAGCTGGTGAATGAGGTGCCAACCAAGCAGGCCGCTTTGTCCTGGAAAAGAAACTTTGATGAGTCTACAGCTCTGCCCATTTTAGTGTGATAATTGGCTGCTGATAATCCTGATTTTTTGGCTTCAGTTGGTTCCTGGCTAAAAATCCTCTCACCTCAACCTCAGAACAAACTTCTGTTTCTGGATTTTATGGTGTCCTCTGACTTCGTCATCGTCTTTCTAATTCTGCAAATGGCACTGTGCTTCCTGCATCCTCATTCCCATGACAGTACCATGATCAGTACTTCAATACTGCACCCCCAAGTTTCTAGACTTCACCCACTGCACGTGTCTTTGAACTTGGACAACACTTTGTCGATGCTCCATGCTGACTCTACCCTATTTACATCACTGGAATGCTACCATGGAGCATCTGATTTTAACTCTGAACTCCTTGTTATCTCTTATTTATTTCCTCTTTCCATTTCTTTCCTGTTTGCTGTCAGGATTTTATGGATCTTAACTTTAATGTGACTTGAGCTGAACCAATTTGCATATACATTTCGGCTGCCGAATCTATGGGTTGAATTTTACATACCTCCAGCAGGCTTTCCCATGGGAAGGGGAGGCACTTCAAATAGGGCAGGCACCAATCCCACCACCGTCTCTCTCACCCGCATAGCATTGGAGACACGAGTAGGTGCCAAAATTGTGACCGCCTGCCATAGTCAACTAAGTAATCAAGGGTCAATTAGGTTTGTTATGTAGCCAATTAACCGTGAAAATACACTGCTCACACCATATAATGGTTGGCATGGGCAGCCTGATGGGTGGTCTGATTTTTTTTTTCGCACTGAAATGTTTAACTGGTGGGAAGGAATGGGGTTTACGCTTCAGAGTCTGCCCTTTGTTGATCACAGGATGGGCCTTCCTAAGGTTGAACCTCTTCATCTTCTTTCCTATCTGCTCCCTTCCTTAAACACAGTGCTTCTGACCCCTCAATTCTTTCCCTAACTTACCCCAACTCTCCCGGCTCAGGATGCCGGACTTACTTGTTCTGGGGATCCATATACCTTGGCCTTCTTCCTCTTGTGGCAACAGTCATTGATGTCTCCTTGACGTTGCTGGGACTGAAGAGCTCCCAACCAATTTGAATGATTGGCAGCTCCAGAGGATGGGATATCCTCCTTAATGTGGACTGAAGTCCCACTCTGCCCTCGTTAATCCATTCCGCAGTGCTTTATGGCTGTGGGCAGGTCGGCTTGGAAGATCCCGGCTCCAAGCTGGCATTGTTTATGGGAGTGTGCCACTACGTATCTACCGCCAAGACCACGGCAATGGGAGTATCTCACTTTTCACCAGATCACACCTTAGGTGTGCTCTCTGCTCTAATGGCACCTATCCCTCCTTTGAGAATCTCATCTTGTTCCATCTCTCTCTCTCTCTCCATCTTCTCTGCAAGCCCCCCAAGTATGATAAAAGGTTTCCGACCTAGATAGCTTCACTTCTTTCCTTCCTCAGCTGCTGCACAGAATGACTTCTCATCTTCAGTTATTTCAATCTTTGTCTTAATTCGTCATGCTCTCTCCACTTTGAGTACACTGCCCGTTTATCCTCCCTACGTCTCTCTCTCTCTCCATATAAACAGCTGACAATTCCCTCTAACCTCTCCTATTAGCCTCACGTATTTTTCTATATCTGCATTGTTTAACAGGATATTCAACCTTTGACAAGTAGAACAAATTACCTTGGTAACTTTAAGACAGTTATTTTTTTCTCTCTGATTCTTTTTACCTAATGTTAGGAATACTTGCCTAATACTGATGAGAAATATCAGATTTTATTAAGGGGATACAGTAATATTCTGACTGAGCATACTATAGGTCAGTTGACTTTCCAAAAACACTTGCCTCAGCATATCCCATGTCAAGTTTCATTTGTGACTTTTTCCCGGAAGATTCACTAACAGCAAATATATCTCACTGGCGGTTATATTAATATTTTAAAATGGCTTACTCCAGCAATTTTGCATGCAGTGACAACTCTCTTCAGTAATCCCAATGTGTTGTCATCGCTAAATTTAAAGCCAAAAATATTTCTATACCTTTTATCCTAGTTTCTATCCTTACAACTCAATGAATCAAGGTAACGGCAGGAATTCTCTGACCATGCCCACGGCTGTGATTCTCCAGTCCTGCTGCAGTGAATGGAGATGGAGATGTAGCTGTGCTCTAAATTCTCCGTTCTCACTGGCAGAAATGTTAGGGTGTACAACAGGGGAGAATTCCGGCCAAAGTTTTGGCCAATCTGTCTTGTATACTGTTGAAGTACAAGTGCTGACTAGTGTAATCATAACAGGTCTAAAGCCTCTTGCGATCAGAAAAATTTGTTCGGAGTCATTGTAATCTTCATCATCTTCCTCAGAATTCTCTTAATCTTGATTCATTTCGAGGGCCCTGCCTTTCCTTTTCCGGCACGCCACTGCATAATGATACTTCGAATCACTATTAACTGGGCATTCCTGAAATTCATTTATCCATTACTTTTCTTTCACCACTTGCTTTCCGTGTGTTCCTCTTTGTTGGAGCACATGAGAAGCTCACCACCTGCATACAATTAACTGCAATTAATGTACAATTAACTATGGGTGGTGTGCAGTGCTGTGTGTTGGATATGCAGTAGATTGTGTCCAATGAATTTATGCTGCCTTTAGTGATTCAGCACAGTAGGGTGATAAACTCTGTTCTGAATCATAGAATCCCTACAGTGCAGAAGGAAACCACTTGGCCCATTGAGTCTGCATCTACATCAATCCCATCCAGGCCCTATTCCCATAACTGCATGTATTTACCCTGTTAATCCCTTTGGCATGGCCAACCAACCTACCCCACACATCTTTGGACTGTGGGAGGAAGCCAAAGCACCCAGAAGAAACCTGCACAGACAGGGCAGAACATGCAAACTCCACACAGATAATAACCCAAGGCCGAAATTGAACCAGGGTCCCTCGGGTTGTGAGGCAACAGTGCTAACCACTGTGCCACCATGCCACCCACAAGATCCTCACAATCGATTCTCAAAAAGCCGGAAAATACATACCAACCGACTCACTAACAGCGTCTTCCCTGAGACCATCAGACTTCTGAATGGTCCGGACACATATTAAGCTGATCTTTCTCTTCACCTTGTATGTAACTGCACCCTCTCCTTTCCTTCTCTCCTATGTACTCTATGAATGGTATGTTTTGTCTGTAACAGATCGCTAGAAACAATACTTCTCATTACATCCCAATGCGTGTGACAATAATAAGTCAATTCAATTCAATTCAAAGTCAAGGAGTCTTTGTAAACCATTATCAAACAATTTTCAACCTGTTTTTTGTGATTATTTATGCTTCCCTGTCAGGGTTTTAACATTTTGCACTAAAGTATGTCCTGAATTCATTTTCAGGAGAGCTGATGGACGGGAGAAGAGGATTGGTCCCCTCAAACTTCATTGAGCGTGTATCTGATGAGGATATGTTGACGCTTCACCCCCCAGAAATCAATGAGTTGTCTCACAGTTCATTCCAGGAGATCAGTTTTCACAGTGGCAGCGAGAAAAGCCTTCCACTGCGAAAGAACAGCATTGAAAAGCCAGAGAGCTGCAGCCCCCATGAAGAGCTCAGTCTACATGCTCAGTCACCAGTAAAGCTAGACAGCCTTGTGAGCAATGGTATTGATCTCGATGTGGAAGAGGTGGCTGAATACGATGAGGATGTGGTGCCTTACCCCAGGAAGCTGAACCTGATCAAACAGCTTGCCAAAAGCATCATTGTTAGCTGGGAATCCCCTCTGGTGCCAGGTGGTTGGGGCACAATTTTCAGCTATAATATCTATGTGGATAAGGAGTTGCGGATGAATGTCAAGTTCGGTGCACAGACCAAAGCTGTAATAGAGCGACTAGACCTTAATGCAAAAGCTTACCGCATCTATGTGCAGTGTGTGACAGACAAAGGGAACTCTGATATAATATGTAGCAGCATGCTTGTGGGGAAAGATGTCTGCGTTGCACCTATGCAGTTGAAAGTTCAGGCTATTACCGCAACCTCAGCGGACATTTCTTGGTTGCCAAGCAACAGTAATTACACCCATGTGATTTTCCTCAATGAGGAGGAGTACACGGTGGTGAAAGCTGGGAGCTACTCCTACTCCCTGGTGAACCTGAGGCCTAATATGAAGTACAAGGTGAAAGTGGAGGCCAGACCACACCAAATACCATGGGAACTGCCACTGGACCGACGGCAACTCAAATGCACATGTACTCAGTTCTCAACCTTACCAGGAGGTCAGTAACATAGTAAATTATGGCTTTAGTGCAAACATACTCAGCCACACTAGGTGTGGGGAGGTCAAACACAGCAGGTCAGGGTTTGGGGTGGGTGGGTTGGTGTGGTGGAGGGGGGAGTTGGGGGCTAGCGGTGGCAGTAGTGCTGTTGGTAGTTGCGCACAAACAGAGGTCCAGAGTTTGATGGTATGATTGAAGGAGTAGGTTTTGAGGAGAAAGGTAGTAAGTTGAATGTCTCATGTAGCACAATTCTAGAGTTGTGATGACTGAAGCGTCCACCACCACTGGAAGTAGGAGATGCACATTCACAGTGTAGAGTGGCACTACACCCACGCTAAATGGGAGAGATTTCAAACAAATCTAGCAATGCAAGATTGGGCATACATGTGGTGCTGTGGGCCATCAGCAGCAGCAGAACTCTATATAGCCACAACTTTATAGCTGGTATATTTCCCCCACTCTACCGTTACCAACCACCAAGCCAGGGGTTCAGATGTAGTTGACTAAGAGTGCAAGAGTGTATGCCAAGCATAGCATCAGAAGAATGAGATGTCAACCTGGCGAAGCTACAATGTAGGACTATTTGCGTGCCGAACAGCATAAGCAGCAAATGATAGACGGAGCTAAGAATCCCATAACCAATGGATCATATCAAAGCTCTGCAGTCCTGCCACATCCAGGTACAGTGGCAGTGGACAATAAAACAACTTGCTGGAAGCGGAGACTCCACAAATGTTCCCTTCCTCAATGATGGGGAATCTGAGTGCGCCAGTACAAAAGACAAGGCTGAAGCATTTGCAACCTTATTCAGCCAGAAATGCCGAGTGGGTTATCCAGCTTGGCCCCCTCTGGAGATCCCCAGCATCGCAGATGCTAGTCCTCAGTGAATCCGATTCACTTAAGACATCAAAAAACAGCTGAGGGCAAATGGATACTGCAAAGGCAAGGGGCCCTGACAATAGTCCAGCAATAGTACTAAAGACTTGTGCTCCAGAACAAGCACATCTAACCAAGCTATTCAGGTATAGTTACAACACAGGCATCTACTCGACAAAGTGGAAAATCACCCAAGCATGTCCTGTGTACAAAAAGCAGGCCAAATCCAACCCTGCCAATTACCACTCCATCAATCTACTGTCAATCATCAGTAAAGTAATGGAAGGAATCATCAATAATGCTACTAAACAGCACTTACTCAGCTTCAGACCTCATCGTAACCTTGGTTCAAACACGGACAAAACAGCAGAATGCCAGAGGTGAGGTAAGAGTGACTGCCCCAGACATCAAGGCAGTACGTGACCAGGTATGACATCAAGGGGCTTTAGCAAAGCTGGAGTCATTGGGAATTGGGGAAAATCCTCTGCTGGTTTGGAGTCATACCTGGCACAAAGGATGATGGCTGTCATTGTTAAAGGACAATCATTTCAGCTCCAGGACATCAACGCAAGAGTGTCCGAGACCTAACCATCTTCAGCTCCTTCACCAATGAGATTCCTTCCATCATAGCATCAGAATAAGAATATTCGCTGATAATTGCACAGTGTTCTGCACTATATGTGACTCTTCAGGTACTGAAGCAGTCCATGTCCAAATGCAGCAAGACCTGGACAATATCCAGGCTTGGGCTGACAACTGACAAGCATAATTTATGTCATACAAGTACCAGGCAATGACCAATTCCAACAAGAGAATTTAACTATTGCTCCTTGACATTCAATGGCATTATCATTGCTGAATCCCTCACTATCAATATCCTAGGATTACCATCGAGCAGACACTGAACTGAACTAGCCATGTAAATACCTTGGCTATAATGGCAGGTTGTAGAGTAGGAATCCTGGGTGAGTACCTCACCCCTTGACTCCTCCAAGCCTGCACCATCAACAAGACACAAGTCAGGAGTGTGATAGAATATTCCCCAGCTGCCTGGATGAGTGCAGTTCCAACAACATTCATTCAGGACAAAGCAGCCTGCTTAATTGACAAACCATCCACAAACACCGCTCTCTCTCTCTCCGCGCGCACGTGTCCCCCCCACCCCCGCCCCTTAATGAACCTTTAGAAGGGCATGAGCAGCAGACCATCTGGTTCCCCTCCAAGACACTAATTATCCTGACTTGGAAATACGTCACTGTCACTGGAACCTCCCCCTAACAGCATTGTGGATGTACCAATACCACAGTGACTTAAGCTGTTCAAGAAGGCAGCTCACCACCACCTTCTCAAAGGCAATTAGGGATGGGCAATAAATGTTGGCTTAACCAGTGATGCTCAAAATAATTTATAATAAAAAAATCAGTTGTAGTAGTGGAGGGTGCTAGCTAGGATTTGGATACAAGATAGAGCAAAGAAGGTGGGGGCAGTGCCGTGTGGTTGGGATTTTTACACAAGAGTTTTGAAATCAATGTAAAGAGATGATGGTCCTAGTTCCAGACTCTTGTGCCAAAGGAAATAGTGTCTCAGCATCTACCAAGTCAACCCTCTCATAATCTCATGAGTTTCACCAGGGGAAAGTGGTCATACAAATGTTGAATTTCAGAGAAAAATGGTCAGATTATCTCTCGATGGAAATTATCATTTGTCTGGCACTAGTGCGACACTGATGTTACTTGTAATTTAGCAACCCAAGCCTGAGTGTTAGTTAGGCCTTGCTGCATGTGGACACAAACTGAATTGAGCACTGTGCAATCATTGGTGAGTGTACCCACCTGACAATGGAGGAAAGGTGATTGATGAAGCAGCTGAAGGTGGTTGGACCTTGGATACTTCTTAAGGAATTCATGCCCTGAATTGAGATGATTTGCCTTTAACAACCACAAACCACTTCCTTTGTGCGAGGTATGATTCCAGCCATTGGAGAGCTTCCACCTATGGATTTTATTTCTACCCAATGCCTTGATGCTACATTTGGTTAAATACTGACTTGTACAGTCTCATTCAGCCCTTATGTTCATATTTGGACCAAAGCTGTAATAAGAAGTGGAATTGGGTGCAGACCTCAAATCTGCATCAGTGAACAAGTTATTACTGATAGCACTATCAACAACACCTTCCATAACTTTATAATGTCTGAGAGTAGACTGGTGTAATAATTTGCCTTTCTTTTGTGGATAAGGCATATGTGGACATAGAATTCCTACAGTACAGAAGGAGACCATTTGGCCCATCAAGTCTGTACCAACCCCAATCCTACCCAGGCCCTATTCCCATAACCCCACACATTTACCCTGCCAATCCCACTGACACTGGGGTCAATTTAGCATGGCCAATCCACCTAACCAGTGTTGTGGGAGGAAACTGGAGCACCTGGAGGAAACCCATGCAAAGAAAGTGCAAACTCCTCACAGACAGTCACCCAAAGCCAGAATTGACCCTGGGCCCCTGGCACTGTGCGTGAGCAGTGCTAACCACAGTGTCAACGATGTGGACGATTTTACACTTTGTTGGATAGAAGTCAGTGGTGTCAACTGGAAATACTTGGGTAGCGATACGACTAGTACTGGAGCACAAGCCTTCAGCACTATAATTGTGATGTTGTCAGGAATTATAGTTTTTGGGGTATCTGATGTACTCAGTCATTTCTTGACATCACAGTGAGAATGGAATTAGCTAAAGATTGCCATCTGATCTGATGGGGATATTAGCAGGTGGATGAGATAGACCATTCACTCAAAGCTTCGAGCTGAAGCTGGTTTCAAAGACTTCAACCATCTACTGCACGAGTAGTTCAGAGACCTCATGATCCAGAGACCTGAATACAAAACTTACCAGAGCATCTGGTGAATTTTAGTTCAGTTAATTAAATAAAATTCTGGAATAAGAATTGAGTTCAATATCAGTAATGGTGACAATGAAAAGAATGGATTGCATTAAAAACTCAGCTATTTCACTAATGACTGTTAGGAATGGAAACCTATTGTCATTGGCCAGAGTGATTCTAGAACTACAGCAATATAGTTAACTCTTAACTGCTGTCTAAGATGGCCGAGCAAGCCCGTCAATTTTATTAAAACATTGATAAAAAATTAAATTACCGTAAGACTGGACAAACTGCTTAGCTTCGACCTAGATGCCAGGCATGTCAAAGGCACACCCACTGCAGTCAAGCCTGCAAAGTACAACAGATAAGGCCTTTGTAACCATCTTCAGCCTTGTCTTTTGTACTGACATGCTAGGCTCCTCCGTGATCTTGAATGAGGATGTTTGCGGAGCTTCCTCCCCTGGTTAGTTATTTAATTGTGCACCATCATTCACGCCTGAATGTGGTAGGAATACAAAATTTAGATACGATGGTTTTGGGCTCATTTAGCTCAGTCCATGTCATGCTGTTTCCACTGTTTGACATGCATATAGTCTTGCGTTGTAGATTCACCAGGTTGGCACCTCATTTTTAGATATGCTACTGCGATGCTCTTTGCATTTCTCACCAATCCAGGATTAGTCCCTTTACTTAATGGTATCGGTATGTGAGAGATATGCCAAGCCGTGAGATTACATAAAGGTTATGGTGGAATGACAGCCTTCCTACAGCACCTCCTGTTCTCAATCTATCCCATTTATTGGGTAGTCATGCATAGGACAATGAATGGTGTCCTCTATGTGATAACAGGACTCTGTCTCCAAAAACACCTTTTTAGTGGTCATTCCTACCACTAACATGTTCAGATGCCTCTATATGGATAAATCAGTGAGGACGTGGTCAAACAGTTTTTTTTCGTCTTGTTCTTTCCCTCACCGCAATATTCTGTGTCATTCTGGAATAGTTGTTCTTCAGGCCTTACCCAGCTGGGTCAGTAGTGGTGCTACTGAGTCACTCTTGGGGTTAGACATTGAGGTCTCCCACCCAGAGTACATTCTGTGCCCTGGCTAACCTCAGTGATTCTTCTAAATGATGTTCAGTGTGGAGGAGCGCTCATTCACTAGCTGAGGGAGAGTGGTAAATGGTAATTAGCAGGACTTAAACTTGCCTATGTTTGACCTGATGCCATGACACTTCATGCTATATGGGGTCAATGTTAAAGAATTCCAACACCTCCGCATCTGACAGGTCTCTCCTGCTGATGTGTAGGACATATCTGGGGATAGTGATGGAGAAGCCTGGGGTCTTGTCTGAAAGATGTGATTTTGTAAGTGTAACTGTGTAAAGCAGTTGTTTGATTAGTCTATGGAACTACTTACTCTCCAATTTTTGTACTTGTCCCCACATGTTACAGAGAAGGGCTTTTTAGGGTTGACTGCAGTGGATGTGTCTTTGCCATGTCTGGTGTCTATGTTAGGGCTGGGTACTCCATTTGGTTTCATTCTTATTTGACTTTTTCATCAATGTTTTGATACAATTGACTGTCTCTCTCAGCCATTTCAAATGGCAAGTAAGAATGAACCATATTGCTGGAATCACATTGGGTAAGGATGAGATTCCCTTTCCGAAAGGACGTTAATGAGATAGTTGAGTTTTAATGACAATGTATTAATTTCACTGTCAGTATTACTGATACCCAATTTCTATTCCAGATCTTTCTTTAATTAGCTGAAATTAATTTCACCAGCTGCCCTGGTAGCATTTGAACTCATGTCTCTAGAGCATTTGTTGAAGTCTCTGGATTACCAATGAAATGGCATAACCATATTGCTGCTGTTCCCAGGTGTTAACTCGCCAAAGCCCTGACACTTCCTTACTCTTGTACTCCAACCCTCTGGCAATAAAGGCTACAAAACATTTGCCTTCCTCATTGTTTGCTGTATTTGAATGTTAACCTTCTGTGATTTGTGTATGAGGACATCCGAATCCCTCTGAATGTGAACATTTAATTGGATCTCACCAATTTTGAAAAGAGTTATATTTTCCTTTTCTCCCTGTCAGTGACTAACCTTATATTTCCTCACATTATCACACTATCCACTGCCTCCTTGCCCCCTCAATTATTCTGTCTATATCCTTTTGCAAATTCGTTATTTCCTCCTCATAGCTTAGTTCCCAAACTAGCTTTGTATCATCAGCAAAGTTGTATATATTACGCTCAGTCCCTTCATCAAATTCTTTAATATAGATGTTAAATAGCTGAGCCTACAGTATGCGACTAGTAACTGGTCCCATTATAGCAGCTTCAGGTCTGTTTAAGCAAATTGATGGGGATTCCAGTGTGCCTGTGCCAAGTGGTGTAGACCCAATCTTGAATGTGCTGACTGGTCCCTGTCTGACTGACATTGTTATTAATACAGGTCCTCCTGACGCCCCACTGGATGTCCAGATAGAAGCATGTCCTACCCCTGGCATTGTGTTAATTAGTTGGCTACCAGTGACTATAGATGCTGCAGGGACCTCAAATGGCGTGCGAGTCACTGGATATGCTGTCTATGCTGATGGGCAGAAGGTAAGACTAATTTTCATTTGCTGTGAGCAATTCCTACTTAGGCTCTGGCTATAATTGGTAAAGTTTTTAAAAGTTTATTTATTAGTCACAAATACGGTTACATGTGAAAATTCCCTAGTCGCCACACTCCAGCACCTATTTGGGTGCACTGAGAGAGAATTGAGCATGGCCAATGCACCTAACCAGCACATCTTTTGGACTGTGGGAGGAAACCAGAGTACCCGGATGAAACACACGCAGACATGGTGTAGAACATGCAGGCTCCACACAGACAGTGACCCAAGGCAGGATTTGAACCCAGCTCCTTGGAGCTGTGAAGCAGCTAACCACTTTGCCACCATGCTGACTCGGCACACTTTCATACAGTCCTGTTGTTGCCTGCTATGCTCTCTGTTTCACAATTCTCAACGTGACTACCTATCGTACAATGGGAATTACCATTTGTGAGCATTAGGGACAGTGTGATCCTATGCTGAGAATACAGCATTTCTTGTGGATTGTATAGCAGTGCTGCCCAGTGACAGAACCAGCACAATCAGTGCTCAGATGATGCAGTTTAAGTGTATGAACTCGGTTCAAATCAGGTTAGGTTGTGAATAACTGAGAACAAGGGATACAATGGAAAGTTGTGAGACTGCAGCTAACTTGTGTGACCCATTGCAACTTTCCTCATCAGTGACAACTACTTGGGAAAGTAAAGGTGATGCACGCACCCATTCATAAATACTTCTGGCATTGTTCGTGCTCCCCTTGGCCTGCCCTCCAAATTTCACATTTTCCCCTTCACCCCTCCCAACTGGTTGTGCCGATGGATGACCCCAGTTACATCACTGCCATTTGAAGCAGTCCTCATGTCTGTAGCCTACACCAGTTCCATTTGAATGCAGTTCATCAAATGCTGCATTGATTAGTAAAAGAGTAATGTTGTGTGACAGAAAATGGACATAAACTCAGCAAACTGAGGTTGTCTGCTTCACACTGAATAGTGGCTCCTTGGAAAATTGACACACATGTCACTAGCTTTAATTAAGTGAATAACAGGTAAGATTGATGTAACTTAACCTGTCTTTCTCAGTATAACTTTTTCTTATTTCTTCTCAGATTATTGAAGTGGCATCTCCTACCGCTGGCAGTGTGCTAATAAGACCCTGCCAGATTCAGTTTCTCCAGATTTCGAAGAAACTCACTGTTCGCACCATGTCTCCTTACGGTGAATCAGCAGACTCTAACCCCATCAAAATTCCTCAAACTCTGTTTACACTCCCTCTGCACTCTGTGCCATTACAGACTGCCCCTGACGTATGTGCCCATCTGGACAATAGTCTTCCTCTCAGTAAAGAATTGCCCAGTGTGGATTTTAAGAATGAATCTGATGATCTGCTTGGCGAGGCAGAGATGGCCCCTGACAAGGTTCTCAACTGTGAGAATGCCATGAGCTATAACGGGAACGGGCAGGGAAGCTTTCCATCTGCTTTTCAGACTCCGAGTCAAGTGGTCGATGCAATGCCAAATTCAAGAAGTGTCACTTTTGAAGAACCAGCATCTGCTCAAAGAGATGATACCAAAATGGAACAACATTTGAAGGTAGGTGGAGCTTGCCTTCATCAGTGCACCAAGCAACTATAATAACAAACTTCCCTGCAACAAACTTTGCATTAAATGGAGTTTTATAGCACTGCGTTATGGGAATGCATAAATATATTACCAAATGTTCCATTATGGGAATAAGAGTATTAACAGAGAAGTTACATCTTTGGACATTGGTTTCATTTGCCCAATTTGGGGCAGCTACTAGTTTGAATTGACCTTACTCTGGGTAGCAGGTTTGCAGGAGATGCATGGTTTAGGGAGACGCTGTCTGATTTAGTAAAGAAGGTGGCTTTCTGGGCATGATTTTCAGGAGCACAGTGACTTGCCTATTTCAGAGAGTGGCTGGTTTTCAGTACTAACTTTAAGAGACATGTTGGGGGTGATTCTCCCATCCTGATGTGCTAGTTTTTCACTTGTCGGGCTGGGAGAATTGCCTGTGAGCTGATTCGCAGGATTTGCGCATGAGTTCCCAACATGCGGGCATCTCCGAGCGCCGGATATCCCGTGCAGTTGGGACCACACTGGGAACTGCTGGAACCAGCAGGTAAGTCATTTTAATCTTATTTTACATAAATGTCATTATTGGGCCCGGGACTGAGGTCTCTGGGCCCACGAGCATCACCCATCCTGCCAGTAAAATTTCACCCCTGAGTGAACAGGAGGGGCAGTCAAGCCTGCATCGGGTCAGGCAGCAGTGGGGGGGCGGGGTTGGACCCCTGGGCCAGGGCACCCTGGCAGTGCCAACCTGAGCCCCCTGCCACTGCCCAAGGGGCACAGTGCCCATTCCCAGGGGCACCTTGGCACTGCAGATCAGGCATCAGGCAGTGCCAAGGGAGTGGGGCCTTCTGGGGCTGGGGCCTATGGATGACTGGTGGGGATGCGGGGGTCCCGTTGCCCATCTGCATGGGGATGAATCAGGGCTGGTGGGAGATCAGTGATCGGGGTGGTCTTGGGAGGATGGCCCACCTCCCGTGGGGTTGGGGTCTGCTGGGTGGGGAGGGTATGGATGGAATCATCACTGCTGAGGGGAGTTGGGGATGGGGGGCTGAAGATCAGGGCGCTCCGGGATCGGGGGGTAGTCGTGGCTGGCTCAGGAATGTCACGGGGGGCATCGATCTGGTCATGGGGATGTTGGGAGGGGCAGCATTGCGAAGGTCCAGGGCTGGCTTACGATAAAGCTGGCCAGTAAAAGGGAGGCTGACAGTCTGGGGCCACTGCACATGCGCAGAGTTCTAGAACTGCCAGACTCTGGTGTGAATAGTCTCCACACACACACCGCCCCCCCACCTGAGCTTTTAATGATATTCACAATTGTGTCCTCTACATTGCACAGAGTGTGGGAGATTCAAGTGTGAACTCCCACTGAAAAAAAAATCATGATTTACACCAGTTTTCCTGCAAATTCAGCACTTCAAACTTTTTAGGAGAATCGCCTGCATCGTTTTTGTTAACTGGCTTGGGGAAAACCTGGTATATGGTTTGCTCGAGACAACTGATTTCCTCCATTACAATAGTGACAACATTCCCAAAGCACTTCATTAGCTATAAAGCACTTATGGACTTCCTGAGGTTGTGAAAAGGGTACATAAGATGCAAATCTTTTTTTCAGAGACTAGGTTAGTGGGATATAGTCTCACTGATTAATATTCAGGCTACTTTGGTCTCCATTGAAGTTCTTTCTGGTCTCCATGGGTAATCGCAAAGACACTAAAGTCAAAATGCTTACATCCACCTGCAAATTCTGGAATTTCATGTGACTATTTGGAACGTCTAATAAGCCCCAAAAGTTGGTGTCAGCAAAAGTTAACATAATTAACCGATCTGTTTACAGGATGGTGCTGCAGATTTACTGATTGGTCGTAAAGAAGACAAAGTTGAGGAACAATTGAAAGATGACATGCAAGAGTTGGAAGATGTTCAAATGAAGAGGCCAGTTGTCTCACTTGAGGATTTTCTTGTGGACTCTGAGCAGAAGGAAGATTCCATTGTCTGTAATTCATACGCTAAAGAAGATTCTGATGAGAAAGTTCTGGAAAGTGATTCAAGTGATCAGAGGGTAGAGACCACCAGAAGTATGGAAGCATCAACCAGAACTGTTCCACAAGAGTCGGAGGGCAGTGTTTCCACAAATAGTATCAGGGTGCCATCAATTGAGGAATTTCTGACAAATTCCGAATTAAAGCAGGAAGAAGTGTTCGTTCCAGGGGAGGAGCAAGTGACTGATGAGAGCCAGCTCACATCGGAAGAGATTAATCAGGTTTGTGAAGTGTAACATTGGTGAGCCTCTGATGCTTTCTTCAAATATCATATGAATAAGACAAGAGTTCCCTCTGGATAAAATTAAGTATTTACTACATTTGGGTAAACCAGATGCAGCATTCATTTTGGGCACTTCCATTCATCCTTGGGACCGGTTTCAAATCCAGGCCTGAGTGATGAGATGGAAGCTTCGATATGGGAGTACTGGAACCATCCAAGTTTCTTGCAGATATGAATATAAAATTCTTGGAAGTCAGGTGAAATTGGGCTCTGCCTTTTCACTCTATGGTTTGTGTTAAAATGCAGACCAGATATTGAGCGATGCAAGAATTTACTAGTGACGGTCACACTTCCAACATTGGGTGTTTGATGTTCTTTGGATTTTAATCCACTTACTGTCTCACAGAGACCACCTTTATTTAACACCTAATACATGGAGTAAATAAGAAACACAACAAGACCTATCTGAAGGCTATATTAGTCTGTTCTGCTGATCTTATAGCAATATTTGTCCTTGTTGCCAGTTGCCTTTGATTGCTAGATAATGCATGCTAACGTTCTTGCTATTCGCCTTGCAATTTAATGTGGTTTAGCTGTTAGTAAAGCTCTTCTAACACATCTTAATATTCAGATTTCCAACATTCACAGTATTCTGTTTTTGTTTCATCATTCTTCTGGTTACGGATGTTCAAAACTGATATTCCCTTAAGGGATTAAAAAGAAAATGAGCTGAGGCACTCTCAATCGATTTCACATCAGCACAAATTGACAGTGCAGATTACTTCAATGGATGTTAATAATGTCTGAAAGGCTGCAAAGCCGGTGACAAACTGAGCGGAGGAATGGGTAGAATGATTGGTGCATCGGTACACTGCACAATCAGCTGCATCAGAGAGTGGAATGGCAATTCCCAATCATTCCCAATATGATGAGCAACAAATCTCGGGACTGTTAACTGTCAAGCAGCAAGGTTCGTCTGTAAAGAAAAAATAGGTTAGAGGGCGTGTGAAAGCAGAGGCGAGAGGTAGCAGGAGGAGAGATTATTCATCCAGTATTGTGGCCTAGGAATAAGAACCTAAGGAGGTGAAAATGGTTTCTGAAATTGAAGTAATTAGTGCCTCTAGTCTGGAATATTCAGTAACAATGGAACACAAGTATTGTTTTATAATCCCTGTCAAGGGATCATCACAGATTGTTACAATACATTAGGTGCAATTATTAACAGCAATTCATATTTTGGTCTGTTTCAGTCTATGCTCAAATCAAAAATCCACTGAAGTTAGTTACTTTTCTGGAGAAACTCACAGTGAGGAGCATTCATTAATCTTTTGCCAATTGTCCTTTAGACTCACCCTGACCTACAGGATTCCCTTGCCATTTCCCTCTTGAATCTTAGCTCCTCTTTCTGTGAACCCATCGGTGATGGTCCTTTTATGATGTTGGTCACACATGTTTTTTTGTTTGGGGGAGGTGAGGTGATCATAGAATCCCTACAGTACAGAAAGAGGCCATTTGGCCCATCAAGTCTGCACCTCCACAATCCCACCCAGGCCCTATCCCCATATCCCTACATATTTACCCACTAATCCCTCTAACCTACGCATCTCAGGACACTAAGGGGCAATTTAGCATGGCCAATCAACCTAACCCGCACATCTTTGGACTGTGGGAGGAAACCGGAGCACCTGGAGGAAACCCACGCAGACACAGGGAGAGTGCGCAAACACAGACAGTGACCCAAGCTGGGAACTGAATCTGGGTCCCTGGCACTGTGAGGCAGCAATGCTAACCAGTATGAAACCATGCTGTCCCTGAACCATGCCGCCCTCTAAATGGAGTTATTAGGTTCTGGAACTGAACACCACATTGCCTCTTACTGAATTTCCTATTTCCTTGTTGAATGCACAGCACATCCGCTGTAAAGCAAATGCTATTTGCCACACTTTGTGTCTGGCTTTTTCCTTCTTATTTCATTTCACCTCCAGCAGATAGATAAGGCCGGGAACCATGAGAATGAAGATTACCCTCTGGGGAGCAGTCGAGGCTCAGACCTCTCGGATATCATGGAGGAGGATGAAGAAGAACTGGGATCAGACACACAGACAAATGAAGAAGTGCAACAACAGTATTGCAATTTGACCAGGGAGAACTTGCTAAAGGTAATCATCTTAAGCATGTATCTGGATGTATCCATTCTGAATTTGCTGCTACCAGATGAAGGACTCAGACTGAGCCTTGGGCATTATTTCCTTTTGATTAACTGGTGTTCTTCTTACTTCCCACTCCTGACTTCTCTCAGTAAGTCACAATGTAACCAAGAAACAGTTACCCCTCAGTTATTGGGACTTGAACCAAGATGAATGGAATCAGGTTGATAGTCCTCAGGCAAGATTCTCCAGCCTCCCAGCCAGGTGTTTCCCGCTGGCAGGAGGTGGCATGTTGTTTGCTAGCAGCGGGATTCTCTGGTTCCATGAGAATTTCCATTGATGTCACCCCACAGAGGCAGAAAAGCCGCAGGCGGGGCTGCGCTGCCAGCGGGACTAGAGAATCCCACCGACACGAATAGCTGGAGAATTCTGACCTCATTTTTCCTGCGAGACAGTGCATTAACAGGATAGTTTCATCCTAACCTGATCTGAATAAAGCACAATGGTAACCCTGAACTTCCATTCTGAAAACTATCACATGGCCACAAACACCAGGACATTTTTTTTGAACATTGCAGGATTTTCAGAGTTGCTGCAGCACTTCTTATTAATTCATAACAATTGTTGCCATGCAGTGACCCTACACTGATGAAAATTATAATATAAAACAGAGTGGTTTCTGCCCTATCACTAGTGGATTGAAATCTTGGAAGTACAGCCTGTTCCAGGTTTGTAGCCTGAGGGATATTATCGTTTGTTGACCTCACAGAAAAAACCTATAGAAACTGTGGCATTTGTCAGTGTTTTTTGTGAGTTAAAGGGTGAGAGTCTGAAGTGTGAGAACTTGTTCAGTTTCTGATGGCAACACGTCAACACAACCTCAATGAAGTCACCTGGTTTTAAACTCCTGAGAGCCCCAAACTCCTGAGAACAGCGTTGCTGCAGAAACTACCTCCTTAGGACAAAGGTTTAGATCCATATTCTCTGCTGTTCATCCTAAGTGTAGATATTATGTACTGTATGGCTTGGGGTGGGAGTGGGGGTGTCAGTAAACCATATCTTGCATATTGACAGGAAGAGGGGGGTTACCCAGTCCTGTGCAGGTGAATTAAACCAGTGGAAGGATAGGAGTGTGAAAACTGAGTGAGCATTAATAGGTAATATTCATTCAAAAGAAGGCATGACGAAATATTAACAACAGAATTAAAGTAAAGGGAAACCAGAGATGTATCAGGAATAGGGTACGTTCTCCAGTAAACTGATAGAGTGCTGCTATCTCCGAGTGATAGGTAGTTGCTTTCTCTTATGCGTTCCAGGAAATTCAATGTTATTGGTAAAATCTAAGCTATTGAATGTTTAAAACTGCTCGCCTGAGCGAGGTTCCTGTGTAATGACAAATGTGACAGATTTCCCAACGGGGTGAGCCATTGGGCTGTTCAGAAAATGCAGAATACGTTTACGCTCTGTCTCGATTACTAAATGCACCCACATAATGTGAAGCAGAGTGCACCAATATACCACTTCAACTGGGTGTACTAATGTACCACCCCAACAGGGCAGGAATATTCCACCAGGGATGGGTGGTGGGCTGGCAGGGGGTGGGGGGGCATTGCTAGTGCAATTTACACCACCACGGCAGAGAATGGAAACCTAACTGCAGAAGAGAGAAAAGCCAAGTTGGAAATAGAAGGCAAAATAAAATAGAAAGTAAATG
This sequence comes from Carcharhinus amblyrhynchos, assembly GCF_965287045.1. NCBI lineage: Eukaryota > Metazoa > Chordata > Chondrichthyes > Carcharhiniformes > Carcharhinidae > Carcharhinus > Carcharhinus amblyrhynchos. The sequence continues at coordinate 31,987,234 of NC_137346.1, forward strand.
TGCAAGATTGAAGTGGGGGAGGTGGCATATGTCAGCACCGTGGCTGGACAGGAAAGAGTTGAGACGAGGAGTGCCAGAGGGAATTGAGAACAATGCTGAAGGTTCGGCTATTGGAAGGTCACAGGATGCCAGGGAGTAGATTTATGTGAACATTCCAAGTTTGATAGATGGGACTGATGCCAGGATGTGACAGGTGGACACTCACGCTTGCAGCTTAAACAAGGTCATTCATTTTCTTGGGGCATTGGATGACAGCCCTCAATGTCAGGTCATTGGCACAGACTGACAGAGCCACTGCATCCTAGGCTGTATTTGCTTCCCTGCTTCAGGGTTGTCTGCCCACTCAGGAGTCCAGGGTGACCCGTCTCTCCTCTCCTCCACTGCATCCAGAAGCTTTCCAAGGATCTGTCTCCATGAAGCATGGAGCTGCTCTCCGTGCTACCATCCTCCTGGCTTGACTGGCTGGAGCATTTAAATGCAGCTCCCTCTTGTTAACAGCGTACAACTGTGAGCCAGTTCGGGTAAGTGACAGGCCTTGGGACTCCATAGCAGCATCTTTCACGTGGAAGGGGGCGGTTTTTTTCAGTGTGGAGCCTTTGCAATCTGATTTACACTGGACATACCAACGTGGATCACACTCGTTTTCTCACCCAAAATGGCAGGAGTTTCTGGCCACGCTCACCCCGAAACCGAAAAATCCCACCCAAGGTCCATGGTCCGTTCCTCGCCCACTATGATTCCTGTGCTGGGTGGAAAGGGAAAATTCATTCCTTAGTCATTTTTTGAGAAAATTCTGCCCCCCCTGCGTCAGACAACTGGAGGACTGCTAACTGTTTAGAAAGGGAGGAAGGGATAACCTGAATAATTGTAAGCAGGTCAGCTTAACCTTTTTAGTGGGCAAATTATGGGCAGAATTTTCTCACTGGTGCGAATCCGATTGCAATTTTCCCATACTCAGGCATGAACTTTACCATCCTGCCCACCACGTGGATTGGAGCAGGCGATCCATTGGAGCATGGGAAGATCCATTGACTTCAGATGTGTGAGGCTGTAAAATCCCGCCCTTAGTCCTTTTTTTGGGAGAGTGGTGAGTTTGTCACCAGTCCTGAGAGAGAAGGGGCCGAAGCATGCTGGGTAAGCCCGACTTAAGAGATCTGGCACCATTTTTAAAGGGCAACCCAATCTGAAATTGAAATTGAGGACCCCGCCTGCTTCCCCCATTGAAGGGTGTTTATTCAAACTGCTTCCCACAAAGATCTTTGGCATTGGGGCATTGGAGCCCTCCCAATAGATCCCCCTTCATACCCTCTTCATAACCCCCCAATTCATGATCCCATCCCTGTCATGACTCCCCACTCCTCCCCCCCCCCCCCCCCCACTTAATGCCCCCTTCATGACCCTAGCCCCCTCATGGCCCCAGCCCCCTTAGCACTGACCCAGGCATCCTGGCAGTTCCCCATCTGACAAATTGGCAATGCCCAGTCGTATCCTCAACCACTTGGAGCTTCAGTGGTCTCCAGACACTCCATGGCATGACTATCATACCTCATCTCCTTATTTGGAGCCCGGTAGTGGTTCTTGCCACATTCACGCTTCGCCCAAGATTGGGAAAATCCCGGGGAGAGGGATGATCTGGCCCTGAATGGATTCAGCATATTCAAATGTTCATTTAAGGGCAGGAACAAGATTACCTCTGGTAGTGGCGAGAGGGAAGGTACCAATGAGGTTTAGCAATGGCACAGAGCTCATGAAACCATTCTCCTGCCCCGCTCCGCTCTAATGTGTTCCTCCCTGGAAAATCGCAGCCCGTAAGTCATCAGTTAGAAAGACATGGATTAATTAAGGACAGTCAGCATGGGTTTGTTATGGGTACACCTGATCCCACTGACTTGATAGAATGTTTTGAGGAGGTAAGGATAGCATGTTTCATGTAATGTACATGGATTTTTAGTAAGCCTTTTGACAAGATGTCACACGGCAGACTGGTTAAAAAAATGAAAGCCTTGGAAGTCAAGGGAAAGTAATAAGTTAGATCCAGAATTGACTCAGTGGTAGGAAGTAAAGAATAAGTATCCAAACATGCTTTTGTGACTGGAAGACTATTCTAGTGGAGTTCCCAAGCTACATGCTGAATCTCTTGCTTTTTGGGGTAGATGTTAATGGTTTAGATTTAAATGTAGTGGGAAGGATTAAAAGATTTCCAGAAGTGCTGTCCACATGGATTTCAGTATGGCATTTGACCAAGTCCCAACTGACAGACTACTCATCCAAAAGGTGGTAATTTGGTCCAAAATTAGCTCAGTGACATGAAAAAAAGATTGATTGATGTTTTTGCTAATGGAAAACAGTTTCCACAAAACTTAATGTTGGAGCCTTTGGTGTTTGTTATATATATTAATGATGTAGATCTAAATGTGGGAAGCAATGGGAGTTGGTCTTTCTTGATTCCTTGCATGGTTGGGTAACAATGTTGGTTTGAAATGGCATAATGTTTACAGGTTCTGAATGCTGAGGGAGGTGTAACACACCGTTGAGTTCTTGCACCTCTTGTACAATTCTCTTTATAAATACACGTTTGAACCTCCAAATAGTTGTCTGGAGCCTATATGCACTTTCAGGATGCACAGCAGCTTCAGAATAATTATGTAATTGTATTTGTACATTACTTACTATGTAAGATCATTAATTACTCCAGAAGCATTAATTAATGTCCTGCAGGAGATGTTTTCAATGCATTCTAAGCAGTGAAAGCTATGTTAATGTGTCACCTTCAGCAATTAATTTTCAAATCTGAACCCTGGGAGTTATTTCCGTGACATCATATTTTGGAATCATTTTTTTCATTTTCTGAGAAGTGGCTGCATCAAGTATTGCACTTGGAGCATAAAGTATTCATGAAAGTTTAGAAAAGAGATCAGAAATGTTATGGCCACATGAGGAGGGGTAAACAGTGACTTCTCTAATTTACCACTCTGGTACAGGTCTGGCTGCTATCGAGTTTTACTGTGAATTTAGCAATAATATTCTCAGCCAACACTACAGGAGCCCCACTCTGTAAGCTTTCAGGTCATAAAGAATTAATCAGAAAGATTTTATGATCTTAAATCAATGAATATAATGGGAGCGATCTTTCCAAAAAAATTCCAAGTGCCATAAAAGTCTGAAAATGGGTGTGTTCTGCACTCGTTTCTTTGGGCGGGTTTGGCACTGTGATCTTTCCACGCAGTTTTTCTGACAGCTGACAGATTCACGCCAGAAGGCAGGGCTGGAACCTGTGTAAGCCAGTGAAGCCGGCTGCAGACTGCTCAGGATGTCATTGCACAGGGTGCCCCATCTGATGGCAAACTGGGAGACCTGCTGTCATCGCCCCTATGGACATTGTACCCTCCGCATCATTGGTGGCATACGCTGGCCCTACACCAACATGGGTTGCTGACATCGGGGCATCAGGACCCTTCCAATGAGTCTCTGGAGGAACACCTACACCTTCCCAAATGCACCCCTCAATGCCAATCACCCCGCCCATACACGTCTCCCTTGCATAGAGCTCTCCCCTTGCCCAGCTACCTCCTTGCATAGCCTTCGCACAGAACTCCCCCACTTACATAGCCCCCTGCCTCCCCTTGCATAAGCCATCCAAATGTGTCCAAAAAGAGTGCGAGAAACCTATTTACCATTGCCAGTCAGGCCCCATCCCATTGGCACTGCCCTGGCATACTTCTGGTGCCCTAATGGGCATTGCCTGACCGTGCTCTTTACCACTCTGGGGCTTCAATGGCCTTCAATGTCCCCAGCATTGCCTTGACACCTGGTCTCTGCTGATAGAGATCAGCAGTGATTCTCACCAGCATGACATCGTGCCGGCAAGGGAGAGAAAATTCCAGGAGCCCTAGAAGGTGCTGTGCAGCAGCAGGCAAGTCGTTTTACTTTAAGTAAATTTGTTTTGCGCCCTTTCTGGATGTGAAGTCAATCTGACAGCAAAATAGCGCCGGGAAGTTAGCAAAATGGTGCAGATCGTTTTTTTTTTAGCCTTACCTGCGATCTTTCCAGCTTGCCACACTGATTAACTGGCCCAGCGGGCCAGTAAGATTGCACCCATTAGATCTATTGTCCCTACTTCTTGAATTTAAAATCAAGGTATATTGCAACCACCACTCATGCATCACACGCATACACCCCTGGGCCCCACACACACACTACTGTAGATGATAGTCTCGATGATAGAATAAGAGGATAGGCTGAAAGATAATTTGCAGTTTATGAAGAAGATAAATAGTCAAAAGAAAATATGATTAACTGCCCTTTAGCTGGTCTCGATATGATGTTCCCACATTGCAGCCATTTTGTTCAGTTGTCTTTCAGAGTCTGGCTGCAGGGAAACAGATTTTCACATTTTAAGCCCCAAAAGATCTTGGTTTGCAGTAGATGCGTCTTGTAAGGATGTTTACTCTGCAAACCTGTGCACAATATTTCCAGGAAAGGCTTGACTTAATAAAACAGTTCATGAAAATACTTGCTAGCTGCCTGTTCCAGAGGAATTTGATTACCACGTCTGTGATGTCATTATGTTGTGGATTACATTTTTGATATCTTACCTTGGAATCTTCTGAAAAGTAAAAGTCAGCGGGAGATGGGGGGTCTTTCACACTCCCTAGGGTGGCGGAGAGGGGTTTTGAGAGTCTCCTCTTTTTCATCCTCCTTGGGTTGGGATAACAATTGTATGTTCAACTGGCTGGCAGTCTTAATGAGATTACACTTTATTAGAATCCGGCCAAAGGCAAAAGGCATTGGAAATTGTTTTTTTAAGAAACACATCCTCATCATAGAAACTAATTAAACACTAATTATGTTCATTTTGTTTGCTCATAATTATAAATAGTTATACATCTCATTAATCAATAAACCCCTCAATTGGTATATAAATCCTGGTGGCTAGTTTGCAGTATCTGTGCTTATTTAATCTACTTGATTTTGCAGCTATGTATTGAGTAAAGCAAAGGTTTGTAACAATTCACGAAGTATTTCATTTATCTTTAACTTACCTATACCATGCTTTAAGACGTAACATGTAAAGTATTTCTTTTTTCTTTTAAAAAGCACCTGGATGAGCAGTTTGCACATCATAACATTTAAGGCTATGGGCCAGGTGCTGGTAAATGGGATTAGGTGGAAGGTCAGATGTTTCTCACACGTTGGTGCAGACTGGATGAGCCGAAGGGCTTCTTCTGCATCGTATGACACTATGAAATCCTATCTGTGGAAAAACGGACAAAAGTTTCCTCATGTAATATGCATCCATATTAACAGTTTGGTTCACCTTCAGTACTATCATTGACATATTCTGGGAATCCCTTGTTGCTTATGTGATTACAACATCAGGTTTCCCTGACATGTAAGTTATTTATTTTTGTATTTGAAGCTTTTTCTCACCTTATTGTAATTTTGGTCACTTCATCTTAAACGGCTGTCTGGATTTCTGTTGCCTTACTGTGCTTTGAGTTGACCTAGTTTCAATTTTCACTTTGCTTTTTTTTTCTTTCTTTCTCCCCCACCCCCTGCCCCGACCCCTTCCTCGCATGCACTCAACCACTGTACATGTTAACCATATCGCAACAGCCTGAGCAGTGTGAAACTGATAGCGATGAGGAGTTTCTGGAGAAAATTCTAGAACTTCCTCTGCAGAAACATTACAGTAAGAAACTATTCAGCATTCCTGAAGTAACGGAGGAGGAGGAGGATGAGGAGGTGGCGGAGCAGGAGGTCATCTGTGACAGCAGCCAGGCTGATATTAGAAACCAGGAAGAAAGAGAAAGTGGCTCTGTTTGCCCCCAGAAGGGAGGACAATTAGAGGAACAGGATCAGGCACTTAACTGTGTGCAAAGTAGTTCTGACAACAACAGGGAGAAAGACCAAGCCTTGAACAATGATACCAAAAATCAAGAATTGGAAGAAATACCAAGCTCCAGTATCAGTCAGGGTAACTGCAAAGATTTAGCTCAGGAAGCTATGGATTCTAATGATCCACAGAATGAGCTAAAGACTATGGACGTGGAAGAGGTTGTGATGTGTGAGCCAATGTGTGATCAGAGCAGTAGACAGGATCCAGATGAAATGCAGCCTCACTACCCAAAAACTAACATCAAAAACAAAGAATGGAGTGAAGAGACGAGTGGGTATGCATATCCTGATGCCAATGTTAATCATATCTACTCCCCGGAGTATACCAGATCCCACCGACAGGAGGGAAGTGTTGTAGAATACATAGAGGACAATGCTGTTGAATACTCTGACCTGGATGTGACTGAATGTATAAAGAAATCTGTAATAGAGGAGCAGCATCACAGGGATATTTTGGAGCCAAATACTTTTGAGCCAATATCCATCTTAAAGCAACCTCAGACACGGATAAGGTCCACAGATCGGAAAGAATTGAATGCAACAGTAACTGGGAACCCACGTTACAACAGGAGAGAGGAAGTGTCTCTTAAACACCTGGAGATAGATATAGAGTATGGCACTGAGGAGGAAGAAGAAGTGGTGACTCCCAACTTACACCTCTGCACGCAAGTTATTCACTTGGATCAGATGAGACCACGTTGGTGGGACAGTAGCAGGACTAACAGAGAAGGTATGGGTGAGTACTGCAGGTACTGTGAGTGCCCCAAGTCAAAAGAACAGAGGCAGGCCTTTGTCAAAGACAATGTTTTTGATTCAAGCTCCTGTGGTGCCAAGTCTCCCCGTCATCATAGAAGAAAGAATAAGACTGTTCGCCCCAGGAGCCTGCTACTTTGCGAGCGAGACAAGCTAAAAGGAAGGATAGCCGAGGAGAAAGCATTCGAGGCTTGGACGTTGGAGCCTTATGAATTGGGCAGGAGAAGGACAAGGGCACAGGATTCAGCATGTTCACGGGTGTGTGTTTATCTCATTGTTCACCTGCTCCATTCTTCTCTTAGTTTTGTTTTTTGTGGCTGTCTGTCTGTTTCAATGCTGTGTGTGCTTTCTGCTGTGTGCCTGTTGTACACATGTCCTTCACTATTGGTGAGTAGCGTGAAGCGGTAGTCCATGCTTTCCTAGCATCAATGTCTTTCAGCCCATCGATGACCAACTGAACTAAAATTAAAAATATCTGCCAGGCTCTCTGTAACATAATAATTATCACCCATTTGTTAACCTTTTGGTGTAGTTTGATAGCAGCACTGGGTGCATTTGATAGAACAGGGAGTGAACCCATTATGTTAATGCAAGTTTTCATGCTAGGAGACCATGGTGAGGATGCAAAGCAGTACTGTCACTAGGATTTCATCAACGTTAATCACCCAATACTCAATAATAGATTCTGCCTTCAAAATATATAATTTGCATCAGGCGAGGACTATATAACACCAGGATGCTGATTGCAGATAGGAATAATTTGGCAGGTAAATTAAGCATGCCATATAAGGTGTGTATTGGTGTAAGTGGAATTTTGACTCCAGTACATCAAACCAGCCTCGTGACAAAACTGCTTGTGTTTTTGTAGTGATTGAGAGCTTAGTGATTCTATAACTTCTGATTTGGGTTCAATATAGCTTGTGAAATGACAAAAAAATGGAATGCTGTTCTGCATTTCATTTCTTTGATTAAGAAGCAATTTAAGGTTATCTTTTCTTTCTGGTGTTCTGCCCAGTATTCTGTCCCAATAGCTTTGAGGTAATCGCGTAGAGGTGGGTGAAAGCCATCTCCATGATTTTCTCCCTCTAACTATTTTTCCTTCTTTAGGAGTGCTTAACCCTTGGAAGAAGTGACTGCTACTGCACAGTGAATGAGAGACACGGGCCTGGGTTTTCATTTCCAAGGAAGGTGTGCCAAGCCGGGACATTTCCTGGCTTTCAGGCATCTGTCATGGGAAAACGTGCTCCAAATGGCAGGATCTTTGTTCCGATGAGGGAGGGTGCAGGATAGAGGCAGGCCAACGACTCGCAGCTGCAAATCAGCAGTGGCTACAGAGACTACCAAGTGCCTTGTTTCTCTAAGACTTCATCCCAGTTGTTTTGTTGAATATTAGGCCTCACCCCCTCATGCTACCACCCAACTCATACCAACCCATGCCCCTCAATAACCTTCATGGTGCTTTACAGCCCTTATGCCAACTTATGTTCCCCACTCAACACTATTTTCTCATACATGCCAACCCCCACCCTATAACCACCATAGGCGCACCTCAGGAGCCATGCTGAGATGAACTAAAATAAGCTTCGAAATGTCTATTATAGATTTCCCTATATTGAAAGAAACTTCATTCATGAAAGTGTATTCAATGCATTTAAAACCCCTCAATTACTTCATCTCTTATAAAACAAACATTTGTGTTCATAACCCCACATCAAAGCAGCTAGTCCATTATGTATCTCTTGGAGCTGGCAATCAAACTGAATTTACAGACCCCAATATGATTATGATAGGTTGTGGAAAACAGTAATAATGCTATAATGATAGCACTTTAGATCATGCCTACAAACAACTGTTAAAATAGCTAGCACAGATTCTTTTCAACTCACAAACGCAGGCAGGTTTTTAAAATTTTTAAATGGAAGGCTATTTAAGTAATTTGATGGTTTGACAGATCTTATCAGCTCTTCACAAGTTTTTGGATCTACTCTGAAAATCCATAACTCTCACAGTGTGGGATAAACCTCTTGCTAGCCCCAAAACACAGTTTACTCTTCAATGAATTCCAATAGCTCTGCTGAATTCATGCTTCCCTCCTGTGTGACTCATACCTCACTCCCTTTCCCACTCTGGTGAAAATAGACTCTGTCGGAAATGGACTTCCAGGTGTGGGTCCTTCCCATCAATTTTCAAGGTCCATGGAGTCTCAAGACTCATTGGAAATCTTGCCCATATCTCCTGGAAGACCTCCAGAACTCATTCCTAAGACTGATTTGATTGGCAAACATATGCTATCATCAGAAGGATAGGTTATAATAAATATATGAAGTACACTGACCAGAATGAGTAGAGGAAATGCACAAATCTCAAGGAATGTAGGAGGGACAGTGATTATTGTGCCTTTATTTTGAGATTCCTGGTAAATAGTGGCCACATAGAGCAAACTCCCAGAGAAGGCACCTGATCTTGGCTCAGTTGAGAAAGCTGGATTAATATCTGTTGAGAAGAAAATTGGGGATATTAAGCTGAGCATCTTAATAGAAACACTGTTTTTTTTTCCCCAGTGATGATAGTGGAAGGAGCTTAAAAGTTATGAGGTAATTCATTTCAGAATAAGCAGATAAAGTCTATATGGAAAGGGATCAATAAACCAAAGTGGTTTTTCCTTCATCAGACACTAATGATCTTAAATAGAACCGCTTTTGACGGATAATCCATTTGTCAGTCTTTTAAGATTTTTTAAAAAGTTTTTGTGGTAACTTTTCATTTAATCCATCGTGTGGTGAGGTTTGCCAAATGGACAAGGGCAGGTTCTGATGGAGAGTACACGAGTGACCACTCAAGCCAGTCTAGAAGACATCATTAATGACAATGGCCCAAAAATCACGTCAGAGGAACATGAGGCTAATAGCACCTCCCATTATTTATGTTCAAAATCCTCAGCTACTTCAGGCAAGGACAGATGCACAATTAAATGCAGAAATTGTAATGTTGGCTCTCAGAGATCCACCACTTTGACATTAGCTTCACAGAAACAGCTTCTCTGACTGGTTCAAATGTATCGAATAGCATGAAGTGCCTGTACATATCTGCAAGCATAGGCACTTCAGATACTTGCAGATACGCATTAACAGAAAGTTACATGCTGTCTGTTTCTTAATGATCTGAATACAAATAAGCTCTTACTATAATCAGGCTGCACTTTTGAATTAATTTGATGTTCTCACGTTTAGAAATTGCCAATTTAATAATGTGATCTCCTTCAGGCTCAAAGAGATCTACCTCATTGTACCCATTTTGAAGTCTACTCAAAGGATGCTTGAAAGATCTCTGATACTTTGTTGGCTTGAGGCATTTTTCAAGGATTCCCTTGAAAATTAGGAATTACTGACTATTTTGGAACCTCTCTAGAAATTGGACGTTGTAGAGCCACAAACCAAAGGTGAATCAATATCAAAAGGTGATACTGAGGAGCAAGTCAGTGCCACAGTATAGCCTGTGCCTTGCCGCTGCTCGATCCCCCACCTCTGGACTCTGCCCTGGTCCTGGGACTGCATGTCAGATGTCACATTGACTGCAGAATGGAGTTTACCTTTCTAAAATGGGCAAACCATTTCAGATCAAGCCCTGTTTACGCATGAAAAGTAGTTTCTTTCTGTTTACCATTCAGGAGTATGTGACTGTAAGGTCTGTTTGTCGGCTGGACGTTGATCACTGATCTTTCTAGCAGAGTATTCCTTCAGGCAGCATTCAACCTTTGCTGTTTGTTTCAAAGGAATTTGCATAGTGTGTCATAGTGACTTACCCACCAAAGTCTAAAGGCTTTTTCAGAAGTAGAAAATCCCGACAACGGATAAACCTGGGATAGTTTTGAATTGTATATTACTCAAAGAATTCCGCATTTCCTGTTTTCTGTCCTCAGATTCTGATGGTCAGAATAGGCAAATCTCCTACTCCCAAGTCATTGATTCTCATTTAACATGGACATGCAACGTGTCCTCCAATATCTCCTACCTTTACACAAGCAGGGCCAATTGTCTTTATCTCTGATGTCAGTATTGATTTACTTGTTGCCAAGCCTTGCACCCTTGCCCAATTTCTTCATACAGTTGTTATTCTTGCTGTGTCTGTGTGATGGATTCTGTTAGGGCATATCTATCAGTCCCTATAGATGCCTGGGCTCTAGCTCCTCAGTACCTAAAAGCTTATTGCCTGGGAACAAGGCAGATATATATGTTAGGTACATTTGTCTTTCCAGTTTTCGAATGTCCACAAGACAGAAATAGACACAATTTAGTAATTTGGACAATGTCAGTAGATTGTTGATGGACCAGATCTCTGGATGTTTGGAGGCATGCACAAAAACAAGTCCCTATTCCATTTCATTGAAAAAAATTAGCTGTTTTTGCAAAATCTAAGACTCATTTGGATGCAAAACCATCCCGTCAGCATTTATAATGTCAATTCAGATGCAGTTTACCAGCTTGTTCCTGTACTTTACCGCCATATAATAGAGCTTAATGTGTAAGCTTTAACAAAAAAAAGTTAAAATGGAGACTTAGAAATCGCTGACCGGAATAAAGAATGACGTTTGAGCATGAGGAAAAGTGACTATATAGGACCTGTGATCACGCAGGAGGTTGATTTGCCAGTTCCTTTTAATAGTGAAATTGCATTGTGTCACAGGACAAGGTAAAAGCAAGAAGAATCAGGCTGTTCCATGTGGAAAGCTCTGTAGACTCAGAGTTAGAAGTTGCTATAGTTTGTCATTGCTAGTTGCCTAGTCTATATGTTGCTCTATTGTTGGAATATCTTTGCTGTCCTCTCTGGGAGACAGGTCTGTCCATTGAACCCAATCTTTATTTGAGGAAAAACCATTATTTTAATATTATGTAGCTTGGAAAGGATGGATTTTCAATTGACTAGTCAGTACATGGAAAATATCCAATTCCATCAGAAATGCACGTTACCCAACATCAAATCTGGCTCCCTGTAGGACACCAACACCCAATCCCACCCAGAAGTCTCCCCAGACTTGGACACATCCCCATACCTTTCATCACTGACAAATAATTCACAAAGCACAATGCCTGGCAGTTTTGTAACACTGTGAGGCACGATTCACATGACAGCACCACATTGAAAGTGTGGAGTATGTGTGAAAATCATGATAGCCCAAGCACTAAAGGCAGCTAATGTGTATTAGATGACTGCACAGAGAAAAGTCTTTCTGTGCAGCACCAAGCCACAAGCTGTCATGGGCTGCGTTGAGTTTGCTAGTGTGCGAGAGACTGGGAGTTTTCTTGTGCCTGGGTGACAATGCACAAGAGATAATAGTGAATTTATGGTATGCAAGGGTCTGTGATGAGATTGGAATGAGGGCAGTCTGTGAGATACTGGAGCCAGTGCACAGGAAAATGTGGTAAGTATACGGACTTGCAGATGTTTGAAAATCTGAGGATGAACTATCACTGGAAAAGTTACATATATGCTGGAATATATTATTTCTTGGATCCCTTTGCTTCGATCTTTCTGTGTTATCTGTTTTTCAGGGCTTTGCTATAAACACAAATCCAGTATCGCACTGTCTAAATGACTCTCCTGCGATGCGCATTTTAAATCCCAAGAACAGCCCATCTCTCATGCTCCGCAGAAGTGAAATGCTCTCATCCAAAGGTCAGTATCAACCATCCTTCAGTGTAGCTTTGTAGATCTCCAAATTAAACAGCAAAATCCCAGTGCTGAAATTTGTTTCTTACCAAGTGAACCAGTCTTTGCTGCTGCCATAGTCTCTGGGGCTTTTTATTATAGGACAGATGGTGGAATTATCCACATTGCAGTTATCATGCTGATTAAACTCAGTCCAGCCATTCCATCCCCACAATTGCTCACACTCTCAATACATCAGCTATTAATAAAACAGATACATTCCTGAATTTTATTGATGAAAGGCTTTGAATATTAAATTCAGAATCTTATGTCAATCAAAATATAATTTCAAACTGTTGATCAGACGACGTATATTGTGCATCTTTAGGTTCCGCTCATTCAGAAAGACGCAAAGGCAATAGAAAGGGTAGAGCAAACACTCGCTTGAATCAGGCAGTAGAGAGGGTACAGCACACATTCACTGGGATATTACAGTAGGGAGGGTACAGCACACATTCACTGGGATATTACAGTAGAGAGGGTACAGCACACATTACTGGGATATTGCAGTGGAGAGAGTACAGCACACATTCACTGGGATATTACAGTAGAGAGGGTACAGCACACATTCACTGGGATATTACAGTAGAGAGGGTACAGCACACAATCACTGGGATATTACAGTAGAGAGGGTACAGCACACATTCATTGGGATATTGCAGTGGAGAGGTTACAGCACACATTACTAAGATGAGGCAGTAGGGAGGATACCGCACACATTCACTTGGCTGAGACACCAGAAAGTGTACAGCACATATTCAGTATGATGCTGAAACAAAAGCGAAGTGCTGTATTATCTGGAAATCTGTCCCCTAAACAGAAATTGTTAGAAATGGTTAGCAGGTCTTGCAGCATCTGAGAGAGAGAGAAACAATGTTAACATTTAGCTCTGTTTTCTTTATTCTGACAAGGTTGCACACTTGAAAAGTTAACTCAGCTTCTCCATGGATGCTGACTTGCCTGCTGAGTATTTGCAGCTTTTTTCTATTTTTTTTCACTAAGGTGCCTCCTTGTATGAGGAAATACTAATACAACAAATGACTTGAAAATAAATTTTGCTTGTATTTGATGGAACAGAGGAGATTACAGAATGATTAATCTTTAAATTTATGAACAGATGGCGCAGGGCAGATAGAAACAGATTGTTTTAGTTATTCCTGTTTGTTCTCACGCGACACTAAATATCTTGTGTATTCTTAGTTAGCCTGAAATCTGAGAAAATTGTGGTGGGTGTAATTTTTGTTAATGGCACTTCCTGTTGGGAATTCCAGGATATTGTCTTGCAACAGGGCGGCAGGTTGGCACAGTGGTTAGCACTGCTGCCTCACTGCGCCAGGGTTCAATTCCAGCCTTGGGTGTCCGTGGAGTTTGCATGTTCTCCCCTTGTCTGTGTAGGTTTCCTCTGGGTTCTCTTGTTTCCTCCCACTGGGTAGATTGATTGGCCGTGCTAGATTGCCCTTAGTGTCTGAAAATGTGTAGGTTAATACATGGGATTACGGGCATAGGGCCTTGGTAAGATGCATTGTCGGAGAGGCAATGCAGACTTGATAGGCTGAAAGGCCTCCTTCTGCACTGTGGGGATTCTGTGAACAATGGTGGGATGAAATCAGAGATCTAAATCAAAGTGCTATGTGGACTAGTGATGATGGTGCTCCATCAACATAACTGCTTATGCCCTTCTCATTGGCGGGGACTGCGAAAACGGCCTTAGTAGTGCCATGTCTAGAGGTGCCATCTCTGGATGCGCGGGCAGTGATGAAAATACTTGTACGTTACAGCACTGTACCTAGTCCTGGTGGCTGTGGGTCTTCTATTACTGCATTAGCAGTGTTTATGGGAGCACTTTTATATTCAGTTCACTGTCCATGTGACATTAGCTTAGTTTTCATATGCACAAATATATCACAGAATTGTGACAACAGTATGCCATTTGGTTCACCGCGTCTGTACTGGCTGTCTGAATGAACAATATATGAAGGAGAAATCTAGAGTTACAGGCAATGAAGGATAGTTATGGAGGGAAATATTCCTGAAGGTGCAGATCAAGAGAAGGCATTATATTACCTTGGGTTGATGGTGGGGATGATACTGAGGAGTCAAACAAAAGTATTGGCAATATGATCAACTATGTGACTGTTGGTTGTGTGTATTACAATGTTTGCTGCAGATAAATTGCTTATGTATTTTTGGTTTGAATCTTAAAGTATTACAAATGAACTTACTTTGGTCCTCATCTACTAATCTTTTGATTCCAGCTTCATTTGCAGAGAGTTCTAGAAGTCGGGAGACTCCACTCATGGACGGATACAAGGAGATCGGTGCAAAGGGAGCGGCAGATGGTGGTCTCATTCGCATTTTCGTGGCTTTGTTCGATTACGATCCAGCAACAATGTCACCGAACCCAGATGCTGCAGAGGAGGAGTTGGCATTTAAGGAGGGCCAGATCCTGAAGGTAGGAGCATAGCATCCATAGTTAACATTGTTTAGAAAGCCTGTCTCTCTCTAGAGGAAGGAAGAATCATATTTGGAATAGTTGGTATATTCCAGACGTGGAAAATTGTGGTCCTGAGAAAGCACATCACATTATCGCACGTCAGCCTTTATGTGGGAGAGTCAGTAGGCCTGTTGTTCAATCATGAATCAGATGTTTTGCGAAAGGAAAGCAGTTTCTAGTGGCATTCTACAGTGCTCAGTCTTTGGGTCCCTGCTCTTTGTCGTACATATTAATGATCTGGACTAAAATGTGTGAGGCGTGATTGGGAAATTTGCTGATGACACAATAATGACTGTGTAGTTGACAGTGAAGAAGGTAACTGTCAACTCCAGAATGATAACTATGGCTTGGTTGAGTGGACAGAGAAGTGGTAATTGGAATTCAATCCAGAAAAGGGTGAGGTAATGCATTTTGAGAGAACAAAGCAGGAGAATAAACATGGACTACTTTCTTTTTTTGGACGGGGGATTGAATACAAGGACAGGGATGTGATGCTGGAACTATATAAAATGATGGTTAGGCCACAGCTGGAATTTTGACAGTTCTGGTCAGCTTATTACAGGAAGGACATAATTACTCCGGAGAGAGTGCAAAGGAGATTTGCAAGATGTTGCCAGGATTTGAAAATTGCAGCTATGAGGAAAGATTGGGTCAGCTAGGGTTGTTTTCCCTGGAACAGAGGAGGCTGAGGGATGACTTGATTGAGTTGTGCAAAGATATTGAGAGGCCTAGATGGGGTAGACAGTAAAGATCCGTTTCCCCTGGTGGCACAGCTTTAAGGTGATTGGCAGAAGAATTAGAGGGGACATGAGGAAAGACTACTTCAGCCAGACGGTGGTGGGTTTTTGGATTTCGCTGTCCGGATTGGTGCTTGCAGGGGAAACCCTCAACTCATTTAAAGGATCTGCATCTGAAGTGGCTGCTGGAAAGTGGGATTAAAATGGGCAGCTAGCTTCTTTCAGCTGGTGCAGATACAATGGGTTGAATGGTGTCTTTCTCTGTGGTAACTTTTCTTTGGTTCTATAAATAATCGGTCTTAGTGCAACAGGTGTTTCAATTGCCGTGAGCAGGATTGTGTTTGATGTGCCCCGACCAGGCAAACTGTGTTTCTGGTGAGGGAAGTTCCACTTTTTTCAACTCTTTAAAGGAAAGTTCCTGTTTAAATTATGGATACAAATAAAGCAGGAATTTTCAGACTTGAAAAGCAAATCTTCCCAAATTGCTGCAAGCTTAAGTTTTTAAGCTTCTGGGGCTGACAGAGGCTGCCGTAGGTGGCATTGAGAAGCTGTGGTTGTTCATAAACTGCTTCTGAAAGTCATCGCTGTCAGAGGCAGTGTGTTCATAGTCAACTGCAGTGAAGCATGAAATGATTGAGAATGTAATGAACAGTGGGACAGAAAACTGTAAAGCAACGTGTTGGAAAGACACATCAGGCTAGCATGACAGGCAGTATACAGGGGATAGGGACCCACCCCTGACCAACTATCCTTGTTAATATCAGTGTCATCTGAACGGCTTGGCACAAGCGCCCTCTAGGGTTTCACAGGAATGTGTGAATGTTTTGCACTGTGGGCTAAGGAGCAATAACAGAACTTTCCACAGGGGTGCAATTTGTTCAGGATGTGATTGCAGTGTTTATGCGGACCTGCGTGACATACGTCGAACGTATCTGCCCCTTGATAGTGATTGCAGTCCATAGTAACATGGCACATATAATATTCTCTTAGAATCTTTATAGAATATTACAACTGAACTGAAACAGCTATGTAAATACTGTGACTTGAAGAGCAAATCAAAGGCTGGGCATTCTTCAGCAAGTAACTTGCTTTGAGCTCCCCAGAGCCTGTCCACCTTTTACAAGGCACAAGTCAGGAGTCTGATGGAATGCTCCCAACTTACCTAGATGAGCACAGCTCCAACAACACTCAAGAAGTTTATCAGCATCCAGAACAAAGTAACTCATTATCAATTCTTTTCAAAATTCAAAGACATTAAATGGCCACTTAATCTTCAATATTCCAGGGATAAAAACCTAACATATGCAGTCTCAACTCAAAATTTAACTGCTGGAGTCCTGGTAACAACCTGGTGCAACTGTGAATGAGTTGCTTAGCTCCTAAGATCAATATATCCTTCTGAAATTGCAGAAAACAAGCCCAGTAGTCCAATTGAGGTTTAACCAAGGCTTTGTACAACTGAGTTAAAACCTCTTTACCTTTATATCCTTGCCTGTCAGGTAGCCTTTTTGGTTAATTTTGTACCTGACAACGACATTTTAGTGATCTGCATACGTGGACTCCATTATTTCTTTGGACCTCAACTATTCCTAGCTCTTCACCATTTAAACAATGTTCGGATCCAAAATGAATAGCTGCACACTTAACCTGCTTTGAAATCCATCTGCCACATTTTGCTCGTCCTCTTAATCCATCACTCTCCTTTGTAATTTTATACTCATGTTTACATTGCTACTTATGCCACCAGTTTTTGTGTCACTGACAAACTTGGATAAATACCATTCAATTGTGTTATGTAAGTGATTAATAAATATAGTAAAAAATTGAGATCCTTGTGGGACACCACTAGTCACTTTCTTCCAATTTAAGTGCATGCCCATTATCCCTACTGTCTGTCTTCCACTGCTTAGCTAATTTAACCAGGTCAATAATTTGTCTTCAGTTCCATAGTTTTAATTCTAACTAACAGCATCTCACGTGGAACCTCATCAGATGCCTTCTGTCAGTCTATGTAGACTACATCCATAGGTATTTCCATGAATAATACTTCAGTTCCTTCCTCAGAAAATCCAATTACATTTTGTTTGGCATGATTTTGCCCTCACTAATCCATGTTGGTTGACTTTAATTAGCTCAAATTTCTCTCAAGTGTTCAGTCACTTTGTCCCCACCTATAGAGCCCAATCACTTCCCCACAATTGATGTAAGGTTAATAGGCTCATAATTTCCTTGTTTCTCCTTGTTTCATAATTCTTGCACAATGGGATTAAAGTTTTGCAATATGAAAAAACACTTCGTGAATTGAGACAGGTGTAGAGGATTATGATAAAAAAACTGTGATGTCCCCAATAATTTTAAAGCTCTGTGATGAAATCTCTGGATTTGCCCAATTTTTGTGCCATTATCTTTTTCTAATACTGTTTGCTTCCACTAATTTAGTGAACTCCAGCCCTTGGTCGGAACCTTATCACCGTTCACGCCAGTGGGATTTTCCATTCCCGCTGCAGTGAACGGGGATTTGGCCAACTGCCAAACTCTCTGACCTTGCTGCAGCGGCTGCGTGGTGTGAACAGCAGATAAGATCGCACCCATTATGGTCTGAGAATTGTCCAGTTCTCTGTGCGTTGTGTGACTGAGTGATTGACTTCTGTTAATGCATTGATGGGGAAATTTCCCTACAGGCTAAAGAAATGATTTGTCAAGTTGCAGTGTGAAAATGTTTCAACCTGCATCCTTTCCAATGTATGAAATGCTCTCAGCTGATTGCATTTCAGCCTCCCATATCCATAAGATCCCTGAGTCACTTGTTATAAGCACTCTGACACTACCTTTCTGAGGTCGTTCAAGAGAACAGATGCATGGACAGAAGCCAAAAGCTGTTAGTATGTATAAGCCTATTTTTTAACTGCCTCCTGAATGAAACCAGTGCTGATGGTGGGAGTTTCCTACCTGGCTACCCCTCTCCCACAGAGGAAGTGCCTGGGAGTGTAGGGCCATCATTTAGAGAGTAAAGGCCAAAGTGGGGCTTAGCCGGGGAAGTGTGTGACTCTGGAGTAAACTGAAAGTGAGAGTAAGGGAGGGGGTCTCCCTTCTGAACAATCTCATTGCAGGTATTTGGCGATAAGGATGCCGATGGGTTTTATCGTGGAGAAGGCAATGGTCAGACTGGCTTTGTACCTTGTAACATGGTCTCCGAAATCCAGGTGGATGATGATGGAGTAATGGAACAGCTGTTACAGCGGGGTTATTTGGCTCCCAATACGTCCATGGAGAAGCTGGGTGAGTGTGCATTACACTGATAGCACTGTCTAACCGAGACTATTGCATTATGTTTTCAGGTTGAACACATTCGAGATATGATGTAAAGTATTGAGTAATTGGCTGGGCCACAGTGAGCACGCAGGGATATTTGCTAAATGCTTTTCTAATACTGGGGGGGAAAAAAAGGAGTACCAGGGAAGTTAAGTTTGCCTGGGCTACAAGAGAAGAAGAAGAAGATGGTTTCATGAGGTTAGAGTAAAGAGAGGAGATAGATTTATCTAAGTTAGGAGTGAGGTAGATGGGTATTGACATTATTTTGAATGGGGAGGCATTTGAATGTGGAGGTAAGAAATGCTAGCTATGAGTAAACTTGTCAATATAGCTGAATATATCTAAACACTGAAACTCATCACACCGTTAAATGTGACACCATATACCAATGCTCCCACAACACATGTGCTAATGCTCAAGCTGTCATCTCAAATTTCCAAGCACAGAACAGGTTTCCTGAAGATTCTTAAAATTGGATTTAACAGAATGCAAGATCCTCACCTTCCCAATAAAAAGAGGTGATCCCCTATTCCAGGAGATTGCCCCGCAGTCCTTTAACATTTGGGAGTGGTTTAATTGCCTTGAAGTGAGACATCTGTTTCCCCCACCCCCTCCACCAGGCAGGATGTCCTGCTTCTTGAAAGCTGTCAGCCAGTCAAGGTCTGACATCTCTCCAGTCCCTGCAGTGCCACCAGGAATAGTGGGAACTGTTGGGACTACAAATGGCCCAATGTCAAGAAACCGAGTGAGTGGAACAAGGGGAATAGAGTGGGGGATTGGGCTGGACAAGCTGGGGATGGAGAGGATCGGGGGAAAGACCTGTGGTGCAATCGCCAGTGGGTCCAGCGGACCTGTTGAGAATGCAATTACTGCCCCTCTTCCTTTCCAAACTCCACGATAGGGTAAGTTGCCAGGCTGGTGTTGGCATGAGACTTTTCCATTGCTAGCTAAATCACAGCACTAGCAGGATAAGAGGGTATTAATTGGAAGGTGGGTTGCTGGTAAAATCACAGCAGGGTGGGTAGCTACGCAATGTGTATAGCACCCTTGGAATTTTACTAGCTCCCTATTTTGAAACCCACCATCAAGGAGGCTATAAAATCCAGCCCTACGTGTGGCTTTTAAGTAAACAGAGGCGTTGGTGTGTAATGGCTAGTGTGCCCTAATAGGGTACTAATGCTTTGTCAGGTTATATTCTTACAACCAGTTGAGAAGGCATGAACTGTCACTCTCTGTATTCAGTCTCCTTGGTTGGACACAACAGAAGTTTAAGTTTTTTTTTGCAATGATATCCCATTTCTGAATCTATGCAATGTTCAAAAAGGAGCCAATCAAGCAAGGTTTTCTTGAGTTAAAGAGTGGATGATCTATCTCAGTCTCCTCTGGAGGCCCCCAAAATCACAGATGTCAGTCTTCAGCCAATTTGATTCACTCCATGTGGTATCAAGAAACAACTGAAGTCACTGGATACCACAAAGCTATGGGCCCTTCCAGCTAATCCAGCAATAGTACTGAAGACTTGTGCTCCAGAACTTGCTACCCCCTTGTCAAGCTCTTCCAGAACATCTACAACATTGGCATTACCCAGCAATGTGGAAAATTGATCAGATATATCCTGTACACAGGACAAATCCAACCTGACCAACTACTGCCTCTTCATTTGACTCTCAATCATCAGCAGTGCTATCAAGCAGCACCTGCTCAACAATAATTAGCTTACTGATGTTCACTTGGGTTCCGCCAAAGTCACTCAGCTCCTGACCTCATTACAACCTTGGTTCAAACGTGGACAAAAGAACTGAACGCCAGAGGTGAGGTGAGAATGACAGCTCTTGATATTAAGGTAGCATGTGACTGAGTACGGCATCAAGGAGCCCCAGCAAAACTGGAGTAATTGAGAATCAGGGGAATATTCTCCACTAGTTGAGTTGTACCTGGCACAAAGGAAGATGGCTGTGATGACTGGAGGTCAATCATTTCAGCTTCAGGAGATCACTGCAGGAGTTCTTCAGGTTAGTGTCCTAGGCCCAACAATCTTCAGCTGCTTCATCAATGACTTTCCCTCCATCATAAGGTCGAACTAATGATTGCACAATTTTCAGTATCATTGTAACTCCTCAGATACTGAAGCAATCCATTTCCAAATGCAGCAAAATCTAGACAATATCCAAACTTGGGCTGATTAGTGACATGTAACATTCACACTACACAAGCGCCAGGCAATGACCTTCTCCAAGAAGGGAGGATTTAATCATTGCCCCTTGACATTCAATGAAATCGCCATCGCTGAGTCCCCCAGAACCAACACTAACGAGTAACTCACCTCCTGATTCCCCTAAGCCCATCCACCATCTACAAGGCACAAGCGGGAATGGAATGGAATACTCTCCACTTACCTGGGTGAGTGCAGCTTCAACAACACTCAAAAAAAAACTTGACATCATCCAGGACAAAGTAGATTGTTCGATTTGTTACCTCTTCCACAAACATTCACTGCTTCCATCACTGCTAAACAGTTGCAGCCATGTGTACTGTCTACAAGATGCAATGCATGAACTCACCAAGGTTCCTTTGTCAGCACCTTCCAAAACCACAACCACTACCATCTAGAAGGACAATGTTCAATATCATTCAGTATCAATCCTAACACCTGGAGGTTCCCCTCCAAGTCACTCATCATCCTGACTTGGAACTATATCAGTGTTCCTTCACTGTCACTTGGTCAAAATATTGGAGTTCCCTCCCTAAAGCCCCTGTGTGTGTACCTACCTCTCCCTGTCTAAAGCCCCTGTGTGTGTACCTACCCCTCCCTCCCTAAAGCCCCTGTGTGTGTACCCTACCCCCCAGGGACTGCAGCAGTTAAGGCAGCTTAGCAGCACCTTCCTAAGGGCAGTAAATGTTAGTCTAGCCAGCGATGCCCACATCCCATCAATGATTTTTTAAAATTACTTTATAAGTCAGTTCGCTAATAAATTTCTTGTAAAGTTGTTTTCCAAGCCAAGTAAAACACTCATTTCAAATGGGAGAAAATTTTCAGCCTGTTTCTTGTGCTGAAGTATTTCTTGCTATCTCCCTATAATTACTGAAGCTTGACCTGTTATATTTCACCTATTGTGTATTTTCAGGGGATTTGTGGGTGGCTCTGTCTGACAGCTATTGTTTTAATATTTTGAAATTCCATAGGTGCTGTGTGTGCCACCTAACCACTTTGCATTTTTATGTCCCTTGCTTAGATGACAAAGAGTTTTGATGGACCTTTGAATTGCACTCTCCTGTGGGTGTCTTGTTTGCTTTTTCACCTTCACCTTGGAAGATGCCTTCCATTTAAAGTCGTTTGTTCTGTCTCATTTCAAATTGCAAAATTTCCTGTCAGTTGAAAGCTGAAAAGTCATATTTCCAGAAGTAAAGGATACCCCCGTGACAATACCCATTAGTGCTGTCATGCAGTCTAATATTGCTTAGTGCTCTAGTGTGAGGATGTTAGAGACATCCATCATCTATAATAACCAAGAGCTGAATCATGACCAGCTCACTGAATAACTGCTTGCAGTAACAGATGCTCAAACCTTGACATGTGCTAATCTGTGTAGATGAAGTGAGAACTTGATATGGGAGCAAAGTGTGTGTCTTAACACAGGCGGCTTGGTCTAGCATTCCCTAAAACAAGCTGGCCTGTGGCCAGTCCGATCATGAGGTATCAAATCACAGCTGGAAATGCTCTAATTATTTTCACCCTTCATGAGAATCTGGTACTGGAACTCACGCACTGTGTTGTGTTTGGCAGAGAACTTGATGGCTTTGGAATTGTCGCTTCCTGCGTACTTGTCACTCATTAGTAACCACTGTCCTGCAAAAAAACACTTCAGTGGAAGAGAAGTGGGGTTGAACCAAGCTAGAGCCCAGTGCACGTTGGGGCTGGATGCAATCTCGGGCTGAGGTTACAGTCACGAATGAATTCACTGGCACTACATGGTCACTTTTTTTATTTTCAAAAATATACTTTATTCATAAAATATTTGAAAAAAATAGCACAAACCACTTCGACTTGTCCTAACAGGAAAGTGCAATGATACTCACATTTTCTACAGAGATCAAGATGCCTTTGGAGGAGCTTCAATACAGTAATTCACAGACATTTCAAAGTTTCCGTTAAAACAAATGCAATGCTATTTAAATTATATACATTGGTTATGATTCATTCTGAGGTGCTTCAACACAGTTACATTTAGAAAGAAGTCAAGATAAAGCTTACAGTCCAAACAATTTTACATGGTTATTAGCCCCTCAGTGCACATTGGCTGAAAGGCCTTTCCCCATTGCACCTTAGCTACATAGTCCCTGTTTCAAATTTGTGTATTTTGAAAAGAAACCTAGAAATTGCAGGTTCTGCAAATGCATTATTTCCTCCATCCCCCTCCCCTGCCCTCTTAATATCTGTGCAAGTGTCCATTCGTGATACACAAACACACACAGTGTACCAGTTAGTTGTTTGTTTGAGCAAAAGACCAGTTTCAGATTAGTTAAAGGTGACAATCCTGTAATTAAATGTGGAAGAGAGGAATAGAAGGATATGGGATTTGGGTACAAAGAGACAATTAAAGTAGGAGGCATAGATAACTGGACACAATGCCCTGATTTAATGCTGTAGATTTTATATAATTGTTAATGGGACTGGAGATAAAGCGGGAGGCAGAATTAGGATTGGGGTAAGAGAGATGACATGATAGGGCCAGGTCAAAGGATCAGATTAGGACCAGAACTTTGCAGCTGGCATTACTCAGACAAAAATAATTGGAAAACCTGAATATTTAACGACAATATAACTAATGATTGCCTCCACATCATGAGACTAAAGCAAAGCAAATAGAAAAATAAGAGTTTTATTTGAGTTTAGAAGGATGAGAGGGGATTTGATTGAGGTATGTAAAATTTTAAAAGGGATTGATATAGTAAATGTAGACCAATGTTTCCTTGTATGGGGCAATCTAGAACAAGAGGTCACAGGTTTTGGTTGGGAGGTGGTAGATTTAAAACTGAGGTGAGGAGGAGCTATTTCTCACGGAGGGTGGTGAATTTGTGGAACCATAGTGTGGTGGAGTCTGAATCATTGAATAGTTTTGAGAGGGAGATAGACTTATTTCTAATAAAAAACGGGGAATAAGGAATATGGGGAACAGGTGGGGAGGTGGATTTGAGACCAGGGAGAGATCAGCCATGATCTGATTGAATGGCAGAGCAGGCTCGAAGGGCTGAATTTGCCTACTTCTGCTCCTAATTCCAATGTTCCTATTTGGAAAAAGACTTTGAATATGTGGCTTACCTTTTCTGAAGTTAGTGAATGCCCCTTTGAGGATTGGGACAATGGAATGCGATATCCCGTAATGTGAGTGGATTATATGAGCACGGTGCATTGCTGTTTGGAAAAAAGCTAAACAACTCGTGGCACTAGAGCTGGAGCTCATGGGCCTTAGAACCCCAGGGTTGCCTAAACACCTCTGTGCTCCGCTTTCTTTGTTTGTTTCCACAGGCTTCAACAGTCAGGTAGGTATACAGCTATCATCATTCAACTAGGCTCGATTCAATTGTTGCTAGTGCCCGAGAGCTGGCAGAGCCACTGGCCTCTGATTTTGCTAACCTGACATGATTCTGCTCTGTCTGTCTCAGCTTCCTGTGTGCTGCTTTATTTCCTCTTTTTTTCTCTCGTCTTTTGCTGTAAGAAGGCAGCCGCACGCTCTCTCAGCCGCCTCGCCGCACTGCACCTCCTCCGAAACCAAGGCGATCCAAGAAAGGTCTGTCTCACTTCACGCTTACTTTTTTTTGTTGCTTTTTTTTGTCATTGAAAACATTTCTATGTCAGTGTTTGACTCGCTGCTTCCCACCCACTGTCTAACAGCATGGTACTGAGTGTGTGAAATTGTGTAAGGCACCAGTCCTATATGAAAGCAAGAGTCTAACCAAATAATCCCTCATCTTCCAGTGCAATCCGACAAGTGGAAGGACACTCGGCAGCAAGGTCAGTAAAACTTACCCTCAGCTTCTCCTCATTTCTCCATTGATAATTACACTGAATATGTAACAGTAACACATTCATTGAAATGCGTGGCAGTTAATTTCAATGTAAACAGCTCTTTCATACAAGTACAGCACTCATATTTCAGTTATACAGAAGAATCTGACAGGATATATATTAGTAAGCTTATACAGTCTATTAAATTTAGCAACCCGCAGGACGTGTGACAATATTTTTATACACAATAAATAATAAGAGGGCCATGTGTTTTACTGACAATCTTTAGTGCTAATGCCCAACTATAGTTAATTATCTCATTGATCCAAGCTCTTTCTGTTTCTAAAATCTGTTTGTTAAAAAAGTTCCTAAACTGTTTATAAAATAGTGGCACAGTGGTTAGCATTGCTGCCTCACAGCACCAGGGAATCAGGTTCAGTTCCGGCCTTGGGTGACTTCTGTGTGGAGTTTGTATGTTCTCCTCGTGTCTGCTTGGGTTTCTACCGGTGCTCTAGTTTCTTCCCACAGTCAAAGATGTGTGGGTTAGGTGGATTGGCAACAGTAAATTGCTGCTTATTGGCCAAAGGTGTGCAGGTTAGGTGGATTAACGATGGTTATGGAGATAGGATGGTGTGGACCTAGGTAAGATGCTCTTTTGGAGAGTCAGTGAAGACTTGATGAGTCAAATGGCCTTTTTTGGCACTGTAGGGGTTTTAGTATTGTTGAAGAAGTAATTAAAGTGGGTTGACCGTCACTATCATGGAACCTGACCCTGACATCTTATTAATCAGCTGTGGAGATGGTATAAGCTCACGCTCAAAAATGTGCATTGTCAGCGAGGGAGGCCAAATGACTCTCATCCAAATGACTCTCAAATGACTCTCATCCAAATGAGTGTACAAGTTATAATGGACACCCACAGCATGAGAAATGTATAAAGAACTTCCTCTGTAAAACATTTATTATCATTATAGAAGTTGTAATGAGTCCCTGCCCCCTCATTTAATTTGCTTTTTTATGACTTCCACAATTGCACCATATAGCAGATCTACCCCCCGTGATATTCACTACCCGCCTCCCTTTCTGTTGCAGAGTGGAGTCGGCCTGGCAGTGGACTGCAGAAATTGCCTATGAAGAGGATGGTGGCTGTGTTTGACTATGACCCCAGGGAAAGCTCTCCTAATGTGGATATTGAGGTGTGGTGCATCTGCTTAACTCATATTGTACATTGGCAGCTGACTTATCCAAGCCAGCATTTTAAGACCAGTTAAAGTAATATTGGCCTCTGTTGCTTGCCCCCCACTGCTGTCAAACAACCTGATTTAATTACTTCCAGGACATGAATGGTTGGGGATTTTGGCCATGTTCAGGGCCATGTAGTTTGCTATGTGCTGTTCAATACACATGTGAAATCAAACATATATTAATGAAAAGAGGTGATATAGGCAGGAGAAATGTGAAACACTACCAAGCACTAAAGAGTGCATGTTAACCCAGTAATCTTTGCATAGTGAACTTCAGATTGTAATCTTCTGTGAGGAGTTACTGAACAGAGGTCAGTTCTGTATGTGAAAAATTACCTGGGAATTTAGTGTGTACTTCCTAGTGGCCAGTTACGGACTGCCATGGAAAATCGGTGTAAATAAATATCTCATCACAATTCTACTAGTGCCATTTTCTACTAGTGCCATTTTCACCCAAGTGCCATATTATCCAATGTCCTTCAATTTCTAACACAGAAGTGGTCACCAAAATGTAATTTACATTTCTCTGCAGCCATCCCATGAGTTTCCCTGGTGTGAGATAGCTGTGTGCAGTTTGTATCAGGGAGTAACATTAAGATGCTGCGTATCATTTCACTTTGGGCCTCTTGAAGCCACCTTTGTCTCTTCCTGAGCTGTAAAATACATTGGATGCCAGCAGATTTTCATCTCCCCCTGCTGTGACCTATTGGGGCCATCTACTGAAAATCGTGGCCAAAATTCTCCGGCCATTAATGCCCCACTGATGGTCCAGCGGGAACAGAGAATTTGGCACTCAGCCGAATCTCTGCTCACTACAGCAGGACTGGAGAATTCCAGCTGTGAGTGAGATTGGAAAATCCGGCCCTATCTTTCAATAAGTAACACTCTCATCTCTGAAAATTTTGGGTTTAGTCCTCTTTAACACTGTCCACCCCTCCCAGGATTATCCTCTCAGGATCTATCCTGTCAAGCAACCTCAGAACCTTATACGTCCCAACAAGATCATCTCAACTTTTCTAAACTCCAATGAAAATGGGCCCAACTTGCTCCTCATAAAACAACTCGTAGGAATCAGCGAACATTCTCTGAACTGCCTCCAATGCAAGTGTATCCTTCCTTAAATAAAGAGACCAAAACTGTACATACTATTGTAGGTGTGGTCTCACTAATACCCTGCACAGCTATAACAAGACATCCCAACTTCTTACTCCATCGCCATTGCAATAAAAGACTTTGTACCTGTAGCTAATGTTTTGTGATAAAATATGAGGGCACGCAGGTCTCGGCGTACTGTAGCATTTTGTGCTCTCTCGCACTTAAATAACGTGTTTTTCAATTCTTCCTACCAAAGTTAATAATCTCATACTCTCCCACATTATATTCTAACTGCTAGTCTCTTTCGCCACTCACTTAACCTATCGATATCGCTGTGCAAATTCCCTATCGATATCCCTTTGCAAAACCTCCTCAGAATGTGTTTTCCCACCTATTTGTGTATCATCAGATTGGCTAAAATACACTTTGTCCTTCCATCCAAAAAACGAATGTAGATTGTGTTAATGTCCCAGCACTGATTCCTGGAGCAAAGAACAAAGAAAATTACAGCACAGGAACAGACCCTTCAGCCCTCCAAACCTGCACCGACCATGTTTCCCGACTGAACTAAAACCGCCTACCCTTCTGGGGACCATATTCCTCTATTCCCATCCTATTCATGTATTTGTCAAGACGCTGCTTAAAAGTCACTACTGTATCCATTCCCACTACCTCCCCTAGCAACGAGTTCCAGGCACCTACTACTGTCTGTGTAAAAAATCTGCTTCGTACGTTTTTAAACCTTGTCCCTCGCACCTTAAACCTGTGCCCCCCCCCAATAATTGACTTTTTCACTCTGGGAAAAAGCTTCTGACTATCTACTCTGTCCATGCCTCTCATAATCTTATAGACTTTTATCAGGTGGCCCCTCAACCTCCGTCATTCCAGTTGTCCTCATAGCTAATGCCCTTCATGCCAGGCAATATCCTGGTAAATCTTTTCTGTACCCTATCCAAAGCCTCCACGTTGTTCTGGTAGTGTGGCAACCAGAATTGAACACTGTATTCCAAGTGTGACCAAACTAAGATTCTATAAAGCTGCAACATGACTTGCCAATTTTTAAACTCAGTGCTCCGGCTGATGAAGGCAAGCATGTCGTGTGCCTTCTCCACCTGCATTGCTACTTTCAATGACCTGTGTACCTGTACACCCAGATCCCTTTCCCTATCAATACTCTTAAGAGTTCTGCCATTTACTGTATATTTCCTATCTGTATTCGAACTTCCAAAATGCATTACCTCATATTTGTCCGGATTAAACTCCATCTGCCATCTCTCCGCCCAAATTGTCAGCTGATCTGTATCCTCTGATGGTCCTCTCGTTTTCCGCAAATCCACCAACCTTTGTGTCGTCCGCAAAGTTACTAATCAATCCAGTTTCATTTTCCTCCAAATCATTTATATATATTACAAACAGCAAAGGTCCCAGCACTGATCCCTGAGGAACACCATTTGTCACAGCTCTCTATTCAGAAATGCACCCTTCCACTGCTATCCTCTGTCTTTAACAGAGCCAGCTTTGTATTCACCTTGCCAGCTCACCTCTGAGCCCATGCAACTTCACCTTCTGCACTAGTCTGCCATGAAGGACCTTGCCAAAGGCCTTACTGAAGTCCATGTAGACAGCATCCACTGCCCTACCCTCATCAATCACCTTTGTCACTTCCTCAAAAAACTTGATCAAGTTCATGACCTCCCCTTCACAAAACCATGTTGCCTCTCACTAATACATCCACTTATTTCCAAGTGGGAATAAATCCTGTCTCGAAGAATCCTCTCTAATAATTTCCCTACCACTGATGAAAGGCTCACTGGCCTGTAATTACCTGGACTATTCTTGCTACCCTTCTTAAAGAAAGGAACAACATTGGCTATTCTCCAGTCCTCTGGGACCTTCCCTGTAGCCAGTGAGGATACAAAGATTTCCCTCAAAGTCCCAACAATTTCCTTCCTTGCCTCTCTCAGTATTTTGGGGTATATCCCATCAAGTTCTGGGGACTTGTCTACCTTAATGTTTCTCAAGAACCCCAATACCTCCTCCTTTTTGATCTCAACGTGGCTCAAACTATCTACACATCCTTTCCCAGACTCATCATCCACCAAGTCCTTCTCTTTGGTGAATACTGATGCAAAGTATTCATTTAATACCTCGCCCATTTCCTCTGGCTCCATGCATAGATTCCCCCTCTTGTCCTTGAGTGGGCCAAACCTCTTTACATATGCGTAAAAAGCCTGGGGATTTTCCTTAATCCTATTGGCCAATGCTTTTTTGTGACCCCTTTTAGCTCTTCTTATTCCTTGCTTAAGTTTCTTTCTACTTTCCTTGCATTCTACACTTGCTTCTGAAACTAGCACCCTACTAGTTTCAGTTTGCCAAGGTGAATTTATTGCAACTCTCTTTTTATACTGAGCCAATCCTCAATAAATGCTAATATGTCACCCCAATGCTATGAACTCTTGTCTCGTGTCGCAATCCTTCATGTGCATTGTATTAAATGCTTCTTGGAAATCCAAAATATAGTATATCTACTTGTTCCCCTTTATCTGTTGTGCTTGTTGCATCCTCAAATAAATATGTCAATGATTTTCTTACTGTCCCTCTACTTCTTCCTTAATAATGATTCCAGCATTTTTCAAATGTCAAGCGCCGGCCTGCTTTCTGTCTCTCTCCTCTCTTGAAGATTTCCAACCCAAGAGGGCCTTTTCAGAAGCTAGGGAATTTTGAAAGATTATAACCTTCTATCCACAATCTTACAGCCACTTTTTTTAAGATTCTAGGATGCAGGCCATCAGGCCCAGGAGACATATCAGCCACTTGTCTCATTAATTTTCACATTTTTTCTCTACTGATAGTGACTGTTTTAAGTTCCTCCCTCCATTTTTCCCCATAATTTTCACATATTCTTAGGATGCTTTTGGGGTTTTCTACCATGAAAACCAACACAGAATGCTTGCTCAAAGTCTCTTTAATTCCCGCTTTCCATTGAGCGTAACAAAATGTTTGGAGTGTGGGGGCAATGGAGATGTGCAGGGAGAAAATTCCAGAACCTAAATCCAAGGCATTTGAAGACATGGTCACCATTAGTGGATTCAATAAAATCAAGGATGCTCAAAAGGCCAGAATTAGATGTATGTAGATATCTCAGAGGGTAATTGGACTGCAGAAGATTACAGAGCTAGGGAGAGGCAATGTTAGAGCAAGATTTGAAAATAAGGATGAGAATTTTAAAATCAAGGCATTGCTTAATCAGGAACCAGTGTAGGTCAGTGAGGATAGGGGCAATGGGTTTGAATTCGAATATGGGCAATAGTGTCTGAAGTTCACTGAGTGTAGATCCTGGGAAGCTAATCAGCAGTGTGTTGGGATAGTTAAGTCTTGAAGTAAAGAAGGCATTGATGAATGTTTTGATAAGAGCCGGGCAATGTTTAGGAGGTGGCAGTAAGAGATCTTAGTGATGGTGTCAATATGTAGTCAGTAGAGTGGCTTCTGGATTGTGTTTGCCAGTCACTTGGACTGATCGGCCAAGAGAAGGACTTTTAACATTTCATTCAAAATCAGTGAATGAAAATTTTGTCGCAGCATGTAAGTAGAAGCTAATTGAGTCTATTCACATTTGCAGACGTGCAGCCAATTATAATTTGATTTTTCAAGTTTCCTTTGTACTTTGATTTGTTTGGGCTGTTCCTCCTCCTTTTGGGGAGCTGCCCCTTTTACTTTATCCTGCTTCAACTTGAGTTTGTTTATTCGGTTTGACCTAAAAGAGGCCAAAAGTTGTTGGAAAGACTGTAACAGTCTTGAGTGGATAGACCCAATAGAGGGCAAATCCTAACCTTAATTTACGTCTTTTGTTCAAACAGGCTGAGCTGACATTCAGTGCTGGTGACATAATTAATGTTTACGGGGACATGGATGAGGATGGTTTCTATTATGTGAGTATGTGTAAATGTATCTTGCACTTTATTACTGCATTGGAGTGTCAGTTCAGAAAATTCAGACCCAAACTATTCCTTCATGCTAGCTGTACAATGTGCAGACCTTCTTTAGGAAGTAACACGTCTTCTGGCTTCCCAAAGTCTTTGCCATCTACAAACTGCATGTCAAAGGCATGATGGAATACTTATCACTCACTTGGATGTGTGCAGTTCCAATAACACTTGAGAAGTTCAACACCATTCAGGCCAAAACCAGTCTTGACTGGCACCCCATCCACCATCTTAAACATTCCACTCCCTTTACCGTAGGCTCACTGTGGCCATACTGTGTACAATTCACAAGATGCACAGCAACAACTCACCAAGACTGCTCAACCCGTGACCTCTACCACCTAGAAGGACAAAAGCAGTAGGTGCATGAGAACAGCCACACCTTGAAATTCCCCCCCACGTCACACATTTTTCTGACTTGGAAATATATTAATTGTTCCATTCAGTCCCAACAGCACTTTGGGTGTACAAAGATAGACTGCAGCAGTTTCCAGAAATGAACAGCAGTATAATTGTACTTCTTTCAATTTAACACACTGTATTCACTGCTTACATGTGGTCCTCTCTACACTTAGGACACCAAATGCAGATCAGGTGAGCTGCATTCAATCTGCAAACATGAGCCTGAAATTTCTGTTTGCCATTTTAGTACTCCACCTTGTTGACACTCTGACCTTTCTAATATTGGCTTGCTGCAGTGTTCCAATGAAATTCAAACCAAGCTTAAGGAATAACACCCCATCCTTCAGCTCTGCAGTTTGTCTTTCTGGACTAAACACTGAGTTCAACAAATTGATATCATAACCTCTGCCTCATTTTTGCTAGTTCAGATTTTTTTTCCCTTATTTCTTTCTTTATTTCCTTCACTTTGCATTCAGACACCTGATAGGTGTCATTCACACTGCACCTGGACACATTTTTTATTTTATTTCTTCACCTTACCTGTTCCCACTTTCCTTGGCTTTTGTACCAGGAAATCTTTTGTCATTTAATCTCTCCTGCCCTCCACCCTGACGCAGACATTCCCTTTGTTCTTTCTCTTCACTTTTGCGTGCTTTTTAAAAAAAATTTCATTCATGGGATGTGGGCATCACTGGCTAGCCAGCATTTATTATAGTATTTTGGACAGCAATTACAGTATCATTGAAATAAAAACAGGAAATGCTCAAAAAATGCAGCAGGTCTGGCAGCACCTGTGGAGATAAATAAATTTAACATTGAGTTAAATTAACAAACAGGAAGTAGTGATAAGGGGGGCTTTCTCAGGTTGGAGGTCAGTAACCCAAAAATGTCTGGGTATGTGGATTGGCCATGCTAAATTGCCCCTTAGTGTCAGGAGGAACTAGCTAGGGTAAATGAACATAAGAACATAAGAAATAGGAGCAGGAGTAGGCCATCTAGCCCTTCGAGCCTGTCCCGCCATTCAGTAAGATCATGGCTGATCTGAAGTGGATCAGTTCCACTTTCCCGCTTCCCCCCCCATAACCCTTAATTCCCCTGTCTATCAGAAACCTATCTACCCGTGACTTAAATATATTTAGCGAGGTAGCCTCCACCACTTCAACGGGCAGAGAGTTCCAGAGTTTCACCACCCTTTGAGTGAAGAAGTTCCGCCTTAACTCTGATCTAAGCTGCCCCCGCCCCCCCCTTATCTTGAGGCTGTGTCCTCTAGTCCTGCTATCCTTTCTAAGCGGGAAGAATCTCTCTACCTCTACCCTATCCATTCCCTTCATTATCTTATACGTCTCTATAAGATCCCCCCTCATACTTCTAAACTCCAAAGAGTACAGAGCCAGTCTATTTAGTTTCTCTTCATAGTCCAACCCCCTCATGTCCGGTATCAGCCTAGTGAACCTCCTCTGCACTCCCTCCAAGGCCAATATATCCATCCACAAGCGCGGCGACCAAAACTGCACAGAGTACTCCAGCTGCGGCCTCACCAGTACCCTGTACAGTTGCAGCAAGACCTCCCTACTTTTATATTCTATCCCCCTCGCTATAAAGGACAACATTCCATTCACCTTCTTGATCACCTGCAGATTGGGTTTTTGCGACTCATGCACAAGGACTCCCAGGTCCCTCTGCACTGTAGCATGCTGCAGCTTTTTGCCTTTTAAGTAGTAATCCCTCCTACTATTATTCCTGCCAAAGTGGATAACCTCACACTTGCTAACATTATACTCCATCTGCCAGGTCCTCGCCCACTCGCTCAGCCTATCCAGATCTCTCTGCAGACTTTCCACACCCTCCATGCAATTTGCTTTTCCACTCATCTTCGTGTCATTTGCTTTTCCACTCATCTTCATGTCATGAAAATGAAAAGGGTCTTGGGAAAGGAATGATCAAAGCAATTTTTAATACTTTTTTTGTCTTCTTGGACCAGTTAGTTCCAACTACAGTGCCTTGCATGCTGCACAGAGAATTTTAATTTCTGTTTGCACTAATTTGCGTATGCCTTAAATTGTTGATGCTAACTGATGTTAGTCTAGAATTATAAGACCTTAAGATATAGAAGCAGAATTCGGCCATTCAGCCCATTGAGTCTGTGCCGCCATTCAGTCAGAGGTTTACAGCATGGAAACATGACCTTCGGCCCAACTTGTCCATGCCACCCATTTTTTTAAATCCCCTAAACTAATCCCAATTGCCCGCATTTGACCCATATCCATCTATAACCATCATATCCACGTAACTATCTAAATACTTTTTAAAAGATAAAATTGTACCCACCTCTACTACTACCTCTGGCAGCTTGTTCAACACTCACCACCCTCTGTGTGAAAAAATTGCCCCTCTGGACACTTTTGTATCTCTCCCCTCTCACCTTAAACCTATGCCCTCTAACTTTAGACTCCCTTACCTTTGGGAAAAGATATTGACTATCTACTGTGTCTATGCCCCTCATTATTTTATAGACCTCTAGAAGGTCACCCCTCAGTCTCCTATGCTCCAGAGGAAAAACATCCCAGGCTATTCAGCCTCTCTTTATAACTCAATCCATCAAGTCCCGGTAGCCTCCTAGTAAATCTTTTTTGCACTCTTTCTAAATGAATAATAATATCCTTCCTATAATAGGGTGACCAGAATTGCACGCAGTATTCCAAGCATGGTCTTACCAATGTTTTGTACAATTTTAACAAGACGTCCCAACTCCTGTATTCAGTGTTCTGACTGATGAAATGAAACATGCCAAATGCCTTCTTCACCACTCTATCCACTTTCAAGGAGCTATGAACATGTACCCCTAGATCTCTTTGTTCTGTAACTCTCCCCAACATCCTACTGAGTAAGTGCTGCCCTGGTTCAGTCTACCAAAATAATCACCTCGCATTTGTCTAAATTAAACTCTATCTGCCATTTGTCAACCCACTGGCTGATAAGTTTCTCAAACCCATTCTCTGCCTTTTCCCCATAACCTTTGATCCCCTTACCAGTCAAGAACCATCTATCTCTGTCTTAAATACATTCAATGACCTGCCTCCACGGTTTTCTGTGGCAATGAATTATGTGGATTCACGACCTTCTGGCTGAAGAAATTCCTCCTCATCTTGGTTCTAAAGGGTTATCCCTTTACTATGAGGCTGTGCCCTCAGATCCTAGTCTCTCGCCACTAATGGAAACATCTTCCCAATGTTCACTTTATCCAGGTCTTTCAGTATTCTGTAAGTTTCAATCAGATCCCCCCCTTATCCTTCTAAACTGCATCAAGCACAGACCTAGAGTCCTCAAACACTCCCCATATATTAAGCTTTTCATTCCCATGATCAGTCATGAACCTCCTCTGAACCCCGTCCAGAGCCAGCACATATTTCCTTACATACAGGGGCCCACAGTTGCTCACAATACTCCAAATGTGGTCTGACCAGAGCCTTATAAAGCCTCAGCAGTACATGTCTACTTTTGGAATCTAGTCCGCTCAATCCGACATTGAAGGAAGAGAGCTAAAAGCAGCTGTTTCCAAAAATCAGGACCACAAAAATGTGACACGGCAAATCAGAGCAAACAACAAAAATGTAAATAAATCTGGGTTTGCTGAGACTTGAGGGCAGTTTAGACATAATGGCCAGAACTTTACCACCTCGCCCGCCATTGGTGCAGGCAAGGGTCCAACAGTGAAAATCTCCGTTGATCTCAGGTGGGAATTTCCGGTTTTGCCCGAGTGTGGCCGTAAAATCCTGCCCAATTGGTTTTTTTAGATTGGTTGTTTTCATCCCAGAGTTCCCTCCCACGCAAATATTGAAATCTTGTCTCCGTTCAGTTACCTAGTTCACACAGTAGGTTGAGCCATATGTAACAGGTTACTGTGTTTTGCCATGTTAGGGTGACCTAAATGGACTACATGGGCTTGCACCATCCAACTTCCTGGAGCAGATTACTGTGGAGGAGGCAGTGGAGGGAGCTGCTGGGAATACCATGTCAAGACCTCCTCCAACTGCAGCACACAAAGAAAAACCGGTAAGACCAGAAGATGCTGTGTTGTGTAAAATACAAACTGTGCCCTCCTATAGTGAAATGCTGGACTGCCCAAATAACATTTCTACTGGGCTCCGCACGTAGGAAGTTGAGACCGAGGTATTTTACAGATGAAGGAGGGTTAGAGGTGCAGAGGTACTTCAACCAATGTAAAGGAGGAGACAGAGAGGAGAGAGGAATTGAGAAGAGGCAGTGAAGGCAGAACAGAACACAAGGAAAGTGGGACTTGAGATGGGGTAAAGAGATAGGATAGATGGGTCGCAGAGAGAACAGCGGGAGTGAGAGGATCAGGTACACTGGAGAGGAGGGGATGGAGAATGGAAAGGAGTAACAAGGTCATTGGGGTGGTGAATGGATTTTCGTTTGGCTCAGTTGAATCAGTGAGGCTTTGTACTTCCAAAAAAAGACTTGGTGAACTCAGCTGTAGTTTGATATCTATCTGCAAGCTTTGACTACCTTTTAAGTAGGTGTATAAGCTAACCTTTCCATCTTTCCTAAGTCAAACATTTGGATGTTTATTTAAGATGCACCACACTTCCTGATATTTACTACAGATTTTGAGCTTTTAAATGCTGACCTTTTCTTTGAAAACCATTGTTTTCCCTTTGTGCAATTGTAAAGGTGAGTTTCTTACTTTATGCATTAGGTTGCTTATTATGTTAAATCACATAGCGTTATTTCAATATTATCATCCACAAGGGCAGCACCTTTGGAAAGGAACGGTCATGCTCCATTTTTATGAGATAATAGATAAATGCTGCATATTTTGTTTTCTCTCAATCCTTTTCAGTTGTCATTTAAGCTTTTTTATTGGAAAACAATCAATTATAGGTCTTGGTTCAAGAATTCTCCATCCTTTATCCAAATGTTCAAACTCTGCAAGTATTCAATTCATTGTGGCAGATAATGAACTGGCTGAGTTGTGTTGCCAGCAACTAATGACCCTTGCTGAGTGGTACTGATCAGAGCAGTTTGGTCTTATTAAAGCCTTTTTGTTCATTTACTCGCTTGTATTAGTTGTTTCACTTTCTTTTATTATAATGTTTCTGTTTCTCTACCTTTTTCCATGGCAACAGAGGAAGACTGTTCATTTCAAGCGGTAATTAGCACCCAGGAGGCTTGTAAGTTTATGTTACTGAAGATACTGCTGCAGCTTTCAGACACTGTCATATGCATTGCAGCATGCACACCAGAAGGAGCTGCATTGCTGCAGTAAGCACAGCACCAGTCCAAGGAACAGAGTTACAGGAACCATCCCAATCTGGGGAAACATTTCTAAATAGTACAATGTTCTTTGCAACCTCAATCAAAGTCTAACAACCCCCAATGCTCCTTTCTGGTCTACCAGCATGTCCCTAAATGGACTTCCACTTCAGGGTAATGGGACCATCCAGTAGGCTGAATTATAGAATCATACAGTGCAGAAGACGCCATTTGGCCCATTGAGTCTGCACTGACACATTAGAAATGACCTAAAGCTGCACATTGGGCAACCAGAGGCAGACTATCAGCAATTTGTTGACCTGCGCTAAGAGGCAGGGGCTAAATCACAGATAAGCCAGAAGATAATTCTTCCTCATAGGGTGAGAGGGTATACCACACATGGCCTTTCCCAAAACTGTTGCCCATAGCTATCATCAACAGATCAAGAAAGGCACAGATCAAAATATGCGACTATATTGGGCAATTGTCTTCTTGGCAATGGTATAGTGCCAGGATAAACCTGAAAAGGGGCCTAATTAGAAGATAGGGATGCAGTTAGGTCCACCTATAGTGAAAAATAGTTAAATATCTGGCTGCAGATA
The DNA here is from genome assembly GCF_965287045.1 of Carcharhinus amblyrhynchos. Taxonomy (NCBI): domain Eukaryota; kingdom Metazoa; phylum Chordata; class Chondrichthyes; order Carcharhiniformes; family Carcharhinidae; genus Carcharhinus; species Carcharhinus amblyrhynchos. Next base: position 32,024,741 of record NC_137346.1, read on the forward strand.
CTGTTGATGTGGTTAAATCCTGGAAATGTGTGCAGATTTCCAGATGTGCTCAGATTAACAAGTTTCCAGAAATATACTTAAGTTCCTGAGGTAGCTGAGATGTAGTAGGATAGCTCTAGTCTGGAGTAGTGCAGCTCCAGTTTCCCCTTCCAGCAACTTCCTATTATGAATTTCCCCACTGCGGTACTTAAGCTGGAGATTTACCTGTTGGGAGACGGCACTGCTCAGCCTATACGTGAGCTGCCAGATGCCTGTGGCTCTCAAAGCAGATTGTGAACAGGTATGAGTATAAGATATGCTAAGCTCAGACCATACGTCAAATAAAAAGCAGCTTCAAAATCCTGGAGCATGGCCTAAAAGTTGGGGATTTTCCTTGTGATTCATAAAAAAAGAATTGAAAATGTAACCAAATCACTTGTATCAGATTAGGCAAGTTTGCCTGTATTATGCTCTTTTGGCTCTGTCCTTTGTACTGGCTGCAAAGTAGAACTTCATGTGTGCACTCCACCTGCAGTAATGCTAGATAACAGTAATAGACTATTAGATGTGCTTGGCTGTATCACTCACACTCAGGTTAGCTCGAATAGGGCGTGTCACGCTTAGTGCAAAATACTACGGATGCAGAAACCTGAAATAAAAACAGAAAATGCTGGAAATATTCAATGCCGACAAAAGATCATCAACCCTAAACTGTAATTCAGTTCCCCTCTCACAGATGTTGCCTGGTATGCTGTGTCATTTTTAGTATTTTCTGTTTTTACTTCTCACACTCAAATTGAATTCTAGTTAGGTTTTTCACCCCAAATAGCTGGCTCCCTTCTGGATTGTCATTCATCCTGGCGTTGCCTCCAATATTTTACTGACTAGAAAGACAGATTTGCATTACCCATTAGTTTGAAGAAAAAACAGAAGAGAAAACAGTTGAAGTTAATTGAAATTTGATGGTTGATGGCTCCATCTTCCCAATGTAAAGAAATTTAACAGGTAAGGGGGTAGTCCAGTCGCATGTAATCAGCCTTCAAACTTAGTTTACTATTATTTTCCTTCTCTACTGGTGCCTCACCTGGAGAACAAGAAGGGAGGATGTTGGGTGATGCTGAGATGATTATGCTGAGGCAGTAGCTGGAATGTGAGGTACAGAAGATCTGACAGCAGAAGTATCTTCAGTAGTATAAGTTGTTGACAGTGTTATGTGACTCCTGTTGGTTAGATAGGATGGTGATTTATCCTGGGTCATGGCTAACAACAGCTTCTTGCTTGCTTTGCATGGACATTTTGTGACTGGCTAACACTGTTCAGTCCATTGCTTTTTATAAGCACTGATAAATACATCGGCTCACTGTTATCAAGACCCATGAGAAAAACACTGAGTTTGTGGTTCAGCATTGCACATATTGGTTATCTGTAAAATCAAGCAAAATGATAAAGGTTTTTTTCAGAACAACAATATCATCACAGAATATATGATGATGCCCAATGTCTTGATATAGAGAATGGGAATTGTTGGACAAAAAAGACCAAGGTTCATTTAGCTCACCTCTGTAACCCTGTTTGTCACGTGATGCAGCAGTAATGGTGTTATTCACTGTTCCAACAATCAATCTCGTATCATCTGAGATGCCAGTCAGTTGATTGGCAGTGTCTATCTGAGGCAACTGGAACTTCTGATCAGCTCTTCATAGGGCAACCTGGTCCCACTGGATTTGTGGCAATATGTGGTACAGAGTGGCCTTGACAAAAGGTAAAGTACTGAGAAGGTGAGACTGACGAGTAAATGTGCAGCTCCATTATATTCAGATTAATGGTAAAATTACGAGTTCCATGTATTCATGCCTTCAGTGGCAGCTTTTAAATCATGTTAATCTCAATTACTTAATGTTAGCAAATCTTTTTCTGTTTGGTCACATGTATGCATCTCAGTTACATAAATTGCACTAGCAGTCGGCATGATGCAAAACAGCCCTCACTGCACAGAGGCAGAGAGTGACTAACAGAGTGAGTCAGACTCAGAGCAAGACCAACATGGAAGAGAGACAGTGTCCTATTGAGAGTTGACATACTCCCATTCTGTAATCATTGATGTGAACATCTCTCTTAAATTAGTTAATTAAAATCAAAACAATTAATACTAAGAAGTAAATATTGTTAAATTAAAATCTTCAGAGAGTCAGATAAAATTAATATTAAATTGTGTTTTTGGTTCCTCTTGTCAACACCTGGCCAAATTTATACTTTAAAAATCAGAATGCAGGAAGGCATGTGAATCAGCTGCAGTGAAGCCCACAATGCGTATATACATACATATCTACATGCATACATTCGTGTGAGCTTTGCCTTTGCTCTGCACTGTAGCATTAGCTTTACAAGGCAACTGAGTTGGAATCATACAATCCCGAAAGTGTAGAAGGAGGCCATTGGGCCCATCGAGCCTGCACCGACAACAATTCCACCCAGGCCCTATCCGTGTCACCCTGTCTGCTAATCCCCCATCATCCATAAATCCATAATCTGACAGTAATGGTCAATTTAGCATGGCCAATCAACCTAAGCCACACAGCTTTGGAGTGTGGGAGGAAACCCACGTGGACATGGGGAGAATGTGCAAATTCCTCACAGTGAACAGAGGCCAGAATTGAACCTGGGTCCCTGGCGCTGTGAAGCAGCAGTTCTAACCACTGTACGTGCTGTCCAATTAAGGTCTGAGGCCTCAGAATGAGAAATAAATTGATCTTTCCGGAAGCATAAATGTTCGGCAAAGGGAGGACTGAAGCTATAATGTGTGTGTGTGTGGAAGATGTGAATGAACGTCAGAAGCACAATTACTGTTTGCTGGCACAAATGGTTCAGGAGAACCGCAGGGAATTGACAGGCCATCAGTTCTGCCCTATGACCTTGAACCAAACCTAGGAATGAAAGGCCCGTGCTAATTGGCCATAGTGGAGGAGATTGTGGCAGGTGAGTGAGGGATACAGGATTATTACAAGACCAAAGACAATCTTGATGACGGATGGTGTCGAATTACTTCACGGCTCAGGTCAATATTAAAAGAACCATTCAAAGAAGAACGGAATTCTAATATTCTATCCAATATTTCTTTAATTGCTACCATTACATGAAGAACTGCTGGTCATTCATCTCATTGCTGGACATGGGGTATGGCTGTGTATAAAAGATCAAATAACTCTGGTACATTTAGGAGAAGGGTATAAATTGCTGTATCAATAAACAGGTCTATTAGTCTTTGAACAGAGATTGAGATTCTTTTCGAAGAGGGATAATGGATGACATGAGGGTGATTGTGATGAGGTTCACCAAATAGCAGCGTAACTAATTCTTGGCATCAGGGCACAATTAGCAGAGTTTAGCGGCGATACAGTTTGTCTTCTGTTTGCAGTGTGTGTGTTGACGTGGCAGTGAATGTGTAATGTGGAGTGTGTTTCTTACTTTCTCCTGTATTATGTCAATAACTTTTGTTCTGATTTTCTTCCATCAGCTGAGCTCAGATGAAGCAGACGTTTTGAGTCCTGTTTTGCCAGCAACTGATTATCCTGCTGCCACTGGACCGAGTTTGGACAATCAGGGATGCAGTGAAAACATCCCCAGTAACAAGAAGAAAAAGGGTTTTTTTTCCAAAGGAAAGAAGCTGTTCAAAAGACTGGGATCCAGTAAAAGAGAATAACTTGGACCTGGGATCTAGTAGCAACAAATAACTCCAGCCTAGAATCCATTACAGAGAGTAACTCCCACCTGGAATCCAATATGGAGAGTAACTCTCACCCAGGATCCAGCAATGGAGTAACTCCCATCTGGAATCCAGAAACAGAGAGCAACTCCCATTCAACTAGGAGTAATGGAGCGCATCATCCACCTTGAATCCAGTAAGTCACTTGAGTTGATGGTGGACCTTGGAAATAATTTGAAACTGAGAGGAATTGTTAACACCAAACGGGGATCATGTCCACCAATGCAGAATCCTTCCTGCTGCAAAACTTAAAAGAAACTTCCACTGTCCCTTTGCCTTCTGAGATATTTTCCTCAAATCACCAGTGTTTGCAATGTTGCAGTTGAAAGAAAGTTTGGCCAGAAACTTTAATCTGCAATGGACACTAACCCTATAAACCATCAGAAGAGAATGCCTTTATACAAATGATAATAGATAAGTCCATAAATGTTCAGCCTGCTGGAAATATCTAGCTTCAGCTCACCTCATCTGTAACTGTCAGAAGACATGTGGCTAATATTGTTCATGCATTGATCTTCCAGTGACTGCTTAACAGCAGAAAGCTGTTCTCTTCAAGTAACGACATGGCAATATTATTTAAATTGTGCAGAGTTATAAATCTCTGCATCTCATGAATTTCAGAGTCAGACAGGTAGTGGCTCTGTGGCCAGAGATATGTTAGGATCTCACTGACCCGTTATGCTGAATAGAAACCTGAACGACCATGGAATTGTGATGTAACTAACTGGTGACCACCAGTTTGTTACTAGATTTTGTCTCACTGGTTAGTGTCTTTCTGGGGTTGTACACTGGTGAGTTCTGTTGACTTGTATCAGCAGTCAGTTTGTATCTAGGGTTGTCACCATTTGCCAAGTCCAAAGTGGCACGGGTGCAAGGCAGGGATTTACGATCAGGGCTGGTGTTCTAATATTTGCATTGTTACTGATGAAAATTTATTTAAAAGTATAAAATAAATGTCTCAATGTCATGAGATATAAAAACAAATGGAAACATGTTGTTCCGTGTCAGACGTCAGACTTCTGGTGTCCTGTTTGCATGTTGGAAACTTCCAAACAACCTGTCCAAAATCTAGCCAACTACGTGCAAAACTAGAAGGTGACAACTTCGCCTGAAATCACTAGTGTGGAAAGTGTCCACGTGCTTTGAGATCCGATCCATTGCATTGCTAAAGGCGAGTAATGGTAAGGTTTGTCCTCTGCCTTATTCAAGAAAGACAGCTTAATGGATTTCTAAAGGTGAAAACAGATTTTCAGATGCCAAGCCACAATACCCTGCCAGTTTTCAGCTGACACCCTGAGTTTGTGCACATACATACTCTGTGTTCCAGGCTCCTGAGCAGCTGTCAATCTTAAAACATAACTTATTTTCATACCTTAAAAAAAATTGCCATCATGTTTAAATTCTAGCACGCCACTTTGTAATATATGGTCAAGATTTTGTACAGAAGAGTTTATATGATTGTTTGTGACATTTATAAATATTTTCACCTCTTGTTTTGCATGCATCATTGGGATTGAATCCGGCTGTGCTCTGCATGGAGTGCAATTGTGAACAGGGCCCAAGCCCTTACTGTCAAATGCTTTTCCTTTGTTTCTACATAGAAATGTTTTTACTGAAATAAAGTCTATTTTCACAGAAACTGCCCATGCCTTTCAGTAATTATTTTGAATTGTTGAGGATCAGTTGGAGTGGGAATGCAGGAATAGTGGGAGGGGGGAGCGCAGGCCATGAGGAGGAAGGTGGGGGGGGGGTTACTGGGAGGGGAGGCATGCCATGAGGAGGAAGAATGTAGACAATAAGGGTGAAATGTCAGACACAATAGGGCATGACCTCCAGGAATACAGGGACAATGTGGGCAAGTCCTTGGGGAGAAACTTGATAGTTTTGGGGGAGACTGCAACAAGTACAGTATCAGTGAGAGTAAGGACAAATCCAACCCAACCAATTACCACCCATCAGTGTACTCTCAATCATCAGCAAAGTGATGGAAAGTGTCACCGACAGTGCTATCAAGGAGTATTACTGAGCAATAACCTGCTCACTGATGGTTAGATTGAGCCCAGCTCGGGCCACTCAGCTCCTGAGCTCATGACAACCTTAACCCAAACATGGGTGCTAAACTCACAAGGCGGGATAAGAGTGACTTCCCTTGACATCAAGGCAGCATTTGATTAAGTGTAGTATCAAGAAGCCATAGCAAAACTGGAGTCAATGGAATCATGGGGAAAGCACTCCACTGGTCAGAGTCATACACAGTACAATGAAAGATGGTTGTGATTGGTTGGAGCTCAATTATCTCAGGAGTTCCTCAGGATAGTGTCTGAGACCCAATCATCTTCATCGATAACATTTCCTCCATCGTAAGGTCAGAATGGAATGTTTGCTGATGATTGCACAATGTTCACTATTCACAACTCCTCAAATACTGAAGCAGTTCGTACTCATGTACAGAAATACCTGGACAATATTCAAGTTTGGGCTGAAAAGTGGCACATAATATTCATGCCATACATGTTCCAGGCAATGGCAATCTCCAACAGGAGAGAATCCAACCACATTCCCTGACAATCAATGGCGTTAGCATTGCTGAGAACCCGCAATCAACATCCTGGGGCTACCATTCACCAGAAACTGAACTCTGCAGGCGTATAAATACCATAGCTACAAGAGCAGGTCAGAGGCTGCAGCAAGTAACTCGCATCTTAACTCCCCAAAGCCTGTCCACCATCTACAAGGCACATGCTGTAATACTCTCCACTTATCTGGATGAGTAGAGCTCCCACAACATTGAAGAAGTTTGACACCATCCAAGACAAAGCAGCCCACTTTACTGGCACCCCATCCGCCACCTTCAACATCCGCTTCTTCCATACTGACGCATAGTGCCAGCAGTGTGTACCATCTGCAAGATGCACTGCAACAATTCACCAAGGCTCCTATATAAACCCTCACCAACTGGAAGAATAAGGGCAGCAGATACATGGGAACACAACCACCTGCAAGTTCCCCTCCAAGCCATTCACCATCAGGATTTTAAAATCTATCACCGTTCCTTTGCTGTCACTAGGTTACAATCCTGGAACTCCCTCCCTAACAGCACTATGGATATACACACACCACATGGACTGCAACGGTTAAAGAAAGCCGCCCCCTCAAGGGTAATTAGGGGTGGAAATAAATGCTGGTCAAAAGCAGCACACACGTTCCGTGAAAGAATAATAATTTTAAAAATGTGTGAAGGGGAAGAGAGCTGGGGCGAGAGCACATAGAATGAAGTGACAGTAAGGCAAGACCATAGGAAATCCAGAGGCATTGGTGATGAGACCACAGAGAGTACAGCGACAGAGAAATTAGACTGCAGCAAATGCGCTGACAGCAGGAATGGATACAGAGTGATGCTGTTATCTGGACCACTGGAGTAGATCTAGGAATGCAGTTACAAGACATTAAGGCTACCTGCCATTTGAATCTAACTGGGTGTTAGGAATGATTTACATCAGTTTAGATGGAATCGAAAGCTGTGAGCTTGGGTAAATAGTGGCTGTTCAGAAGAAGATTTGGTGATCCTGGTTAAAAATCTGTTGACCAGAAGCAAAGTGGGAAACATGAGCTGGGAAAGGCAATAAGGACTGTGACTCCATTTCCAGAGTGAGCTTTCACATGCTGTTCTGCCATTGCTTTTGTTTGGGACCTTCAATGTGACAATTGCACCCCTTCCCACAGGGGAATAACTTGCTAGGCTATTGCTAATGCCAACACTTTTCAGGATGGCTGTGGTCATTCCTGTCCGTCTTTGGCACTGAGTTCCAGCCAGTTTGCGGAACTGGCTGTAGAAATTTGCAGGCCCCTGTGTGATGAGTTGACATGTCACTACGCTGCCAGCTGATATGCTCTAATCATTATAGAATCACTGAAACCCTACCGTGCAGAAGGAGGCCATTCAGCCCATCGAGTCTGCACTGACCACAATCCCACCCAGGCCCTAGCCCCGTAACCTCATACATTTACCCAACTAATCCTCCTGACACTAAGGGGCAATTTAGCATAACCAATCCACCTAACCCACACATCTTTGAGCTAATGTGAATATTGGATGGCATCAGATGGAGATTGCAAGTTTTATGGACATTGGAGTTAGCAATCCAGTCCAAGTAAAGAGATGACAGTGTCAATGTGATTTGATTCAATGAGGGGGCGATAGCCACAGTTTTTGATTACCCCAAGTGCTGTTAACTCCCTAACACTGATTCATGTACAGAAGCATCACAAATAACCCTTTGACAGCTGAGATTGAAACTGTTATCATTTTGGGTGGTTGTGAAACGATAAGCCTGTGAAACAGTGAACTTGTCCATGTTTTAACAGTCTTTCCATGCCCCTAATTACCCACTTCCCAAAGTTTATTGGGATGACTGGGAGTTTGCACAATGATGAGAGTGTTTAGTAATAATTGTAAGTCAAACCTCAAAGTCCTCATTATTTGTGCCTGACTGAGGCACATTGACAAGAGTACTATTGTTATTGATGTACCTCAGAATTCCCCCTTTCTGCTTCCTATCCTGTTGGTAACTCAGTAATTACAAACCAGCAAGTCTTTGATTACTTTTTAGAATTTTTGAAAGAAATGGCCGTTATAGAATACTGTCAAAGAGAATGATGCAACATATTCTTTGGACACAATGGAAGGGGTAGGGAGAGGATGCAGGAGACAAACTGAGGCCTCTGCGTGGGGTGGCACGGTGGCACAGTGGTTAGCACTGCTGCCTCACAGCACCAGAGACCTGGGTTTGATTCCTGGCTTGGATCACTGTCTGTGTGGAGTTTGCACATTCTCCCCGTGTCTGCGTGGATTTTCTCCAAGTGCTCCGGTTTCTCCCACACTCCAAAGATGTGCAGGTTAGGTGGATTGGCCATGCTAAATTGTCCCTAGTGTAGGGTGGATTAGCAGGGTAAAGTTGCAGGGTTACGGAAATAGGGCCCGGGAGGAATTGTGGTTGGTGCAGACTCGATGGGTCGAATGGCCTTATTCTGCACGGTAGGGATTCTATGATTCTACAATAAGTGTTCATTGAATGGATGCACTCCTGCTCGGCTTTTCTCACTATCATCTCAGACCATGGATGGAATTTCCTGCCCTGCCCACCACAGCAATTGTGACGGGTGGGACATGGACCAAGATCCGTTGACCTCGGGTGGGATTTTCCGGCTTTGAGCCAAACATGGCCAGAAAATCCCACCCTGTCTGTGAACTAGGGTGAAAATTGAGATTTTGCAGTATTCCATTTTGGAGCAAAAATTTTCAAGGACAATTAGGGATAGGTAATAAAAACTCAGATCTGAAGAATGAATGATGAAATGCAATGAGAAGGGGCCATCTATACCAAGTATCATCTCAAATCTTCCCATATAAATTGAGATCAGTTTTATTTTTGTTCTCTGTGTTCCACTTTGTGTTCTTTTAATGTAACCAAAATTTGATACAATTCTTCAGGTCAGGTCAGAAAAAGATTGTTAGCTCTCAATGAGTATAGTGCAAGGGGTTTGATCATGTCGCATCTGACTTTTTGATTCAGATTACTTCTTGAATTGAGAGAGGTAGATACTCAACGAGATCTTGGAGTCCTCGTACATCAGTTGCTGAAATTAAGCATACAGGTACAATAGGCAATAAAGAAGGCAAATGGTATGTTGGCCTTCATAGCGAGAGGATTGGAGTATAGAGATAGTGATGTTTTGCTGCAATCGTATAGGCCATTGGTGAGGCTACATTTGGAGTTTTGTGTGCAGTTTTGATGTCCTTATCTGTCCTTGGCATAGAGAGAGTACCAGTGAAGGTTTACCAGGCTGATTCCTAGGGTGGCAGGTCTGTCATTTGAAGAGAGACTAAGTCAGTTAGGATTATATTCACTGGAGTTTAGAAGAGTGAGAGGGATCTTACAGAAATTTATAAAATTCTAACAGGATTAGACCGGGGAGATTCAGAATGCATGTTCCCGATGTTGGAGGAGTCCAGAACTGGGACTTGTAGTTTGAGGCTTGGGGGTAAACCTTTTAGAATTGAGGTGAGGAGAAATTTCTTCATCCAGAGGGTGAGTGAATTTGTGGAATTCACGACCACAAAAAGTAGTTGAGGCCAAAATGTTACCTGATTTCAAAAATCGTATAGCTCTTGGGGCTAAAAGGATCAAGGGATATGGGGAGAAGGGGGGAACCAGGACAATGAATTCGCTGATCAACCATGATCAAAATTAATCGTGGAGCAGGCTCGAAGGCCTACTCCTGCTTCTAGTTTCTATGTTTCTATGATGTCTGATAACATGTCACTTTCCCACAGTTTGATAATGTTTTGCATTTACCTCATAAAGGTTAGGTTCCCTGTAGTCTTTGCTTTGTGGTCTTGTGCCCATAACTGTGGTGCAAGAAGTTTTGAACAATCTATTTTTGGGTTGGGTGTATCATCAATGCAGCTGGAATTTATTTCACATCACTTGCCTTTTTGAAGGTGGTGGTATGCTAGCATTTTGAAACGTGGCAGTCTGTGTGATAGAAGATACTCCCACAGTGTTGTTAGCTCGGGGATTCCTGGATCCCCTAGCAGCAACAATGATGAAATGGTGACATGTGTACATGAGGAGGGCGTGTGACTTGGAGGGGAACCTGAAGATGATGGTGTGAACTTGCAGTGCTGCCCTTCCAGCTCAAGGAAGTAATTGATTTGAGAGCTGAGTTTGAGGACCAAAATGCTACCTCCGCATGCAAAATAGGTTTGCAGGAGCAGACCTCTACTTTTCACCAAGTTGCTCGCAGCACTGCCCTGGAGATATAGCTTCCTCCTTCCGGGAGGCCCCCTGATGATATGTGAGAATTGGTGACTGTAGGTCAGACCAAGCAATGTAAAGCTTCAGCAGAACCATGACTTTGTTCTGGCTATATCTATTGGCTTTCAATGAGCTTTATTATGGGAATTACCTAGACACTGAAACATTGCATGATTAGTGCTCATTTTATCACCCAGTCTGTAAAATGTTTGCTGTTAATTCCAATTGTTAGCATAATTGATCTAAATCTTTCTGTAAATAATTAATTGCATTTCCTCCCCTGCTGTTATAACTATTTCTGTGTCATCTGCAAATGTGGTTTACAACTAGTTTCAGTGTCCAGATCATTCACATAGATTAGGGACCACAGGCTGCAAGCATGCCCAGCCTGATCCTGACACTTGTAGGACCATATTCAGTTCTTCCTTCACTACTCTCCCTCTCCCTCCTCAAACCTCTCACTCTGGTGAAGGAAAGTGTTAAATTAAAAGCGGAGGAATTTAGAGTAGCTAAGAGTAGTGGGCGAGAAGAGGATTGGGAGAGGTTTAAATGTCAACAAAGATTGACAAAGAAGCTGATAAAGGAGGGTAGGAGAAACTATGAAGCTGAGCTAGCACTTAATATAAAAAAGGATAGCAAGAGTTTTTATAAATATATAAAAAGGAAGAGGCTGGCTAGGGTGAACGTTGGTCCTTTAGAGGATGAGAAAGGGGACCTAGTGGTAGGGGATGGGGATATGGCTAAGGTATTGAATAACTTTTTTGTTTCTGTCTTCACGGAGGAGGACGTGAATAATTTGCCGGGTGTTAGCGATGGAAAGGTGGTAGGACTGGAGGGTCTTAATGACATTACTGTTACTAGAGAGGTGGTGCTCGACAGACTGGAGGGGCTGATTGTGGACAAGTCCCCAGGACCGGATGAAATGCATCCGAGGGTTCTGAAAGAAATGGCGGAGGTTATAGTGGATGCATTGGTGGTTATTTTCCAGACGTCGCTGGATTCCGGGGAAGTGCCGGAGGATTGGAAAACGGCTAATGTTACGCCGTTGTTTAAGAAGGGTGCCAGGCAAAAGGCAGGGAATTATAGGCCGGTTAGTTTAACGTCTGTGGTAGGTAAAATGTTAGAATCTGTCATTAAGGAGGAAATTGCGAGGCATCTTGAAGGGAATTGCTTGATAGAGCAGACGCAGCACGGTTTCATTAAAGGGAAGTCGTGTCTGACAAATTTACTGGAGTTCTATGAGGATGTGTCTAGGGCGGTGGATAGAGGAGAGCCGGCGGATGTGGTCTTTCTGGATTTTCAGAAGGCGTTTGACAAAGTACCTCATAAGAGGTTATTGCAGAAGGTCAGGGGACTTGGAGTTGGGGGTAGGGTGTTAGCGTGGATAGAGGATTGGTTGTCAAATAGGAGGCATAGAGTGGGGGTCAACGGGTGCTATTCGGATTGGCGGATGGTGACTAGTGGAGTGCCCCAGGGGTCGGTGCTGGGGCCTCAGCTTTTTACCATTTATATAGATGATCTGGAGGAGGGAACCGAGTGTAGGGTGTCGAAATTTGCTGATGACACCAAGATTGGGGGAACGGCAAATTGTGCGGAGGGTGTGGAGAGTCTGCAGAAGGATCTAGATAGGCTGGGCGAATGGGCCAGGAAATGGCAAATGGAATTTAATGTTGGCAAGTGCGAGGTGGTCCACTTTGGTAGGAAGAATGGTAGGAAGGACTATTACTTACGTGGCGAAAAACTGCAGCAGGCGACGGTGCAGAGGGACCTCGGGGTCCTTGTGCATGAGTCGCAAAAACCCAGCTTGCAGGTGCAGCAGGTGGTCAGGAAGGCAAATGGGATGCTGGCCTTCATAGCGAAGGGGATTGAATATAAAAATAGGGAGGTCTTGCTGCAGCTGTATAGGGCATTGGTGAGGCCGCAGCTGGAGTACTGTGTGCAGTTTTGGGCGCCGCACCTGCGCAAAGATATTTTGGCCTTGGAGGGAGTGCAGAGGAGGTTTACTAGGCTGATACCGGAGTTGAGGGGGTTGAGCTATGAGGAGAGGCTGAATAAACTGGGCTTGTACTCGTTGGAGTTTAGAAGAATGAGGGGAGATCTCATTGAGACGTATAAGATGATGAATGGGATGGATAGGATAGAGGTGGAGAGACTCTTCCTGCTCAGAAAGGACAGTAGGACTAGAGGGCACAACCTCAAGATAAAGGGGGGGCGTTTTAGAACGGAGTTGAGGAGGAACTTCTTCACTCAAAGGGTGGTGAATCTCTGGAATTCTCTACCCGTTGAAGTGGTGGAGGCTGCCTCGCTAAATATTTTCAAGAAGCGGGTTGATGGGTTTTTGATAAGAGAGGGGATTAAGGGTTATGGGGAGAGGGCGGGAAAGTGGAACTGAGCCACGACAGATCAGCCATGATCTTATTGAATGGCGGGGCAGGCTCGAAGGGCCAGATGGCCTACTCCTGCTCCTATTTCTTATGTTCTTATGTTCAGTGCTGCAGGATTCAGCTTGGTATTAACAGCACCCTCTGTCCTACCATTGTGGAAATCAAGACAATACCGCTGTTCTGTCTTGTGACTATCTTGTCATGCTATTGACTCTGGATTCCCAGACTTTGGTGCTTTACCTACATTCAAATACTTCAATTATCCGCATTCCTGAAAGTTAGGAGAATTTCTCCAAGACAAAGCATGCATTGTTAGCTGTTTTGCTGACACGATTTCCTCCTGTCTGACATGAATCAAAGCCAAAACTCAAAAAAGGTTACATTCAATATGTTTTGCCTCTATTGGGCTGCATTTCAAGTTTATTTTGTCTTTCAGATTGTCTTCCCCAATTGTCTGATTAACATTTACCAGCATTTATTTTCAGACCATTCAACTCTTTATTATTCATAGGACGTCACTGGTGAGGCCAGCTTTGATTATCCATCTCGAGTTGCTGTTAAGAAGGTGATGATGAGCCGCCTTCTTGAACCACTGCAGTCCATGTGGTGTAGGTACACCCATAGCACTGTTAGGGAGGGAGGGAGTCCCAGGATTTTGACTCAGCGACAATGAAGGAATGGCAATATACTTCCAAGTCAGAATGGTGAGTGGCTTAGAGGGTGGTGGTGATCCCATGTATCTGCTGCCCTTGTCCTTGATAGAGCTTGTAGTTTTGGAAGGTGCTGTCAAAAGAGTTTCTGCAGTGCATTTTGTAGATGGTACGTATTGCTGCCATTGTACGTTGTTTGTCGAGGAATTGGAGAGAGTTTGAAGGTGTGGATGGAGTGCCAAACAAGCAGGCTACTTTGTCCTCGATGGTATTGAGCTTGCTGAGTGTTGTTGAAGCTGCACTCACCCAGGCAAATGGGGAGTATTTCATTTTCAATCATACTGCAGAATGTGGCTTTTAGTTGGTGGACAGGTTTTGGGGAGTCAGGAAATAAGCAGGGCTTAATGTGCCCGAAACGATCAGAGTTCTGAACTGTACATGCACAGTTAGAAAAAAAATTTGAAAATCGTGCCCCTGTCACATTGCTCCCAGGAGCAAAAAGCAGATAAAGCAGCCCAGAACGGATGGTCTCCACACACATCGCCCCCACCCCACAACATAACATTCCCCTTATCCAGCCACACCCCCTGCTACCCAGACCGATTGCAATCCCCTGCCCCCTTTGCCCCCCACTGATCACCCACAGAGTGGCAGCAGTCCCCCCTGCCCTTACCCCCCCCCAACCAGACAATGATTGAGCCTCCCTCCTCCCTGCACCCCCCACCAGAGATACATCTGACCCGCCTCCTCCTCCCCCCCCCATCTCTCTCCCCCCCCACACACACACACACACATACACACACACAAAGAGTGATCGGGCCTCACATCTCCCAACCCCGCCTCACCAGAGAATGATCTGACCCGGCTCTCCCTCCCTCCCCCCCCACCGACCTGAGCCAGAGAGCCATTAGAAGCTCACAACTGACCTCTTCAGAAGCTGAAGCGCCCGAAACGGACCTTTGCTGAGCATGTCTGTTTTGCACCGTGTCTGAACATATGGACACGATGGTAAAGGGGGAAATGCTGATCAAGTTGGGCTTGCAGTTCATAAATTCAATTTGAATGCATGTGAATGGCTGTTGCGCCCATTTTGGGCACGAATCAGATCGCAGCCATTTCTGGGCCTTAGTAAAGTGAGCATCTGCGTGGATGCGGGTGTGGATCGTGTTAATGGCCTCGTGCCTGAATTTACCACGTTTTCATGTCCGAAAACAGGCACAATATAACGATAAAATCGGCCCTAACTGTTTAAATGATACAAATGAAGGACGCGGAAATTTTGTGATTTTAGAGTTCCGTGTCAGCAAAAATCTATTTGCACCATGAGGACTGCTGCAGCTCATCACCGCCTTCTCAGGGGCAATCAGGGATGGGCAATAAATGCTGGTCTAGCCAGCGACATTACACAACATGGATTATTTGTTCAGGCACTGAGGCAATGATACTATCTTCAGCAAGGATACCCTGTCAGTATAACAGCTTCAGGCCCTTCCCAAGGACACCTCAGTGCCAGACTTTTTGAAGCTTCATTTTGAAGTCTATCTCTTCATTTGCAGTTGATGAACACACAAGTTGTGGCAAAGTCTACTGGGGGAAAATAAAAACCAAAATGATGTAATGATAGATTAAAGGATTGCTCAAACAAATGGGAAAAAAAGAATGAATCAAGCAGGCAATAGACTTTCCTATTTGGGCAGACATAATTATGGGAGATTTCAATCTACGTATTGATTGGTCGACCCATGTTGGACGCGGTGGGCTCGAGGAGGAGTTCTTGGAATGCTGCCGGGATAGTTTCCTTGAACAGGAGCCAACGAGGGAGCGAGCTATCTTGGATCTGGTGCTATGTAATGAGGCGGGTAGAATTAGGGACCTTGTGGTGAAGGATCCTCCTGGGGAGAGTGATCATTGTATGGTGGAGTTTCTGGTGCAGATGGAGGAGGAGAAAGTGGGTTCCCGGACATGCGTCCTTTGTTTGAACAGAGGGGAGTACGGTAGGATGAGAGAAGAATTGGCGAATGTGGACTGGGAGAGCGCGTTGGAAGGTAGGTCTGCTGAGGAGCAGTGGAGGATCTTTAAGGAGATCTTTCTTGGTGCTCAGCAGAAATTTATTCCAATGGTTAAAAAGGACCGTAGGAGGAGAGGTAATAAGCCGTGGATAACGAAGGAGGTGAAGGAAAGTGTTAAATTAAAAGTGGAGGCGTTTAGAGTAGCTAAGAGTAGTGGGCGAGAAGAGGATTGGGAGAGGTTTAAATGTCAACAAAGGTTGACAAAGAAGTTGATAAAGAAGGGTAGGAGAAACTATGAAGCTGGGCTAGCGCTTAATATAAAAAAGGATAGCAAGAGTTTTTATAAATATATAAAAAGGAAGAGGCTGGCTAGGGTGAATGTTGGACCCTTAGAGGATGAGGATGGGGAAATGGCTGAGGTCTTGAATAACTTTTTTGTTTCGGTCTTCACGGAGGAAGACGTGAATAATTTGCCGGGTGTTAGTGACACAAAGGTGGTAGGACTGGAGGGTCTCAATGACATTGCGAGGTGGTGCTCGACAGACTGGAGGGATTGATTGTGGACAAGTCCCCAGGACTGGATGGAATGCATCCGAGGGTTCTGAAAGAAATGGCGGAGGTGATAGTGGATGTCTTGGTGGTTATTTTCCAAACGTCGCTGGATTCCGGGGAAGTGCCGGAAGATTGGAAAACGGCTAATGTTACGCCGTTGTTTAAGAAGGGTGCCAGGCAAAAGGCAGGGAATTATAGGCCGGTTAGTTTAACGTCTGTTGTAGGTAAAACATTAGAATCCGTCATCAAGGAGGAAATAGCGAGGCATCTTGAGGGGAATTTCTTGATAGAGCAGACGCAGCACGGTTTCGTTAAAGGGAAGTCGTGTCTGACAAATTTATTGGAGTTCTATGAGGATGTGTCTAGGGCGGTGGATAGAGGAGAGCTGGTGGATGTGGTCTTTCTTGATTTTCAGAAGGCGTTTGACAAGGTACCTCACAAGAGGTTATTGCAGAAGGTAAAGGGGCATGGAGTTGGGGGTAGGGTGTTAGCGTGGATAGAGGATTGGTTGTCAAATAGGAGGCAGGGAGTGGGGTTAATGGGTGCTATTCGGATTGGCGGTTGGTGACTAGTGGAGTGCCCCAGGGGTCGGTGCTGGGGCCTCAGCTATTTACCATTTATATAGATGATCTGGAGGAGGGAACCGAGTGTATGGTGTCGAAATTTGCTGATGACACCAAGATTGGTGGAACGGCAAATTGCGCGGAGGGTGTGGAGAGTCTGCAGAAGGATCTAGATAGGCTGGGCGAATGGGCCAGGATCTGGCAAATGGAATTTAATGTTGGCAAGTGCGAGGTGGTCCACTTTGGTAGGAATAATGGTAGGAAGGACTATTACTTACGTGGCGAAAAACTGCAGCAGGCGACGGTGCAGAGGGACCTCGGGGTCCTTGTGCATGAGTCGCAAAAACCCAACCTGCAGGTGCAGCAGGTGGTCAGGAAGGCTAATGGGATGCTGGCCTTCATAGCGAGGGGGATTGAATATAAAAGTAGGGAGGTCTTGCTGCAGCTGTATAGGGCATTGGTGAGGCCGCAGCTGGAGTACTGTGTGCAGTTTTGGTCGCCGTACTTACGCAAGGATATTTTGGCCTTGGAGGGAGTGCAGAGGAGGTTTACTAGGCTGATACCGGAGTTGAGGGGGTTGAGCTATGAGGAGAGGCTGAATAAACTAGGCTTGTACTCGTTAGAGTTTAGAAGAATGAGGGGAGATCTCATTGAGACGTATAAGATGTTGAATGGGATGGATAGGATAGAGGTGGAGAGGCTCTTCCCGCTCAGAAAGGACAGTAGGACTAGGGGGCACAGCCTCAAGATAAAGGGGGGGCGGTTTAGAACGGAGTTGAGGAGGAACTTCTTCACTCAAAGGGTGGTGAATCGCTGGAATTCTCTGCCCGTTGAGGTGGTGGAGGCTGCCTCGCTAAATATTTTTAAGACACGGGTTGATGGGTTTTTGATAAGCGAGGGGATTAAGGGTTATGGGGAGAGGGCAGGAATGTGGAACTGAGCCACGACAGATCAGCCATGATCTTATTGAATGGCGGGGCAGGCTCGAAGGGCTAGAAGGCCTACTCCTGCTCCTATTTCTTATGTTCTTATGTTCTTATGATGCTTAATTTCAGGAAAGGAGTGGGAAAATCAGCTTCACTTCCCAATCCTGATTCATAATCTGGAAGCCCTGTTGGAAAGGTCTTGTGTGTAGATAAAAATGCATCTTACCCACATGGCCATTCTTCATGGGTAAACCTAATAACTGAATGCGAGCAGAGGCTAGTCAACAGTGCCATCATCATAGCCAAGTCCATTTTTGTTCAATGCACAAACTAGGATATACTAGGCACTGTGTTAAATTGTCCTGGAATATGTGGTGACAATGGTGTTCTTAGCTCACACCAAACTGACAACACCAGGCACTCATCTTGATGAAGCATGACTTTTCTCCAAGAAACCCAATTAATTCAATTCACTTTAGCTTCCTGCTATCTGTTGAGTGTTCACCAGCTTGGGAAAGAAAAATTCTCCATGGGGTTGGCGAAAACAGACAGAAATTATGGTTTGATATATAAAGGTTTTATATTGGTGGGTATGGGCAGCAAATAATCTTAACTGGCAGTGCAAATCTTTAATGCATACCTTCAGTGAGGATCCTCAGTGCACATCCTTATTGGATATTCTCAGTTGCTATCCTCAGTGGTTATCTTCAGCGAATATCCTCAGTCTGTATCTTCAATGGTGATCTTTTTCTGATTGACAGGATCTGACAAGTGGAATCTTACCTGTGTCTGTGCTGGTGGCTCAAAGTTTTATAATTTGTATCAAGGATTTGGATGGGACGATGATTGCTAAATTCACACACAACACCATGTGAAAAAAGTGTGAAAAGTATAGGAAAGTATGTTGTAAAGACATACAAAGTTTGTAGATGGATATAAATAGATTGAGTGAGTGGGCAGAACTGGTAGCTGGAGTATAACGTGGCAAAGTTTGAACTTGTCCACTTTGACAGGAAAAATCAAAAAGCAGACTATTACTTAAATGGAGCATGAGTAGAGAATGCTGAGGTGCAGAGGGATTTAAGTGTTCTCGTGCATGAATCATGAAAAGTAGTTTGCCATTGCAGCATATATTCAAGATGACTAATGGAAAACGATCCTTTATTACGAGAGGAATTGAACATAAAAGTAAGAAAGTTTTGCTTCAGTTATAGAGGGCAGTGGTGAATTTAGCTGCTCAGCTATTTCTTTGTTCTCTATTATTAATGCCCGCAGTGCTTCCTTTCAGTAACGTGAGTACTGTGTGCAGTTTTGTTCTCCTTATTTAATAAGAATGTAAATGCATTGGAGGTGGTATAGAGGAGGTTTACTAGATTGATATCTGGAATGAGCAAGTTGTTTTATGAGGTAAGGTTGAACAGGCTGGGCTTGTTTCTGCTACAGTTTAGAAGAATGAGGGATGACTTCTTCTAGTATATAAGATCCTGAATGGTATTAATAAGGTGGATGTTGAAAGGATGTTTCTTCTTGTGGAGAGTCCAGAACAAGGGGACACTGCCTTGAAACTAGGGCTCACCCTTACAGAACAGAGATAAGGAGAATCTTTTTCCCTCAGAAGATTGTGTGACTTTGGAACTCTCTACCTCAGAAGATGGAAGTGGGATCACTGAACATTACTGAAAGGAAGCACAGCGGGCATTAATAATGGAGAACAGAGAAATAGCTGAGGAACTAAATTCATATTTTGCTTCTGTCTTCACAGAAGAAAACATAAATAATATTCCAGAAGTTCTGAGAAATGAATATTTTAGTGAGAAGCTGAAGGAAATCAGTATTAGCATGGAAATGATTTTGGAGAAATTAATGGGATTGAAGGCAGATAAGTCTCCAAGGCCCAGACTACTTAAGGAAGTGGCCCTAGAAATAGTAAATCCTTTGGTGGTCATTTTCCAAAATTCTTTGGTCTCTGGACTGGTTCCTACAGATTGGAGAGTATCTAATGTTATTCAAAAAGGGAGGTAGAGAGAAAACAGAGAACTATAGACCAGTGAGCTTAACATTGGTATGGGGGAAGTCGCTAGGGTTCATTGTCAAAGATTTCATTGCACAGCATTTGGAAAGCAGTAGTATAATCAGACAAAGTCAGCATGGATTCCAAAATAGAAATCATGCTCAACAAATCTACTGGAATCCTTTGAAGATATTGTCTGATTTCAAGAAGAAATTAGTTGGAACTCTTGGGCCTAAAGTAATCAAGGGATATGGGGGAAGACGAGATCAGGGTATTGAATTTGATGATCAATCATGATCAGAATGAATGGTGCAGCAGGCTGAAAGGGCTGAATGGCCTACGCCTATTCTACTCTATTTTCTGTGTATGATTCTATGTATGCAAGGTTGGTCACTTGAAAACTGGTTCAGGAAGATCGGCAGCAAGGAAAGAGGAGGGGAGACAAAAATGCAATGGGGGTCAAATAATTTTCAAGCAGCAGTTTAGACCTTTATTATAAGAACATAAGCAATCATTCAACCCCAAGCAGCAAACTCACTAAAAATTCAGTGTACGCTGTAATAACATAGAGCTGTCAGAAATGGGCAGGACATGGAGACAATTCCACATGAAAAGGCCAAGGATCAGTGTCTGCTTGATTCAATACAAATTTAGTTTAAAGTTTATTTTTTAGTGTCACAGGTAGGCTTACGTTAACACTGTAATGAAGTTACTGTGAAAATCCCCTAGTCGCCACACTCCAGCGCTTGTTCAAGTATACTGAGGGAGAATTTAGCATGGCCAATGCATCTAATCAGCCTTTCAGACTGTGGGAGGAAACCAGAGCGTCCAGAGGAAACCCATGCAGACATGGGGAGAACGTGCATACTCCATACAGACAGTGACCCAAATCGAGAATCTGCGTCCCTGGTGCTGTGAGATAGCAATGCTAACCACTATTCCACCAAACCACCCAGGTGATACTTTGATGGATGTGTTGTATAACTAAATATACCAGATAAGATTCTGTTCCTGTTATGCTACCTTCATTTTATATCATAAGGGAACTTCACATGAAACAGGTCTTTCAGACCATTTAATCAGAATAGCAATTATAGCATCTGACTTTCTTGAAGGAACCCATTGTCCCAGCCTCACTCATCCATTCCGTGAACCTGTTCCAATTGCTGATCTCTTTCTGTTAAAGAAATATCTCCAGATTTTTTTTTAAATATGTCCTTAGCTTGAACCCGTTGCCCTCTAGTCTTCACTTCCTTCTCAGGCAGTCTCTCAGATGGAGGGTGACTTGCTTCCATTCTGCTTTGATGTGTTCTGAGATGGCTGCTAAATCCAATGTTCAATTTGTAGATTCTGTCACATGTGGTGCCTGAAGGGTCTGGGAGGCGATGTGTTTGGAGGCTTGTGCGCTCTGTCCAGTTTGCCTCCGCATGTTCCCAACAAAACCTCTCAATGCATTCAGTGCCTTCTTGAATTAACTTTCTCCATTTTGCTCAGTCACAAGCCAGGGGCTCCCGTGAGTCAGTGAGGACAATTGATCTCTTTCTGAAGCGATTGTTCTGCTCTGAACTCAGTCAGGATATTCTCTGGAGGGAGGTGAAGGCACTTTCAGGATGTTCTGCAGGCCTCTAGCCCTGTTGTAATGGCGTATCTGATAATTATTTCATGTTAACTGCCAGAAGAATAATAACCCTTAAGCAATTGTCCATCAACACTAATCTGTACACAAAGAATTCTGCTTCTGAGTTTAAAGTTGCAGGTTTGGCTCATGTTACGGCTTACCTGTACTGATGGTTTTGTAGTTGAAGATTTGGCTGTCCAGCTGAGTTTCTTGTTAACTTTTTTTCTCTTCAAGGGATGGAGCGAATCCTGGGCTGATTGTCAGCCCATTGACCCAGATTGTGAATGCTCCTACCGTGGCCACCAAGGCCTGGTGTTGGACTTGAACCCGGAGCTTCTGGTCCAGAGGTAAGGATGCTATCAGTGCACTACAAGAACTCCTTCAGTGCTGGTAGTGCTCAACCGATGGATCTTTGACTATGGTTTCCATCTCTCATCCTTCTTGAAAATGAGAACTGTGTTTGCCTATGCCAGCATGCCTCATGTAATCCCATTGCTCATAGACTCTGAAAACTATGGTTTAAAAGGGGAAACAGCTGAGGGATATCTTTGCTATTTTTCAGATATACTGTTGTCTGGTTTATTTTTTGTTTTTTCTATATTTCTTGTCTCATTGTGGGGAGTGTTGCTGAATGGGTACACAGCAATGGAGATAGAGCTCGGAACCTTTTAGCTATTTAAATGTCTGTGTGATAATATTGCTAAGGCATCAACAAATGAAATGAGTTACCAGTGAGAAAACATCTTTAAGACAAAGCCTGGACATTTGCAATTACAATAGTCCATCATTTGAATGAGTGGCTAAATTATTGCAGGATTGGATTCCACTAGGTCCTTGCAGTTTCAATTTTGTTTTCATTTGTTATATTAATGGATATTTTATACACAGCAGGAAACCAATATTTCCCAAGTGATTACAGGGCTTCACTACACTGTTCATGATCTCTTGAACAATCATTTTACTTTGCAACAACTCTGTGAGAAAAGAATATAGTCTCACAACACTAGGTTAAAGTCCAACAGGTTTATTTGGTAGCAAAAGCCACTAGCTCTTAGAGCGCTGCTCCTTTGTCAGGTGAGTGGGATTTCAGTTCACAAATAGGGCATATAAAGAGTTTGAGTTTGTGTCTTTATATGCCCTGTTTGTGAACTGAAATCCCATTAACCTGACGAAGGAGCAGCGCTCCAAAAGCTAGAGGCTTTTGCTACCAAATAAGCCTGTTGGACTTTAACCTGGTGTTGTGAGACTTCTTACTGTGTTTACCTCAGTCCAGCACCAGCATCTCCACATCAGAAAAGAATGTGACAGAGAGGTTAGACGTTGACTTTGTGCATTAGTTGATGGCGAATGGACAGCCTGTTTGAAGTCATTGGGGCAGCACAATGGCAGAGCACCAGCGACCTGGGTTCGATTCCTGGCTAGGGTCACTGTCTGTGTGGAGTTTGCACGTTCTCCCCATGTCCGTGTGTGTTTCTTCCAGGTGCTCTGGTTTCCTCCCTCAGTCCAAAGATGTGCGGGTTAGATGGATGGGCCATGATAAATTGCCCCATTGTATCAGGGGGACTAGCTAGGGTAAATACATGGGATTATGGGGATAGGGCCTGGGTGGGATTGTGACGATGCAGACTCGATGGGCTGAATGGCATCCTTCTGCGGTGTAGGATTCTATGAATCTTTGATAATACGAATAACAGGCAATTGAATAGAAACTTCCCACTTTAAACTACAGTAAATCTAGCCAAACCCAGACTGGACTGTGACCGCTAGGAGGGTGTGGGGCATTTCAAATACTGAGGGAAGGTGGGATTCAGTCTACAATTGCTGGTTATAGAGCCTGCTGTTACTTAAACCCCACTTTATAAATAAAACAGATGATTGGTGAGCGTCCTCAGTGTTGTTGTCAATCTTGTGATTTACAGACAGCTTAGATCTGGTTAAACAGACGCGATACTGGTAACCTGAGGAGGCAGAGACAGCGTCAGTCACTGGGAGCGGCTGTGTCATTAAATACCATGAGTGTCAGTAACAGATTCAGATCAGAAACTTGGAGGAGGTGAGTGTTAATCTGTCTGTCCCAGGATCATTTACTGCAGTGAGTCTGACATTCAGATTTTAAGATAATGTAATAATACCTGCATTTTAGGTTGAAGTCCATCTATTTTAGGGTTAGCATGGGAGAAAATCCATTTTTCCTTTGTTTAGAGAGAGATAGCACTGATATTGAATTCTGTTTGGTATTATTGAAGAGAGAGAGAGAGAGCTGGAGTCCCACTGATGGGTTTAATCGCCTGTAAAAGGAAAACTGTTGGGTTTGTCTCTTCCCACTATCCCATAGCGTGACTGATCCTGAAGATGTGGAAGGTAATACAGTGAGTGCTGGGTGACAGGGAGGAGCGTCACTGAGCTCTGCACATGTTGTTTCACGGGGTAATGTTGCCAGGCTCAGTATTGTCCCTCACTTAATTCAATTTCATTGTGCAGCTTAGAATGCCTCAGAAACTATTGACTGAGTCTCTGCGTTCATTGGCACACTTGCCTTTTACATTTCAGTTGTAAGTTTACTGAACTGTCAGATATACGTTACTGCCAGACGAAGCTTTGATGAAGGGTCATCTAGACTCAAAACATTGGCTCTATTCTCACCCCATAGATACTGTTAGACCTGTTGAAGTTTTCCAACATTTTCTGTTTTTGACATCTTACTGGTAGCTTTGTTTTAACTTGGACTTGATAATATGATTGAGAGAGGACACACCTGTCATGCTCACCATAAATATTTCATTCAAAATCAGTAATGCTTCATTCACCAGCTATACTGATACTGAGGCTAGGTGTGAGAGTTTCAATTGGGTGCTGAGTGGTGTGACCCGGTGAATGGCGATGTGTTTGATTGCTGGGTTGGTGTTTGGGTGAATGGAGAGAGGTTTGGTGATGTGTTTGATTGCTGGGTTGGTGTTTGGGTGAATGCAGAGAGGTTTGGTGATGTGTTTGATTGTTGGGTTGGTGTTTGGGTGAATGCAGAGAGGTTTGGTGATGTGTTTGATTGCTGGGTTGGTGTTTGGGTGAATGCAGAGGGGTTTGGTGATGTGTTTGATTGCTGGGTTGGTGTTTGGGTGAATGCAGAGAGGTTTGGTGATGTGTTTGATTGCTGGGTTGGTGTTTGGGTGAATGCAGAGGGGTTTGGTGATGTGTTTGATTGCTGGGTTGGTGTTTGGGTGAATGCAGAGAGGTTTGGTGATGTGTTTGATTGCTGGGTTGGTGTTTGGGTGAATGCGGAGAGGTTTGGTGATGTGTTTGATTGCTGGGTTGGTGTTTGGGTGAATGGAGAGAGGTTTGGTGATGTGTTTGATTGCTGGGTTGGTGTTTGGGTGAATGGAGAGAGGTTTGGTGATGTGTTTGATTGCTGGGTTGGTGTTTGGGTGAATGGAGAGAGGTTTGGTGATGTGTTTGATTGCTGGGTTGGCGTTTGGGTGAATGGAGAGAGGTTTGGTGATGTGTTTGATTGCTGGGTTGGTGTTTGGGTGAATGGAGAGAGGTTTGGTGATGTGTTTGATTGCTGGGTTGGTGTTTGGGTGAATGGAGAGAGGTTTGGTGATGTGTTTGATTGTTGGGTTGGCGTTTGGGTGAATGGAGAGAGGTTTGGTGATGTGTTTGATTGCTGGGTTGGTGTTTGGGTGAATGGAGAGAGGTTTGGTGATGTGTTTGATTGCTGGGTTGGTGTTTGGGTGAATGGAGAGAGGCTTGGTGATGTGTTTGATTGCTGGGTTGGTGTTTGGGTGAATGGAGAGAGGTTTGGTGATGTGTTTGATTGCTGGGTTGGTGTTTGGGTGAATGCGGAGAGGTTTGGTGATGTGTTTGATTGCTGGGTTGGTGTTTGGGTGAATGCGGAGAGGTTTGGTGATGTGTTTGATTGCTGGGTTGGTGTTTGGGTGAATGCAGAGGGGTTTGGTGATGTGTTTGATTGCTGGGTTGGTGTTTGGGTGAATGCAGAGAGGTTTGGTGATGTGTTTGATTGCTGGGTTGGTGTTTGGGTGAATGCGGAGAGGTTTGGTGATGTGTTTGATTGCTGGGTTGGTGTTTGGGTGAATGGAGAGAGGTTTGGTGATGTGTTTGATTGCTGGGTTGGTGTTTGGGTGAATGGAGAGAGGTTTGGTGATGTGTTTGATTGCTGGGTTGGTGTTTGGGTGAATGGAGAGAGGTTTGGTGATGTGTTTGATTGCTGGGTTGGCGTTTGGGTGAATGGAGAGAGGTTTGGTGATGTGTTTGATTGCTGGGTTGGTGTTTGGGTGAATGGAGAGAGGTTTGGTGATGTGTTTGATTGCTGGGTTGGTGTTTGGGTAAATGGAGAGAGGTTTGGTGATGTGTTTGATTGTTGGGTTGGTGTTTGGGTGAATGGAGAGAGGTTTGGTGATGTGTTTGATTGCTGGGTTGGTGTTTGGGTGAATGGAGAGAGGTTTGGTGATGTGTTTGATTGCTGGGTTGGTGTTTGGGTGAATGGAGAGAGGTTTGGTGATGTGTTTGATTGCTGGGTTGGTGTTTGGGTGAATGCGGAGAGGTTTGGTGATGTGTTTGATTGCTGGGTTGGTGTTTGGGTGAATGCGGAGAGGTTTGGTGATGTGTTTGATTGCTGGGTTGGTGTTTGGGTGAATGCAGAGAGGTTTGGTGATGTGTTTGATTGCTGGGTTGGTGTTTGGGTGAATGCAGAGAGGTTTGGTGATGTGTTTGATTGTTGGGTTGGTGTTTGGGTGAATGGAGAGAGGTCTGGTGATCTGTTTGGGTGCTGGGTTGATGCAAGTCGATGAATGTTATTTTGATCACTCAATATAGTTGCTTCATCTGGTCTGATTAACCAGAGCATCAGTTCAAGGCTAGTGTTTATTTAGTCAGACTCAGTCTAATTGAACTTGCTTCATATGAAGGTACTGATCACTCTCCAACCCTCTGTGTGACTGAGTCTGAAATTGATGTAATTCAATGATTGGTGGGTGCTGCCACTGTAACTTTGTACTGTCCCTCTATGTGGCGATATATGCAGCAGATGTAAACTTATCTCTACATTGTTAGCCTGTGTTACAGATAATGTCTTTCTTTCAGAATGGCACCTGTGTGGTTCTGGACTGCATTCCTTACTGGGATTTTCATCCCTTGGATTGGCAGTGTTCAGGCAGGTAAGATGCAGAAATTTCCAACATGTCTTGTTGTGTCAGAGGGTTGGAGAGTGATGAATACCTTTATATGAAGCAAGTTCAATTAGACTGAGTCTGACTAAATAAACACTAGCCTTGAACAGATGCTTTGGTCACTCATACCAGAGGAAGCAACTATATTGAGTGATCAATACAAAATTCATCAACTTGCATCAATGTTTGGTTCAACTTGGGATATTTTACAAAGTTCTGATTACCATATTACAAATTGGATACAGAGACAATGGCAGAGGCCAAAATATTTCACAAGGATGACTGCAGACTGAGGATATACTTACCAGGAAAAGATCAGCAAGCTGGGACACTTTTCTCTGGAAAAGAGAAGACTGAGGTGTGACCGAATAGAAGTCTTTAAAATTATGATGGAGTTTAATAAGCTAAAAGTGGAGAAGAAACTTTCACTTCTCGGGGACAAAGTTTGTATAAATATTACATGGTCATCAATAAATGCTATGAAATTCAGAGAGATGTCTTTATCCAGTGATGTGGAAGTTGCTGTCTTAAGAGCAGTTCATAAGTTCATTAGATATATGAGCAGAATTAGGCCATTTGGCCCATCGAGTCTGCTCCGCCATTTGATCATGGCTGATCTGCTCCTCATTCCCATTTTCCTGCCTTCTTCCCATAACACTTCAACCCATTACTAATTAAAATCTGCCTAACTCCTCCTAAAATTTACTCAGTGTCCCAGCATCCACCACACTTTGGGGTAGCAAATTCCACAAATTCACAACCCTTTGGGAGAAGTAGTTTCTCATCAACTCTTTTAAATTTGCTGCTCCTTAAAGACTATGACTTCTCATCCTGGAATGCCCCAAAAGAGTAAGCAACCACCACTTTATCCATACCTTTTATCATCTTGTATACCTCAGTTTGACCTCCCCTCATTCTTCTAAATCCCAGAGAATATAGATCTAAACTTTGTCTCTTCATACGACAAACCCCTCTTCTCTGGAATCAATCTAGTGAACCTAAATCAATCTAGTGACGTTGAGGTGAATAACATACAGATATTTAAGGGGTACAAGACAAGTACATGAGAGAGAAAAAAGAATTAGGTTATGCTGATAGGATTAACTGGAGAGAGTTGGTTCTTTCAGAACCCTTGGAATGCATCCGCGGGTTCTGAAAGAAATGGCGGAGGTGATAGTGGATGCCTTGGTGATTATTTTCCAAACGTCGCTGGATTCCGGGGAAGTGCCGGAAGATTGGAAAACGGCTAATGTTACGCCGTTGTTTAAGAAAGGTGGCAGGCAAAAGGCAGGGAATTATAGGCCGGTTAGTTTAACGTCTGTTGTAGGAAAAATGTTAGAGTCCGCGATCAAAGAGAAAATTGCAAGGCATCTTGAGGCGAATTATTTGGTAGAGCAGACACAGCACGGTTTCGTTAAAGGGAAGTCGTGTCTGACAAATTTATTGGAGTTCTATGAGGATGTGTCTAGGGCAGTGGATAGAGGAGAGCCGGTGGATGTGGTGTTTCTTGATTTTCAGAAGGCGTTTGACAAGGTGCCTCACAAGAGGTTATTACAGAAGGTCAGGGGACATGGAGTTGGGGGTAGGGTGTTAGCGTGGATAGAGGACTGGTTGTCAAATAGGAGGCAGAGAGTGGGGGTCAATGGGTGCTATTCGGATTGGCGGTTGGTGACTAGTGGAGTGCCCCAGGGATCGGTGCTGGGGCCTCAGCTATTTACCATTTATATAGATGATCTGGAGGAGGGAACCGAGTGTATGGTGTCGAAATTTGCTGATGACACCAAGATTGGTGGAACGGCAAATTGTGCAGAGGGTGTGGAGAGTCTGCAGAAGGATCTAGATAGGCTGGGCGAATGGGCCAGGAACTGGCAAATGGAATTTAATGTTGGCAAGTGTGAGGTTGTCCACTTTGGTAGGAATAATGGTAGGAAGGATTATTACTTACGTGGCGAAAAACTGCAGCAGGCGACGGTGCAGAGGGACCTCGGGGTCCTTGCGCATGAGTCGCAAAAACCCAGCCTGCAGGTGGTCAGGAAGGCAAATGGGATGCTGGCCTTCATAGCGAGGGGGATTGAATATAAAAGTAGGGAGTTCTTGCTGCAGTTGTATAGGGCACTGGTGAGGCCGCAGCTGGAGTACTGTGTGCAGTTTTGGTCGCCGCACTTACGCAAGGATATTTTGGCCTTGGAGGGAGTGCAGAGGAGGTTTACTAGGCTGATTCCGGAGTTGAGGGGGTTGAGCTATGAGGAGAGGCTGCATAGACTTGGCTTGTACTCGTTGGAGTTTAGAAGAATGAGGGGAGATCTCATTGAGACATATAAGATGTTGAATGGGATGGATAGGATAGAGGTGGAGAGGCTCTTCCCGCTCAGAAAGGACAGTAGGACTAGAGGGCACAGCCTCAAGATAAAGGGGGGATGGTTTAGAACGGAGTTGAGGAGGAACTTCTTCACTCAAGGGGTGGTGAATCTCTGGAATTCTCTGCCTGTTGAAGTGGTGGAGGCTGCCTCGCTCAGTATTTTTAAGACGCGGGTTGATAGGTTTTTGATAAGAGAGGGGATTAAGGGTTATGGGGAGAGGGCGGGAATGTGGAACTGAGGCACGACAGATCAGCCATGATCTTATTGAATGGCGGGGCAGGCTCAAGGGTTTGGATGGCCTACTCCTGCTCCTATTTCTTATGTTCCTATGTTTGGAGCACTGATAGGGTTAACTCAAGGGAGTTGAGGGAAGAACATTTGGGACAAAATTGCTGTGGAGACCAGCTACCAATAAAAGAAAAGAAATGAACTAAATAAACCACTCAAATTACTTTTTAAAAAATTCTTTTGGATACTATCTTGCTTTGTTAATAAATTAAGCTCAGTGTACACACAAGTAAACAGCGTTGCCTCTTCCAATTAGGCAGCTTTCCAGATTCAACATTCAGCATAACAATTTCAAAGCTGAATCACTTCTATCTTTTTCAAGTTACAGTTGGTAATAATTCTGCTTTTTTCATGTGCATCTCCTCTACACACATCATTTTCCTTGTACCATCACCATTTGATTTTGTCTTGCACTATCATCCTTTTGTCATTTTGTCTTTTCTGCCTTATCATAGACCTTCCATTTCCTTCTTTTCTCCCCACTCTCCTTTCCCTGTCCTTGTCTTCATTTAAAGCCTGTTACATTTCTAATGAAAGGACGTCTCCATTAAACCATTGCTCTGTTTCTCTTTCCACAGATGCTGCATTGCCCGCTGAGTATTTCCAGATGCAGCCTCTCTGCTCCCCCATCAAGCTATTGTAAAGGACATAAGGAGAATCATTCATCATTGTGGTTTCCTTTGTTTGCAATTAAGCAGAGTCGCAACAACAGTGATCGTAGAATCCTACAATGCAAAAGGAGGCGATCTGGCCCATCAGGCCTACACCGACCACAATCCCACCCAGGCCCTATTCCCATAATCCCACGTATTTACCCCACTGATACATAATGAACAATTTAGTATCGCCAATCAATCTAACCTGCACATCTTTGGGGTGTGGGAGGAAACCAGAGCACCCAGAAGAAACCCACACAGACACGGGGAGAACATGCAGATTCCACACAGGCAGTGACCCATGCCAGGAGTTGAACCCAGGTCCCTGGTGCTGTGAGGCAGCAGGGCTAACCACTGTGCCACCACGCCAGCTCACTCATGGCCTCTGCTCCAAAAATAGTTTCATTTTTGTCCTCAGCTCCAGGAATTATCATACTCCCAGTCTCTGCTCTACACACAGCAACTTTCCCAATGTTTACTCCAGGAATGGTTTTATTCCTGGGGTGACTTGCCACTACCAGTTGTCAGAAAATAAATCCTGCTTCAACCTCAAAGTTATATCCTTCCCCAACCTATTGCAGTACTAACTCCACCAAACTGCTGTGGTTTCCCCCAGGATTCCATTTCCTATTCGTCTGCTATTGGAGTTTTTTGATAATTGTGTTTCCCAGTTGACTGTGTGACTGTGTGTACAGATTCAGAGGAAGCCCTGGGCAGTCGATTTGTATACAGCTCGGTAGAAACAGCTATCAAAATGGTGGACAGAGCATATAAAAGGACCAGAAATGGGTGAGTAATTATTTCAGTAACACTGGTGTCAGACTGGATCCAATTGCACTAAGCAAACTAATATTAATATTTAAGTGCCTTAGTTAAATTCAATGGTGTTGCTTGTGGATGAAGAGGAGGCTTAGAACTGAAGGTTCAAACTTTCTGGTATATTTCTCTTTACATAAAAACATAAGAACTAGGAGAAGGAGTAGGCCATCTGGCCCCTTGATCCAACTCTGCCATTCTATAAGATCATGGCTGATATATCTGTGGACTCAGTCCTACTTACCCGCCCACTCACCATAACTCTTAATTCCTTTACTGTTCAAAAACCTATTTATCTTTGTCTTAAAACCATGCAAAGAGATAGCCTCAACTGTTTCACTGAGCAAGGAATTTCACAGATTCACAACCCTTTGGGAGAAGAAGTTCCTCTTCAACTCAATTCTAAATCTGCTCCCCCTTACTTTGAGGCTGTGTCCCCTAGTTCTAATTTCACCAGCCAGTGGAAACTGGCTTCTATCCTAACTATTCCCTTGATAATTTTATATGTTTCTACAAGATTTCCTCTCATTCCCCTGAATTCCAATGAGTATAGCCCCAGTCTACCCAGTTTCTCCTCATAAGGTGCTTTAAGATGTTTTATGGGGTGTGCTGCTTTGAAGGTATACTGCCTTTAGCTGTGTTGCTATGCTTTAAGATCTATTCCACTGTTTGATAGAATCATAGAATCCCTACAATGCAGAAAGAGGCCATTTGGCCCATGGAGTCTGCACCGACCACAATCCCACCTATCCTTCTAACCTATGCATCTCAGAACACTAAGGAGCAATTTTAGCATGGCCAATCAACCTAGCCCGCACATTTTTGGACTGTCGGAGGAAACCGGAGCACCCGGAGGAAACCCACGCAGACACAAGGAGAATGTGCAAACTCCACACAGACAGACCCTGGGAATCGAACCCAGGTTCCTGATGCTATGAAGCAGTAGTGCTAACCATTGTGCTACTGTGCCACCCAATATTGGTTGGAGTTTTCAGTCTGACCATATTACCCATGGCAGCAATCAACAGAGCTTGAATTTGTTAGGGAGCTGGAGACTGGGAAGGAATGCAGAGGTGTTTTGGCTGGATTGCAATAGATGGGGATTTAGGAAGAACTGGGCAGCTTATAATTGGTCTTCTGGCCAAGTGCCAGGGTGCAATTAGGAAGCATAGTTTAAGTTGATGTAGGAGATGGATCTCCCAACAATGTAACAATCTTTCAGTGCTGTAATGAATTATCAAGCCTGACAACTGGAATCCACGATTACCTGGTGCATAGGAATGAGTCAAACTATCTGCTATGTAATCTAATGTCTGTGATTTGTTATCTTATTTGGTTTCTGATCTTTGTTCTGTCATGTTATCTGTGAATTTCTATCTGTTATGTAATATATCATCTGCAATTTATGATCTGTTGTCTACCTGCACTTGTATCCTTATCTGTCATCTATTGTGCTATCTGCCATCGGTTATCTACTGATTGGCCTGATGTGCTTCTTTCTCTCTGTAATTTGATGAATGATGTATTGTTAATTATCACTTTCCATGATTTGTTATGTGTTCTTTTCCATTATCTGCAACATTATGTTGCTTGATTTCTGTGATGCTATTTGTGAACTATTTTTCTTCCTGTTCTGTGAACTGATGTCTTTTAGATGTTGCATTTGCGCTGTTATGTGCTGAGGGGACGTACTCAACAGGACACCCAGGGACTGGTGTTGGGAATTTTGTTTCAGTTAATTTATATTATTTGCACTCCAAAAAAAGCCATTGCAAATTGGTCAAATGTGCAAGTGTTACTAAACTAGAACAGAACTGGAGAAAGCAGCTCAGAAATGACAGCATGAGTTGAACAAAACATGGAAATAGTCAGAAAAATAGCAGATTAAATTTATCACAGATATATAGAAATGGAAGTTTTACTACACAACTAACAATTTGACTAAGTTTGAAGTTAAAGTTGAAAAACACTTTGGAGTCTTAGCAGAATAGAAGTCAGCCAACGCAGAGGGACAATCAACAAAGCCAATAGAACGTGAAACTATACAGTTAAAATAGAACGCAAGTCAAAGTCATGATCTGGTTAGCTTTGCTAACTGTGGATATTGTATTCATTGCTGGTCACTGAGACACAGGGAAGATATCCAACAATGCTGGGAGAGGAGCCACGGGATACCTCCTCAGTATTAGGATCCTGTGAGGAAAGACTGAAGATATTTGGATTTTCCAATCTTGAACGGAGGCATTGGAGGCATGATCTTATGCCTTAAATTATTAGCAGGAAATTTAGATCTAGAATCTTACGTGAAATTAACTTGTGAGAGTAGGTCTCACAAGATTTAAACTTTAAAGAAATAAATTTAGGACTGATAATCCTCTGACAAAAAAAAATCAACCCACGCATTGCATTGGAAAGTAAGGTAGTGATGAAAGCCCTGTCATTACTTGATAACCAAATGTATATTGCAAAGCAAAGGGGGAGCTTTTAAATCATTCAGCATGGATGGACCAAAGGACCTTCCTCCTTGATAATTACTATATCTTGTGAGCTGTTATTAAAGACTGGTGAATCATATCAAACACCCTGTCCGTTCCACTTCCTGCAACGAGCAAGGTACAGAATGTATCCAACCATCCCATTCTTGTAAAACTTAAAACACAATGTTCAACATGAGGTGTGTTGGAAGAACATTTGCTAATTAATCCTCAGTGTGTGAATGATTATGCTGACAACCAATTTATTATTAGTCAGGCTTGCAGTGTGGTCTGTTTGCATGTACTGGAAGCTACATACTTCAAAACACAGAGACCTGTTCTTTGCAGGCAGAAAGTACATTTACACACATTTGTGCCTGTTTCAGCGAAACAAAATAAGGGATAGCCATTCATTGGTTCATTCCTCAGGGCAACAGCTTGACCAATCAGAGTCAAGTTGCCTGGTTTAAATTTTAAGCAATTCTTGGCAGTTAACAGTCAGTCACCATCAACTTGTACATTTTCCATTGCAATGCCTCAAACGATCAGAGGCTGCTTGTCAAACAATCAGCTCTCTCTTTCTCATTTCAGTATATATTTGCTGATGTCCCTTGCATTGTATTCTTGTGAATGTCCTGACGAGTGCAAGATGAAAAGCTTTGACAAAAATGCCCTTTTCCATAAATACTTCAGGGTCTGTTGTTATCTGTTAACTAATATTTGTTGTGGCATCTTTATTTCATTCTTCATATCTGTGTGGAACACCTTGAAATATTAGTCTTTATTTAAAAAGCTGTGGTTATCGGCTGTGTGATGTTTTATTATCTGCTATCTGTTGTTTTGTCTGTGAACTGTTTTTTGACAATTGAAATGTGTTGCCCTCTTTATTGCAGTCACAAACTGAAGCTCTCTAAAAGGTCCTTTACCTCAACTGACCTCCTAGCCTATTTCAAGCAGCCCATGGCAGAGACCAGAACAGCAGTGAGATCAGCAGAGTACTTGGAAACTGCACTGACACTCATCCAACGCAATGTCAGTAAAACCCACAGATGCTTATTCAATGCAACAGGTCAGTTTGATAAGAGACTTGGCAGCAGAGCCTAATTTTGCAAGTGATTCCTCCCACTGTGATATTCTGATCTCACCGGGTAATGGATTGAGAGGGGCTGCCATTGTTGCCCTCATCAGCTGGCTGCTGGATATAAGATGGTAGTGCTTCCTACACTGGCAAATATTCCCTGTCCAGGGATAGTCTGTTCCTCACTTTTTTTGGTTGGGAATTTCCTTCACTGAAAACACACAGGCTCAAAGCTTGCACTTGGGATCAAGACCCCCAGTTTTCGAGCATGAACAGACAAAAAATATCCACTTGCCTTCCTCCGATTTTTCTGGGCATTCTGAGGAAGACCCTTCCAACCTCACTCAGTGCAGGAAACCCCAGAAACATAAAGTGCATAATGCACCCCTTTTTGCATTAGTAGTTGCCCATATTCAGCTAAATAAAGAGTTTAAGTATCCCAAAGCTTCTTTGAATAGCTACAGAAAGAAGGTAAGTAGGTAAAGGGGTAAGGTGGATATGGGGCTAGGGTGGGTTGGAAAAGGGGATATAGGGTGGGTAAGGCAAGTGAGTACAGGGGTAGGACAGGTAAGTGAATAGGATGGGGAAAGGAGCAGGGTGGCAGCTGGGTAAGATGGTAAGGTTGGGTCAGAAAGATGGCAGGGAGTCAAGGATGGATTAGGGTCAGGAGGAAATTGAATGCTTGGGTCAAATCAGGTCGGGATGTTGAGGTTGGTGGGGAGGTGATGTTTGGGAGGTAGGGTTCTATTGAATTGTTACCTGGGAGTTAGACTAGGATTTTTCTGCCTAAAGTTTCCTGGGCAGTAGTGGAATTGCCCACAAACGTTCAAACTTCCCTGACAACTCCCACAGAGTTATTGTGTTGGGATTCCAAAACGTTCCGTTTGCACACTTCGGTGGGTTTGTCTCCAACAATCCAGAAATCGAAGGATCGAAATATTATTTCCAAACATAGACAAGACAAACCCAGCCCCAGCGCAACTGAAATGTTCTCAATAGACCGGCACTGCTGCCTCACAGCGCCAGGGACCTGGGTTCAGTTCCGGTCTCAGATCACTGCCTGTTTGGAGTTTGCACATTCTCCCCATGTCTACATGGGTCTCCTCTGGGTGCTCTGATTTCCTCCCACAGTCCAAAGATGTGCAGGTTAGGTTGATTGGCCATGTTAAATTGACCCTAGTGTCAGGGGATTAGCAGGGTTAAGATGTGAGGTTACAGGAATAAGGCTTGAGTGAGATTGTGATTGGTACAGACTCGATGGGCTGAATGGCCTCCTTCTGCACTGTAGCGATTCGATGATTCTAGGAGAAATATATTCAGTGATGGGAGCATGAATCATATTAGACTGTTGTCAGATGATAAATTTACCAACTTGCATCAATTAAACAATATATAACATGTACGGTAATCAACATGGGACAGAACAGTCACATTCAATTTGGAGTTTGATTTATTATAGGAACCTTGTTAGGAATCTCCACAGATTGCAATTTTCTCATGACCATGTGTATCTTGCAGATCTATTAACAGAGAGAGACCTTCTCACTATATGGCAGATCTCAGGTTGCTCAGTGACATCCTTGCCCAGAATATGTGAGGACAACTGTTGGTCAAATCGATACAGGACCATCACCTCTGATTGCAACAACAGGTATAATATGATTAAACTGACAAGTTGAAATCGGATTCAATTTCCCGAAACACGGGCTTGGGTTAATTCATCAAACATCAAAACTCTGATGAAATGTGGTTTTTATTCAAAGCAAAAATTTTACCATCAGGATTGTTTTTGAAACCAAAATTTGGACTTTCAGGAGTAGGAAAGTACAGCATGTGATTATGGAACTGAACTATGCTCATCGTACACTACTGACCAGGCCCGAGGCCACATCCAACCAGATAGTTCATCAGACATCAACGTAAATGAGATGGTATTCATGGATGTGGGACTAGGGTTGAAAACAAATAAAAACTACTTAATAGAACTTAAACTCTTTAAGTGGGTAAGAAATTAGCTGGACTAAAATGCAGTGAGTGCTTATTGAAGTATGTATGTTATTTTGAGTTGTTTGAGGGTTTGCTGATGCAAGAAGTATTGTTTCTAATTCACAGTGAATTTTGATTCAGACTAACGTCATCTAGAATCTGAATCAAAGTTTAATTTGAATCAGAAGCAACAATTCTCCCTCGAACAGCTCAGAATGACATAACCCTTTCTCAGTGTATCCTACTCCAAATAATTCCTTATTCAGGATCTTTAGAGCTTTAAGTTTAATGAAGTAATCTTTATTTGTTTTTCACCCTTTTATCCTGATTATCACCTCATTTATATTGAAGCTTGACTTCAATATGTGTTTCAGTGCCTGGATCCATTTGCAGATGATACCAGACTTTGGAATCACAGGAATGCATCTTAGAAATTACCGAAAGAAGTAGTCAAATACTTCAGTGGGCAGAACAATAGCAGATAAAATCTGATGCCAATAAAGGTGAATTATTGAACATAGAATGAAATGTACTCCATGAATAGTGTTAGAATAGTCCAAGGTGAAACCAGAAAGGAAACCTTGAACCTGAATGTTTAACATGTCCACTCAAGGCAGAGCAACAATCAGCCAGGTTAGTAGAATATCAAATTCCCTACAGTACAGAAGGAGGCCATTTGGCCCCTCAACCTGCACTATCTCGCCAGCAGAGAATCGTAACCCCATTATCCTACTAATG
This sequence comes from Carcharhinus amblyrhynchos, assembly GCF_965287045.1. Lineage (NCBI taxonomy): Eukaryota > Metazoa > Chordata > Chondrichthyes > Carcharhiniformes > Carcharhinidae > Carcharhinus > Carcharhinus amblyrhynchos. The sequence continues at coordinate 32,061,590 of NC_137346.1, forward strand.
CCCCCTAACCTACACATCTTTGGACAGTAAGGGGAATGGCCAATCAATCTAACCCGCACTTCTTTGGACTGTGAAAGGAAACCAGAGTGTCTGGGGAAAACCCACACAGACATAGGGAGAACGTGCAAACTCCACACAGTCGTCCAAGGATAGTATCAAACTTGGATCCCTGGCACTGTGAGGCAGCAGTGCCAGCCACTGAGCCACCATGTCACCCTTTCAACCAAATAGCCAAACAGCAGAGTACCAGTTAAAGAAATGCTGCTCAAGCTGTACAGTGCCACTCCTGGAGAACTACAACCAGTTCTGATTGCCAAGGGACAGGGGAGACTTTAAGTACTGGAGGCAGTGCAGAAAAGAGAATTGTTTTGTGCCAGAGGATTGATTTATAATAAAGGATTGGGGAGACCTGGTCTGTTTGGCTTTTGAAGGAGGCATCGAGAAGTGACCTTATAAAATCAAACAAGATATTCAAGACAATGGAAAAGTATCTTCCAAATAATTATAGGATAATAAAACTTGAAATTAAATTGTGAGAATCGGGCAAGGAGACACTGATTCAAGTCAGTCAAGAGTGAATTTGGTACTGTCATCAATGAATTCTTCTTTATACTTGGGAAGTAAACTTCCAGGAAGAGTAGTGGAGGTGAAAATCTTGGCAACCTTTTAGACACAGGAGAAGGTTTTAGACAGGCTTCCTCTACTTAAACTTGATCAGTCGCCAGAGCAGTTGCATCCAATGATACTTAAGGGTAATTACAGTGTGGAAATTACAGAGACTCTGTCATTATTTTCCAATCCTCCTTAGATACGGAGATGGTGCCAGAGGACGGGAGGATTGCAAATATTACAGCTTTGTTCATAAAAATGGTGTAGGCTAGGGCCAGCGATTTTAGACCAGTCACTTTAATCTGAGTGATGGGGAAGCTGTTAGAAATGATAATTCGGGGCAAAGTTAACAGTCATTTGGGCGAATGTGGGTTCATTAAAAAAATCCAGCATCATCACATCAAGGGAAAATCATCTTTAACTGATTTGTTTCAGTTTTTTGATTAGGTAACAGAGAGAGCATGAGTGTAAGGTGGGTAATGTCGTCTATATCGATTTCCAAAAGATCTTTGATGACAACTGATTTGTGGGTGAAGTTAGAGATTGTGGAATAAAAGGAAAAGTAACAAAGTGGATATGAGATTGGCTGAATGACAGGAAACAAAGAGTAGTGGTGAACCTTTGGATTGGAGGAGGGTTTATAGTGGGTTCTCTGGAGGTCAGTGTTAGGCATATATTAATGTCTAGACTTTGGACACAATTGCAATATTTGTAGATAGCACAAAATTCAGAAGCATGGTGAACCATGAGGAGGATAGTGTAGAATTTCTGAAGGACATAGCGTGATGGAATGTGTGGGCAAATTCCAGATGAAATTTGAGACAAGTGTGAAATGATTTGTTTTGGTAGGAAGAGCATGGAGAGACAATATAAAATAATGGATACAAAACTAAAGAGCATGCAGGAGCAGCCTGAAGGATTTCTGTGCATATATTATTGAAGATTGCAGAATGAGTTCATTTGATTTGATTTATTATTGTCACATGCATTGGTATACAGTGAAAAGTATTGTTTCTTGCGCACAGACAAAACATACTGTTCATGGGTAACAAAGGAGAAAGTGCAGAATATAGTGTTACAGTCATAGCTCGGGTGTAGAGAAAGGTCAACTTGTTATGAGGTAGGTCCATTCAACAGTCTAATGGCAGCAGGAAAGAAACTGCTCTTGTGTCAGTTGGTACGTGCCCTCAGACTTCTGTATCATTTTCCCAACGGAAGATGGTGAAAGAGAGTATGTCCAGGGACTGTGGAGTCCTTGCTTATGCTTGCTGCTTTTCTGAGGCAACGGGAAGTGTAGGAAGAGTCAATGGATGGGAGATTAGTGATGGACGCAAGTTGAGAGCACAATTAATAAGGCATATGGCATCCTAATCTCTATCAATATGGGCAGAAAATACAAAAGCAGATAAGTAATGATAAACCTGGATAAAAAACTAGTCTGGTCTCAATTGGATTATTGCATTCAATTCTGGGTACTACAGTATAGGAAGGATGTGAAGACAGAAAAGATTCCTAAGAACAGTCCCAGGGTTGAGGAACTTTAGCATAGACTGTAGGAGCTGGGGTTGTTCTTCTAGGATTACGGAAGGTTGAAAGGGGATTTGATAGAGGTGTTCAAAATCAGGATGCATCTGGATGAAGTATTTGCTACAAACTGCTTTACAAGATATAACAAATTAAGGCAAAATTTGACAGAAGATGATTTAAGTGAGAAAAAAAATTCCAGATGAAGTCTGTGTACAGATTCAACAATGGTTCTTTAGGGTCAGCATTAAGTCTGCCTGCACAATCAAAGCTGGGCTAGACGGCTGATAGAGTAGACAGGGAGAATTTTTTCCTGCTGATGGAAGGATGGTGAGCTAGAGGGCACAGACAAGGTGAATGACAAACAAAGCAATGGTGACATGAGGAAAAACTCTTTTAGGTGGCACCCACCCTTCAAATATTTGAAAAAAACCTGCCTGCTGTGTTAAAAAAAATCAGTGCTTGCTATCTCATTCCGTCTGTTGACATAAGTGGGAGTTTTGTCTTATAGAGGTCGTGGGGTCAGTAGAGATTAGGAAGGTATTCCTGCACAATGGATAGGAGTTATTAAGAAGTGGAAGACCACATCTGTGCAGGTTAAACAGAGAGCTGGGCTGGAAGGGGAGTCCTGACAGGTTCTTGAATCAGTGGAGATTAGAAGGGAAACCCTGTCGGATCCTGTAGTAAGTCAAGGGTTCAAAGGCAATCCTGCATTGGTCTTTGGGTCAGTACAAAGGGCAGTCCCACATTGGTCTTTGGGTCAGTACAAAGGGCAGTCCCACATTGGTCTTTGGGTCAATACAAAGGGCAGTCCCACATTGGTCTTTGGGTCAGTACAAAGGGCAGTCCCACATTGGTCTTTGGGTCAGTACAAAGGGCAGTCCCACATTGGTCTTTGGGTCAGTACAAAGGGCAGTCCCACGTTGGTCTTTGGGTCAGTACAAAGGGCAGTCCTGTGTTGGTCTTGGGTCAGTACAAAGGGCAGTCCTGTGTTGGTCTTTGGGCCAGTACAAAGGGCAGTCCCGTGTTGGTCTTTGGGTCAGTACAAAGGGCAGTCCTGTGTTGGTCTTTGGGTCAGTACAAAGGGCTGTCCTGTGTTGGTCTTTGGGTCAGTACAAAGGGCAGTCCTGTGTTGGTCTTTGGGTCAATACAAAAGGCAATCCCACATTGGTCTTTGGGTCAGTACAAAGGGCAGTCCCACATTGGTCTTTGGGTCAGTACAAAGGGCAGTCCCACATTGGTCTTTGGGTCAGTACAAAGGGCAGTCCCATGTTGGTCTTGGGTCAGTACAAAGGGCAGTCCCACATTGGTCTTGGGTCAGTACAAAGGGCAGTCCCACATTGGTCTTTGGGACAGTACAAAGGGCAGTCCCACATTGGTCTTTGGGTCAGTACAAAGGGCAGTCCCATGTTGGTCTTGGGTCAGTACAAAGGGCAGTCCCATGTTGGTCTTTGAGTCAGTAAGAGTTGAAATAAACTGACCAGTTTTTTGTTTATTTCCAGGAAGAATCCTCATCTGGGAGCAGCTAATCATGCATTTGCCCGCTGGCTCCCAGCTGAATATGAGGATGGATATTCACTTCCAAAGGGATGGACCAGGAGCCGATTATATTCAGGGTTTCCTTTGCCACTGGTAAGTTCAATCCTCTCTAAGGCAAATGATTAGCTCAATGTATTCATCCCTTAAAAGGAAAAAAAACCTTCCCATTTCCAAATGACCTTCTATCAGTGAGCCTAGGTGTAAGAAACAACTAATGTAATATGAAATAGAGGTGGAAAATTAAACTAAACAATTGATGAAAGCAAATGTTCCTATAGACAACATACCTTATTTTCCAGGCTGCCGATCATCCTCCTGTAGTGAACACCAGACTTGGAAAGCTGTTAGTGTGGGAACTATAGGGCTGATTTTTCCATGACTTTGTCCATCACCTGGAAATGGATGCTTTCTTAAAGAAATCTATCCAGAAAGCAACACCTATCAGCACCAAGAGTCAAGTGGATGGCTGAAGACTGAGTGCTTGAAGAAGTTGCCCATCTGGTGGTTCCACATTTACTGTTTGCCCAGAACAATCACTTGGAATAATCTTCTTCCTACCCATTCTACCTTCAGGATTCAATTCAAAATCTCAACACTCTCATCTTCCAAAACCACAGAGTATTCTCCCTCTTTTCAGGTACCATGTCCTAAGAGGGCATTGGTCACCATTGTCCATGGTTATGCTTGCCAGTGGTTCACTATTGTCTTCTCTGTGTTCTGGCTGACCAGAGGACTCCTGTTCTCGCTGCCTGCCGTAGGTATATTGGAAAGATTTGCAGGTTGACAGTTCACTTGCTTGGCTAAGTTATGAATGCACTTTCCATGGCCATCACAAGTGGGGTCGAATCCAGAGTTTCTGACTCAGAGGCAGGAATACTTCCCACTGCACCACAAAACATCCCACAACAGATTCATTTGCAAAACAATTTAGCTTCATGATGCAGAACTACTTATTAACATCCAGTCTGATGTATATGTTGTGCTTCTTTCTTCTTTAATGTGACCCTTCAATTTCTGTCATCTCTAAATCATTTTTCTATGGAGGTTTTTCAATCTGAAGAATATGCATTAGTCAACAGTGGATGGTGAAGATATATCTTTGCTGCCATCTCATGAATGAATCATTCATGGTTTGGGGACCCACATACACATACTTGAGGTATGGTGTCCTTGTAATATACCTGAACAGCCTTGATGCTGCAAGTGAGGAAATTAGGTTGCAATTTTATCTGGTTACTGCAGATACATGGTTATGTGCAGGTCTGATATGAATCAGTGAATTGAGTTTCACACAGTCTCACCCAACCAATACCAGGCAGCTCATGTTTTTGCCCCATGTCCATTTTCCAAGTTTGACTGGTGCTGCCACAGTTGACCCTAGTGGCTGAATGGTGCCATTACCCTCACACCTCTGCCTCCTTACTCTTCTGTTACTGTCAACTAAACATTAACACCAGAAGCTTCTAATCCCAGATACTCCAGTGAGGTGATAGGTTTAATTTTCCAGTTAGTGAGTCCTGGCACTTTCACAGGAATTGTATCCGGTAGTTTACAGAGACAGGCACTGCACTGACTAGGAGATGACTCAAGCGGGTTTCACATTTTCACTTATTTCTCTTCCTTTCTCAGGTACGCAAAGTATCGAACCAGATCCTACAGGTGGCCAACCAGCTTGTCCCCTTGGATCTGGAGCACACTCATATCTTTGTACAATGGGGCCAATGGCTTGACCATGACCTGGATCTGGCACCTCAATCAGGCAGCACCCAGACATTCAACAATGGCATTAACTGTGATCAAACGTGTGCAAGGAGAAGTCCATGTTTTCCCATCAGGGTAAGGACACTTCGTACTTCATGCAGTGACATTATTACTGGGCAGCCAGGAGGATTTCACAAAATAGGGGAAAAGCAGTCCAATTTCCATCATTAAAGCAGTTGATTTCTAATAGTCTTCCTGTGTAGTTCACATCTCAAACCTATTTGAGAATTATTAAGTTTTAAGTTTTTAAGCTTAAGTTTATTGATTCATATCTCAAGTAAGGCTTACATTAACACTGTGATGAAGTTACTGTGAAAATCCCCTAGTCGCCACACACTGGTGCCTGTTTGGCTACTCTGAGGGAGAATTTAGCATGGCCAATGCACCTAACCAGCAGGTCTTTCGAACTGTGGGAGGAAACTGGAGCATCCGGAGGAACCCATGCAGACACGGGGCGAACATGCAGACTGTACAGACAGCCACCTAAGCTGGGAATTGAACCTGGGTCCCTGATGCTGTGAGGCAGCAATGCTAACCACTGTGCCACAGTGCTGCCCCCAATCATTGTGTCTCCCCTCCCATTTCAGAATCACGATTGTCACTGCCCAAGTGCAAATTGACATCCTGATGAACTTTGTCTCTGGCAAACTATCTCTCCTTGTTTGATATTTTTTAAAAAATTACTAATATCACAAGTAGGTTTCCATTAACACTGCCATGAAGTCACTGTGAAAATCCCCTAGGTGCCGCAATCCGGTGCCTGTTTGGGTATTGTTGCATTCTCCTGCAAGGCCTTTCTGTTGTTGTGCCATTTAGTGTGATTGCTCTTGCTTGTTTACCTCGACACATGCTTTGTCGACTTCTTTCCATTTGACTGTAGCCAGAGCATCTCCATGAATGGTTTTACTTTCTGCTCACTTTACAAAATCTCAAGAATTTACTCTTCGCTCCCTTCCCTTCTTCAGTGATGTGCAACTGTCCCTTCAGACATGCCTGACAGCTTCCACGAACCAGTGATGCCACCCAGCTATACCTCTTTGCCATCTCTTTCAAACCCAACATCCAGTCTTTAAGGAGATTCAACATCTTCCAGAAATATTGGGAGCCATCATCTTCAGTCTTCAACTCAAGTTCCACTGATTCCATCCCCCTCCTGACCTCTGTCTCAGGCTGAACTCAACTTTTTACAAACTTGATATCCTATTTGGCCCCAAGCTCATCTTCTGAGCTCATATTCTTCCCATCTCAAACACCACCTGTTTCCATATCTGCAACATCTTCTGACTCTCCCCCTACTTCAATCCATCTGCCACTAAAACTCTTATTCATACATTTCTCATGTCCAGACTTGAGAATTTCAGCACTCTGGAGAGCACTCATCAGTGCAAAAGATAAGGCTGATTCATCCGCAACAATCTTCAACCAAAAGTGTCGAGTGGTGTTGAGAGGGTGATTGCTTTCGGCCTCCTCTGGAGGTTCCCAGCATCATTGATATCAGTCTTCAGTCAATTCAATTCACTTTAAGAAACGACTAAAGGCACTGAAAAGGTTATGGGCCCTGACAATATTCTGGCAATACTGCTGAAGACTTGTGCTCCAGAACATACCGTGCCCTTAGCCAAGCTGTCCCAATACAGCTACAACACTGGCATCTACCTGGCAATAGGAAAATTGTCCAGGGTTGTCCTGTACACAAGAAACAAGACAAATCCAACCCAGCCAATCACTACCCCATCCATCTACTTACTTTCGATCATCATCGATGAGGTGGAAGGGGTCATCAACAATGGAATCAGGTACAACTTGCTTTGCAATAATCTCCATACTGAAGCTCAGCTTGAGTTTTGCCAGGGCCACTCAGTTCCTGACAGTCCTATGACCTTGGTTCACACATGGACAAAAACTGAACTCCGGAGATGAGATGGTTCTGACTGCCCTTGACATCATGGTCATCGTATTGGTCTGAGTGTGGCATCAAGGAGCGCTAGCAAAACTGGAGTCAATGGGAATCCAGGGGAAAACATTTCGCTGGCACGTCTGGCACAAAGGAAGATGATTGTGTTTGTTGGCTTATCTCAGTTCCAGAACACCATTGCAGGAATTTCTCAGGGAAATGTCCTATACCCAACCATCATTCACTGTTTCATCAATGACCTTCCTTCCATCATAAGGTCAGAAGTGGACATGTTCGCTGATGATTGCACAATGTTCAGCACCATTCCCATCTCCTCAGCTAATGAAGCTCGCCATGTCCAAATGCTGCAGGACCTGGATAATATCCAGGCTTGGGCTGACAAGTGGAAAGTAACATTCAAACCATATACATGCCAAGGAATGACCATCCAACCATTGCCCCTTGACATTCACTGATATTACAATTACTGAATTCCCCCACTATCAATATCCTCAAGATTACTGTTAACCAGAAACTGAACTTGACTAGCCATATAAATACTCTGACTGCAAAAGCAGGCCAGAGGCTAGGAATTTTGTGGTGAGAAACACCAGCCTGTGCACCATTTACAAGGCACAAGTCACAAGTGTGATGGAATACTCTCCACTCGCCTGGATGAATGCAGCTCCAACAATACTCAAGAAGCTCAACACCATTTAAGACAAAGCAACCCACTTGATTGGCACCCCTTCCACAAACATGCAATTCCTCCACCACCGATGAACAGTAGCAGCAGTGTGTACCATCTACAAGATGCACTGCAGGAACTCACCAAGGCTCCTTAGGCAGCACCTCCCAAACCCATAATCACTACCATCTAGAATGATAAAGGCAGCAGATACATGGGAACACAACCACCTGGATATATCCCTCCTAGTCATTTGCCATTCTGACTTGGAAGTATATCAACATTTCTTTACTGTCACTGGGTCAAAATCCTGGAACTCCCTTCCTGCACCTACACCACATGGACTGCAGCGGTTCAAGAAGGTAGCTTACTGCCAACTCTTCAAGGGTAATAATGGATGGTTAATGGATGCTGGCCTAGCCAGCAATGCCCAAATCTTGAATGAAATGAACTAAAAAATACTTATTAACTTTAGCTCATACGAAACTCTCCTGTCCATTCCTTCATCATTCGTGTTCTTACTGATCTACATTCAGGTTCTACAGTGAATTCAAGTTAAAATTCTGAATTCTATCTTTAAATCCTTAGCTGTCACTGTAACTTACCTATCCTTACAAACAACTTCCTCACTACCCATTTCCCTGAACTCTGGATTTATCTAACCACAGTTCTAGTATATCCCTTCATTCCACTGTCGATATCCAAGCCAATTCCATGTACTGGAATTCTCAGTCAAAACCCTACTATCTTCCACTTTCCTTAATTCTTTAATTTCCTTTTGAAAACCTATCTCTTTTACAAAATCTTTTGTCACCTCTTCTATCTCCTTCCTTAATTGATTGTACAGCTGAAATAACATGGATATTTTTCCATGTTAATGACCCTATATAAATGTAAGTTGTTATTGTTGATATGCCCACTGCAAATGCCCTGACATTCACTCAAAGGATCACTCACCATCTGTAATGGCTTTGCGCCCACCATATACCTACCTGCATGCAGTCCCGAGATCAATGGGTTTGATCAATGGATAGCTTTGAAATCAATAGATCCTCCTATGTTTCCGTACCTTCCGAGTAACTATGGATAGTACAGACAGTAATACTCTAAGGTTATATCAGTCACTAATGTTGATGGAGAAGTTTAGCTTGGATTCTTTGCTATGATATCATTGCTCTGTGTTGGATATATGCAGCAGAATCAACCTGAAGGTTCTAAATCACCAATCCACATTTAACTATGCTGATACACAGACCAAACATATACATATATCCAGATATGGTGCGAGGTCTACATCTGAGCTAATTGCAATCACTCCACTGTAATAACTGAAATGTTACTGATATTGGCAATCACTCAATGCCAGTCCAATGTCCTGCACATACGCAGGTGAGAATTCCAGTACAAGACATATGGAAAGAAGGAGATGGTGATGTACTGGTAATGTCACTGGACTAGTAATCTCAGAAACCCCAGACCGAAGGCTTGGAGACAAGGGAAAATCCTACTGCGGCAGCTGGGAGAATTTAAGTTCATGCTTCCTAGTTCCCTGTCAGTTCTTCAGTGATGATTGACAGTGGAGCTGCCACCAATGGCATTTTACATAGGGACTTCATGCTAGCGAGCCTTCTAACTTTAGGCATTACCCTGAATTTTCCCCCAAATATCCCCATGAGCAATTACATTTGCCAGCTTTGATTATTTGTATCATTTGAGATTTCATCACATTACTTCCCACCTCAACTGCTTCATTTAGTTCGAACGCCAATTTTCCACTATCTAGATTTTTACGGTTAATAAATGAAAGAGTTGAATGAAGAAAAAATACTGCTTTGGTTTTTCTCCTAGATTGTCTTTAGCAGTGTCCAGGAGATTACTAGTAATCTTCAATTCCTAGAGACAGGAGATCAATCATAAAGTGCTAAAGATTCTAATGATTTTTGAGGTTGGACCTCACCAAATAACAAGGAGAGATTTTCAATTTTGTCAGAAAAATGCATGTTTGGTGTACATTTGCACATACATTTCTGAGAAGGCAAACTTTATTAAACAAGATGTTGATATTTATCTTCATAGTTGACTTACGTATGCATAGAAGTCTGAAATTAGTTTTATTGTTGCTCATGTCTTTCATTGTCAGATTCCTCCGAATGACTTCACGTTTAATAACAGCATTGGTTGTATGCCTTTCTTCCGATCTGCTCCTGTATGCGGCACTGGTGAGCTGGGCTCACTCTTTGGATGTGTTTATATTCGGGAACAGCTAAATGCAGTGACAGCCTTTATCGATTCCAGTATGGTGTACGGTAATGGGAAATCTATTGCCAATCGTATCCGGAACTATACGAATGATCTGGGATTTCTGGCAATTAACCAGAACTACTCTGACAACGGGTTGGAGCACTTACCATTTAGCAGCAATCGCTCAGGAAGCCCCTGTATTATGAACTCCAATGGCACTGGAGTTCCCTGTTTCTTAGCAGGTGAGAATTCCAGTACAAGATATAGGGAAAGAGGGAGATGGTGACTTACTGGTAATTTCACTAGATTAGTAATCTCAGAAGTCCAGGCTAATGGCTTGGAAATAAGAGTTCAAATCCAAGGCTGCTGGTGGAATTTAAATTCAATTAATAACATCTGGAATGAACAGCTAGTCTCAGTAATGGTGACCATTGTTGATTGTTTAAAAAACCCATCTGGTTCACTAATGCCCTTTAAGGAAGGCAATCTGCTGTCTTTACTCTTGTATGATATTATGCGTATCTGCATATCATTGTTATGTAAAAGTGCTCGCCCGTGTTATGAAGTATAGAGTCGCATGGCATTAGACTCAGAGAAAACAATCTAAAAGCAGCTGGTGGCAGTTAGTAACCATTGGAAGCAGTTTCTTGTTTAAACATACAAGCTGCAAGATTGAGACATCCAAGTGCATAATGCGACACCTACCTGGTTTGGCCTACGTGTGATTCCAGACCCACAGCAATATAGCTGAATCTTACACGCTGTCTGAAGTGGCCAAGTAAGCCACTCAGTTCAAAGGCAAGTTGAAATAGGTAGAAAATACTTTCCTTGCCAGCAATGCCTGCATTCCATGAAAGAACAAATATATGTACACATAGAATACTTTTCATAACTGGATCACTGCATCTCCCCAATGGAATGATCAGCAAAGGACTCCTTGGATGAAGCCTAGGTATGAATGATTCTTGGCACTTCAACCAATGAATGGAAGCCTCCTGAGCTTAAGGAAACTCATTTCATCTCAGTCTGTGGAACATGGTTTATCACTGTTCTTATTCCATATTTCCAGCATCCGCAGTATTTTGCTTTAATAAGAGATGGATTTTATTGGATGAGAAATTAAGATTAAAATTAGGTTTAAGGAATAAATGACAACTCTCGGTCTAATAATACAAAATAAAGTCATGGAATAGAGAGAGAAAGAAAGCAGAAAAAATTGCAAGAGCAAGAGGGGATGTGAACGAAAGACTGTCAGCAAGCATAAAGGAGAATTGTAAAGGATTTTATAAATGAAAGTGAAATTGTATTTAGGCCAATAGAGTCAAGAAAGAAAATACCCTTCCAGTGAAGGAATGGAAGAGATACTAAATGAGTATTTTGTTCCAGAAAAGTGCACACATGGGGATTCTAGGTACAGGAGAAAAATATAAGATAAATATAGATAGGGAAGAGGTACTTAGAAACTTAGTAGAACTCAAAGTACATGAATTCTAGGATGCCGAAGAACATGGAAGGGAAATTGGAAGGGGTCTGACCACAAAATTTCTTAGACCCTTAGATACGGATATTTAAAACAAAGCATGGATGGCTAATTAACACTAAATCAGAATTAGAAGCATAGATAAAGGGGAACCAGCATTGCGATTACAAAAAGAATTCAGTCAGGTGCCACACCCAGAGGCTATTCTACAAAATTAAGACTTGTATGTTGGAAAAATATATTGATATGTTTTGGAGAATGGATAAAGGACAGAAAACAAAGAATAGGAATAAATGGACCATTTTTATGGCTTAATTAGGCTGAACTAGCAGGATACCTCAAGATTGAATGCTTGGACTTCAGCTTTTTACCAATGGCTTAGATGAGGGAACTGAGTCTAATATACCCAAGTTTTACTGACGATACAAAGTTAGATAGGAAGGCAAGCTGTGAGGCAGTTACAAAGAGTTGTAGATGGTTTAAGTTAATTGTCAAGAATGTGGTGGATGGAATATGTGGGGAAATGTGAAGTTATCCACTTCGGTAGGAAAGATAGAAAGGAAAAGTGTCTTTTAAAAGGTGAAAGACTAGGAGGTAATAGTATTCAAATGGATTGGCAAGTAATTAACCATGTTAACCTTTATTCCAAGAGGGTGCCAATACTTGACAAACGTAATGCTGGAGCCGCATTCTGCTGTAAAAGCTGAAGGCCTACTCACCTCTGCATGACCGGATCACCCTGCAGTAATTTAATGGCAGTTGGGCCTTTAATTACCCTGAGGCTAGATCTCTGTCCCCAGAGAATGGGTTGGCAAGGGGTATGATGCCATTGCCATGGTGTCAAATTTTATCCCTTTCTCTTCCCTGTATCCTTCCTGCCAGCTAGGCCCCAGTGGGCCATAACATTCTGGTCTGAAACTAAGGAAGCCTCACAAATAACCATATTAGGTCTTGGTAAGACTTGGAGTTTTGGTCTCCTTACCTAACACAGGATGTAATTATTGGGACAAAGAGGAGACTATTCCCTGAGGAGATGTTGAGTAAACAACCGAGAAAGAAATTAAGAGGGACAAAGCAAGTTCACGAAAGTAGATCACTGGATATAGTAAAAAAAAGTCCAAAACCTTTATTAAACATACAAATAGTAAAAGTAATGGTGATTTTAAGGAAGACAGTTCATAGAATCATAGAATCTCTACAGTGTGGAAGGAGGCCATTTGGCCCAATGAGTCGGCACCGACCATAATCCCAGCTAGGTTCTATTCCCGTAACCCCAAATACTTACTCTGCTAATCCCCTAGGGTCAATTTAGCATGGCCATTCAACCTAACCTGCACATCTTTGGACTGTGGGAAGAAGCTGGAGCACCCAGAGGAAATCTACCACACACGGGGAGAATGTGCAAACTCCACACAGGCAGTGACCCAAGGCTGGAATTGAACTTGGTCCCTGGCACTGTGAGGCAGCAGTGCTAACCCACTGTGCCACTGTGCCCAACCCATCCACGCGCCATTCTCATCCACTTCTAGTCCAGGCAGGTAATAGATCCATTGGTTCAAAATGTAGAGCCCTTGTGCTGCCACTTAATAGTTCAGAAATAAACTGACTCCTATAAATGGACTTGGGTGGCACAGTGATTAGCACTGCTGCCTCACAACTGTGGACCCGGTTTCAATTCCAGCCTTGGTATACACGTTCTCCGTGTATCTGCGTGGGTTTCCACTGGGTGCTCCGGTTTCCTTCCACAGCCCAAAGATGTGCAGGTTAGGTGGATTGGCTACTTTAAATTGTCCCTTAATGTTAGGGGATTAGCAGGGTAAATTTGTGGGATAGCGAGGATAGGGCATGGGTGAGATTGTTGTTGGTGCAGGCTTGATGGGCCGAATGGCCTCCTTCTGCACTGTAGGGATTCTATGATTCTACAGTTCCCCATGGGAAGCCAAAATATTAATCTCTGGCTCCTCTTTCAGTTTTGTGTGTTGAGAATGGCTCAATTAACTATCATACAAGTTGAGTTTTTGGGTGGAAATCCTTCCTCATTTGGCTCGGCCACCTGTTATCCTTCATTAATGAAGCCAATCCAATACTATTCTGGCAATTTGTCTGGTGGCCTTCTATTGCAGGAGAAAGCAGGGAATGGTCGAAGAGGAGAGCTCTGGTATTGTCGTTACCCAAGGTTGAGAGTCATCTCAAAGAACATCATGGTAGTCCACATCAGATAAAGAGGAATTGCAAAACTGGAATTAAAAATTGTGTAAGGTTAAAGAAAGAAAATAATCTCTGATTGGAAATGTTCCTGTTGGGGAGATTTTGATACATTTTTCTACAATTATACAAAATTGCTATCAATATGCTATTCACCTTCACAGGGGATGGACGTGTAAATGAGCATCTGGGGATCTTATCCTTTCATGTATTGTTTCTACGGGAACACAATCGCTTAGCGAGAGAGTTAAAAAAACTGAACCCACACTGGAGCGGAGAAACAATCTACCAGGAGGCCAGGAAAATCATGGGGGCATTTCACCAGGTAAAATGGACATTTCCTTGACAGCTTTGATAGCAGGATAACAGAGTTAAACAAATCTTTGACAGCTTGCCAGTTCAAATGAATTTGTGTGTAAAAAATGCACAACCATGTTCACTTTTAACAATCCCAAAAGGTGCCTTGTCTCTCTCAAAAGGGATAGCTTACATTCCCGAAGGAGTATCCTGGCTATCCAAGTTTAGACCTTATCCAGTCTAAATGCAGACTCTATCTATCACACTTCTGCCTGACCAGATTTCCACTTCAGTGGAGGCAGCTACTGATTAAAATGGCCTGTGATCTCCTCAAATCGGAACCCTGGCCTCAATCCACTCCTGCCACAATGGCAAAAATTTCAGACAAAGAGTTTCCAGATTAAAAATAGATTTGCATTTATGTCGCACAGATTATGACCTCAGGACATACCAAAAAACTTTCCAGCCAATTAAATAATTTTGAAGTGTAGTTGCTGTTGTAATGCAGAAAAGGGGCTATCAAGTTGCACAGAGCAAGCACCCACAAGTAGCCATGTGGTGAACGACCAGATATAAATGTTGATTGAGGATTAAATACTGGGCAAGGCACCGTGGATAACTCCCCTGCTCCCCTTTGAAGTACTGCCTTGCAATCTTTGACAGTGCCTCAGGATGCAGTTGGGTCTCACCCAACATGGATGGCATCTCCAACAGTGCAGCACTCCCTCATACTGGAGGGAGGTGCAGCCTAGATTTTTATGCACAAGCCCTGTCACAGGACTTGTATCCACAATCTCCTAACGTAGAGGTGAGAGAGCCATTGCTAACCAGGCCTTGAGGAGAAGACAGCAGTTAACTTAAGGAACCAGAATCAAATATTTTAAATCTTTTCAGAATCCTAACCTCTTGTAACTGATTTTCAACAATTTTATTTTCCTTGCTAAGTATTTTACCATTTGCCTTTTAGTCATTATCGACACTGTTGATTCTTTCTATATTAATTAATTGGAATATTAATTCCTTATTGGAATGTGAACTCCAAAACAGTTTCCATCAAGTGAAAAAACCTGAATTCAATCTGCACAAGATTCTCAATTAACCGCTGAGTGAGAGGCTACTGCTCTGCTATAGTCGGAAACCCAGACGATTCTGGATTTCATTATCCTCGGAAGACCATACGCTCATCCATTCCTCTCCCTGACTCCTTCCTGACAGATAATAACCTACAGAGACTATGTTCCTCGACTCATTGGCTCAGCTGCAATGCAGAAATATCTCCCTCCCTACAGGGGTTACAATGAATCCATTGATCCCAGAATTGCCAATGTTTTTGCCACGGCTTGTTTCCGGTACGGACATGTCACCATTCAGCCAATCGTCCATCGTTTCAATGAAAGCTATCAAGAGCACCCACTTTACCCAAACCTTCTCCTGCACAATTCCTTCTTCTCTCCCTGGAGAATTGTGGATCAAGGTTAGTAATAAATTTCAGCGTTGCCATAAACTAGCCACATGCTGCCATTGAAGCATCAGTGTAAGAACAAGCTGCCTTAAGTTGCCATTCAAACTGCACACCTATATTATCAACAATTACTTCACATCAGAGAATAATCAATCTCTATGAAGCACTTGAAGAAGTTTCTGAGATATGTGGTAACCGTAATATGACTGCAAACATTTTCCATTAGTGAATTCAATTGATTTATTATTTTTACACGTGTTGGCATTCAGTGAAAAGTATAGTTTTGAGATGTCATTAGAAACTTACAAAATTCTAACGGGGTTAGACAGGAGAGATTGAGAAAGAATGTTCCCAATGGTGGGAGAGATCATAGCTTGAGGATGAGGCATAAATCTTTTAAAACTGAAGTGAAGAGAAATTTCTTCACGCAGAGGGTGAATGTGTGGAATTCATTGCCACAGAATGTAATTGAGGCCAAAATGTTGTCTGATTTCAAGGAGAAATTAGATATAGCTGTTGGGGCCAAAGTGGTCAAGGGATATGGGGGGGGAGAGGGATCAGGATATTGAATTCGATGATCAGCCATGATCAAAATGAATGGCCTACTCTGAATGGCCCACTCCTGCTTCTAGTTTCTACGTTTCTTGCGAGCTCTTACAGACAAAACATACCATTCATACAGCACATAGGGGAGATGGAAAGGATAGAATCGTAGAATCCCTACAGGAGGCCACTCAGCCCATTGAGCCTGCACTGACAACAATCCCACCCATGCCCTAATCCCTTAACCCTGCTAATCCTCCTGACACTAAGGCAGTTTAGCATGGCCAGTCCACCTAACCTGCACATTTTTGAACTGTGGGAGGAAGCCGGAGCATCCGGAGGAAACCTACATAGATAAAGGAGAATGTGCAAACTCCACACAGTCACCCAAGGCTGGAATTGAACCCGGGCCTCTGGTGCTGTGAGGCATCAGAGTTAACCCCTGTGTTGCAATTGCCAATAGGGTGATCAGCTTAATATGTGATAGACCATTCAAAAGTCTGATGGCAACAGGGAAGAAGCTGTTCTTGAGTCAGTTGGTACATGTTTTCAGACTTCTGTATCTTTTTCCCAATGGAAGAAGATGGAAGAGAGTATGCAGTAATTTGATGTATTGCCCTTGGTGAGTCTGACACTAACTCCAGTTCAGACAAATATCAAGAGCTCCAAGGGTCCCAAGCAAATTGAGTTTGAATGGCCCTTTCCTATTGGTCTGAATCTACAACAACTCATTCACTGAGCTCACGGAGGTATAATTCTGATTCAGCTGAGGTAGGAATAAAAGTGTAGAGAGAGCTTTAATCTGACTCTTCTGACTAGTGCAACTAAGCTGAGAGTGTTTGATGAGACAGTGTAAAGGGTCATAGTTCTTCATGCACATCTGTGAATTGCAAATTCTGATGGTCCCTTTAGCCTGCACATAACTACACAAACATTTTTTACCATCCGTTTTATTCCTCAGTGTTATTTGAAATTTCCTTCATAATATTGAGTGAGTTTATTGATTACCAAATAATTCTCATTAAGTTCCAATTACAGACTGTTGCACACCTTTACAAAACAATCTGTTGTGCCTGGTTCTGTGA
Source organism: Carcharhinus amblyrhynchos (assembly GCF_965287045.1). Lineage (NCBI taxonomy): Eukaryota > Metazoa > Chordata > Chondrichthyes > Carcharhiniformes > Carcharhinidae > Carcharhinus > Carcharhinus amblyrhynchos. The sequence goes on from NC_137346.1 coordinate 32,078,918, forward strand.
GATTTTGTGCATAGGATGTCATACAAATAAATAGAATGTCCAAAGGTATCAAACGTTTGAAAATTAGGTACTGTACATATTAATAAAATTCCTTCTACGCTGTCAAATTCAACACTGTCAGGTTAGGTGGAGCTTTGCATGTTTGTGACTATGTGTGGGGTGAAGTTTAAGGGGGAGGTTGTCCATTACCTGTCCCACCTCCATCTAAAAGTCAGTTAGCACCTCACCAATGTGAAATCTATATCCTGCAGCTATAGTACGTTGGGGGTGGCCTTCATTCGGGCAAAGTGGGACATCAGCCCCTCGGGGTCAGCAGGTCCCGGCATAGGGAGCTGCCAGTCAATCTGATTTACAGGCAGCGCTGTCATCCCAGCAATGCCACAAAATGGTAGTGGCCACTCTTGGGACTATGAAGCAGCGAACTTGCCTGGAATTTTGTTGCCGTTCACGCAGGCAGGAACTTCCAGACCAGCCGACAGCATACCCTCGCTGTGGGTTTCCCATTGGTGAGGGGTGCATTCAACAGGAAATCCTACTGACAATGGTGAGACCAGGAAACCCCACCGCTAGCCAATGAGCTTGTGATAATTCCATACTTTGGAACAGTTCTGGGAGAGGCAGTGCCGGCTCTGTAGTTACCCTAAGCTCTGTTGGCTGTTTGACTGTACTCTGCACCCACTAGTGTCTCCACTCCAAACCCACTGCTGTTTCCACTCCGAGTCTGTATGTCTGTTTGCATCTGCAGCGCCCATAGTGCTCCATTCTCAGTTGAATCTTTAATCTTTGTCCTTTTCCAAGCCGCATACCTCTGAGATTTTCCGGGTTTTTAACTCCCTGTCTCTGTTGCTGCCATGTTTCGGATAGTGCATGTGAACGGTTAAGAGATTCCTCCAGCTACCACCACGTTTTGCCTTCAGTTCAGGGTCCAGATGGTATTTCTTTCAGGTTTTCTTGTTACTCTAAGAATGCTACCATACACAGTTATTTGTTAGAAACTTTCTTGTTTATTTACGGATTTACATAAGCATCTCAGTACTTTACACCAGGTTATACATCTGCAGTCTCTTAGTCACGTGACAGTATATCACAGCCACATCAACATCAGTCACTCCTGATGTTAAGACTTCACACTGCAGACAAAAAATTGCAGCGGAGATGGAATGGAATGCTTAAGTGGCAATTAATTGTGCACTTCAGGACCTCAATAGGGCTGGGTGGGCTACCTGACACCTTCCCCACCTCCCCTGTAATATTGGGGGCAGTTTAGGGGTGGTCAGTGTTCATTTCCCACTTTATTATATGTGCCCGTTTCCTTCAATTATATTGGCAGGGTACTGTAAAAGTTAAGTGTGTGTGTGTGTGTGTGTGTGTGTGTGTCAGCAAAATCTTACTCCCATTCACGTTGGTGGGAACTTATAGTCCTACTGACTATGCACCCTCGCCATGGGTTTTCTGGCAGTGAACGGTGTGTTAAACAGTGGGACCATAATGTCCCGCTACCAGCGATGCGTACTAACTCCACCAAACATGCCGCGGAGTGGGAGAAAAATCCCACCTTGCAAGTTTATAAACGAGAAAGAATGTGGTTTATTTTCAGTGTGTGCTTGTCTGTAGCTTGTCTGTAGCTGACAGTGTTTATGCACTCAGGTGTATGTGACCATTTCCCAGCAGACGGTGAGGCACCATGCATTTATGGACATGCAGTTACCATGCATAAATATCTGTAGTTTTGGGTTTGAGAGGAGGAAACCAACCTGCATCGCCCACTTCATACTGACAGGGCTCCATACCCCTGAAGTAATTCTTTGAGATATAGATGCCAATTTGACACTGAATAGTTGCAGCTCTTTATTTTAACAAGAAAGTGGCTTTGAAAGGGGACAGTCCCAGGTAATAAAAGTAAAAGTGCTTAGAATCGTAGAAACCTTACAGCACAGAAAGAGGCCATTTGGCCCATCGAGTCTGCACCCACCGAGGCCCTACCTCCATATCCCTACACATTTTGCCCACTAATCCCTCTAACCTACACATCTCAGGACACTAAGGGGCAATTTTAGCATGGCCAATCAACCTGACCCGCACATGTGGAGTTCTTTTTATCTAAAGCAAGCTGCCAATGGCTGTTTCTTACTTTCTGGGTTTCCCAATTGATGGAAACTGAAGATAAGGAAACAAACTGTATGCAAAATACTGAGGGGAAGAAACAGGAAGAATATTAGCTGAACCATGTTTTAATCTTTCAGGTGGTATTGAACCAATTCTTCGTGGGCTACTGGCCAATCCAGCTAAACGGCAGACACAAAATCGGATGATCGTGGATGAACTGCGGCAACATTTGTTTCAGTTGACAAGTCGCCTACCACTGGATCTGGCCTCATTAAATTTGCAACGCTCTCGGGATCATGGTCTCCCAGGTAAATGCTCATAGGCTGAAGCGCACAAACACTCTCATGTACATATAGACAAATGTAGTTAGATAAAAGCACAGGCACTCATATACAGACTCTCTCACACACACAAACATACATATATACAGATTCACACACATACACACATGTATGTATAGACACGCATGCTATACAAACATACAAATTCACACACATTTTATGCGTGCATATACAGACTTGCATACAGATTCACATACACATGCATGTATAGACACACATACAAATTCACACACACTTTATGCATGCATATACAGAAAAGATTTGTACAGGTCAGGCTGGTTCCCAAACACTCTGGCATGGCTACTTTCCTGCAGTATAAAGTATGACATGCAGTGGTGATGGATCTGCTTCTGAGAAAGCTTCTGATATAACGATTAGACAGGCTATTATGATGCCACTCAGTTTCCCAGTGCAAAGTCAGAGTGAAGCCTCCACCAATGAGATCCATTAGCATGAGTTAGTTTGGAGCTCTGCAGATGTTGAGGTTCAGGGTCTGATCTCAGGGGGAGAATGACCTGCCTGGATTCCTCCCCTTATTCCCAGAACTTCAAAATAATCACATTTTAAGACTCAGAGTACTGGGGATTCATTGAGTGTATTTCTTACAGCTCTCCATGTTGCTGGGCACCTGACTGCAGTGCAGTAAATGTTCCTCCGATGTATATTCTCAGAACAATGAGTTTGTAGTTCTTTACAAATAGTATTGCGACAGTCATGTTGCTGTGATGTGGACAAAGGGCAGCAGCTTAGAAGTGAGGGACTTCTTATGTTCCCCACAGCAAATAAAAGATCTTTAAGCCAAAAATGCCAATCAAACCAGACACCAAAACACAATCACAGGAGCATTTAGCATCCATGTTATTGACCTTTGACACCATTGGTGAATGCGAGCAGGAAATTCACCACAAACTGGTTGGACTAACTCCTTGACCTTTGCTGTTTCTTCTGGCAAATTCTGTTCAATGACAGGTCGCGTCATCGAACGTAATTCCCACTTTAGCGAAACTGAGTGCTGGACACACTGTTACGTTCCTGAGATCAGGGGCTGGATTTTCAAGTTCAAGCCAAGAAATTTCCCAGTTCAGCGTATCCGCCTCAGGAGAAAGTGCCCTAATTGGCGTGATTTTGGCTCCTGGGATGCAGGATGGAATCATCAGGCTCCAGAAGCAGACTGGAGGTAACCACAGGGGGCAGAGCGAAAATCATGTCTGCTTGTCTCGTGAACAGAGTTGAAATGATCCAACTGATTTATAATTCACATCTGTGTGCTTCATACCTAGGAGTGCCAGAGGAACTGACACTCCTGTTTAGGTACAAAGCATGAGGTTCCCTGATTGGACCATCAATTTGGCCCTTAATCAGGGAGTTCATATGCAAGCAGGCCAACCTCAATCACCTGATTAAAATTGTTACAGATTTCTACATCAGGTTCCCGTCTGCCATTTGTACAGCCTCCATAACTCTGTGAAAATTTGGATCCAGGTACTAAAAGAGGGCTTCAATTCTGAAAAAGCTATCACAAAATAATCAATTGCACGAGGAGAGAATCACTTTTTTAAAAAAAAGTCTGAGTATCATTGTTGTGGGCATAATCCCCCTTCCAGAATTTGATGCCTTGCGTACTTCCAACTGATGAGTTTTATCATCAGTTTTGGAATAAGACTCCCAACTTAGTGAAGTTCCGTTGCTCTTTCCTGAAACCCCCACATCCATTGTCCCAGGTTTCCAATGTGCATTTCCAGTTGGCAATAATTCACCATTAGAAAAATTGACAGCCGTGACCTTGGCTGAGGAAGCACTTGGCCATCGCTCAGCTGTTTGTGTTGGTACAAATGAATTGAGGAAACCAGTGAATAGGTCAATGTGCCTCAACCCAGTCCTTTACTATCACTAACATCCTATAACCTTTAGAGTAATGATGCGGAGATGCCAGTATTGGACTGGGGTGGACACTGTAAGAAGTCTCACAATACAAGCAGAAACTGATGGCAAAGTTCTGCACACATGAGGATGGCCTCAACCAGGATCTTGAGTTCATGTCACACTATGTATAACCCCCACCATTTGGCCTGGGCTTGCAAAATCCTACTAACTGTCCTGGCTTGAGACAATTCACACCTCTTTAACCTGTCCACTCACATTGTCTCCACTCACATTGTCTGTACCTGTAAAGATTTGATTACCTGTTAAGACTCGCATTTCAACCATTATCTTACAATTGAGTTTGTGTGTATATATGCCCTGTCTGTGAAACAAATCCTGCACTCACCTGATGAAGGAGCAGCGCTCTGAAAGCTCATACTACCAAATAAACCTATTGACTTTAGATTAATACACAATCACCAAATAACATGAGATAAAGTCCAACATCTTAGTGACTATTTCATCATGTGGTGCAGTGATATAAATGAAGGAGCTCCCAGAACCCATTGTGGCCTGTGCTCTGTCCCTTGGCTTCAGTTAATGGACTGGAGGAGAAGCAGTAATTGGTTTCTGGGTTAGGGAGGGGGAATGAAGTGGGCTGCCTGTTTCTGACTGGGGGGAAATACTGTCCGGTCATTGGGCAAAGACAGCATTCAACCCTTTCTGGCTGAATGTCCACCTGGCTGAGCTCACACATAAATGAGCACAAGGATGAGCCCTGACATGGGAGCAGGAATGGGGAGCAAAAACCGAGAGATCAAGAGATCAGATTGAATTATTTCCCTTCTCTCTAATCTCACAAAGGTTACAATGCTTGGAGGAGGTTCTGTGGTCTTCCTGAGCCCAAGAATGTGAGGCAGTTCACAGCTGTTCTTCAAAATGCAAGCCTGGCAAGGAGCTTGTTGGAACTGTACGGAACTCCTGATAACATTGAGCCATGGCTTGCGGGAGTGTCTGAGCCAGCTGTGAACGGTGGGAGGCTGGGCCCACTGTTTGCCTGCTTGGCAGGACAACAGTTCAAAAACCTGCGGGATGGAGACAGGTAAGAGGTGAATGCTGTTATAGGCATGAAAATCCAAAGGATTTATTTTAAATGTTGGACAACTCATTCCCTTACACAGAGGAATGATGGCTTGCAGTTAAAGGCATACATCTGTATCTAAGAGCCATGTTAAAGGTCTCCCACTTTGGCAATCCTCAGCTCAATTAAATTGAAAGCACAGAAGAAGGAGCTGCTGATTTCCTGACCATTCTGAGCCCCTGCTTTGGCTGATCTTAACCTGGTCTTGAGTTATTTATTAATGATAACAATCGATCTTGGATGAGAAAGCAGCCGGCTTCCAGCAGCTTCTATTAACACAGGTGGCACAGTGGTTAGCACTGCTGCCTCACAGCTCCAGGGACCCGGGTTCAATTCTGGCCTTGGGTCAGTGTCTGTGTGCAGTTTGCACCTTCTCCCTGTGTCTGCATGGTTTCACTGAGTACTCCGGTTTCCTCCCACACTCCAAAGATGTGCACTATAGGTGGACTGGCCATGCTAAATTGCCCCTTAGACTCCAAATATGTGTAGGTTAGGGGTAAGTGTGTGGGGTTATAGGGTATGGGGGAGGGTCTGGGGGGGATGCTCTTTTAGAGAGTTGGTGCAAACTTGATGGGTTGAATGGCTTCATTCGGTGCCAGAGGGATTTTATGATTCTGTGAAAAGATACAAGCAAAATAATATTATTGGATAAAACCTATAGCTGTGCAAAATACAACCATTTATTCAAGAGAATGTTTGCTTCTCTCCTGAAGCTTTATTACTATGGGTCAGGAGAGCCCAGTCCTGCCCTCAGTTGAGGTCTGCACATGACTCCTTACCAGCACAGGCCACTGGATTCTGATCAGGAGCGGAAAGCTTGGTTAATTTTCCTCTCCACATAACAAAGCTAGATGAGGTTGTTTGCTTTCCTGACTGAAATCTGAAGAGACTGAGATCTTTTGTTCTCCATGCCTTACATCAGTGGTGGGCAACCTCTGGATGGGAACCACATACAGCCCATCAGGGTGTGGGTGCAGCCCATCAGGGCTCCGGGTGCGGCCCATCAGGACTCCGGGTGCGGCCCATCAGGACTCCGGGTGCAGCCCATCAGGGTGTGGGTGCAGCCCATCAGGGCTCCGGGTGCGGCCCATCAGGGTGTGGGTGCAGCCCATCAGGGTGTGGGTGCAGCCCATCAGGACTCCGGGTGCAGCCCATCAGGGGTCCGGGTGCAGCCCATCAGGGTCCGGGTGCAGCCCATCAGGGTCCGGGTGCAGCCCATCAGGGTCCGGGTGCAGCCCATCAGGGTCCGGGTGCGGCCCATCAGGACTCCGGGTGCAGCCCATCAGGGTGTGGGTGCGGCCCATCAGGACTCCGGGTGCAGCCCATCAGGACTCCGGGTGCAGCCCATCAGGGGTCCGGGTGCAGCCCATCAGGGCTCCGGGTGCAGCCCATCAGGACTCCGGGTGCAGCCCATCAGGGCTCCGGGTGCGGCCCATCAGGGCTCTGGGTGCAGCCCATCAGGGCTCCGGGTGCAGCCCATCAGGACTCCGGGTGCAGCCCATCAGGACTCCGGGTGCAGCCCATCAGGGGTCCGGGTGCGGCCCATCAGGGCTCCGGGTGCGGCCCATCAGGGCTCCGGGTGCAGCCCATCAGGGTGTGGGTGCGGCCCATCAGGACTCCGGGTGCAGCCCATCAGGACTCCGGGTGCAGCCCATCAGGACTCCGGGTGCAGCCCATCAGGGTGTGGGTGCGGCCCATCAGGACTCCGGGTGCAGCCCATCAGGACTCCGGGTGCGGCCCATCAGGGGTCCGGGTGCAGCCCATCAGGACTCCGGGTGCAGCCCATCAGGACTCCGGGTGCAGCCCATCAGGGCTCCGGGTGCAGCCCATCAGGACTCCGGGTGCAGCCCATCAGGGCTCCGGGTGCGGCCCATCAGGACTCCGGGTGCAGCCCATCAGGACTCCGGGTGCGGCCCATCAGGGCTCCGGGTGCGGCCCATCAGGGCTCCGGGTGCGGCCCATCAGGACTCCGGGTGCGGCCCATCAGGACTCCGGGTGCGGCCCATCAGGACTCCGGGTGCGGCCCATCAGGACTCCGGGTGCGGCCCATCAGGGCTCCGGGTGCGGCCCATCAGGGCTCCGGGTGCGGCCCATCAGGACTCCGGGTGCGGCCCATCAGGACTCCGGGTGCGGCCCATCAGGACTCCGGGTGCGGCCCATCAGGGCTCCGGGTGCGGCCCATCAGGACTCCGGGTGCGGCCCATCAGGGCTCCGGGTGCGGCCCATCAGGGGTCCGGGTGCGGCCCATCAGGGGTCCGGGTGCGGCCCATCAGGGCTCCGGGTGCGGCCCATCAGGGCTCCGGGTGCGGCCCATCAGGGGCTCTGGGTGCGGCCCATCAGGGCTCCGGGTGCGGCCCATCAGGGCTCTGGGTGCGGCCCATCAGGGGCTCCGGGTGCAGCCCATCAGGGCTCCGGGTGCGGCCCATCAGGGGCTCCGGGTGCGGCCCATCAGGGCTCCGGGTGCGACCCATGAGGATTCTGGGTGCGGCCCATCAGGGCTCCGGGTGCGGCCCATCAGGGCTCCGGGTGCGGCCCATCAGGGGCTCCGGGTGCAGCCCATCAGGGCTCCGGGTGCGGCCCATGAGGATTCTGGGTGCGGCCCATGAGGATTCTGGGTGCGGCCCATCAGGGCTCCGGGTGCGACCCATGAGGATTCTGGGTGCGGCCCATCAGGGCTCCGGGTGCAGCCCATCAGGGCTCCGGGTGCGACCCATGAGGATTCTGGGTGCGGCCCATGAGGATTCTGGGTGCGGCCCATCAGGACTCAGGGTGCGGCCCATCAGGACTCCGGGTGCGGCCCATCAGGGGTCCGGGTGCAGCCCATCAGGGGTCTGGGTGCGGCCCATGAGGATTCTGGGTGCGGCCCATCAGGACTCAGGGTGCGGCCCATCAGGGGTCCGGGTGCGGCCCATCAGGGGTCTGGGTGCGACCCATGAGAATTCTGGGTGCGGCCCATGAGCGCTCTGGGTGCAGCCCATCAGGGCTCCGGGTGCGGCCCATGAGGATTCTGGGTGCTGTCCCACAAGACATTTAGTTGACTGATGCCCACATGCAGAGTTGCCACATTGGTTTTCACCCACGTAGCATTTTTTCCTACCGGAATGACTAAAGTGATGTGATCGTAAAGCAAAGACACATGAGGTTTGTGCATTGACTGTGAGAGCCATGCATTCCCTCTGCCTCCAATCTAAGCATAAATATTTATTTGGTTTTTGCCATTTGATGACAGTTTTATTAATATATAAATGCCTTAAGCATTTTCTCTAACTCCTTATGAAATATTTAATATGTATTCAATGTACCCAATCTTATTCATGGGGTCATGGTGAGTGAGCAAGTCTAATTTCAATGTTGGAGAAGGGCTACTCAGGCAGCCCATCACTGTGTCCATGTGGGATGATTTTCACAATAGGATATCAATAGAGAAAGAAACATTAGAACAATATAAGCCATATGACGGAAACAGCATCAACAGGTTTCTGATGCAGCTCTGACTCGGAAAATTGTAGCTTGCCAGGAGCTGTCGGACTGCGGTCACAGAGTCCCCGAATTACCTAACATTCCATTCTGATCCCCCACTGCTCTTCCTTTCAGATTCTGGTGGGAAAACAAAGGTGTTTTTACTGCCAGCCAGCAGCAGGCTCTGCAGCAAGTCTCACTCTCCAGGATAATCTGTGATAACACCAGAATTGAAGGACTCCCTCAGGATGCATTTGGGTTTAGACCATATCCGGAAGGGTACGTCAGGTGCACTCACATTCCACAGGTAGACCTGAGTGCCTGGAAGGAGAACACAGAAGGTATGGTATCCCGGGATGGAGTGATGTTTCTCTTGGTCTAATCTGTACTGAGTGATGCTGTGCTGCAAGAATAAGTGTGAGGGAGGGATTAGAGAATCCTCTCTGGGTAGAGAACCCTCTTCTCACACTGACAGGAAGAGTGTTGGGGGGTGGGGGGAACGTGACCAGGCAGCACCCTCTGCTGATCAGTTTAAATCTATTTCCATGTGCTTCAACATAAAACAGAAAGAAATCCCACAACACCAGCTTAAAGTCCAACATGTTTATTTGTAACAAACGCCCCAAGCTTTCGGAATAGGCGAGTGGCTGGGAGTTCTCAGCCACCTGACGAAGGGACAGCCCGTTCCGAAAGCTTGGGGTGTTTGCTACAAATAAACTTGAATGATGAGCATTATAGAAGAGCTGGTCTGCTCAGATTTGGCCAATTAGGCATCCAATGTTAGGAAGGATGACAAACCCTTGGAGAGGATGCAGAAAAGATTTACTAGATTGGTGTAAAGGACGTGAGCTTTCAGTTATACAGAAAGACAAGAGGAGCTGAGATTTCTCTGGCTAGAACAAAAAAAATTTGAAAGAATGTTTAATAGGGGTGTTCAAAATCCAAGAAGGTTTGACAGAGCAAATAAAGCAACTGTTTCTAGTGGTAGAAAAATCTATCACCACAGGCTACAGATTTAAAGCCAAAGATGGGACAAGCATGATTTTGACAGCAAGGGTTATTACAACCTGGAATGCATTGCTTGAAAGGCTGTTGAAATAGATGCAATAGCAATTTTCAGAACAGATTTAGACAAATACCTGAAGGAGAGAAAGTTGCAGAGATCTGGAGAAAGAGGAATGATTGGAATTAATCAGGTACCTTTCTTAAAGAGCTGGCACTAGTAATTTGGATTGAATGGCCTCCTTCTATACTGTAAGAAGCTATGATTCGACAAATAGTGATTAATCTTTTCATTCAAACCTTTTTGACATAAATTTTGCAAAGGTGTACTTGCCCCTTGAAACATATCTAAGTACTTTAGTCTCCTGGGAATTTCAAAACCTTTTTTAGGATCAGAAATGTGACATTGTGTTTGGACCCTAACTCTGGCTATTTATTATATGTATTTCCTTTACAGTGACCCCCTGCACCTCTGTCCCTATCGTCAACCACGCCCATTTCTCGATCTGTAACTCCTCGGTCAGGTATACCTGCAAGCCAGGATTCAAACTGGTGGGAGGGGATACGATAACCTGTTTAAGTAATGGACAGTGGAACTCTACATCACCGATCTGTACAGGTAAAACAGAAATGCAGTAACTTTGTAACACTGATAAAATGTTCATCTGTCTTTTGGTGATGCCAAATCGCATCACAAGCTTATTGAATAATTAGAAATCCATCTCTTTAATAAGAGAAACACAATACACACCAGCTAATGACCTTCACACAATTAATTGCTTCTAAAATTAATTCTAATTAATGAAACTTCTCCACCATGACCTCGCACTAAGATGCAGGTTCAATCAAAACAGACTAATGGGAAATGAATGAACAGCAAATCTTTTGCATTCTAATTTTATTTATTAAATGTTGGTTTAGCCTCCTGCTTCTTAAGATGGTGGGAGGAATTTTGCCTTTCCTTTTGGCAAAATGTCATCTTGGGCAGATAACATGGAGAATAGTTAATGGGTGGGTGGGGGCGGTGGGGGGGGAGGGGATTGGGCATTGAATGGGACTGGGTGAGTTCCACTCTGTGAGTGCACATATTGCAAGTCTCAAGACTAATTCTGATGGTGACTGTCTCAAGATATTATAATTATAAATTATAATTATAAATATGCTTAAGGCATATTTCCCTCTGACTGATGTTTCTAGTACAGAATTTTAAATCATGTTTCCAATTTTACAAGACAGCGGGCCAGAGGGATTCATCGTGAAAGTATTTACACAGTGACTGCAACAGCTCCTCCCCCACTGTCCATTCATTCTAACGTTTGATTTTATGCTGCAGATGTTGCAACAAATGAAATATGATTCTTCACTGCTTGGACCTGAAAATAAGATCTTTTGATATGAATGCAAGGCTGTCAGGACCCACACTTCCATTGTAATTTAGCACTACCCAGGTTTAAAGGTCAAGATCCCACATGCAACCTAGAACCAAACCACATCACCATCTGAGCACCAGATGCAACTTCCATCCAAACATTGCTGGTGTTCAGAGGCATTTTGGTGAGATTTTTGTTTATAGACTGGAAAATTGTGGAATGAATTGATGTGCTCACTGATGCCATGAGTGGAGAATCATTCTCCATCCAATATGCTGATTACACTTGACTACTGCTCTGAGATGCAATGTAACCCTGTTTCAGAATTAACAATAAAAGTGTCTGAAGCCATTATGTCAGTGCTGTTTGTTTGAAGTGCAGAATTTCTATTTGTGTCAGCTTATTGGTGTGTAAATGCAATTATTCTGTAAACACATCCAAAGCTCTGCTGTCCATGCCCTTACTTGTATCAAGTTCCATTCACATATCAGTCCTGAGATCAGTAGCTTGCATTTGTTCCTGATTGAATGAACATTTTTTAAAAATTCATTTGTGGGACGTGGGTGTCGCTGGCTAGCCAGCATTTATTGCCCATCCCTAGTTCCCTAAAGGCAGTTGAGAGTCAACCACATTGCTGTGGCTCTGGTGTCATATGTAGGCCAAACCAGGTAAGGATGACAGATTTCCTTCCCTAAAGGACATTGGTGAACCAGATGAGTTTTTACCACAATCAGTATCATCAGTAGATTGTTAATTCTAGCTTTTTTCTATTGAATTCAAATTCCACCATCTGCCATGGCGGGATTCGAACCCAGGTCCCCAGAACATTAGTTGAGTTTCTGGATTAATAGTCTAGCAATAATACCGCTATTCGCCTCCCCAGACCCAAAAACTCTTATTCTTGGTTCCAAATTCCTCCATTGCCTCATCTTGCCCCATCCCCATAATCAGGCCTTTTGGCTCAGTGGTGCTTAATAACACTGATGGGGTGGATTCAGTTCAAGCAGAGGTAGTTCTTGGGGCTGCCTCATCTACTTGCCCCACTGTAATATCATGGAATCATTGAGTTGCAATTAGCAACCCTAGTATAACAAGCATGCTGCAGGAAGAGAGAGAGAGATCTCTGTCGTCTCCTTATCTGAGGAAGGATGTCCTTGCAATATAACGAGTACAACAAAGATTTACCAGGCTGATTCCTGGAATGGCAGGCCTGTCATATGAGAAGAAATTGGTTTGGATTATATTCATTTGAATTTAGAAGATTGAGAGGGAATCTCATTGAAACTCATAAAATTCTAACAGGGTTAGACAGGGTAGATTCAGAAAGAATGTTCCTGATGGTGGGGGAGTCCAGAGCTAGGGGTCGTAGTTTGAGGATAAGGAGTAAACCTTTCAGAACTGAGATGAGGAGAAATTTCTTCACCCAGAGGGTGGTGAATGTGTGGAATTCACTCCCACAGAAAGTAGTTGAGGTCAAAACATCGTCTGATTTCAGGAAGAAATTAGATGTAGCTCTTGGGGCTAAAAGAATCAAGGGATATGGGGGTAAGGAGATTCAGGATATTGAATTCAATCAGCCATGATCAAAATGAATGGTGGAGTAAGCTCGAAGGGCCAAACGGCTATTCCTGTTTCTAGTTTCTGTCTCATCCAGCTCTGCAACCCGCTGAGCGTTCTGCACTTATCCAATTCTACCCTGTTGAAAATTGCACAAAACATGCCTTGAATCTATACCTGTTGCCTTTTCAGAAGATATACTTCCCAAATATCACTCAGTATATCTTGAAATAACTTCAAAGACTTTACATCACATGTTCTGGACAATAGTTACTCTGGACTGTTTCTAGGATTTATAGGTGTTTGATTTGTAGATTCAAATTGTCTTTAGGAATCAATTTCATTGCTCCGCTATTGGTGGCTGTGCCTTCAGCAGCCAAGGTCCCTCCATAAATCTCTCTGTCTCACTGGGGTGGGTTTTCCCATTCTGCCCACCGTGGGTGAGGGGCAGACCATGGAAAGGTTCATTGACCTCGGGTGGGATTTTCTGGCTTCGGGGCGAGCACAGCAAGAAAATCCCACCCAGTATCTTTCTTTCATCCTTACCGCTACTCTTAAAGCATATCTCTTTAATCAAGCTTTTGACCACCTGGCCCAATATGTATCTCAGCGTCACATATTGTTTTATGATGTCCTGTGAAGGATCCTATTATGTTAATGGTGTTATATGAATGCAAATTGTTGTAGCAAGAAAGAGTGGAAGAGCTAGAAAGGTACAAAATGAGTATCATTTTATGATTGTAATAATGTTTGGCATATACTGATAAAAATAGTTTTCAATATCTGACCAATACCATTAGCTTTGAGGCGATGGCCTAGTGGTATTATAGCTAAACTATTCATCCAGAAACTCAGCTCATGTTCTGGGGACCCGCATTCGAATCCTGCCATGGCAGATGGTGGAATTTGAATTTAATAAAAAAAATTATCTGGAATTAAGAATCTACTGACGACCATGAAAGCATTAGCCGATTGTCGGAAAATCCTATCTGGTTCACTAATGTTCTTTAGGGAAGGAAATCTTCCATCCTTATCTGATCTGGCCTGTATGTGACTCCAGAGACAGAGCAATGTATCCCAAAAATGAATTTTACAAATGGCGATCCTGATTCTTATGCACTGCCTTCTAATGATAGACCTGGCTAAACAGTCATCTTTTCAAAGCTAAATATTACATGTTAATGTTTGTGTGCACACCGATGTGGCTCAGATGCAATAAAGCCATTAGTTATTCAGACACAGCAAATCTTCTGCCCACTTTCCCTGTCCAACAGCAGAAAAAACCCTTACTTGTCTCTGTCTCTGTTCACTCAGCATTTCAGATCAATGGAGATGATTTTCCATGTGATTCTCCCTTTCCTCTACCATAATTCAAGTGAAATTCCTGCCAAAGCTTTGGTATAAATATCATTCTACTTTTCTGCCTATGCCTATGGCAATTCTGCCCCGGGGATCTCCAGGGTGGTCATGCAACAGGCCATGACACACTGGTAGAATTCTGGACTGCTGATGCTCCTTTGAAAGGGAATATGTTTTGTAGTGAATATTTCTGCTTTCCCTCACGTCCCCCGAGAAGCTCACCTTTTATTACTCTCGATTCTATTGAGACCAGGCAGTGAATTGGCTCTACAGTCTCAGTTAAGGTGACCTCCATTTCTTTCAGAGTTGCTATGTGTGGAGCTAGTCTGCATACATACAGACATGCCATTCAGGACAATGAGCTAGGGGCCTTTGGGGTCAGGATGGCAAGTGATCAATCCGCCTGGAAAAAGAAATGCCTTACATTTCGCCAAAAGAACCTCAGAGTCTCACTCTTTTCCCTTATTTACTATTTGGAACTTAAATTCCTGACACTCAGGATGATCCTTCTGCTGTCCTTGTTATCATCTTAGTGGCAGTAAAAATTGACCCAATTACTGCATGCCTACAACTGCACTCAGTGCTCTAGCAATAATATTTCCTCTTTAGATATATACTGTCTCTCTGCCAATATAATTAAATAACCTTTTTTTTTTGGTTTCAGTCAAATACAATGCTGAACGTTTCATGGATTTACTAAATTATTAAAGAATGGAAAATGCTTCAACAACAATCCCTGGGCTACCACCTCTCCATTCCAGCCTAAAAATTTAATTGTTGGTTCCATCTGTTCCAAGTTCTTACATCAGTGATTTATCTAGTACCAGAATCCTATTATCCAGCTCCCCCGTAGCTATTAATCAATCATCAATGGGAAGCCTTGTCAAAATGCTTCCAGAACTCCAAAAAGTGTACAATCAAGTGGAACTCTTTGTCCATGCCAGTAATATCTTTGAAAGGTTCCAGCTAGTTAAATAACTGTGAGATTGCTCCCTTTCCTGAATCCATGCTCAGTTGCCCTTGCAGAAGTTATATTCCCCAAATGTCACCCGATATATCTTAAAATAAGTTCAAAGGCTTTACATTGCATGTTCTGTTCTTCCTGGGCTGTTCTTCGGATTTGTGGGTGTTTTAATTTGTAGATTGAAATTGATGTAGGAGTCAATTTAATTTCTGATGAAGGTCAAGTAATTTAATTTTCTCAGGGAATTCAAAATTACTAGTGTTCAACTCATCAGCAAACAGGACTGAGTCAGATATAAATAATATCCCAACATTAATACTCGTAGCATTAATAAACTTCTTTTTACCAAATTGTTGATCATCTTTAGTTCAGGTTTCAATCAAGTTTCACATTCTGTGACTGACATTGAAACTCACAGAATATTGAAATACCCGGACAGAGTGGATGTGGGGAAGATGTTTGCATTCGTAGGGGAGATTAGGATCCGAGGGCACAGCCTCAGAGGAATAGGACGACCCTTTAGAATTGAGAAGAGGAGGAATTTCTTCAGCCAGAGAATGATGAATCTATGGAATACAATGCCACAGAAAACTTTGCAGGCCAGGTCATTGAGCGCATTTAAGACCAAGATAGATAGGTTCTTGCTAAAGGGATCAAGGGTTACGGGGAAAAAGTGGGAGAATGGGAACGAGAAACCTATCAGCCATGACTGGTAGACAGAGCAGACTTGATGGGCCGAATGCTCTTAAACCTTATGGTCTTGTAACATTCAAATGCCGTGAAATTGAAAGAAATGTTTATTTATTGAGATCACATCTTAAAGTCTATGCAAGTTTGTTTCCTCGTAGAAGTCTTGCAGATTAAATGAAAAGTATATTTAATGGCTGTTTTTAATTCATTCTTTTTTAAAACATCTGTCAAGCATGTATTTCTTGTTGTGCTCCTCTGCCTTTACCTAATTATCTTACTGGCAAAAAGAAAATCCATCAGGTTTAGCTTGAATGTAGCAATGTGATGACGTGACATTTACTAGCTTTCAGATTACACAGGAGAGTATAGTAGTCATCCACTCTATTATATTGTAATAAAGGATAATTATAGGTTCCATTGTGTACGATTCCACTCACAATGTTTATGTAGGTACCGATTTGAACTCATAGACTTGTAGAATTGGGCTCTTGTGGAATCCGCCTTTTTTTTCTGCGAGAGTTAAACAAAAATATTGGGAGAATGCCAGAATCTGATCTTTGTATAATTATCTCCTTTGTTACTTACACATACGGTTAAGTCCTTTTCTGCTGTTCTTGGGTGTTTGCCAGTTGAGTGACTAGTGCGAGAGTGAAGAGTTTGTACGGTGTAGATGTGGTATCTCAAAATTCAGGGGATGGAGGAGAAAAGGGTACAAGAGAGGGAATGTTTTTTCACTGTCAGAGCGAGTAAAGTTCAGTGCTGGTATAATCACCATGCATTTGGTTAATGTCAGACAGAAAGAACTGCATCGGACACTATTTGGTTGCCGCTACTTTATTTTACTGATTCGACACAAGCAAAGATAATCACAGCAAAAGATGTGCCAGTGTTGTTCTGATTCGAGTATTGGAGCATTAGCTTGGAACAACTTGAAATAGCACACCATAACAGTTTACTGAATTACAATGATGAATGTGATTGGTGAAAAGATCTTACATTTATTGCAATCTCCTGGACATCACACTGAATTGAATTTGCAGTCATTTATTATGAAGCAGCCAATTTGTTCAGAACCAATTATCACCATCAGCAGATGAATTTATGTCAGTTGGATTCTATGGTTGTAATGATGGCAAAATTGTCAGTTTAACATGTAATTATCCATATGAAAACATATCTGAAAATGTAGCATTTCTGGTTACTGTATTCACGGAGTGCGATGTCCAGAAAGTCCAAAACTACAGTTGGATTGTAGTTGAGTTTTCTGCTTCAAGATTCACAAATAGGTCACAAACCATATGCGGCCGACCAAGGTTCTGAGTAGGCCCACGGGACATTTTGTTGACTGTTGCCCACGCGCAGGGTTGCCACATTCCGCTGCTTCCTGGTATGACTAAAGTGATGTACACATAAAGCAAGTACAAAGACCGTAGAGAATGCAAAGTCTCACTCCAAACACTGCACCAGGGTTGGTAACACACATTGACTGTATTTTTATATTTACATCAAAGAATGATAAACTTCATCCCCTTTATCCAGTGCTCACCTTCTCTTACTGCATTACCACAGTTATGTAGCACCATATCCTGAACCAAACAGGTTACTGTCCTTGAGAAAATCTGAATCACCTGCATCTTCTTTGCATTCCGCTGATCCAGATTCACTTTTACCTCCTTTTGAGCCAGTTATTCCCTCCAAGCTTCCAGAATCTTCTGAAAATATTATTTAATATGTTAGTGTACACAACCCTCAAATCTGCTACATAAGAACATAAGAACATAAGAAATAGGAGCAGGAGTAGGCCATCTGGCCCTTCGAGCCTGCCCCGCCATTCAATAAGATCATGGCTGATCTGTCGTGGCTCAGTTCCACTTTCCCGCCCTCTCCCCATAACCCTTAATCCCCTCTCTTATCAAAAACCCATCAACCCGCTTCTTAAAAATATTTAGCGAGGCAGCCTCCACCACTTCAACGGGCAGAGAATTCCAGAGATTCACCACCCTTTGAGTGAAGAAGTTCCTCCTCAACTCCGTTCTGAACCGCCCCCCCTTTATCTTGAGGCTGTGCCCCCTAGTCCTACTGTCTTTTTTGAGCGGGAAGAGTCTTTCCACCTCTATCCTATCCATCCCATTCATCATCTTATACGTCTCAATGAGATCTCCCCTCATTCTTCTAAACTCTAACGAGTACAAGCCTAGTTTATTCAGCCTCTCCTCATAGCTCAACCCCCTCAACTCCGGTATCAGCCTAGTAAACCTCCTCTGCACTCCCTCCAGGGCCAAAATATCCTTGCGCAGGTGCGGCGCCCAAAACTGCACACAGTACTCCAGCTGCGGCCTCACCAATGCCCTATACAGCTGCAGCAAGACCTCCCTACTTTTATATTCAATCCCCCTCGCTATGAAGGCCAGCATCCCATTCGCCTTCCTGACCACCTGCTGCACTTGCAGGCTGGGTTTTTGCGACTCATGCACAAGGACCCCGAGGTCCCTCTGCACCGTCGCCTGCTGCAGTTTTTCGCCACGTAAGTAATAGTCCTTCCTACCATTCTTCCTACCAAAGTGGACCACCTCACACTTGCCAACATTAAATTCCATTTGCCATTTCCTGGCCCATTCGCCCAGCCTATCTAGATCCTTCTGCAGACTCTTCACACCCTCCGCACAATTTGCCTTTCCCCCAATCTTGGTGTCATCAGCAAATTTCGACACCCTACACTCGGTTCCCTCCTCCAGATCATCTATATAAATGGTAAATAGCTGAGGCCCCAGCACCGACCCCTGGGGCACCCCACTAGTCACCAACCGCCAATCCGAATAGCACCCATTGACCCCCACTCTCTGCCTCCTATTTGACAACCAATCCTCTATCCACGCTAACACCCTACCCCCAACTCCATGTCCCCTGACCTTCTGCAGTAACCTCTTGTGAGGTACCTTATCAAACGCCTTCTGAAAATCCAGAAAGACCACATCCACCGGCTCTCCTCTATCCACCGCCCTAGACACATCCTCATAGAACTCCAGTAAATTTGTCAGACACGACTTCCCTTTAATGAAACCGTGTTGCGTCTGCCCTATCAAGCAATTCCCTTCAAGATGCCTCGCAATTTCCTCCTTAATGACGGATTCTAACATTTTACCTACCACAGACGTTAAACTAACCGGCCTGTAATTCCCCGCCTTTTGCCTGGCACCCTTCTTAAACAACGGCGTACATTTTACGCATCTAATCTGATCAGCGCAACTTGTGGGCTGAAGGCCCTGTTTTGTGCTGTAGTTTTCTATGTTCTATTAGGTAGGCCTAGTAGGTAGGGATATGATCAGTGCAACTTGTGGGCCGAAGGGCCTGTTTTGTCCTGTAGTTTTCTCTGTTCTCTTGAAGCAAATGAACATGCAATACTGTAGATGCTGGAAATCTGAAATAATCCAAAAATATCTGGAAATTCTCTTTCTGTGCTTCCGGTAAGGATTCTAATCCATCACCCAGCTTCCCTGTCTCATCGACTCTGATAATTCTGATGAAAGTGTTATTACTTCAATGTTTTTGAGGATATTGCATTGGTCTGTGGAAATTTTGTGTGTGTGTGTGTGTGTGTGTGTGTGTGTGTAACTAATTAAGTTGGGGACTGAGCATCAATGGAATCGAGATCATCAAAGGGACTAGGTGTGAAAAGCAAGTGCTTGAAGTGAATGGGCCAAGCTGACATCCTTCCAACACAAACATGACATTGGTAGAAACATGCACTCGGAGATAAGTGAGAATTTTGATTTTAGCTGTTGAATTTCAAAGGGAACCAAGACAGGATTTACAATTTAAGGAAAGATCATAAGTAAACATATGAAAGATTTTTATATTTTGTACACAGTTAAGTCGTCTACCCACAAAGACAAAAGTTGAAAGATGTGTGGGTTAGGTTGACTGGCCATGCTAAAATTGCCCCTTGGTGTCCTGAGATGCTTTGGTTAAAGGGATTAGCAGGTAAAATATGTAGGGATATGGGGATAGGGCCTAGGCGGGATTGTGGTTGGTGCAGACTCAGTGGGGCGAAGGGCCTCTTTCTGCTATGTAGGGTTCTACGGTTCTAAGTTCAGAGAGATGCTGCTAACAATGGTTTTAAAGATGAAAGAGGAAAAACATATTTAAGGAAAGGTTTGGGGGGAATGACCTTGTAAGATTCTGCAGTGTTCTATGCTGGAACAGAACTGTCAAAAGGAGCAAAGTGAAGCAGTCTTCAGCCACTCTGCAGAGAAGTGTCCATTTGTTCCCGGCAGCAGAGTTTTGTTTAAAGCGTTATATTTCCATATTTGAGTATCTCGAAAACCTGGAGGTGGATTTTTGTGATATGAGTTTGGAAACACTGCTGTGACAATCATCTGGGGGGAATTTGCGAAAAAATCCACAGCAGGTTGATTGACTGGCATTGTTATTTGGTTTCAGAGTGGGGTGCATTTCTTGAAATCTGTATACCTTTGTGAAGAACAGGGGGATCGAAGGAATATTGTATAATAATGTTCATGTTTAATAATTTTTTTTGTTGTTAAAAACTTATTAAGAGTCTTGTGACTCTGTTCCTCCATATTTTCTAAAAGAATATTACGATCTTCTGAGCCAGGATTCCATTCTGGGACCTTCCTGTTCAGTAATAACACCAACGTATAAGATGATGAATGGGATGGATAGGATAGAGGTGGAGAGACTCTTCCCGCTCAGAAAGGACAGTAGGACTAGGGGGCACAGCCTCAAGATAAAGGGGGGGTGGTTTAGAACGGAGTTGAGGAGGAACTTCTTCACTCAAAGGGTGGTGAATCTCTGGAATTCTCTGCCCGTTGAAGTGGTGGAGGCTGCCTCGCTAAATATTTTTAAGACGCGGGTTGATGGGTTCTTGATAAGAGAGGGGATTAAGGGTTATGGGGAGAGGGCGGGAATGTGGAACTGAGCAGCGACAGATCAGCCATGATCTTATTGAATGGTGGGGCAGGCTCGAAGGGCTAGATGGCCTACTCCTGCTCCTATTTCTTATGTTCTTATGTTCTTATGAATCAAAGGTAGAGGAGCAGAAATATATTTCCAAGTTTGGAGGGGTGCTGTAACTCCGAGTCCTTCATTGATCCTAGGCTTGGAAGATGCTGTCAAAGGAGAGTTGACAAACTGTTGCAGTTCATCCTGTAGCTGGTACACACTGCTGCCATTAAGTTTTGGTGGTGAATGTTAAAGGTGGTCATTGGGGTGCTGATCAAGTGGGTTGTTTTGTCCTGGATGTTGTTAAGTTTCTTGAGTGTTATTTTAACCATATTTATCCAAGCAAGTGGCAAGTATTCCATCACACTCCTTTGCAGATGATGGACAGACTCTGGGGAGTTAGGAGGTGAGTCACTAGCTGAGGAATTCCTAGCCTTTGTCCTGCTCTTGTAGCCACAGTATTTATATAGCTGGTTCAGTTAGGATTCTGGTCAATGGCAACCTCCAGGATTCTAGTGGGAAGTTTACTGATTGTAGTATCATTCACCATGACAGCATGGTGGCACAGTGGTTAGCACTGCTGCCTCACAGCGCCAGGGACCCGGGTTCAACTATGTCTGTGTATAGTTTGCACATTCTCCCCATGTCTGATTAGGTTTCCCCTGAGTGCTCTGGTACAGCTAGGTGGATTTTGGCTCTTACCTGTACAGTTAGGTCATTTTAGACTCTTACCAGGACAGCTAGGTGGATTCAGACTCTTATCTGTACAGCTAGGTGAATTCAGACTCTTACCTGTACAGCGAGGAGGTGCAGAGTTCCACTGTCTGCCACTCAGACATTTTATTTCATCCCTTCCCTCCAGTTTGAATCCGGACTTGCAGGTGTACCTGACCGAAGATTTACAGATTGAGAAATGGGCATGAGCGACAATGGGAATAGAGCCACAGGGAGTCGCTGTAAAAATAATAAACAGAAGCTGTCAGGAGAGGTGGGTGTAGATGTTCAGGAAATATTTGAGCAAGTGTCAGTAAAACAATAGTGTATTTCTCCTGCCTTCAGGTTATGGGCATTGCTTCTTTGTAATAAAAATCCCTGTTGCATCCTTCAATCACCAGTTGTAAGAGATGCTGAAGTTAAGGAATTAATTCTTCCAATTTAAACATCTCAATGCTACAGCTTTAGGGATTTTATTTTACTAACACATTAGTTTATATAAATTTTCTTTCTTAATTACATGTTGAAAATTGTATTGACTGTACAATATTCTCCATATAGTGCAAGTGTCTGCCTGAATCTGAACATCTGGACCCCCCTCTCCCCCTGGGGCCTTTGCTAACCTGTGTGCCTCCGACTGGCTCTGGTCACACACCACACCTGGTACACACCAGGTGCTTGCTGTAGCGAACCTGTTGTGATACGTCAGTGTGAATGGACAGTCCAAGGTTAGGGGTGGTGGCTGCGGGGGTGGGGAGTGGGAGGGAGGGGATCAGATCAGGCATAAATGCTGGATATGCATATGTAAGCAGATGTAAAGGTGGATCTGATTTTTAAAGTGAGGGAGGCGGGGACAATCGGGTGGGAAAATCCCGCTGGTGTAAAAGCCATTTTGGACTTCCTAATCGAGTCTCCGCTCTCTTTGCCATTCTTGCCTGCTCGAAACGAGTAGAAGGTGGGTGGAATCCCCTCTAAGTCCAGGAACTGGAGACCTGGTAAGTTTGAGTAGTCCTGGAGCAGGGAGGGTAGGGAAGCATTGAGGGGATGTGAGGGAAGTCATCGGAGTCTCAGCAGAGAAGCCAGAGATGGATATCTGGAGGCCAGTGGATCTTAAGTTGGGCAGAGGGAAGCAGTGCCCAACTTCAGAAATGGACTCCTGTTGAAGGTGCTTCCCCCTTTCCACCTGAGATGTACCATTGTTGTATTTTGACCTTCTCCCACAGAGGTTCAATCTTCCCGCCAACCTACAAATTGAGGCTGGGCAGGAAACAACTCTTAAGTGGCCATTAATTGTGCAAGGGTGAGCTTCCTGTCTAAGGCTATGACCATCCCAATGTAAATACAATGTGTGGTTGGGATGAGCAGGAACCTGGAGGGAATTCTGTCACTTCAAATTCACACTCCTCCCCTTCTCCCCACCTAAAAATGGGGGAGCGTAGAATTCTGCCCAGTATCTTTTAAACTCATTCTCACCACCTTCCTACTCCATCACTCACATGTTCAGTTTTACGACAAACATAATGAAACCTTACATCAGAATTCTAGGAAAGGCCCAACAGAAACATACCATTAGTCTTCTCTTTCCAGGCACTAAGATCTAGGCGTGAAATGTGATTGCATCCGACATATCCTTTTGGGTACAACCTGTACCTAAACACATCCTGAGGGAGTTCTTTGATCCTGGTGTTATCGCAGATTAACCTGGAGATTGAGGTTTGCCAAAGGGCCTGTTGCTGGCTGGCAGTAAAAACCCCCTCATTTTCCCACCAGAATCTGAAGCACAAAGAGCAAGACAAATGATTATTCAGCAGGATGGTTTACATTCATTTCTCAACCAGTCCCAGCAAAAAAGGTAACTGGACATTGTTACTTGAGGCATTTTATTGGGCAAAATCACCAATTCAACAACAGTAGCTATACAATGTAATTCGTCTGTGCGAAGTATATCTGAGAGACACGGAAGGTAATATATCAATTAAACATCTCTCTTGCTCTTTTCTTGCAGCTAATGCCTACTAGCAATGATGGTCAATGACAACTAACCTCAGCTACCATTAACGCATGAGCTGAAAGGACATTGGGACTTTCCAGCCTAGTCATATTGCGACCTGCCATGCTAGAATTGGGGGCTCAGTTATAAGTCAATTGATTTTAGATGGGACCAGACAAGCCTGCTGGTGTATGGGGCTGGAACATTCTGCCCATTATGTGGGAATTACGTAAATAATGTATTCAGATATGAGAAGATTCCTTTAATAGTTAAAATAGTTTAGTATGTCAATTTATTCTGGTTGAGAATAAAGTGAGTAAATTAACCCAGCTATTCTGATGTATTTCTTTCCAGAAAGCATCCTTTCTGGATGTATCATGGCTTAGAACAACAAAGAAAAGACCAGCACAGGAACAGGCCCTTCAGCCCTCCAAGCCTGTGCCAATCATGATGCCCCAACTAAACTAAAGAAAAAACCTTCAACGCTAATTTGTTCCATATCTGTTAGAGGGATTTAGGATGATCTGTTACTAAAAAGACTAATAAATTGGGGTAGACTAATTTAGAAATAAATATAGTATAGGAAAAGCACAAAATGCCAGGAGTTACAAAGGTACTGTTTTGCATAAAAACACATATAACCATTGTGAGAGAAGTTAAACATGTGTTTTATATATTCTGTATTAAAATATACACCTTGGCCAACTACAGACTGCCCCAAAACATAATGGGATAAAAGCTGAATACGATGAACCACATTCTTTAAGAACGATACAGCCACACAGCACGGTTTTTATCAGGATGAGTTATAGCCAGTATAACTTGCCAGACAGTAAAATGACTAAAGGAATACAATTCTTTTCAGTAAAGGCAGTGGAAAGAGAACTTGTGAACTCAGTGAACTTACATAGTGAGTTTCTAAAAGACAGTGGGAAACAACTTTCCAGTATAACGTAGTGGTTTGCCAGGAAATAGTGGGTGAAAACTTCTGGACTTTACGGATCTGTGTACTCTCATGTTGCCAGAAGGTGGAATGTTATTGGCCAAGGTAAATAACTTAAACTAAAATGATTGGCTCATCAGGTTAGGATGAACAGAGTAGGAGGGTGGATGATTTCCGAGAAAACTATGAATGTACTACCGATAGAAATGTAATTTAGAAATATTTGGGCCACCCCAAACTATTCTCCTACATATGAGGACCAGGCCAGGGCAATAAAGTATGTCTTCAACCAGAATTACTGTCCCTGTGAGTTTACTGTATTTGCTAAGCTGGAATTAATAAAGAGAAATCCTTCACATGAAATCCAGAAAAACTCTGACAGTATCCCCCTATTCCCTCCCTATTCATGTACCTTTCCAGATGCCTCTTAATGTTGCTAATGTGCCTGCTTCCACCACCCCCTCTGACAGGCACCTACCACTCTCTGCGTGAAAAACTTCCCCCACACATCTCCATTAAACTTCTTCCCTCTCACTTTGAATCTCTGACCCTCTGTAATTGAAAGTTTAGCATGGCTGCTGTTCTGACCAAGACAGCAAGAAGCTACAAAGAGTTGTGAAGGTAGCCCAATCCATCATGCAAACCACCCTCCCATCCATTGACTCCGTCTACACTTCACACTGCCTTGGAAAAGCAGCCAGCGTAATTAAGGACACCATGCACCCTGGACATACTCTCTTCCACCTTCTTCCATCAGGAAAAAGATACAGAAGTCTGAGGTCTCGTACGAATGACTCAAGAACAGCTTCTTCCCTGCTGCCATCAGACTTCTGAATGGACCTACTTCGCACTAAATTGATCTTTCTCTACAGCCTGGGTATAATTGTAACACTATATTCTGCACCCTCTCCTTTTCTTATGTAGTCTGTGAACAGTATGTTTTATCTGTGTAGCATGCAAGAAACAATATCTTTCACTGAATCCCAATACATATGACAATAATAAATCAAATCACATCAAATGTTCCTCTGGTAAGTTTGGTGTGAGCATGCAGGGTCAGTAACAAACTCAGGTACGGCCTGAATATATTCATTGGGATTGTATTGGTTTTGTGAGAGTTGGAATTCCAGCTACCACAATAAGGCCTTAGTGCATCAAGCAGGGAGAGCTGGACGAAGAGATTCTTAAGTCAGGAGCTAACATCCTCCACCTATCAAGTGGGACCTGGATCAGTGTGGATACACTACTTTTCCAGAGCTTATGAGGGTAACTCCAGGTGAGCCTCAGGCTGGACCAGAGGTCTGCATGTATCACTGGTTGTGTAGAATACATTTTTCACCACAGTGGCTTTTTTCAACCATTCCCATAGCATAGTGACCATAAGCCACAGCTTTCTGATCTGAGAGAGAATGGAGAGGTGAAGCTAACCTTTCCCTCAGGTCAACAATCAACTGCTTGCATTTCTGCCTCTTTGCATGTCATAGTGTTGTACAGCGCAGAAAAGGCCCTTCAACCTATTGAGTCTGCACCGGTGACAACGACCACTAAAGTTTGTGATAATCACATTTTCCAACACTTGTCCCATATCATTGAATTTTATAATGATTCAAGTACTTGTCCAAGTACTTTTATAAAGATTGTAAGGTTGGGATATTGCAAATATTCATGAACACTATAAGGCATATGGGTTAAACATCAAATGATAATTGTGGTGACAATAATTATGGAAATGACACTAATTCTGGAAGCTAAAGTTGAAAGATTGTTCTAAAAGTTTATTAGTGCAAGGGAGCTGGAGATAGTGGTGATGGAGGGTGTGATGAGTGAGGTGAGTATTGGAGGAGATCGAAGGGTGGATGCTAGATTTTTGTTCCATGTTTTTATTTATAACTGAGAAGCAGAATTTAGACTTTTGGAGACAAATCTGTTGAAGGAAGAATACAATAACGTGATATAAAATGGGTCACCTTGATGCTCTTAATACTTCTGTTACCTGTCTCCATCTCTCAGGTTCTTGAATTGCTGCCCTATCAAGCAGGCAAACAAAGGGCCCACCCTACCACCTTCCACAAAGGGTTCGGAGATCCCCCCGACCCACACATCGATGTTGTCTGGAGTTCCATACAACTTGAGGAGATTCGTTGCTAGGTCCATACTGTTAAGGACGAGGGAAAGGTCCAAAATATTTTGGGGCTCAGAAAGTCGACAGAACCTTCGCCAAGCATTGTAACCTAGATTCAGAATGGGGAGGTGGGGGTTACTTTTCTGTTTATGATTTTGAGCAGTAAACAAAATGATAAAGTTAGCACAAGAAAAACATTTCAAAGCCTGCAATTTGAGGGTTTCATGATTTTCAAATTGAACCTATTTATCATAAAACCCCTACAGGCAGAAAGAGGCCATTTGGCCCATTGAGTCTGCACCAACCACAATCTCACCCAGGTCCTATTCCTGTAACCCCACCTATTTACCCTGTTAATCTCCCTGACAGTAGGGTCAATTTAGCATGGCCAATCCACCTAACCTGCCCATCTTTAGAGTGTGGGAGGAAAATGGAGCACCTGGAGGAAATCCACACAGATATGGGCAGATTGAGCAAATTCCACACAGACAGTGACCGAAGCCAGGATTGAACTCTGGTTCCTGGCGCTGTGAGGCAGCAGTGCTTGCCACTGTGCTGCCCCTATTTAATCTCGTTCTTAGTGTAATACATGAGCTAATTCATCAAATATAGACTGTCTTTGTAGGAATCAACAATCAGAATGTGCAACAGGGCATAAAATTACAACCAACTGCACTTGAGACTAAAAGACCTGAATGAGTGAATCTGATTGCAGATTATGTTACCTGGAAGCCCGTGGTCTCGGGACCGCTGTATGTTGATGGCAGACAGGTCCAAGGCTATATGATTCTGTGTGGCAAACAGCTTCTCACGCAGTTCATCTGGCATCATGGAGTTTTGGGTCTGCAGTTTGCAAGGGTAACCAAGCAAGCCCCGAAAGACTGGATCAACTCCACCTAAAAAATAAAACGCTTCTTTTTCAATGTTAATTCACTCTTGATTTTTCTTTGCAGTTGAACGATTGCACGTTTGTGTGTGTTTCTCATACTTGACATCTTAGTAACTCTCTGCTGTAACCTATGGCTTGATGAAGTAGTGCAATTGTTCAGAGACATAGGCAGGGTGAGTAATCAGATGCTACTCCCCAGGGCAGAAGTGTCAATTACAAGGGGGCAGAGGTTCAAGGTGAAAGGGGGAAAGTTTAAGGGAGATGTGTGGGTGAAGTTTTTCACGCAGAGAGTGGTGGGTGCTGGGAATGCATTGCCAGAGGAGGTGAAAGCAGGCACATTAGCAACTTTTAAGAGGCATCTGGATAGTTACATGAATTGGGAGGGAATAGAAGGGTATGGACCAAGTAAGGGCAGAAGGTTTTATTAGTTTAGTTAGGGCATCATGGTTGGCACGGGCTTGGAGGTTCAGAGAGCCCTTTCCTGTGCAGTACTTTTCTTTGTTCTCTGTTCTAATACTAACCAGAATTACTAATCAGACTGACCTGTCCTATGTCTGACTTGGGACAGCTTGATAGGTCACTGTAGATTCACTGCATGTTACTTTATACATGAAGTAAATGTGTGGAGTAAAAAGGGAGTAACACTAAGAGATAAAGATAAAATAAGCAATCACAAGCGACTAGTGAGAGGGGGAATAGATCCTCATTGTTCTATTGATTTTAGTGGGATGAAAATGGGGTAGATCGTACAATGGATGGGTGTTCCACTCTCTCAGATTACTGTCAAAGTGATAAAGATTAAAAAAAGCTACCCCCAATGAGTTACTGTATTAAGCAGAGAACGGCCGCTCCTGATTCAGTGTGGATAAACGGGAGGTGATATGATCTGGAGAGATTCAAGCAAGAATGTATACCCATAGACTCAATGGAAGGACCTTGAAGAACATGGATGAATATAACATAACAGGCAGTAAAATTTAATTCCTTGAAGGTGAGTGGACGTCACAAGAGCCGTAAACAAAAATTGTCTGCATTTTGGGCTTTGATAATTAAATGCATAGAATTCAAGAGGAATTTGCACAAAGAATTGGGTATTAATACCATGGGGAGAGGGGGAACATGGGAGAGGGGAAACGTGGGGAGAGGGGGAACACGGGAGAGGGAAACGTGGGGAGAGGGGGAACACGGGAGAGGGAAACGTGGGGAGACAGGGAACACGGGAGAGGGGGAACGTGGGAGAGGGGGAACATGGGGGAGGGGGAACGTGGGAGAAGGAGAACGTGGGAGAGGGGGAACGTGGGAGAAGGAGAACGTGGGAGAAGGAGAACGTGGGAGAGGGGAAATGTGGGAGAGGGGAAATGTGGGAGAGGGGGAACGTGCGAGAGGGGGAACGTGGGAGAGGGGGAACGTGGGAGAGGGGGAACGTGGGAGAGGGGGAACGTGGGAGAGGGGGAACGTGGGAGAGGGGGAACGTGGGAGAGGGGGAACGTGGGAGAGGGGAACGTGGGAGAGGGGAAATGTGGGAGAAGGGGGAACGTGGGAGAGGGGGAACGTGGGAGAGGGGGAACGTGGGAGAGGGGGAACGTGGGAGAGGGGAAGTGTGGGAGAGGGGAAATGTGGGAGAGGGGGAACGTGGGAGAGGGGAAGTGTGGGAGAAGGGGAACGTGGGAGAGGGGAAGTGTGGGAGAGGGGAAATGTGGGAGAGGGGGAACGTGGGAGAGGGGTAGTGTGGGAGAAGGGGAACGTGGGAGAGGGGAAGTGTGGGAGAGGGGGAACGTGGGAGAGGGGTAGTGTGGGAGAAGGGGAACGTGGGAGAGGGGAAGTGTGGGAGAAGGGGAACATGGGGAGGGGGGAACACGGGAGAGGGAAATGTGGGGAGACAGGGAACACGGGAGAGGGGGAACATGGGGGAGGGAAATGTGGGGAGAGGGGGAACGTGGGAGAAGGGGAACGTGGGAGAGGGGGAATGTGGGAGAGAGGAAATGGGAGCGGGGAAACATGGGAGAAGGGAAGTGTGGGAGGGGGGAACATGGGAGAGGGGAAATGTGGGAGAGAGGGAATGTGGGAGAGGGGAAATGTGGGAGCGGGGAAACGTGGGAGAGAGGGAATGTGGGAGAGAGGGAATGTGGGAGAGAGGAAATGTGGGAGAGGGGAAACGTGGGAGAGAGGAAACATGGGGAGAGGAAAAGTAGGGTAAGAACTTTAATACCTTGGATAGGGTCTTTGATGGGCATCCATTGGCCACACTCAAGCAGGTCAACTGCTACTGCCACTGGTAAATACCCATGGAGTCAGACAGATGGTGGGCATGACAATATGCCATTGTGTTTGTGGTATTCGACTGTTAACGTTCAATTATGTGTGTCACACAATAGTGCCAAGAGACTGCAGATTCATTTCTGATCCGAGACTTTCCTACACTTATTTCCATTTCATTCTCTACTGACTGATGAGTATTTAATATAACAGTATGAGGAAAACTTTATCTTGTATCTAATGTGTGCTCTGAGTGCTTGATGAGCCAATATAGAAGCAGTTAGCACCCTGTGCCTAATACTCATTGAAGCAGCCTGTGAGAGCTGCGTATTAATTCTGGAAGCTAAAATTGGAACATTGTTCTATATTCCAGCAACACCATTAAGCACAAGAGTGCATCAATATTTGAAATTGATTGTTTATACACAGTCGGCAAGGCTGATGTTTACAGGGAATGATAATGCTGAGTACCTTCCTCAATTAAATTCCATGGAGCAAAGAAGGTGTAGTGTAGGGGAATGCTGGAATACTTTGGGTCCTCCTGGTATTTTTCATTATAACGTTTCAGAATTGGCTGGATCGTGACATGCCCAAAGCGCATAGCGGCGGTAGCGAAGACATTGGAGAGTCTGGGATCAATTGACTCATTGTAGCCTTGGTATTGAGAAAGGTATTTCCCTGTTGCATCCTTACCAATTATGTAGGGAACATAGTCCCTGTAAGTTATAATCTGTCAGAGAGAAGTCAGAAAGTAATTATTAATCAATTGTAAATGATGGTCAAATGACTTTTATCATTGGTGTAGTCGCTATGCATCCATTCTCTCTAATTTCTCTCCCACAACTTTTCTTATTGTCTTCCCCATTGTAATCCCTTAATCCCATGTTCTCAAATAGGAGGCACACTTCAGGGAGAATCGCATGCTCGACCATATCATTACAACCTTAATTTTTGACCCATATTACACCTAGAAGACAGGATCATAGAATTACAGAGAATTTCTCACCACCTCTCAGTTTTACAGCCTTTTTCAAATGCACCACCAATTCCATTACCCTCCCGAGCTACAGCTTCAGGCCGAACTACACTCAGCAACATCAGTGACCTAACAAGATTACTCTCCAGGTGGAATGAACTTCAATTCTCCAGGTATCCTTCATGAATATATACACAATACTTACAGTGTAGCCTTCGACTCTGAGGATCCACCAAGGGTGAGTGCAGACATGGTGGATTGCCTCACTTTCTGTGAGCAAGTTGAAGGGAAAATCCAACCAAGTCTAAACAAGCTGGGGAGATCAACAAGACAAGAGGCAGAAGGAATAATTTTCACCTTCATCACTCAGGCCATACTGACAGAATAGGATACATTACTTGCGTGTTAGAGAACCAACTTTCCATGTCCATTGATATGGAAATCTGCTCCATCAATTCACTGTCCAAGAAATGAAGGTTAAAAAAAATCCTTTCTCCCGCACGTACAGACAAATAAATAGAAAGAAATAGAAATGTATAAAGAGAGATCGAAGCAAAGAGAGAAAGAAAATCTCAGTGAAACAGAGATACCGTGATTCTGTATGCATGGAGTCTCACACACAAACACAAATGTGAATCATCAACATAGTAAATGCTAGATGAAAAAATAACCACGTCTATCTGTTTCGCTTTCTACCATCAGGGGAGTAAGGATTCAGTAATAATGGAGGCAAATTAATCTCCATCAATTAGTCTAAAACATTCCCTGATCTGATATGGAGAAAACCTTGCAGTGAAGATCTTTGAGAACCATAGGTCCAAAAACCTCATGCGGGATTTTCCGACCCTTCTCACCACAGAATCTTCCGATCCCGCCAATAGGTATCCACCTACCACAACCCCCCAACTCTGCCCCTCCGTGGGTGGGTTCCCTGTGGTGGGATGGGAAAGCCATAGATCTTGGTGGGACCAAGAGATCTCGCCGGAGGCCAATGGCAAGCTGTCTCTGCCATCGGAAATCATCCCACAGGGAGAGGGGAAAA
This sequence comes from Carcharhinus amblyrhynchos, assembly GCF_965287045.1. NCBI lineage: Eukaryota > Metazoa > Chordata > Chondrichthyes > Carcharhiniformes > Carcharhinidae > Carcharhinus > Carcharhinus amblyrhynchos. Next base: position 32,110,664 of record NC_137346.1, read on the forward strand.
CCCCAATCCTCTGCTTCGATTTGAAGTCTGTTCCATTTTTTTCTCTACCTGTTGAAACGCTCCGATGATTTTCCTGGCCTCCTGGTAGATTGTTTCTCCACTCCAGTGTGGGTTCAGTTTCTTCAGCTCTCTCGCTATGCGATTGTGTTCCCGTAGAAATAGTGTGTGAAAACTGAGCAGCCCCAGGTTTTCATTTGCACGGTTATCACCTGTGTAAACAGGATGAGCACGTTATTTACAACAAAATAGAAACATGCACAAAATAATATGGGTTGGTCTCGTATTATGAACAAACCCCAGAGATCCAGACTGGTGAATAAGTAAAGTGCTACAGTGGGGAGGTGATGGTGTAGTTATAATGTCACTGGACTGGTAAGCTTAAGGCCCAGGCTAATACTATGGTGACATTTAAATTTAAGTAATAAAATCTGGAATATTAAACTAGTCTCAGTAATGGTTCCATGAAACTGTCATAATATCACATCTGGCTCACTAATAAATCTGTCATCTGTACCTGGTCTCTCCTACATGTAATCCCAGACACACAGAAATGTGATTAGCTCTTAACCACCCTCTGAAATTGCCTAGCAAACCACTCAGTTGAAGGGTAAGTAGAGATGGGCAATAAATACTGACCTTGTCAGTGACATGCACATCCTGGAAGAGAATAAAGAGAAAAGAATGCAGCTGATAGACTGAGGGGTGCAGTGAGTTAGCACACAACTTCATACTTTGGAGACTGCTGTTCAAATGTAACTTTGACTGACAAGATGACATTTTACTTGCAGCAATAACTCTAAATGGATACTATGTGAAATTGATTTGGATCGCATCAACCCATACCCCACGACGATTTGTGTTGCAGGCTCAATTATTCACCTAATTTATTAACTATTTAGATGGTGGCTTAGAAAGAATTTGCTGATGACACAATGATAGGCAGCTTTGCAAGCTGTGTAGGTTGAGATATTAAGAGGGATATTGATAGATTAAGCGAATGGCTAAGGGATTTCACTGGAGGCAAATGTGAGGACATTTATTTTGGACCTAACTAGATAGAAAAGTTAGAAAGAGTGGAGGACTGATAACACTTGAGGATCCAGGTACATGAATCAATAAAATATCATGAACAGGTACAGAAAACAATTTATATCTAAAACAAGGGAGTAGAAGGTTTGCCTCAGCTGTATAAAGATGTAGTTAGACCAGACATTGAGTGTTGTGAGCAGTTCTGGGCACCACATCTTTGGAAAAAAGTATTGGCCTTGAAGGAGTGCAGCATAGGTTTATGAGAATTATACCTGGGCACTAAAGGTTATATTATGAGGAGCAATTGTCCAATTAATGTTGTATTCCCTGTAATTTAGAACATTAAGGGGTAATTAGATTGACATTTTTAACTCATTAAGGGGAACAGAGAGAAACTATTTCTGCTGTTTGGTGTTGCAATATTACTTTAATTTAGGTACTGCAGTATTCTGTTAAGCACCTGTTTATAACTAAAATATATACTGGGGCAGCATAGTAGCACAGTGGTATAACTGCTTCCCAGCGCCAGGGACCCAGGCACAGTCCCTGGCTTGGGTCACTGTCTGTGTGGAGTTTGCACATTTTCCCTGTGTCTGCGTGGATTTCCTCCGGGTGCTCCGGTTTCCTCCCACATTCAGAAATGTGTGCTAGTTCAGTGCTTTGGCCCAAACAGGCACCAGGCTGTGACAACTAGGGGAATTTCACAGTAACTTCAGTGTGGTGCTAATGTAACCCATACTTGTGACTAATAAATAAAATTTACATTTATTTTATAATGTCCAGAAATTTACCACCCCATCCACCAGGAGAATCGGAGCATGGGAGTGGCAGACCGTGGAAAGGTATGTTGACTTTGGGCAGGATTTTATGGTTTTGGGATGAGCAAGACTGTAAAATTCCACCCATTATCACCACAGGAAGTGATGCAAGGCAACATATGACACAGCAGCATCACCAATGTTAGATCACCTGATAGTGTGTACATGCAGAGCTTTCCTGTCAATCTGCATGTAGACTAATGGTCATCAATAAAGATGTGGAGATGCCAGCGTCGGACTGGGGTAAACACAGTAAGAAGTCTCACAACACCAGGTTAAAGTCCAGCAGGAATATTTGGTAGCAAATGCCACTAGCTTTCAGAGTGCTGCTCCTTCATCAGGAGGACCATCAATGAAGAACCCAAGCATTCATCAATGTGTAATTGGTAGGTTTGTGTTACATCCCGGTAACACAACAGTTGGAAAGTCTAAGGTTCAGGGACATTGTCTGGAAATTTGAACCAAATATGTCAGGAGTGAAATTAGAAAACATTTCTACTTACAATGGGTGGTAATAGTTTAAAACTCTCTTTGGCAAACTGATAACTGATATTAGATCAATATTAATTTTAAAGCCGAGACTGATAGACTTTTATTATCTGAGGATTATGGAATATGGGACAAATCTCATTGAATGGTGGAACACGCTTGAAGGTTAAATAGCCTACTCCTGTTAATGGTCCAAATCCTTTGCTCTCCGGTTTGTCAGAGATGCGCATTGGGATCTTGTGGAAGTCCTGATGTGCTGAACTGTGTGGGTTTTGTGTAGGAAGCTTCAACTTCTGATGGTCATTTCCCCTGCTGCCTGTGTCCCTCCATGAATATCTCCAAATCTGAGCTAGAGTCTGAGACTTTGGGCAGTTCTGATTTGCTTCTATAACTTCATAGGAACAGGAATAAACCATTTGGCCTTTCAAGTCTACTCCACCATTCAGTAAAATCATGACTAACCTGGTTGTGGTCTCAACTCCATCTTCCTGTTTGCCCCCATAGGCCTTGGCTCCACTCTATCTAACTCAGCCTTGGATAAATTTAAAGACACAGCCTTCACTGCTGTCTGAGAAAGAGAATTCCATTGTGGAAAGCGCTCTCACTTAACCTGTTTATGTACCTTTACAGTCTTTCTCTTTACAACTTACTTTCTTACCTATCTTGATGTCATATTCAAATTTAGTTACCATGTTTTCAGTCCCTTCAACCAAACCATTGATACAAACTATAAATAGCTGAAGACTGAGCACTGATCCACTATTTACAGCTTGCCAATCCAAGAAAGACCCATTTATCCCTACTCTCTTCTTCCTGTTAGTTAACCAATCGACCCAATTAATCCCCTACACCTTGTGCTCTTATCTTGTATAATAACCTTATCAAACCTTTTAGAAATCTGAATAATCACATCTACCAGTTCTCTTTTATCCACATTGAATGTTACTTTGTCTAAATCGCCAATAGATTAGTTAAGGAACACAATTTCCCATTCCCAGAGCCATAGTGGCTCTGCCTGATCACATTGCCGTAACCTCCTTAATAATAGATTCTGGAACTTAGTCCATTGCAGATGATAAGCTAACTGGCCCATAGATTCCTGGTCACCACCCTGAATCCTTTCTTTAAAAAATGTCTTACATTAGCTACTTTCCAATTTACCGGGCTTGAATTTTCAGGATGGTAAGCGCTCGGCACCCGTTATCCTGAGAGTCAGCGCGAAGTGCCTCCCTGCCAACTCTGACAGGCCACTCACCTGACGAAGGGGCAAACTCCGAAAGCTTGTGAGTTTACTATCAAAAAAACTGGTTGAACTTCAACCTGGTGTTGTGAGACTTCTTACTGTGTTTACCCCAGTTCAATGCCGGCATCTCCACATCATGGCTTCTTTATGACCCAAGGATGCAGGTCATTTGTTCTGGTGATGTATCAGCCTTTAGATCTAATAGTTTTCCTGGCACTTCATTCCCCCATGATGATAATTGTTTTATGTTCATCCCTCTCCACCACCTCTTGATTGTCATGTATCTCTGGGAAATTTTCTAAGTATTCTACCAGGAAGACAGACACAAAATACCTGTTCAATGCTTCTGTCATTTCTCTACTTTCCATTATCAATTCCCAGACTCACTCTCTACAGGACAAATACCCGCTTTAATTACCTGAATAGTTACCCAGAAAATATTAGACAGAAAAACCCTCGTCCAACTCTTGGGTAGCACCAGAACCCACACTCCACCACCCCACCAATTCATTCCCTATGAACCCCTGACTACCCTACTGGCTCTCCTGATTACCCTTGGACCCCAACTACCCCTGCAAGAATTCAGCCATCTCACCCACCTACCACCTCACCCACCTGCCACCTCACCCATTCATCCCCTCACCCATTCAGCCATTTAATAACCTTTAAGCTCACCACATGACAGCTATTGCCATAAAAAAGGGGCCATATCCTATCTTTGCCCTGGGCTCAGATACCCTGTGCTATTAGGTGCTTTTCATACCACATCATCAACCAATGATTTCTTACCAGCTAACATACAGGGAACGCTTAGTCCAAAACAAGATGAGCTGTTGTGGGTCATAACACAAGAGTTCTTCTGGCTGGGGTTTCTGAAAGGCAGGTATTTCAGGTTGTTGTCTGAAAAGGTGGGATTGACCATCAACAGGCCCTGGTCATTGGTGTGATCCCTGAGTTTCTTTGCCTGGCTCTTTGTATTGCCGTAAATACTGCTGGCATCAATGAATGATGTCTGCATGTTGATCTGCTGGCATGCACTCAGGCCCTGAAACACTGAGTGGCACACGAGAGCTGATCGGATGAATGGTATGCACTGATGGGCATCTGTAATCCGTGTGTCGTCATCAGGTACCTGTGGATGGAAGGTCAAGGCAGTGATGGAAGCAGCTATTGATAGGTCCACAGTGCAAAACAACCCTGCTCAGGCAGTGAGCAAGGAAAACCAATAGTTCTCTTGTTTTCTGAAGAAGTTTTTGCCATAAAATACATCAAGATTTATTTACTCTTTAACTGCCAGAAGAATGTGCCAAATGACTTGAGGATCTGTCCATTTTATAAAGGCAGATCTGGGGGAGCGATTCTCTCAAAAAAACTCCAAATGCCAAACTTGCGTGAAAACTGAAGGAACTCCCGCTGATATTTTTAAGCGTGATTTTCAGAATGAATCTCCCACACTCTTTGCACTCCAGAGTGCCCGAACATCAATGACTCTTAAAATCAGTGGGCGGTGCCTATTCCTGCTGGAGAAGCTGGCATCAAAGTGCTGAGCGAGCCAGTGTCAGAGTGGAGATTGGCACATGTGCAGTTGCCCTGCACTGTGGGCCTCCTGATTGCTGACCAACCCCATGTGCCCCCATTTCTGTCCTTGCTGAACCCTCCTATCACTAGCCTCCCGGACCTATCCATGCCAGCCTCGATGTCTCCACCTCCTCGATGCTCCATGGCCTCAGTTCCCTCCAGCAGTGTCAGCCTCCAGTTCCACATTCGTGGGGAGCTGGTATAAGCCCTGCTGGAGTGAACCACTCCTGGGCTGGGGGGATGGGCGGGAGATGCTAGTGGGCCCGGAGACTTCAGTCCCAGGCCTCCTAATGAAATTTAAATGAAAATTTAAATATTTAAATTAGCTCTCCAGGAGCTGAATACTCTAAAAATCTTGGCCTGGAGACCATGGCTCCCAGTGGGGAGCCTGCTAAATGGTGTCCACTGATGTCTCCACCACCACCCCCATCCCCCAGTCTAGTGGGGTAGCCAAGTGCAGAGTGTTCCTGGGTCTCTGGACAGTAATTGGAAGTAATGGGCAGCACGATGGCACATTGGGCAGCACAATGGCACATTAGGCATCACGGTGGCATAGTGGTTAGCATTGCTGTCTCACAGCTCCAGGGACCTGGGTTCAATTCTGGCCTTGGGTCACTGTCTGCTTGGAGTTTGCACATTCTCCCTGTGAGTGTGTGGGTTTCCTCCCACAGCCCAACGATGTATAAGTTAGATGGATTGGCCATGCTAAATTGCCCCTTAGTTATACATTCTAATATATGTTGGTTAGGTGAATTAGCAATGGGCAATGTGTGGAGTTATGGGGCTAGGGTGGGGGAGAGGGCCAGGGTAAGATTCTCTGTCAGAGAGTTGGTGCAGACCCAATGGACTGAATGACCTCTTCTCCACTGGAGAAGATTCTATGGATTCTATGATTCTTATTACTGTGCAGAACACTCCCCTTCTCGTGCATCTAAATGTTTGGCATTCAGTAGGGAACCACAATTTATTTAAAATTGTACCACAATGTGAGTTAAAGTTTTTATTTATTAGTCACGAGTAAAGCTTACATTAGCATTGCAATGAAGTTACTGTGAAATTCCCCTAGTCGCCACAGTCCGGCGCCTGTTTGGGTCAATGCACCTAACCAGCACATCTTTCAGGGATGCACGTTAGTGGCTCACTCATGCACAGACATATATCAGTCGCAGATTCCAGCTGTGAGAACCCGGATCAGTCTAGGATCCTCCTTGTTTCTAGATGCTGATGTTGTTATAAATACCAAGTTCATGGTTCATGTTAATATTTTAGAGATAATGTTTACTTCTGGAGAGAGTAAAGTTTAACTATAGAAAATGTGATAAATGTAACAGCATCAAGACTGTTGTACTTAAAAGATTGTTGTCATGTCGATTTAAGGGTTTAACAGCCAGAAAGGTAAGATCATAAAACATGGATTTATTTAGCAGGAAAACTTGTCTACACTGCTTGCAAAGGAAAGCTGCCCAGACGGTTATTTTGTTTTGTGACTTAGAGCCACAGTTAGTTTAAAAACACTTAGTGAGCCCTGGGAAGCTACATTATTATGGAGATGAGTGTAGCTTAAGGAAGCTGGGGAGTTTCAATGTATCTGTGTGATTTGCTGGGGAGTGAAGGTTCTGCAGCAGAGGAAAAAGTCAGTCCAAAAGGTTCTGCTGTTAGCAGGCTCCAGGCAGCAAAAGTGTTGCTGTTAGCTGGCTCTGTGTAGTTGGGGCTGAGGTGAAGTCTCAGGAGTTGTTTGATACCTCTGTGCACTTAGAGCTCAGGAGGAGTTCCAGGAATGGACACGCTGGGATCTTTTAAGACTTATCTGGAGAGTCACATGAGCAAACTGGGAATGGAGGGATACAGAAGAATGGTTTAATTGAGCAGCGCAGGCTTGGAGGGCCGAAGGGCCTGTTTCCTGTGCTGTATTGTTCTTGGTTCTTTGTTTCTTTGTTCTCTTTCATAGCCCTGTATAATTGGGACTCAGGAGAAATCCTGGGAAGCTAAGAAGATGGCCAAAGGTCATTGATTCCAAGCTGAAAGCCTTCAGGCTCTGAAGGAGCCCTATGAGCCATTTATAACTTGGTGTAGCAACTCGTAAGATTGGAGCTTGGGTGAAATCCAGGAGAAATGCCAGACCAGTGAAGCTAGCCATCTATTAAAGACCTGCTACCAGCACCGACTGAGGTACAAACTTTGTAATCTCGGGGAACAGCAGCTCGTGAGACGATATTGAAACCCAGGAGATGTACATTCTGCGTCAGAATGCTTTTGAGAGAATTCAAAGGCTAGAATTTCGAAAGTGATATGTTTGGTGTACCTCATTATCCTCCTCCATTGGAGTGTGGGGGGGGGGTTCCCCTTCTGCTTGTGGGAGTTGAGGGATCGTAGAATCCCTACAGTGCATAAATAAGCCATTCGGCCCATTGAGTCTGCATCGACTCTGACACTGTATCTTACCCACACCCATTTTATCTCTGTAACCCCACATATTTACATTAAAATCCATCTCACCTACACATCTTTGGAAACTAAAAGGCAATTTCATATGACCAATGCACCTAACCAACACATCTTTTTGGACTGTGGAAGGAAACCAGGGCACCCAGAGGAAACCCATGCAGACAAGAGGAGAACATGCAGACTCTGCACAGACACTGACCCAATCCAGGAATTGAACCTGGGTCCCCAGCGCTGTGAGGCAGCAGTGCTAACCACTGTGCCACCTTTCATTCAAAATAAACCCAGATCTGTTCAGTGTTGCTACCTATGATTTATCAAAATTAGTGTGAGCACTGGACTAAAATAATTATAATTAATAATTTGAATTAAATGTACAGTTTCAATAGATGAGCTGCTGAGTATCTGTAGAATGTGACTCAGAGGTGATTTAAGAGGTGACCTACTTTGTTGGATCTGCTCACAGCGGCCAGCATAGCAGGATAAAAATATCCCACCCTTGCTGTGTTAAAAGTGAAGAGTTACTGTCTTTTTACTGAAATCCAAACACATGGCCAGTAGCTGCCGTTAACATCCTCATCTTCAACATAGGAAGAAGAGGGAAATGCAAAGGATGAACAGCATGGAAATCTGCATCCAGGGATGGGTTGATTTCTATGCAAGAAATTATCAGGATGTTTTTAGTTGCTTGCAATTGTTTTACAGAATATAAAGAAAAATCCTGTTTTAACAAGAATTAAGACACTGCACCTTATTTTGGATGGCCCGGCTTTGAGCTGAATGGACACCATAAAAATGCACTTTCAGCTCCCAAGCATGTCTTGAAATAGAGAATCAATGCCTCACCTTAATTGGGAAACAAGGAATTCTTTGCACACAAGACTTTTGACAGTTGATGCCATTTCTGAAGGTCTCAGTGTTGTGAGATGGACGAATTAAACTGATATCGTGAGTAATCCACTGCCCCCATTGCATAAACATCTGATTCCATTCGGAATCCGGAACTATATCCTTAACGGGTGCTTTCAGGATTTTGTTGGAAATCTCTCGGGCCTGAAAAAGAATGATAAATAATGGTTAGCTTTAAATGTTCAGGGCATGGAGTCCACCTTACGGGTTTTTGGCAGGTTCATTTTGGCCTTAGAGTAGGTTGAACAGGCTTATAGATGGAGCCTCATCAACAATGTTCTTCTTTGTACATTTCCACTTGGCCACGTGGGCAAAAGAAGGAGGTTGGGAATGGACAGAGTAGTTAGGATTGCTAACTCTCCACAGTAGGCCTGGAGTCTCCAGGAGTTCAATACAGTCTCTAGGCCACTGCATGTGCAACCCTGGAGAAGAATCACAGGGACAATCAAAATGTTTTAAAAACTTTCTCTTTGAACATTTCTCTTCACCAGATACAAAAATATTGAAAATGGTGGGGAGAGCAGGCTGTTGGGCCAATGGTCAGGCATCATCCCACTGGATAATAAGCCTTTTTGCTTTCCAGGAAGGCAGTGCATCACAAGACTGGATGTGAGAATAAACCCACTCTGGGAAAGAAGAATTGCACAACAGTGTGTCACAACTTCTGAACAAATGGGCCAAGTTTGAATGCAACAAACTGTAGCTTTCCGACAAATTCCACATTTTCACTGGTCCATGCCAAGTCCTCACACAGCCTTGCCGATCATTCTTTGCTTGCCATACTTACCAACTCCTCAATAAAACGCACCTTTGAGATGAAATGGACATTAAAATCCTTTTCACTCATGCAACTTCCAGGGCCGATAGTCATTGTAAAACAAGTCAAGTCTGTGGTACAAATCTTTTTAAAATTATTTTATGGGATGCGGGTGTTGCTGGCTGGGCCAGCATTTATTGCCCATCCTTAATTGCCCTTGAAAAGGTGGTAGTGAGCTGTCTTCTTGAATCACTGCAGTCCCTGAGGCAGAAGTACACCTGCAGTGCTTTTAGGCAGGGAGTTCCTGATTTTGACCCGGTGACAATGAAGAAATGATGATATATTTCCAAGTCAGGATGGTGAGTGGCTTGGAGAGGAAGTTGCAACTTGGAAGTTGCTGATTCCTTGGTCGGTATGTAGATTGTCCACTGAGCCATATGATCTTCCAGCAGCAAAGAAATGGACATTTCAGTCCAGTGTGCTTGCTATAGCATTCCCAAAATGAATCCCATTGTCCAACTTTCCTCATAGTCCAGTAACTTCCATTTCTTCAAACTTTCTCTCAAACAATGCCTCAATTAGTCTGTTCTGAGCTCCAACAACTTTTCATATAAACATTAGCTCCTGACTGCTCTACTCATTCACAGTGGCAGTTAACTTGATAAACTGATTCTCTGACAGAAGAAATAACCTTTGTGGGTAACTTGTGGAAAGGCCAACATCTCAGGATTACTTACATTTGTTGTTATAGGATGTCACCTTGAAAGCAGAGCTGAAATTACATAAAGGCCTCCCTCACCCCCATTGGCAAAGAAACTTGCCCAGATAGTTCTGTGACCTCATCTACATTTCAAGCAGTGGTGGGAGTGGGGAGGAGAGTTGGCACGACCTGTCTCTGACTCACTCAGGACAGTTTTTAATGCAGACAATGGGCATCTTACCCATTGAGAGCCAGCAGGAGATCCGTATTAGCTCCTTTCTGATGGCCTGCCACATTGAGTGTCAATAAGCAGGCCTCCCCACAGTCTTGGGTAGTGGAAACAGGAATTCCACTCACTGAGAGCTACCGGCCATTTAGTGGCCAGCAGCTGCCCATTGCAGGTAGTGAGAGCAGTGCCACCTGCTGGCAGTGTGCCCATCAGAGGCCCAGGATTGCTGAAGGAACCCCCAGGACACAGATGAACGAGGGTGAAATGGATGTCGGGTGATGGAGGTCACGGGAAGGGATGGAGGGAATTTGGTAATATACCGAAGGGGATGGCTTCCCAGTGCTAGGTTCCCCCTATCAGGCATTTAGTGCCTTTGAACAAAGGGATCCTACCCAGGAGTTAGCAAATAAACCCAATAGACTTTGCTTTTGTGCTCCCACACAGTGAGTCCCCACCACCTCTGGTTGAACACCAGCAGTGGCAGCAATGAGGCTGTTAAATGGGCATTAATTGCCCACTTGCAGGTCCCAATTGGTGGTGAGGAAGGGAAGCTGTCCAAGAGCCAGATCTAATTGGGGTAGAGGTGAGAAGGTGGAGGGGACCCCACCTGCCACCCTCCAATCTGTTTGAATGCACACCCCCCACCTCCTCACCTCCATGCTCCCTCTGGGAGGGTATTAAATATCACCATTCAACCCCAGTCTCCGATGAACCCTCTGGAAATTGTCTTTGCTTTAACTGCCATTCCATAAGGAATGCCATTCCAACAATGGAAACTGCTGGAAATTAGTATGGCTTCAGCTGGCTGGGGCAAAACCTTATAATCATCTGACACACCAGACAAAGAGTGCACTGAAATAAATGTGACAAAAGCGAGTCAGAAAAGCAAAATATATTGTTATACAAAAGCAGAGAAGACCACAAGTGAAGTAATTGTAGGGTATAAAAAGGCAGGACACTGTTCCTGAATTTCCTGAGCCAGAATTAAATACATAATTCTGATTTTAACACTCTGTCATGGTACAGTTAGCTTTGTATTTGATTTAGATTCCAATTAATAGGAATAGCGTTGTGCATGAACTGTTTGTCTTTAATGGACTGTGCTACATCAATCAAACCCTCGCGTTGACAAGCATTTTATTACATGTTGCTGTTAAAAATTATCAAGTGACTAAAAGAGAGCAGGAGTGACTTTTCCTGGCTGCGGGCTGCACTGTTCTATGTATCTGTTTGCCCAAGTGCCGAACAATAGTATCTCAATACTGGTAGTGCAGTGGGAATTTCACAGACTGAACATATACCCACCATTACCAGAGATTCTTATACTACAATAAGTTAATAATAATATTCTAGTGCCAAGAACTACTTGTTCTTCCAGCACTGTCCATTTGGAAAATACAGGCAATATGTTGAGTGAGCAGTCTGGGTGCTAACATTACACCAACCTCAAAATATAGATCCCCAAAACTTCTCAATTCCTTCAGTCTCTCCTCAATCCACCCATTTACAGGTTTTATAATCCAAATATGCTGCTATCTGATCACTACTTCAGGGCTGATCTCATCACCTTCTCTAATTCTCTAAGGGTGGCACAGTGTCCCAGTTGTTAGCACTGCTGCCTCACAGCACCAGGGATCCAGGTTCGATTCCCGGCTTGGGTCACAGTCTGTGTGAAGTTTGCTCATTCTCCCTATGCATGCGTGGGGTTCCTCCTGGTGCTCTGGTTTCCTCCCACAGTCTGAAAGATGTGCTGGTTAGGTGCACGGGCCATGCTAAATTCTCCCTCAGTGTACCCAAACAGGTGCCGGAGTGGGGGGACTAGCGGGTTTCCACAGTAACTTCATTGAGGTGTTAACGTAAGCCTTCTTGTGACATTAATAAATAAACTTTAAACTAATTTCCATTCTTCCTGGTAGCCAACACAATGGACCTTTGGAAACTTTCTGATGGAAAGAAAGTTAGTAATTGAAATATAATCCTCCTTTGCTGATGTTACAGTGGCTACAATCTCTCTGATTGATCTGGAGCAGTAATGATAATTACCAGTGGCAGGGGGAATCCAGAATATAGCTTCCCTTCGAACCAGCCCTTTGGAAGTGAAAATCCATCCTCGTATTGAGCTGGGAGCCAGCGGACAAAAGGCGTGTTAGTTGCCCCCAGGTGAGGGGTCCTCCTGGAAATGAAGAGAAGAAAAGCGTCAACCTTGGCTCTAATTCTTCAATTTGCAATGACCACAAATGTCAAATTAAGATGAATAAGATTCTCCTTCTTGATGGGAGCAGTTTGATTTCTGGAAGAAGGGACTGTCATGTTTTTCACTCTCCCTGTACTAGTTTAATAGGGGTGAAAATAAGAGCATCGAGTGAAAATTCTTTCTGTGAATTTACCATTCAGCAGGGGAAAAAGAAAACAAAAGCAGGACTGAATTTACAATGTCTTTACCACAAAGATGTGTGGCTTAGATGGATTGGCCATGCTAAACTGCACTTAGTGTCCGTGGGGCTAATAGGGTAAATATGTGGGATTTCGGGGACAGGGCCTGGGTCGGATTGTTGTCAGTGCAGGTTTGATGGGCTGAATGGTCTCCTTCTGCACTGTAGGGATTCTATGATTCTAAATACCTATGGATCCCCCTGGTTGTTACCAGGGATGTCATCACAGATGTGTTTGAGAAAATTCCATCTGCTCTGCGTTCTTCGAGAACATGTGCGCAGTTTCTTTCCAGCCAAGGAAATCTCCATCTCTCTATGGCCATCACACAGTGATGTTTTCGTCTTATAATGGGCAGTGATATTAATTCACAGATTTTCTTGGCTTTGTATGAACGATGTTTAACATGGAGTTTGTAGCTGGCTTGGCAGACCTCATCTCACTGATGAACAGATAAGTTCTGTCCCTGAGCTGGGTGCAAAAGGATTGCCTGACACATGGCCAGTAGAGACACTTATACAGTCTCTTGGACCGATTGTCACAAATGGCCATTTCTTGAGTGGGCGGAATCCGGGGTCAGCTCAAGTAGCCAACTACAGGGATATTCTAATAATGATGAGACAAACGGATGTCAACTATGCTCCATGGTGTTCTCCTCTCTATGGTGAAGTCTACAAGGCAGAAGCTTTGTTCCAGACATGTGAGTCTCATAACACTGAGATCCCAGCATGGTGTGGAGCTGCTGTTTATTCTGTACCATTTGTTATTGGGTGCTGTCAGAGATAGGGTTGAAGGAAAGGAGGGAAGTGGAATACCTCCAAGGGGTATGGGTGTAGAGGGCAGCCAACCCCCAACTCCAAACCTCTATCCTCCTCCATGAATGGTCATGGCTGGCAAGGAGTCACATGGTCAGTCTTTCTATGCTGCCAAGACAATGGTCTCGCCATGGAATCTCAAGGGTACTGAAGACAAGTGGATTAGTGTTAGAGAGAGGTTTCTTGCACATGGCTCTCATCACCCTGGACACAGAGCAATGTCTCCATGTACAGTCATGTATGAATGGGAAGAACATCCGTCTCTGGTTCTCCAGGTTGTCCTTTCCCTGGAAGGAGGGGTAGGGATTCAATGTCTAAATGCAGGCCAGGTGAAGAATTTAGCACAAGCCCCAGTAGCTTTGAAATGGAGGGGAACCTATCAGTAACACACTCACCAAATGTAACACTTCAATGCATTCACATTCCCACTGAGGCATTGATGATGCAGGCTGCAGGGAACACTGCCTTGGTGATGGTTCACACCCAGATGGGTAGGAGGCTTACCACAGGTTGGCACAGGGACAGGAGGATGGAGGACCTGAGCAGCAAGAGGCAGTGGGCATTCTGAAAGGTCAAGCTGTTGGAGAACATGGACTGCTCCAACAGTGATCATTCACCTGACCATGGGCGTATTGCAAGCGGTGCTCTTATCTAGCAATGAGTTACAGGGAATGCTTGACAAGCCCAAGTATTTCCAGGGATGAGGTTGCTCACGTACACCTGCCTCTCCAGTACATGTTGTAGCCACAAGGACTTTGGAAGAGTAAAGCAGAGCTTTGGGCATTTTATGGAAATCCATGCAGATCTGCAATCGGACTCCACTGCCACATTAGAATGCACAACAGACAACACTTCGCTCACAGGAAATGGTCATATTTGATATGGAAAAGATTCTATGTCTATTCCTTTGGCTGAGCCTGGCCTCTGTTGCCTTCCAAGCAGCAATATATTGTCCCCTCCCATTTCCCTCTCCTGGCTGGGCTTCCATCTTCCTTGGAACTTGAAGTTCATCCAAAAGCTCTGCTGCTTGTCTCCTAACACTAACCAAGTCCTCTTTGTCCAACATCCCTGTTCTCATTGGCCTATATTAGCTCTCGGTTAAGCAATATTTCAGACTAAAGGTTCTCATCCTTGTTTTAAAATCCTTCCAATGCTTCATACTCTCTTTGTAACTGGCTCCAGCTCTACCACCCTTCAAGAATAGTGCATCTCTCTGATTCTGGCCTTGTGTGTATCTCCATTTTCCTTCACGATTTCATTAGCAATTGGGGTGGCACAGTAGCACAGTGGTTAGTACTGTTGCCTCACAGGGCCAATGACCTGGGTTCGATTCTCAGCTTGGGTTACTGTCTGTGTGGAGTTTTTCCTGTTCTCCCTGTGTCTGCATGGGTTTTCTCCACGTGCTCCGGTTTCCTCCCACACTCCAAAGATGTGCGGGATAGGTGGATTGGCCATGCTAAATTGCCCCTTAGTGTCTAGGGGACTAGCTAGGGTAAATGCATAGAGCTATGGGGATAGATTCTGGGTGGGATTGTGGTTCATGCAGACTCGATGGGCTGAATGCCCTTTATCTACACTGTAGGTTTCTATGATTCTAAGAATTGTGGACGAAAGTTTCCCAGAAATCAGCAAAGATCAATGATAGGCAGGAAGAGCGGCGTTGATGACGCCGACAACCATGGTGACTTTTCCCATCATGCAGCGTGGGAATTTTTTTTTAAAAGTTCCTGCATGAGTTCCACATCTTATCACTGGTGGGACGGCCTCTGATTCACCGACCCTGACATCACCTCAGCATTCGGGTCATCGAGGCACTACATTTAGAGGCTGCTGCAGTGAATAGCAGCCATACTTTACAGGTCGCTAGGAGGTGATGGCTGCTGGGAAATCTTAAGAGATGCTGATGTATTCAAATGACTTTCCTGACACTGAAGATGGGAAATATCACCTGCTGCTGATGGTGAGAGGGAATGATCATGGTAAGCTATCACACCGATGTAAAACACGACTTTGCACTGCTCCCAATATTTTCCTCTCCTGCTGCCGAACCTGCCTAATGCAAATGGGAACCGAAATTCCGGGCCTATACCTTTAGCTGCCCAGGACACAAACACTGGAACTCCTTCCCTAAACTGTCTGCCTCTCTCCCCCCCACACTAAAAATCTGCTACAAGCCTACTTCTTCAACCATGTTTTTGGTCACTTGTTGTAACATCTGTTTGTGTGATTTGGTGTCAAAGTTTCTTTGATGATGTTACTGTGAAGTTACTATCTAAATACAAGTTGTTGCTCAGTGTGGTACAGCTTTACTATTGTTGGGTAGTATTACATTTGGCTCAGTTTATGCAGTCATAAACAGTAAAAAAAAAGTAATAATTAATTGAAATAATTCATCCTCTTTGTTCACTTTTTCGTAATAAAATCTATCTTGAACCGTAAGGTTGTATTCAGGTACCTGTTGTTGCACTTGGAATTGATGTCTCTATATCGTTTGGACCAGCAGTCATTCTTGCAGACAGAGGGTTGGATTATTCTTGAACACTCTGGGGTGTGAGTCATGCTGCCCACATCAGTCAATGTTAAAAGATCTATGGGGAAAAACACATTAATTGGTAATAGGTGCAAACAACATTGAACATTATTTCACATCAGGAACTTATAATGAGATAAAAAACAGACTTATATTTAATGCAAGCTGTATTAAGAGAATGGGTCAAGTGACCCAGGACTCCACCCTATGTGTTTTATTGGTCACAATTAGTCTTACATTAACACTGCAATGAAGTTGCTGTGAAAATCCCCTAGTTGCCACACTCCAATGCCTATTGGGGTACACTGAGGGAGAATTTAGCATGGCCAATGCACCTAACCAGCACATCTTTCAGACTGTGGGAGGAAACCGGAGCACCAGGCGGAAACCCAAGCAGAATATGGGGAGAATGTGCAGACTCTGCACAGACAGTGACCCAAGCCAGGAATCAACCCGGGCTCCCTGGCGCTGTCAGGCGCAGTGCTAATCACTGTGCTGCTGTGCTGCCCATAAACATTTAATGTTTCTGCCCAGATGCCAAGGACTTGCCTAGCCAGACCTGTGCTGACTGTGCTAGGAATAAGGCTCATTAATAAACTGGACCAATTAGTTTACTACTACTGACCTCATAGTCCATTATTAGTCTCAATATTGGACCTCAAACATAATATTATACTAATGCTAATAATTATTTGCAGTGAAATAGTGACAGTTTGTTTTCCCTGAAAATAAGCTTGTCAGATGGCCCAAGATACATTGAGGTTATATAATGTATTGGTCATCATAGAAACTGGATTTGGCTGAATGCAGCTGTAATATTTCTGCATTTTGACCATAGTTTTCCCCTTTGTTCTGAAATGTATCCTTTCCCTGGGGTCATTGATACTTAGAAATTTGTTGCTCTTTCCCATAGAACCTAACCCTTTGTTCTATAACACCCAACCATCAATTCTTGATTTGACTCCTATTCTATCCTTTTCCTAACTTTGTTCCATCACATCAGTTTCAGTGTAATGAAACCATTACTGGAACTGGGATTTAACAAACATTGTGTTTTTCGGGTGTGCTGGCAGGTACAGAAATGGGACAATGGGAGTACACTTCTTTGACCTATTATAAAATTCTGCAAATGTTTGTTCAGCAGTCAAGCACAATCCCTCAAGGGACTTAACGATCACTGGCCTATCCATTTTGAGTTTGAGAGGTGCTTGTTTCTTGCAGAAGTCATTTTTGAACTGACCTGATATATTGAATGGCCATCGATGATTCAGGTGTATCTGGTTTTCGATGAATCTCAATGCAGTCTCCACAGTATCAGCAGACTGCTCTCTCCTGATTGCTGCAGTAAGCTGCTTGAAGAAGCTTAGGAGGTCTAAAGATGTTCGGGATGCTTTATTAATATTGTTTTCACTGTTGAAAGAGGGAAGAATTTCAAAGATTTCATGAAGGCTATAAGTCAGTTGATCAATCCTGAAGCCTATTTGCAAATGTTGCAAATCTCTACTTTTATAAGAACGTAAGAACTGGGAACAGGAATCGAGAGTTCAGCCCTTTGAGTCTGCTCTGCCATTCAAAATGATCATCTCGGCCTCATCTCCACCTCTTTGCCTGCAACCCATAACCCTCCGTTCGCCTTACTTTTTTTATTTAGTGAATGCAAAGTCGCCAAATTAAACAGTGTCTTTCAGTCCTGCTGTGTTATGCGCAAAGAGGCCTCCATTGAGTCTATGTTTGTGGTGCATAATTTGCTCTCTGCTCTAATCCCCCTACTAATTAAAAAGCTATCAATCTCCACTTTAGGTTTGTTATGAGAGATCAAGATATAGAGTGACCAAGGAGATCAATGTAATTTTATCACAATCTCATCATCTTGAGATTGCACCGTATTGAATATCTGATGACTGAGTATAGGTTTCTACTTCTTATTCTCTGTCCACGTATCTAGCAATGTGTTGTTGTCTGGTGCTGAGTAGCCATGGTGTGGCAAATTTCTACAAGTATTCTCCTGTTCGTAAACTCCAGGCAAACCCTAGAAAGTCCACCAAAATAGTGGGTGGAATTATAAAGAGCTCTGATGAAGTAAATAGGAATAGATTTTTCCAATTGTTGGAGAGGTCACAAATATAAAACAATCACAAAAACAATGGATTAGAAACAAAGATAGATTGTGTAAACCATTGTTGGAAGAGTCCAGACGTCTTGTTTAAAAGGGCATTAAATAGATGCTTTGAAAAAAAAATATTAAAGGGATTAAGTAGAAGTGTGGAATTAGACCAAGGGCTAGATTTTCCAGAAACCCCCTCCCACCCACCACCACCATTCCCCTTCCCAGGAGGTGTTTTTGGGGTGGAGGTGGCTTGCCTTTGGCTGCTAGCAAGATCTTCCAGTCCAGCTGAAACCTATAGCAATTTGCCAGGCTCACCTGTCTCGCTGCCAAGGTAAGTTGCCATGAGAGGGTTTCCTTCAGTGGGAGCAGAAGATCCCACTAGCAGGAAGGTTGAAAAATTCAATCCTAAATTCACGATGTGCAGAAAGACATGAGAACAGACATGAGACACCAAATGTGTTCAAACTGTAATCTTTACGACTTTAGTAATTGATTGAGTAGAAGCACTAATCTATCCTATAAGGTCATTCAAGAGATTATGTATCTTATTAAATTTAAGTTTATTTATTAGTGTTACAAGTAGGCTTACATTAACACTACAGTGAAGTTACTGTGAAAATCCTCCAAACGCCACACTCCGGCGCCTAGTCAGGTACACTGAGGGAGAATTTAGCATGGTCAATTGCACCTAACGGGGATGTCTTTTGGACTGTGGGAGGAAACCAGAGCATGTGGAAGAAACCCACATGGACACAAGGAGAACATGCAGACTCTGCACAGACAGTGAACCAACTGGGAATCGAACCTGGGTCCCTAACACTGTGAGGCAGCAGTGTTAATCACTGCGCCGCCCCATGTATAAAACAGTGGAACTAATCTTTATTTTTTCTCCTCAGAGTTATATTACTTTTGCATTGACACTGTCACCATTCTGAGATTGTGGAAGATGTTCTAATAATGTGGCTTCTTTCCTTTTTTTCTCCTTAGGTTTTAGGAAGGAATTGAAGGTTGAGGCACATTAATTAACAGCAGGAAAGAAATAAATATCTGTGCAGAAGTGGGTCATTAGGCTCTGCTTTGGTAGTAGTGTTCTTCGGCCCATTTTCAAATGATGCAAAGAAGCTTAACCCTTGTGTATTAGTAAATGTGCTGCTGACATTAAAGGGCAGTGTTCCTGAGATTAATACTCACTTGTCTCTGAACTCTTTGTACAATTGATGGATCATTTTGAAAGCTTCCTGTGAAGTAGTTTGCTTGTACTCACTGTCCAGGGCTCCCTCAGAATCTGTACACAAAACAGGAACGCAGCACTCAGTAAACTTGTGGAAAATTTAATTTAGATGATTTGTTCACAAGTTAATAACACAAGTGATGTCCCAGCACAGATCATTTCGCTACTCAGGCGAGTTCAGTTCCTGCCAATTACCAGAAAGGGCGGGCAAAGTTGTTGGAGGTTTTAGGATGAATGAAGGTTATTAATACTGAAGAACAGTCCTCTTTTCAGCTCTTCCACATCTTACCTGAAGGACCTGCAGTTCAGAATCTTTTGTCCACATTGTCAATAAAATCTATTGCGGCTTCTTGTCTCCCTTTACTGAAGGCTTCTCCTTTCAGTGACAGAAGTGCCCATCTTTCTCAGTTCCATTCTCACCAGATGTGGTGGGGATTCTGCCAGGAGCCTGTGCCTCACCTTCCTCCCAACCAATGTTGTGACCCTTTCCATTCCCTATCTCCCAATTCCTCTTTCCCCATTCCCCAATTCCCTCTGCTCACTTCATTCTCCATCATTCATTCAGCTACACACTCCTACCCAGAACCCACCCACCCTCCCCCACCCTCCCCGGCTCCCTGCTACTTTTTATTCATTCAAGAGATGTGGGCAGCATTGGCTAGGCCAGCATTCGTTGCTCATTCCTTATTGCCCTTGTCATGTGGCGAAAGGCGGAAACGGAGGCACCTCTGTCAGGGTAGCTCCCTAAAGCCCATTGTACACTCATTTTTACATTACAGAGGAAAGGCAGACTACCGCCGCTCCGTTCTGTTCTCCCTTTCCACGTTCCCGGAAACACTGCAACTTAAATTTGAACACACTGTATTGCACAAAACTTAGATTTAAATCGTTGTGTATATCTAGGGTATCAGAGTGCTGTATGCTGTAGATATATACATACACACGTATGACCCAAATGAACTAGTCATATCGGTCATTTCCCCCAACAAGAAACAAAGGAGGGCAGGGCAACAACAGGCTCATGCAGTGCTCAGGAATGCCGCAGCAGCAACCAGACAGGAATTTCAAGCAGGGCCACCTCTGCAGTTTTGGGCTGTGAAGTGTGGGCTGCACAATGGGAGCCACAGCCTTCTGCTCAGGAGCACACAATCAGGTGCACGTATTGATGTCATTACAGAATTAGTATTCTTGGGCTGTCTGCTGTGGTGTATAGCCATCATATTTTATTCCTCAGACACAAAGAGAAGCATTTGAGCAATTTCATATTGACTGAAGAAGGAGTTTGTTTACAATCTGAAAACTACAGCACAAAGGCACTTGGCACAATCTGATAGCAACACACAGACAAGAATGCAAATTCTGTCCCATCTGGTAAGTGACAAACAGCAACAGGGATATACAGACTGATAACTGACACACAGGAATATTGATGTACAGACTGATAACTGATGCACATTAAAAGGGATATACAGTTTAATAACAGATACACAGGAACAGGGATATACAGACTGATAACAGATACACAGGAACAGGGATATACAGACTGATAACTGATGCACATCAACAGGGATATACAGTTTAATAACTGAAGCACAGGACCAGAGACGTACAGACTGATAACTGATGCACATTAACAGGAATATACAGTTTAATAACTGACACACAGGAATATTGATGTGCAGACTGATAACTGATGCACATTAACAGGGATATACAGTTTAATAACTGACACACAGGAATATTGATGTACAGACTGATAACTGACACACAGGAACAGGGATATGCAGACTGATAACTGATACACAGGAATAGGGATATACAGTTTAATAACTGATACACAGGAACAGGGACATACAGACTGATAACTGATACACAGGAACAGGGATATACAGACTGATAACTGATACACAGGAACAGGGATATACAGACTGATAACTGATGCACATCAACAGGGATATACAGTTTAATGACTGATGCACAGGAACAGGGATGAACAGACTGATAATTGATGCACAGGAATAGGGATGAACATGCTGATAACTGATGCACATAAACAGGGATATACAGTCTAATAACTGACACACAGGAGCAAGAATGTTCAGACTGATAACTGACACACAGGAACAGGAAAATGTGATCATTGGGGGATTCACTGGCCAGTTCCTGGTTCATAACTCAACTAATTACAACTGGCTTCTGCAAAGCAGCCTTTTAAATACTGCTGCCAACCAGATAATGATTGGGAACCCCAGCTGATTTTCTGTGGCACCAGCAGTGGTCATTGTTGTTCCTGTTGTAATATTTACATGTATCTATGATCAGGCAATCATGTAGCTTTAAGAGATGTAAGTGTGATGTCATACCACCTGTCATTGTTGTATAGCGATACTAGCCCTACCTTGAATACCAGCCACCAGCTGCCACCATACCGCGTTCTTGTGTTATCATGTAGCTCATCTCATGTGAACTCTGAGACAGAGTTCTTGCTGAGAACAAGTATCACAAAATTCATTCATGAATATTTGCTGAATACAAGGATTAACACTGGTTAACACTGCAGCCTCACTGCACCAGGGACTCTGCTTTGACCCTGGCTGGGTAACTGTCTGTGTGGAGTCAGCACATTCTCCCCATGTTTGTGTGGGTTTCCCCTCCTATAGTCCAAAGATGTGCAGGTAAGGTGAATTGGCCATGTTAAATTGCCCCTAAGTATCCAAAGATATGTAGATTAGGGGAATTACTGCGATGAATGTGTGTGGTTACAGTGTAGGGGGAACGGGTTGGGTAAGATGCTCTGCTGGCATGTAGATGAGACTCAATGGGCCAAATGGCCTCCTTCTGCACTGTAGGAATTCTATGATTCCGACTCTATCATAGACATCTATATAATCTGGGCTTATTGCTTAACAGGTTGGACTGACTGACTTTCCTGATATTTTCCAAAGCACAGTCGGAGTTATCCAAAGCAAGATTAGTGCCTTAAACAAGAATATCTCATGGCATGATGTCTCATTTAGCTCGCTTAAAGGTACTTACTTTCCGGATTATAGATACACATGCAATATTATAACAGTTCTCAGAGTATACAAGCTAGCAGTTGCTATTTCCAGTTGCAGTCCTCAGCTGGTCCCAACTGATTTGTCTTCTTTGTGGATGGCTACCCATATGATAACCATTAGTAAATCCAATAAAGAACACAGGAGAATCTGGAATTGGTGTAACAATTTGTTACACCAGTTAGCCTAATAGCACATCTTTGGGGTGTGGGAGGAAACCGGAGCACCAGGAGAAAACCCATGTAAGCACGGGGAGAATGCGCAAACTCCCGCAGACACTGGCCCAAATCCATGTATCTGCACAGCAAACAGTGATAGTCACTGAGCTGTCGTGCTGCCCAGTATCTGGTCCAGTTTAAGCATACACTAACGACGTGAAGTACTAGGCTACTCTCGAAACAACCAAGAGCAGCCCTCGTACGACCCATCACGTGTATGCCCCTTGTTGGACAACAAGGCGGACCGAAGCACCTGTGGATTAAAAGAGAAAAACATCAGTATCATCCACATCCTTATACACACATTCCAGGGAATCCCCAGGTGAAACAAGTGAGCCAGAAAATACGTTGGAAGGTCCATAGGCTAACCACTATGCCACGCTGTCGCTTATGTGTGAGGCTGGAATAGATGGATAGGCTGATAGGGTGAGAGATGGGAGGAGGCTTGTGTGGAGCAGAAACATCAGCAATGACCTGCCAGACTGAAGGTCAAATTTTATGTAACTAACGTGCAACATCTGCTGCTGAAGTAAGGAACTAGCAGCAGATATAAATATTGAACTGTCAGCATTTCGAGTGATGGAGCATGAAGTTTCTGTGAGAAATGGAGCAAGTGTACAGAAGCAGTCAACATCATCCTGATTTAAAACAACTCCCAGTCCAGAGAAGCATACACCAAGCAATATACTGATTCAGAAAGAAAGGAGTTATTTGTCACAGATAGGGCAGAAGGGCTAGCCACTACTGAAGGGAAGTACTCATTACGTGTGTTTCGAATCTCATAGGATCTCTCTGAACTGGACAGTACATTGCTGATATGTTCTTGCCCCTTACAATGTGTAATGCAAATAGGGGAGACAATGGCCTAGTGGTATTACCGCTAGATATTAATCCAGAAACTCAGCTAATGTTCTGGCGACCCAGGTTTGAATCCCATCATGGTAGATGTTGCAAGCTGAATTCAATAAAAAAAATCCAGAATTAAGAACCTCCCGATGACCATGAAACCATTGTTGATTGTCGGGAAAGCTCATCTGATTCTCTAATGTCCTTTAGGGAAGGAAATCTACCGTCCTTAATTGATCTGTCTTACATGTGACTCCAGACCCTCAACAATGTGGTTGACTCTCAACTGTCCTCCTAGGGCAACTTGGGATGGGCAATAAATGTTGGCCAGCCAGCGATGTCCATGTCCTTTGAATGAATTAAAGAACAGTCGGTGTACCATTGTTACAGCACTGTATGAACTCCTTCCTTGACAGACTGCCATCAAGTAGTACATCAATGATGTTTGCAGGCAGGGCCGCAGGGGTGGATTGAGCACTTTTTTCTCTCGTGCTAACCCCAAAATATATTTGATTTATGGATTTCAGTTTTACAACTTGTCAGGTTGTGATTTGAACTCACAATCTCTCAGTCAGTGCAGCATCATAATTATTCAGATACATCATCCAGGAATGTACTCTTTCATAAAGTGTGGCAGCCTCTCCAGTTCCTTGGGCTGAATTTAATGTAACTTGCAGCACCAGTTGTCTGGCTCCTTTAGCAGTGAGCCAGATTGACTGATATTTGGCAAGCCCGAATTGCTCCAGGGACAGAGCCTGTGGCCACAACAACTGGGGGAGTATCAGTTTCATTCATCACTGACAGATCTCTCTGCTCTGCCAACTGCTCCCGCTAGTTTCATGCCAACTTTAAAGAGAGTGGAGAGCACTTAGTGTGAACTAAGAGACAAGGTTAGAAAACCTGCACAGTTTTGACTTCCAATGACATTAATGTGGGTTAAACTGATCCACAAAGCTGCTGGCAAATTTCTGTACAATGGTTTCATGATTGCTAGTTGCGTAGAAACCCCTCCTGTACTGATACACAACATCTAAAGAATCTGATTATATTGCGGAAGTTCTGCTCACTGTTTCCATTAGAATTTCAGGGACTTTTCCATTCTAATCCTTGCTAGCCTTTGGCATTATCAGTCTGATAGCCCATTACATTGTTTCCCGTGCTTGACTGTCTCTCTTGGTCAGGGTAGGATGTGAGGGCAGGGTGCTAAATCTGACTCTACCAGATTAATTAAAAAAAGAACAAACAGATGTATTTTTCATAATTTAACTGTTTGTTACTGACTCAATTAATCTAACAATTCAAATAAATAAAGTAAGCAGAACCTACTCACCGACAACCTACTCACTGATGCCTGAACGTGGCTCTGCCTGAACCACTTGGCTCCCGACCTCATTACAGTCTTGATCCAAACATGGACAAAAGGGCTGCAATTCAGTGATGAGGTGAGAGTGAATGCTGTTGAAATCAAGGCAGGCGTGGCATCAAGGAGTCCAAGCAAAATTGAAGTCAATGGGAATCAGGGGGGAAAAAGCTTTACTTGTTGGCATCATAGCCAGAACTCCAGGACATTGCAGGAGTTCCTCAGGGTTCTAGCCTGGGTCTAAACATCTTCAGTTGCTTCTGTCAATGACCTCCCCATCATCAAAAGATCAGAAATGGGAACATTTTTGATAATGATTGCATAGAGTTCAGTACCATCCACAGCTCCATTTGGAAAGAAGCAGTCCATGTCCACATGTAGCAAGACTACGCACA
Organism: Carcharhinus amblyrhynchos; assembly: GCF_965287045.1. Lineage (NCBI taxonomy): Eukaryota > Metazoa > Chordata > Chondrichthyes > Carcharhiniformes > Carcharhinidae > Carcharhinus > Carcharhinus amblyrhynchos. The sequence continues at coordinate 32,135,846 of NC_137346.1, forward strand.
GACTATGCTGAGAGACTTTGCCGTCGCATCTCTCTCACACTCCTCAACCACCTCATACACCAGCCCTACAGCAAACGCCGCATCCTGGAAACCAAGACAGAGGGATCATTGACTAAGGTGCCATCATCTCACATGGTACACCAGGTACACAGTACATACTCTTGCAACTCAGCCAATGTTGTCTACCTGATACCCTGCAGGAAAGGATGTCCTAAGGTATGGTACAGTGGGGAGTCCATGCAGACGCTACGACAATGGATGAATGAACACTGCTCGACAATCACCAGGCAAGAGTGTTCTCTTCCTATTGGGGAACACTTCAGTGGTCATGGGCATTCGGCTTCTGATCTTCGGGTAAGCGTCCTCCAAGGTGGCCTTCATGACACACGACAACGCAGAGACTGATAGCCAAAGTTCCACACACATGAGGACGGCCTCAACCGGGATCTTGAGTTCTCTGGAATTCTCTGCCCGTTGAAGTGGTGGAGGCTGCCTCGCTCAATATTTTTAAGACGCGGGTTGATGGGTTTTTGATAGGAGAGGGGGTTAAGGGTTATGGGGAGAGGGCGGGAAAGTGGAACTGAGCAGCGACAGATCAGCCATGATCTTATTGAATGGCGGGGCAGGCTCGAAGGGCTGGATGGCCTACTCCTGCTCCTATTTCTTATGTTCTTATGTTACACTATCTATAACCCTCACAACTTGACTGGGTTTGCAAAATCTCACTAACTGTCCTGGCTGGAGACAATACACATCTCTTTAACCTGTGCTTAACCCTCCCTCCACTCACATTGCCTGTACCTTTAAAACTTGATTATTTGTAAAGACACGCATTTCAACCATTATTTTGGAAATTGAGTTTCTGTCTTATATGCCCTGTTTATGAAAAGAACTACCACCCACCGGACGAAGGAGCAGTGTTCTGAAAGCTGGTGGCTTTTGCTACCAAATAAACCTGTTGGACTTTAACCTGGTGCTGTGAGACTTCTTACTGTGATTACCCCAGCTGGCATCTCCACAACATGTAGCAAGGCCAGGACAAAATTCATGCTTGGGATGCTAAATAGCTAGTAACGTTCTTGCCTCACACATTCCAGGCAATGACCATCTCTAATAAAATGATGTTCGGACACCTCCTCTTGAAATTCAACTGCAGCAGCATCACTGAATGCTCACAGATTCTGTACCAATCATACTGTCAGTTGCTGCAAAACCCTAATGAATATTTTGAAGTGTGTTGCTTGAATGTGGGCAGCAAGGTGGCACAGTGGTTAGCACTGCTGCCTCGCAGTGCCAGGGACACAGTTTCAATCCCAGTCTCGGGGTGACTGTCTGTGTGGAATCTGCATGTTCTCCCACTGTCTGTGTGGGATTCTTCCAAGTGCTTTGGGTTTCCTCCTACAGTCCAAAGATGTGCAGATTAGGTGGATTGGCCATGCTAAATTGATTCTTAGTGTCAGAGTAATTGGCAAGATAAATACATGGAGTTACGGGGATACAGCCTTGATGGGATGTTGTCCATTCATGCTCAGATTTATCCTGCAACCCCAAATATTTATCCTGCTAATCTCCCTAGCCAATTTAACATGGCCAATCAACCTAAGCTGCATATCTTTGGACTGTGGGAGGAAACTGAAGCACCTGGAGGAAACCCACGCAGACACGGGGAGAATGTGCAAACTCCACACAGGCAATGGTCCCAGGTTGGAATTCAACTCGGGTTCCTGGTGCTATGGAGCAGCAGAGCTAACCACTGTGCTACCGTGCCACCCACACTGTGGAATAAATGTGTTGCCCACTTTTACTTCCTATACGCAACCTTTTATAAGATCCAGTACATATGATCACATTATATACATATTACAGTACTGTAGTGTAATGAGGCAAAGCTCGAATTCCAGGCAGTGAACAAAGGTTTATTAATGGAATAACTACGCATATTACATGGCAAGGAGAAAGGTCTTAACCCCACACGCCCAAAACTCCAACTGTGAGGAAGAAGCCCAGGCAAGTTTGAGCCAGTCTCTAACTCGGCTCCAGACTGGACAAGCATGTATAATCCTTTGATGGAAACGCCCCTTAGTACACAGCATCAAACATCACTTATCATTGTCATCTGCAGACATATAATTTAACTTATTATAATTGTGCGAGCGGGGACCTTCAATCCCACACTCCTCCTGGTTTGATGTGACCACTTTGCATTAGTTTCTGAATTCAAGCCATTGATTTAAATTACAAACAGTAATGATCCCAACGCAAGTGATCTGGTGACTTCCCATCCTCAGTTCAACCCAATTCCTCCGATTATTACGCATTGTTTTCACTTCCTCAAAGATATCAGGGAAATCCTTCAGCGGTTATTCCTTCTGAAGTCACACGGGCTGCTGTTTGCGGGACTCGTGTTGCTAAAATAATCCTCATATTTCCCTTCGGTAATCAAGCATGTTATTTTACAAGGAAATAAAGTAAGCACTTTCCCTCAGGGCTTCGATTCAACATGGGGCCGTGAAGCAATCAGCAGCAACAGCTTGCATTAATGTATCATCATTACTGTGGGAAATGGCCCCAAGGCTCTTTACAGAAGCTCAGTTCGTTAAGAACTGACACTGAACCAAGAAGGAGAAATTAGGGCGAGGATTGAAGTTTGTTCAGAGAGGTAAGTGTTAAGGAGGGCCTTTGAAAAAGGTGAGAGGCAGCGTGACTGAGGGGCTTAGGGAGAAAATTCTGATGCGTTGAGCTTAGAGAGCTGAAAGATGGCCACCAGATGGAAATGGAGTGCGCAAAGGCCCGATTTGGATCGTGCATCTACTCTGAACGACTTCAGTTGTTCCAATTTCTATTTATCAATTGAAGCCTTATATTAAAATAGTTTTCCTGCTGTCTAATTAGGTTGATTGATTTTGCTCTTTCCTCTCCCCCACTCCCCACTCTTACATTTTCACCTTTATCTACCTCCCAGGCACTCACTGATAGAAAAAGGAGCTACAACAGCTCCTTTCCTGTCCAATCTCTTCTTTCTGAACACCCACCTCTCCTGACCATCCTAAATTAACTTTTTTTGAGGGGTCTAGAAGTTATTAGACATCAAATCTCTACATGCAGAAGCAGACTATTCGGCCCATCGAGTCTGCATACCTCTCCGGCAGAGCACCTTATCCAGGCCTCATCACCATGGCCCCACATATTTACCCCACTAATCTCCCCAGCCCACATTTCTAGGAGCGCTAAAGGGCAATTTAGCATGGCCAATCCTCCTACCCTGGGACATCTTTGGAGTGTGGGAGGAAACTGAAGCACCTGGAGGAAAGCCAGAGATGGGGAGAATGTCAGTTTCCCTCCAAGCCACTCACCATCCTGACTTGGAAATATATCACCATTACTTTGTAATTGCTAAAATCCTGGAATTCCCTCCGCAACGGCATTTTGGGTCAACACATGGCACGTGGACTGCAGCGATTCAAGAAGGCAGCCCTCCACCAAGGGCAATTCGGGATGGGCAATAAATGCTGGCCAGCTACTGCCACCCCAGTCCCACAAATTAACAAAAGAAAACATGTAAACTCCCCACGGACAGTCACCCATGGCTGGAATTGAACATTAACATTGTGAGGCAGCAGTGCTAACCACTGTGCCACCATGCCACCTAAAGTTCTATGATCATGTGAGATGCATTATGCTGAGATAGAACCATTAAGGTTTACAAAGGGGAGGAAGGCTATTCATCCTATTGTCTATGCCATTGGTTTATTAGGGACATCCAAAATAAAGTCAATTGCCTTTTCCACTCACTATCGCCTTGTATTTTACATAGCTTTGAAAAGGCTTTTATTCTCTGTAAAAGATTAAAAGGTATTCATCACAACTACTCCCTACTGCATTCTATGGCAGCTCTGTGTAAATATTTTTGTTCACAGTTCAAACATAACTATACCTCTCGTTTTATCCACCTCTAACCCTCATTCAGAGTGACACCCATTTGCCCTGCTTCTCAGCTTCCTTTTAATCAAACTAACTTTCTATCCACACTTATCTGAAATCTGCTTAGAAGCTTCTTGCAAGACACTATGTTGAGTTCACAGAAACACAGAATATTTACTGTGGAGAGGGAGGTGGCATGGTAGCATAGCAGTATAGTGGTTAGCAGTGCTGCCACAAGGCACCAGGGACCTGGGTTTGATTCCGTGCTTGGATCATTGTCTGTGCAGAGTCTGCATGTTCTCCCTGTATCTGCATGGGTTTCCCCTGGGTGCTCCAGTTGTCTCCCACAGTCCAAAGATGTGCGAGTTAGGTGCATTGGCTGTGCTAAATTGACCCTTAGTGTCCTGGGATGTGTAGGTTAGGGGGATTAGTGAGGTAAGTATGGGGGGTTATGGGGATAGGGCCTGGTAGGATTGTTGTCGGCGCAGACTCCATGGGCCAAATGGCCTCTTTCTGCACTGTAGTGATTCTATGGGGCCATTCAGCCAATCAGTCTGTACTAGCTCTCAAACTGAGTATTATGACTTAGTGCCAATCCTCTGCCTTTTCCCTGCTCATTATTTCTATTCAAATATTAATCGAGTGCCACGATTGAATCTGCCTCCACCACACTTTCAGGCAGTGCAATTCAGACCCCAGCTACTCGCTGTGTGTAAATGTTTCTTTCTCACATCACATTTGCTTCTTTTGCAAATCATTTTAACTCTGTGCTGTCTACTTCTCGATCTTTTTAAGAGTGGGAACAGTTTCTCCCTGTCCACTCTGTCTAGCCCTCTCATGATCTTGACTTCTTCTCAAAACACATATCTACACCGACTTCCAATCAGTCATTTGATAAACATAATTTGTCTTTAAAAACTCGGTGCTGGGTTCAGTTTCTTACCTGTTTGAGCTCCATCAATCTCAGTCCAGAGAAATCCAGCCAGGGATACTCCCAGGAACCACAGAGGAATCATTCTGAAAGAAAACGCATCACCCGTGAGCCAGCGCGACAGCTCATAGAGCTCAGTAAGCTCAATCAGAGGAAATTCCTTCTGTCTATCTACCCCATCAAACTATTCAATCATTTTAAGCAGCTCAATTAAATCACCCCTTATTCCTTCACACTCAAAGGGATTCGTGTCTAATCTGTGCGACCTGACTTCCTCATTTAATTGTTTTCACCCTAGTATCATTTTGGTGAATTTACGCTCCAAGATCAATAGACCCTTCCTGAGAAATGCGGGTGATTTTCCCAGAAAAAATCTAAATGTCCAATGGGCAGTAAAACAGGAGACGTTCCTGCCTTTTTTTTGGGCAAACTTAGTGGGAAGGATTTCCAGCATTCTGTGCTTCACAGAGCCTGCTGGAGGATTCATGCACATAAAGAAGAATAGGGCCTAATCCCTCCCCAGGGAGGCTGGCATCAGTGTGCTGAGCTGGCCACTGCACATGCGCCAGTCTGCCAGTGGGGAGATCAACGCTTGCACACTGGCCCCCTCCCAGAGACGGCCTCCTGATTGCTGCCCTTCCAATGTCATCCCTAACCGCCCCCCCGCCCGATCTCTGATGTACCCAACCACCCCTACCATGGCCAACACCGACTGCATCCCCATAGCCAGACCAACCACCCCTCCATAAATGTAGCTGTGGAGAACACTGGGTTACAGGGTTGTAAACTGGACAGTATTGCAGTCGATAAGGAGGATGTGCTAGTTATTCTTGAGGGTTTGAAAATAGATAAGTCCCCTGGGCCAGACGGGATTTACCCTAGGATTCTCTGGGAGGCAAGGGAGGCGATTGCAGAGCCTCTGGTCGTCGTTGGTCACCGGTATAGTGCCAGAAGATTGGAGGTTAGCGAATGTTGTCCCATTGTTTAAGAAGGGGAACAGAGACTTCCCTGGGAATTATAGACCGGTGAGTCTTACTTCTGTTGTGGGCAAGGTTTTAGAAAAAATTATTAGGGATAGGATTTATGGTTATTTGGAGAGTAATGAATTGATTAGAGATAGTCAGCATGGTTTTGTGGAGGGTAGGTCGTGCTTTACTAACCTTATTGCGTTTTTTGAGAAAGTGACCAAAGAGGTGGATGGGGGTAAGGCAGTTGACGTGGTATATATGGACTTTAGTAAGGCGTTTGATAAGGTTCACCATGGAAGGCTTCTGCAGAAATTGCAGATGTATGGGATTGAGGGTGATCTAGGAAATTGGATTAGGAATTGGCTGGCGGATAGGAGACAGAGGGTGGTGGTTGATGGTAAGTATTCGACATGGAGTTCAGTTACGAGTGGTGTGCCTCAGGGATCTGTTTTGGGGCTACTGCTGTTTAATTTTTATAAATGATCTGGATGAGGGTACAGTTGGGTGGATTAGTAAATTTGCTGATGACACCAAAGTCGGAGGTGTGGTAGATAGTGAGGAAGAGTGTCTTAGTCTACAGGGAGACTTGGATAAGTTGCAGAGCTGGGCTGAGAGGTGGCGGATGGAGTTTAATGCGGAGAAGTGTGAGGTAATTCACTTTGGTAGGAATAACGGATGTGTAGAGTATAGGGCTAACGGTAGGACTCTGAATAGTGTGGATGAACAGAGGGATCTAGGTGTATGTGTACATAAATCCCTGAAAGTTGGGAATCAAATAGATAAGGTTGTTAGGAAGGCATACGGTGTCTTGGCGTTTATTGGTAGGGGGATTGAATTTAAGAGCCGCAGCGTCATGTTGCAACTGTACAAAACTCTGGTGCGGCCGCACTTGGAGTACTGTGTGCAGTTCTGGTCCCCACATTATAGGAAGGATGTGGAGGCTTTGGAGAGGGTGCAGAGGACGTTTACCAGGATGTTGCCTGGTATGGAGGGGAGGTCCTATGAGGAGACACTGAGGGATTTGAGGTTGTTTTCATTAGGAAGAAGGCAGCTATGAGGGGACCTTTTTGAAACATATAAGATGATTAGAGGTTTAGATTGGGTGGACAGTGATAGCTTTTTTCCTCGAATGGAGAAAGCTAGCACGAGGGGGCATAGCTTTAAATTAAGGGGTGGTAGTTATAGGACGGATGTCAGGGGTAGGTTCTTTACCCAGAGGGTGGTGAGGGATTGGAATGCCCTGCCTGCTGCAGTTGTAAATGCGCCTAGTTTGGGGGCGTTTAAGAGATCCGTGGATAGGTTTATGGATGGTAAGGGTTTGGTTTAGGTTAGAGGGTCATTGTTTTTTAACTGGTCGGCGCAACATCGTGGGCCGAAGGGCCTGTTCTGCGCTGTAATGTTCTATGTTCTATGTTCTATGTCCTCTCCCTCATGGCCAGCCCTGACCCCCCCTCTCCATGGACCCCTGCTGCAGAGTGCACAGCAGTGCCATCCCACCACTACTGATCAGTCCTGCCCCCAGTTGACACCATCCCTGGCACTGCCTGGTGTACAGTGTCAGTGTGCCAGGCTGGCCTGCCTCTGCCCCCAAGCTCTGGGGGAGGGTGCACAATGGCCTTTGTCCCTACCAGTGGTGTGATCATGTCTGTTCTCCGTTGATGGCAACCAGCTTTAATCCTTGCTGGTGGAAGCCTCTCTCGGCAGTAGGGGGGGGCGGGGTGAGGTGGGGGATTAGGAGTTACGTTAGCAAGACCAGACGCTACCACCTTGAGTTTGCTAATGACATGGAAATGACGATTTCCACATTGTAATCAGCCTTGTACTGATTTCCGGCGTGAGGCTGATTACGTTATAAAAGATGGCCCGGGAGATTGACAATCAACTGGATGCCAGTCATGACTCCCATTACAAGGCTCCCCGCTGACCTTTCCTGGCCCACTGTGTTACTCCAGCAGTGCAGCAGCCCAGGAAAATCACACCCATGGTGTTCAAAATTGAATGTGGTACTCCAGATTCAAACTAATTGTAGCACAACTTCCACCTCTTTGTATTTAAGCACAATTGAGAAAACAGCTAAGATTCCATTAACCTTTTAATGATTGCTGTTGTAATTATTCACTTGCTTTTTGTCACATATCCTACAAAACAAGTGACAACAGCTCATGGGAGGTGCCATATAAATGCAGAATTTTCTTTCATCTTAGTGAGATCCGCACATGGACTGGTAGATTTCTGTCCTCTTCAGGAACTGACTTTTCACCAATGATTGAACTCTCAGGTGCAAATTGGATGGCCTCACACTTACCGACATCCAAGTCCCACCTGCCACAGTTCTACTCCGAATGGCTGTGCCAACTAACTTTGTGCTGCTGTTAAGAAAATCCCAAATTTGTACTTCACAATATAAATTTTAAAAGATTAGTAAGTAAGTTATGCAGCAAATAAGCAGGCTGGAGATACTGGCCAGAATTTGACCTCCCTGCCCGCCTTGGAAATCGGAGCGGTTGAGAGCGGAACATGGAAAAATCAGTTGACGTTGGTTGGGATTTTACAGTTTTGGGATGGACGAGGCTATAGAACCATACCCATTGGGTGGGATTCTCTGGCCTTCCAGCTGCGTGTTTCTCGGTGGTGGGAGGTGGCACGCCGCGGGATTCTCTGGTCTTGTCGCTGCCAATGGGACTTCCCATTGAAGCCACCCCCACACTGCTGGGAGACCCGTAAGAGTGGGTGTGCTGCCAGCGGGACCAGAGAATCTCAACACCAGCAAACAGCTGGACAATTCTGGCCATGAATTGCTCCTTTTAAAAGTTTGCACTCAAATGCTTTCAATCTGCAGATAAAAGTGACTTACGAGAGGAAGATATGATAGGAATGTTTCACTCTTACCTATGCAGACACGGGGAGAAACTCCACACAGGCAGTGACCCAAGCCGGGAATTGAACCTGAGTTCCCCGCAATGTGAGGCAACAGTGCTAACCACTGTGCCACCATGCTGCCCAAACGAACTGGGGACTGAGAAAATAATGGCAGGGTTGGGCAGAGACAACATGGATTTATGAAAGGAAATCATGTTTGACAAACCTGTTAGAGATTTTTGAGGATGTTACTAGCAGAATCGATAAGAGGGAGCCAATGCATGTGGTATATTTGGATGGTTAGTAAACAAAATCAAAATACATGGGATTGGGGGTAGTATACTGGCATTGATCAAGGATTACTAAATGGATAGAAAAAAGAGAATAGGAATAAACTGGTCATTCTCAGGTTGACAGACTATGACCAAAGGGGGTATTTCAAGGATCAGTACGTAGGCCCCAGTTGTTCATAATCTATATCACTGATTTGGATGTGGGGACCAAATGTAATATTTCCAAGTTTGGAACCAGAAGCTCTGTGTTCGAGTCCCACCCCAGGATTTGATGGACAAGGAAGGTGCATTCATTATGTGGCCAATTAGGTTGAGTACCAATTTGAAAATCTTTCCAAATACACCAATAGCTGGTGGTAAGAGTGGTTGAGACTCTTGGTCAGCATGCTTGGTGTGGAGTGGCACCCCTCAAGCTATAAGTCCCTCACATCAGACTAGTGACCCATTCCAGGACTAGCTATGCAAAGGGATGAAAGCCTGTCTTAGTGCCCCATTATAGTGTCACCGTGGCACAGTGGTGAGCATTGCTGCCTCACAGTGCTAAAGACCAGGTTCAATTTAAGTCTTGGTTGACTGTGTGGAGTTTGCATATTCTTGCCGTGTCTGTGTGGGTTCCCTCTGGGTGATCTGGTTTCCTCTCACACTCCAAAGATGTGTAGGTTTGGTTGTTTCAAAACGCTAAATTGCCCCTTGGCATCAGAGGGATTAGTAGGTTAAATATATGGAATTACAGGGATTGTTGTTGGTGCAGCCTCGATGGGCTGAATGGCCTCCTTTTGCATTTGTAAGTTCTATGGATTTTATGGAAGAGAATTGATATGAATTAAGTATGTAGTGAGGTGGATTGGCCATGTTAAATTGTGCCTTCATGTAGTTTAGGGGGATTAGCAGGTTAAATATGTGGAATTGCTGAGGTAGGGCAGAAGGGTGGGTCTGAGTGTGATTCTCTGTGAGGGAGTTGGTGCAGACCCAAAGGGCCAAATAGTCTCCTTCGGCACCGCAGCGATTCTATGATTTGTGAAATAGTGGCTGATGTATTCCTCCAGTGTCTTGGAATATCTGAAGGAAGTCAATGGCAGTGACCAGGGCAAAAATAGAAACCAAGCACATGAAACATGAATGATGGTCAGTTATCATCCTGTCCTCCATGTGATGGGGCTTCAGTTGCTTCTGGCATTCTAAGTTGTTCATGAAACTGGCACGAATCTTTCTCATTGCCTGTTTGTCAAAGGTATTCCTCAGTTCAATTCAATTTGCAGCAATGATAAATTGCCAGCAAATTTAAACTGTCCTTTCACCAGCAGAACAGTCTATATTCTACATTCTCATCTACCTACCTTCATACACAGCTGATAAGAGTTAATTTACAGAATTAACAATCTTTGCAAACTGCAACTGTTACAAAAAAAATCACTGCTACAGACCCAGCAGCACAGAAGTGACCTCATCAATCAGAGAGTAGATTGATGCTGTCTTTAGATAGCAGCTTAACTAACTTCCTAATTAAACTCATTTTAAAGCAATTCATTCAAACACATTTACCCACCTTTATAGGGATGGCACCATCAATCTCGCTGGCAAAGCTTCTGAATCCAGGGACTGAGACAACTGGTATTTCAGGGCCTTCATTTAAATGGCATGCAGTGATCACATGAGATGTTGACCTTCTGAACCAAATTTAACTTTGAGTAAGAAAGGAGTTTCCTATGAGGTTGGTGCAGGATATTTAGATAAACAAAGCATTTGGGTGATAGGGCAGCAACTTAACATTGTGCAATTGTAAAACTGTTCCAACACAGAGGGGAACCGAGCCAATATTTCTTCATATGTTGAGATGCAACGAATACTGTGGAGATGCAGGACAGTAAAAAGTCTGACAACACCAGGTTTAAGTCCAACCGATTTATTTGATAGTAAACTCACAAGCTTTACTATCAAATAAATCGGTTGGATTTAAACCTGGTGTTGTCAGACTTTTTACTGTGTTTACCCCAGTCCAACGCTAGTATTTCCACATCATGAGATGCAGGACCCCAGCAACAAATGTATTTTTACTCAACAGTGATGAATGGTTGAAGCCCTTGCTTGTGATTTCACCAATTTTGAATAAGCCATTCTCACCAGGGCTTCCAAACCAACACAAGACAAGAACCGTGGCCTGAGTTCATCCCCTTACAATGCGTGGCACACCAATTGTCCCTGTCCCTGCTGGGTTCTTTAACTTTCTGTGTCCTAAGGTCTTCTGCAAACCCAATCTGAATAGACACATCTGTAGCCATACACCCCCATTCTGTCCCCTCTACAGAATTGGGATTACTGTTCATCCTCTTCCACAGCAATCCCAACCCCAGCATCGAGTTTATCCCTTCTACGTGCTAATGCTGTGACTCCAGATGATTACTTGTCCTCTTGACCACTCTGCTCCATGGTGAGCAATTCCCAGGGTGGCATGGTGGCACAGTGGTTAGCACTGCTGCCCCACAGTACCCGGGACCTGGGTTTGATTCCTGGCTTGGGTCACTGTCTGTGCAGAGTCTGCACATTCTCCCCATGTCTGCGTGGGTTTCCTCCAGGTGCTGTAGTTTCCTCCCACACTCCAAAAGATGTGCTGGTTAGGTGCATTAGCCATGCTAAATTCTCCCTCAGTGTACCCGAACAGGCACTGGAGTGCAGAGGATAGGGGATTTTCACAGTAACTTCATTGCAATGTTAATGTAAGCCTATTTGTGACACTAAAGTAATAAACTAAAAACTGTCAGCTGAAATTCCCTCCCAAAATTGTTTTATTCTTCTTTTGTAAAGCTCCTAACATCCTACCTATGGCATGAATTTTACCATTTCGTCTGCCATGGGAATTGGAGCGGAGGGTGGGCTGGTAGGTGGACCATGGAAATGTTCGTTGGCCTCGAGCAGGATTTTATGGTTTCGGGACAAGTGAGGCTGTAAAATCCCACTCTAAGACTCTGTCTCTCTTCCTTGATTTCCAAGTTCTGTCACTTCCATTCTCTGTCTGACCCAAGGTGTTTGTTTATGTGCAGAGTAATGTAGATGTTGAGCGCTGTTGTGTTTAGTAGTTTCACAGATCCAGTAAATCACAATCAGATAAAATTGAGGAGCAGATATCTCTCTCAAAACTAATGGACAGCGAGACGTTCGAACCTTTAAGTGCAATATTGTCATACCAAGTGCCTTCATGATAGGAGCACCTGGAGGAAACCCATGCAGACATGAGGAGAACGTGCAGACTCTGCACAGTGACCCAAGCCAGAAATAAATTGAACCTCTCATAGTCTCAGAAATGGAGACTATAGATCAGTGCAGAACCATACATTCGAGCTTAAGGGAACTCATTAATACATGCAAATTTCAAAGAATCTAATGCAAGTAATACAGGAAACACCCAAAAAACATTTAGCTGGACATTAAAAGCATTACAACAAAAAACTGGTCAACATGAACTTTGAATCAATAGACCATGCCTCACTAATATGTCAAAGTTTGTTGAGGAGGTAGTGCTTTTAGCAACAGGAAATGTCCCAAAGCCTCTTCACAAAACATTGAAGCGAATAAGATTAGCTATCGAGCCACATGAAGAGATATTAGGGCAGATGATCAAAAGCTTGGTCAAAGGTCTAAAGAGTGCTTTAAAGGTGGAAGAGGGGTAGAGAAGTTTATGAATGGAATTATAGAGCTCAGGACCTTGGCAGCTGAAGTCACAGTCAGCAATGGGTGAGGCAAGTAAAATTGAGGATGCTGAAGAGTTGAGAATTGGAAGAGCATAGAGATATCTGGGAGGGTTGTAGGGCTGCAGGAGGTTACAGATAAAGGAAAGGTGAGACCATGGTGAGATTTGAAATGAGGGTGAGAATTCTAAGATTGAGACATTGTGAACCAGGGGCCAATGTAGGTCAGCGAACACAGGGATATTGGGTGATCAGGACTTATTCAAGTTAGGACACAGCCAACTGAGCTTTAGATGAGCTCAAGCATACGGAGATTAGAAGGTGGGAGGCTGGCAAGGAGTGTATTGTCAAGTCTAGAAGTAATAAAAGGTCTGGATGAGGCAATCGCATGTCAAATGCCACTTGGGCAAAAATTGAGCCATGTACATTTACTTTGTATTCACGACTGGAAAGCAATTTGGGTGGTTTGCTGACTATTATGCTGGAATTCTACCATCCCGTCAGCCACAGGAATTGGTGTGGGAGAGGGGCGGACAACGGGAAGGTCCTTTGACCTTGGGTGGAATTTTCCAGTCTCGGTCGAGCAAGGGCATAAACTCCCAACCCTTAATGTCCAGTCAAGGAGGTTCTATAGTGCAGTAGATAGTATCACTGCCTCCAAAGCTGTGAGCGCTAGGTTTAAGTCTCACTTTTGGACTTGATGGCCCAGGAAAATGAATTCATAATGTTACCAAAACAGTTGAGTATCAATTTGTAAGTGTTTCCAACATACGCCAGACTGGGAGAGGGGCCTGGTCAATTGTATGACGAAAGAAACATTGCAGCCACTAAAATCATTATCCATGCATGTAAAGTATATGATGGTACAATAACTTAGTCTTGGGGCCCTGGTTGGCTCAGTTGGCTGGATGGTTGATGTGGGTCAGATTGGTGTCAATAGCTTGGAGTTCATCCCCATTCTGGCTGACATGGATTCAGGACCTTCCTCCTTGTTCTACCTGTGGTGGAATCATGGTGTTGTGGGCCAGGCCTGCCTTCAGCCAGAGAACTGAAGAAAAAGATATCTATGTGGCTGTACCTGAGAGAACTTCACTACAAAGTGAAGCAAGATTTTCTGATCTTTAAGTAAGGATAATAAGGTTGGGAATTTGAAACAATTTGGGAATTGAAACTTTGGCTGTAATTCCTGAATCAGAATTCTGCAGGATTTACAATTTCAAGCATGGCCAGTGCAGCACATTAGAGTGTGATTTATTTCAAATATAACGGAATGGTGAAAACTGAGACTGAGCTAGATGGGGGTAATGAGGAAGGATGGAAAATGAGACTAGGAGTAGCATACTGAGAAATCGCAGGCGGAATTCCACGTCCATGATCCCCATCCATGGGCAGCATGGAGGTACAGTGGTTAGCACTGCTGCCTCACAGCTCCAGAGACCCAGGTTCAATTCCGGCCTCAGGTCACTGGAGTTTGCACATTCTTCCCTTGTCTGCATGGGTTTCCTCCGGGTGCTCCAGCTTCCTGTCACAGGCAAAAGATGTGCTGGTTAGGTTGACTGGCCATGTTAAATTGACTATTAGTGTCAGGGGGATTAGCAGGGTAAATATGTGGGGTTACTGGAATAGGGCCTTGGTGGGATTGTTGTCGGTGCAGACTTGATGGGCTGAATGGCCTCTTCCTGCACTGTAGGGATTCTATGATCAATAGGGCAACACTATAGATAAGTATCTATATATTTAAGCAGACTCTGTGCAAAATACTGCTTAACTGCAAAGAAGATTATTAGAAAGCAGCCATGAAGTTGTATTTTTCCATTGTGTTTGGAATGCCCATCATGGAAATTGTAGCAGGCAGGAGCAGACTATGCAACAGTCCTTGACCTTGGGCAGGATTTTCTGGTTTTGGGGTGAGGGGAGGCAGGGGGAGTGATTCTCCCTGCCCGCTGTGCTGCTTTGTTGCAGAGCAGGCTGGGATCCATCAGTGGCTGCTGTTTTGCAGGTTTTCCACTGGCTGTCATGGCCTCCGAGAGTTTCCACAACCAAGATTTTCAGTGTAGTCAGCTCCACACCAGAAATTGGCGCAGAGCTGATTTCAATATTGAAATTCATATTTACTTCCAATTAGTGAGCTCCGGGCCCTCTAGTGTCTCATCCCCACTAAGAATGGTTCACTCCAGTGGGATTTACTCCTGCTCCCCACGGCTAGGGGACAGGCAGCAGGCTCCACTGGAGCGAAGAAAGGCCATTGAGACCCCCGAGGAGGTCGGGGATATGGGGGGTACCCCTTGGCAGAGCCAGCCTGGCAGGGCTAGCCTGGCCCTCTGGCACTGCCCAAGGAGCACCTTGCCACTGCCGACCAGGCATCTGGCAGTGCCAAGGGGTTGGGACCAAAAGGAGCAGGGCCTTTTGGGAGTGGGCCCTACTTGGGGCAATCAGTGGGGGTGGGGGGATCCCGCTGCCACTCTGCATTGGTATCACTGGCAGCAGAAGGGAGGATGGTGATTGGGGCTGGCCATGAAGGTGAGGGGGGTTGGGCTATGGAGGGGTGGGGCTGGTCATCGGTGGGGGGGAGGTCAGGACTGTTAGCGGGGCACTGGAGGCTGGGGCTGGCCATGTGGGTGTGGGTAGGTGGGGTCGGGACAGTCAGGGAAGGTCGGGACTGGCCGGTTGTAGGGGAAGCATAGGGGCTGGTCTGGGGATTGCCAGGAGGCTAGCGATCGGGAGGGGGTGGGGAAAGTCAGAAGGCCAGAGATAGGGGTGTTGCTGTGCTGGCCTGTGACCTGGAAGCCAGCAATGTGGGGCCACAGTGATGATCTTGGTGCTGACAGATTGGCTCATGTGCAGTGACCTGCTCAGCACTGTGCTGCCAGCCTCTTGGGCAGGAATGGGCTGCACCCCCTGACTTCCTGAGTGAATCATTAGGGCACTCTGTGCATCACAGAGTGTGAGAAATTCATTCTGGAAATCACACTAAAAAAAAGCATGATTGCTCCCATTTTCCCGCACACTGGGGACTTAGAATATTTTTGGGAGAATCCCAGCCATCGTGCTTGTCTACCTATTTCTTAATGCATTGTGACTCAGCAATTCATTCTTGGAGTTTCCACTACCATCTTGTAATGAAAGGCCACGGCACAGAGATTATAAACAAGTAACCAGTGATCGCACACTGGAGTATGCAACAGAGTAATTTGCACCCCCAGTAAATGTGGAAAGTGATCAGAAAATGTGCAAGAGGTGGACAGCCTTCTTTTATTGAACTGGGGAATTTGCAGAAACAGCAGCAGCTACAGCTCAGGTGGAGTGCTTTGCACACAGGGGTACCAGAAAGCTTACTCCCCCATACGAGCGTCAAAAGTGCTCATCCCTTTTTCAAGAATGAATTAACAGCTCGCCAATCTCCAAATGGCACCAACGTAATTGCCTACTTCTGTTAAGCACAGCCAAGGCCACTGAACTGAACAGAACTTGGCTTTTCTCACTGCAGGTTAAGATCTATGTGTGAAATGGGGAGACGTGCAGTACTGAATGTGCTGTCAGCATATCAGAGTGTCACCCGTACTATTCTCAATGGAATGGCACTCATGCATGAGGGAACTGGTGAAAACAAGTTGTTTGCAAGTTTTATACCTTAACTTGTAGCTATACAGATCAAAGGCGAATGGGATGCTGGCCTTCATAGCGAGGGGGATTGAATATAAAAGTAGGGAGGTCTTGCTGCAGCTGTATAGGGCATTGGTGAGGCCGCAGCTGGAGTACTGTGTGCAGTTTTGGGCGCCGCACCTGCGCAAGGATATTTTGGCCTTGGAGGGAGTGCAGAGGAGGTTTACTAGGCTGATACCGGAGTTGAGGGGGTTGAGCTATGAGGAGAGGCTGAATAAACTAGGCTTGTATTCGTTAGAGTTTAGAAGAATGAGGGGAGATCTCATTGAGACGTATAAGATGATGAATGGGATGGATAGGATAGAGGTGGAAAGACTCTTCCCGCTCAAAAAAGACAGTAGGACTAGGGGGCACAGCCTCAAGATAAAGGGGGGGCGGTTCAGAACGGAGTTGAGGAGGAACTTCTTCACTCAAAGGGTGGTGAATCTCTGGAATTCTCTGCCCGTTGAAGTGGTGGAGGCTGCCTCGCTAAATATTTTTAAGAAGCGGGTTGATGGGTTTTTGATAAGAGAGGGGATTAAGGGTTATGGGGAGAGGGCGGGAAAGTGGAACTGAGCCACGACAGATCAGCCATGATCTTATTGAATGGCGGGGCAGGCTCGAAGGGCCAGATGGCCTACTCCTGCTCCTATTTCTTATGTTCTTATGTTCTTATGTTCTTATAAATCTACGAAAATCTGAAGGGAAAATCCATTTATTTTCAGATACAGCCTCCATTTTTGGGAAGGTGGGAGAGAGGGGGGGTGACAGAGACATTTTTATTAGAAGTAGTGTATTTCATCCAACTATAATATCCATTTTACAATTCTAAAAAGTTATAATTTGAAATAAAAAAAAGTAAAGTGATGTTCAATACACCTTTCAGACCCATGCAGACGCACTGGGGTATAGATTTGTCTTGGCAAAGTAGCCAGTAGCAAATCAGCTGCCCGTTTTATACACCACCAATTTCTTGGAACACAATTTCAAAATCAGCAGGCAAAGCTTCGAAGGATCAAGAACAGTGAAAATAACAGTATTGAACTTCCAAAGGACATAGACAAGTTGGTGGAAAGTTCAGACAAAGTGGCAGATGAAGTTTCAACGTGGATAATCATGAGGTGGTAGAAAGAACATGCGTAGACAATATAAAATGAAGTGTACAGGTTTAAAAGGATTGTCAGAGCAGAGGGATCTGGTTGTGTATGTGCATAAATCATTGAAGGTGACAGGATACAGTGAGTGGTTCGGCTCTGAAATGCACTGCCCGTGAGTGTGGGGGAGGCAGGTTCACACAGCGAGTGATTAGGGTCTGGAATACACTGCCTGTGTGTAGGGGAGACAGATTCACACAGCGAGTGGTTACAGTCTGGAATACACTGCCTGTGTGTAGGGGAGACAGATTCACACAGCGAGTGGTTACAGTCTGGAATACACTGCCTGTGTGTAGGGGAGACAGATTCACACAGCGAGTGGTTACAGTCTGGAATACACTGCCTGTGTGTAGGGGAGACAGATTCACACAGCGAGTGGTTACAGTCTGGAATGCACTGCCTGTGTGTAGGGGAGACAGATTCACACAGCGAGTGGTTACAGTCTGGAATGCACTGCCTGAGAGTGCGAGGGAGACAGATTCACACAGCGAGTGGTTACAGTCTGGAATACACTGCCTGTGTGTAGGGGAGACAGATTCACACAGCGAGTGGTTACAGTCTGGAATGCACTGCCTGAGAGAGCGAGGGAGACAGATTCACACAGCGAGTGGTTACAGTCTGGAATACACTGCCTGAGAGAGTGAGGGAGACAGATTCACACAGCGAGTGGTTACAGTCTGGAATACACTGCCTGAGAGAGCGAGGGAGACAGATTCACACAGCGAGTGGTTACAGTCTGGAATACACTGCCTGAGAGAGTGAGGGAGACAGATTCACACAGCGAGTGGTTACAGTCTGGAATACACTGCCTGTGTGTAGGGGAGACAGATTCACACAGCGAGTGGTTACAGTCTGGAATACACTGCCTGTGTGTGGGGGAGGCAGATTCACACAGCAAGTGGTTACAGTCTGGAATACACTGCCTGTGTGTAGGGGAGACAGATTCACACAGCGAATGGTTACAGTCTGGAATGCACTGCCTGAGAGAGTGAGGGAGACAGATTCACACAGCGAGTGGTTACAGTCTGGAATGCACTGCCTGTGTGTAGGGGAGACAGATTCACACAGCGAGTGGTTACAGTCTGGAATACACTGCCTGAGAGAGCGAGGGAGACAGATTCACACAGCGAGTGGTTACAGTCTGGAATACACTGCCTGAGAGTGCGAGGGAGACAGATTCACACAGCGAGTGGTTACAGTCTGGAATACACTGCCTGTGTGTAGGGGAGACAGATTCACACAGCGAGTGGTTACAGTCTGGAATACACTGCCTGTGTGTAGGGGAGACAGATTCACACAGCGAGTGGTTACAGTCTGGAATGCACTGCCTGTGTGTAGGGGAGACAGATTCACACAGCGAGTGGTTACAGTCTGGAATACACTGCCTGTGTGTAGGGGAGACAGATTCACACAGCGAGTGGTTACAGTCTGGAATGCACTGCCTGTGTGTAGGGGAGACAGATTCACACAGCGAGTGGTTACAGTCTGGAATGCACTGCCTGTGTGTAGGGGAGACAGATTCACACAGCGAGTGGTTACAGTCTGGAATACACTGCCTGTGTGTAGGGGAGACAGATTCACACAGCGAGTGGTTACAGTCTGGAATGCACTGCCTGTGTGTAGGGGAGACAGATTCACACAGCGAGTGGTTACAGTCTGGAGTGCACTGCCTGAGAGTGCGAGGGAGACAGATTCACACAGCGAGTGGTTACAGTCTGGAATACACTGCCTGAGAGTGCGAGGGAGACAGATTCACACAGCGAGTGGTTACAGTCTGGAATGCACTGCCTGAGAGAGTGAGGGAGACAGATTCACACAGCGAGTGGTTACAGTCTGGAATGCACTGCCTGTGTGTAGGGGAGACAGATTCACACAGCGAGTGGTTACAGTCTGGAATGCACTGCCTGTGTGTAGGGGAGACAGATTCACACAGCGAGTGGTTACAGTCTGGAATGCACTGCCTGTGTGTAGGGGAGACAGATTCACACAGCGAGTGGTTACAGTCTGGAATGCACTGCCTGTGTGTAGGGGAGACAGATTCACACAGCGAGTGGTTACAGTCTGGAATACACTGCCTGAGAGAGCGAGGGAGACAGATTCACACAGCGAGTGGTTACAGTCTGGAATGCACTGCCTGTGTGTAGGGGAGACAGATTCACACAGCGAGTGGTTACAGTCTGGAATACACTGCCTGTGTGTGGGGGAGGCAGGTTCACACAGTGAATGGTTAGGCTCTGGAACGCAGTGACTGTGAGTATGGCGGAGACAGGTTCAGCTGAGACATTCAAAAGGAAATTAAACTATTATTTAAAAAGAAAGAATGTACAGGGTTACAGGGAGAATCTGGGGGAATGGCATTCGGTGAAGAGCTCATTCAGAGAGTCAGTACAGACACAATGGGCTGAATGTCCTTCACCTGCACTGTAACAATTCTGTGATTAACATTATGCCAGGTAGTGATTGAAGTTCTGCTCCATGTTTCACTCCAGTTCATTCACTGCCCATAGTAAAAGCTAGATTGCTACTGCTTTCATGATAGTTCTTATCCATACGTAATTAGAATTCAGTGTTAGTGCCATTGGAATTGGCACAAATTGAGAGTAGGACCTTCTTAGGACATTTACCACTGGTCTCAGGGAAGATATTCAATAAAGTTAGATAATGTATTATCATGGGACTAGTTTCAGTGTTTCAAAAGATTCCTGTTTGTAGGTTACTGTATACATTTGACCAGTCTCTCCAGTTCTCCAGTTTCCTCTTGCAAGCTCTGTGTGTAGAAAGTAATATACTGTAACCAAATTACATACCAGTGGAGGGAATGAATGGTGGTGGATGGGATGTCCAGCTCTGACTACATTGGGCTGCCTTCATGTTCGATGCCTTCACTTCCGTGGTTAGATCTCTTTGGATTGCAAAATTGTACAGCATACAGTAGATTATAGCAGTCCTGAACATCTTAGATGGCGTATGTAAGTAAAATCTTTACAGGACTTTGTCTGCCGGTGATGAGCTCTTGGGTTCCATCATTCCCATAAGTGGATTCCTCACCAGCTCAGGTGGCTGGAGTTGACTTACATTGTCAAATATCGACCTAAATGATGGTACAATCCAAGGGTGTAACAATAGCACACCCCTTGTGTTCAGAACAGAAGTCCATTTTATCACACAAGCTCCTCAGATCTTTTTAAAAATAGACTGATAAAGCAACTGGTGCAATGAGGCCAGGTAGGAACTGTTGAGCTGTTTGATTTTACTGCAACATATGGTGCTATATTGATGGCCAGATTCAATTAATTTCATAATCTTTACAATTGAATGCTAATTATTCATTTGAGAAATGGTGAAGAAGCCAACAAAAATTTGTGAAGCTGGAGCCCTCAATCTACCTTTAATCAGGCTATTAAATTCAGAGATGCCCCGAGTTGGGCTGTGAACCTAAAAATTGAAGTTACTGAATCCCTGGATCACTTTTGTGTCCAAGGATATGGTAAATGCTTTGGCAGGTCAGGTGTACTGGCAACCAGTCAGTGATTGTGGAGCTTACGTTACAGTCCAGGCCAGGAGTGAGGCATGAGCACCTGAAGGAATGGGACTATTTTTCAGTATTTTCTTTCAAGAAGTTCCCTTTTGTAGGGAAGCCATGGCATATGAATGGCATGTTTTGTCTGTATAGCAACAATACTTTTCAATGCATTTGACAATAATAAATCAAATCAAATCAGATCAATGGGGTGGGATTTTCCTCCCCCTCTGCAATGTGTTTTGTGGCAACAGGAGGTGATTCTCATTGGGATCTTATGGTCCCACTGCTGTCAATAGGATTTCACATTGAACGCATCTCTTCACCCCTTGCCGCTGGGAAATCCACAGCGGGGTTGGGCCATTGGCGGTACTATATTTTTAAGCATATTTATGCATAAATGGCAGCAAGATTTTGGCTATGTGTTTATTTCAGGGGGAGACCTGGTGA
The DNA here is from genome assembly GCF_965287045.1 of Carcharhinus amblyrhynchos. NCBI lineage: Eukaryota > Metazoa > Chordata > Chondrichthyes > Carcharhiniformes > Carcharhinidae > Carcharhinus > Carcharhinus amblyrhynchos. The sequence goes on from NC_137346.1 coordinate 32,157,267, forward strand.
TCCATCAGCCCAGGACTCTTAAATCAAACTTTTGGCCTCTTTGATGGAAGTTGGGGAGAGGGTACAATGTGTTACTGGGGTAGGGACACCCCAGATGTATTGCAGATCCATGAAGGCATCCATGAGATCCCTGGATATTGCCCATAGTTTGTGAATCTTGATGTGGCCATTAGTGGACATCCTAGGCAAACACAATGCACCACTTGAGATGTGTTGCCCTGTGATTCTTCAGCCAATGCGTAAAACTGAGGGTGAGATATCAAAACATAACAAACAAAACAAGAGACAGAATAAGGATTTTTTTAGTAAACGGGAGTCAGGATTGAGTGGTGGCTCATGAATCCACAAAGCGTTCGTAATAAAATTGGAGGCTTTGAACATGAATAACTATAGAGAGATATGGTGTAGTAGTTAAAGAATCCAAGCTCTCCAGTGTCATACCAAGGGAGTGCTGTGCTGTTGGAGATGTTGTCATTTGGATCTGTTCTCTGCAGTGGACTTAAAAGAACTCATGGCTCAAAGAACTCACTCCAGGAAGAGGAGCTGCCGACTTTTCCGTGGCATCTTGGTCAATATTTTTTCCCTTCACTGGCATATTACCTGCTTATTATTGTACTTCAGTGTGCAAGATATTGAGGTGGACAGTGTGGCTGCTGGTTTCCCACAGTCAACCGCGATTACACGTCAAAGAAGTAATTCATTGGGTATGAAGAACTCTTGAGCTTGTGCAAGGCACTATAGAAAATAAAGGCAAATCCTTTTTCCCTTCAAAGCTGGCTTAGATTTGGGCAAAATTTAGAACCAGCTCTTCCTGTTATACTGGTAATGTTTTCCAGTAAGTTTGCGAGGGGAAAACAGAAAGTCCTGACCATGTCGGTTAAAGTTTGCATTACAGTGATGTATTGTGGCTTACAACGTGAAAGAATTCCTACAGATAACATTGGGAAATAGCAAAGGAGGTGGCTCAATATTAAAGGTGTGTCAGGTCCAGCAAACCGTGGTGATGAAATAGAGATGGAGGTGTGTAGTTATTTCAGTGAATTAATGTAAGAACTGAAGTGTAACAACACCGAGAGACCGAGGCTGCTATTCTCCAGAAAAACAAACTGCTGCCACCAGCTGGAAAACTGGCATGTCTCCCATTGGCACTGGCAGCATCCCCGGGGCAGAATTCACCCTACGTAACAGAAGGCGCACCAGCTAGCCCGCCTTCACCAAGGTCAGGGCTCTGTTTTTAAAGGGCAGCTCAATCTCCGCATTCAGAGAAGTTCCCCTCTCCCACACCATGGAAAATGTGAACCTCCACGCTGACAAGGGGAACACCACCAACCCCTCAGGAAAGAGTGGCATCTCCTCCCCAGTAAAGTAACAGGTCACACCCCACTCCATGTAGGCAAGATGGTAATCTGACCCCTCCTCCCTCAGGCCCCAACTCAGCACCCTCTACAGGTCCCCCCCTCAGGCCCACCCCCTCAAGCCCCCCCCCCCCCCCCCCCCCAGCAGTGCCAATGATGCACTGACCCCGACACCCTGGCACTGACACCCTCTCAGTGACACCCTGAGAAGGCATGTTAGAGCCTGGTGGGAGAGGTCAAGGAGATAAGTGCAGTGCCCATGTGGCCTCTGCCACTGCTATCCTGCATGGGGAAGGTCTCCAAGGGTACTGGAGTTTGGGTGGATTCAGACTGGGGTCAGGAGATTGAATATGCCACCCTTCCCTGGGATGGAGGACCCTCCCCATGCAGCCAGGCAGCATCAGAGGGCATATGGGCACTGCAAATACCTCCTTGACCTTCCTCGGTGCCTAACACGCCAGGTCTATGATTGTCAGAACCATCACCAAAAGCCACTTAGTTCAGATGAATGGTGAGAGGGATTTAAATTGGGCTTTAAGCCTGCTAATTACATTTACAACAGGCCTTTTGAATAATTATTGAGTTCACGCTCTGGGCAGGAACCCAACTAGGGCTGGTGTGGTGGGCCGGAGTATCATGATGGACGTCAAACTTTCTGGGCTAACGTGACTCGTGTGGGGCTTTAGGGGTTGGAGAATGCCACCATTAAATTATTTCAAGAGAGGCTGGACTAAAAACAATGAATATAGTTAAAGCATAAGCACTTTTTAGTATGGATCTGCTTTGTAGTGAAGGATGTTTCTTGTGGAACAGGAGATAATAATTCTTTGATTTGGTCGTGGGAAATGAATGGAGCAGATGCGAGAGTGGGAGAGCAATCTGCAAAGATTGGGCACAATACCAGAATTAAAAAATGTTAATGAATAGTAAAAGATAAGGGTGCTGCCCTTAAAAAGTGAAACTGAGAGTGTTAACATGAAATCTCAAAATAACTGGACAGGAGCAAAAGCGAAAGGAGTGATACTATGAGATGAAAAAGAATGCAACAATGAATATATTAACTTCAAGACAGAGATTGAAGCTACAAATAGAGTTCTGTGGATAAGTAGAGAGGTTTGGGGTATGTACCTCTATAGTGCTTACACATGGGGGAGATGCTGTACACAAGATGTGAAGCCAATTGGAAGGCCATTGGCAGGAACTTGATACCCACTAAAATTAAACCAAAACAAAGGAGGTGGTGTATGGTAAAATTAGATCTGAACATACTAAATTGAATCAACAGTGAAAAGGGGGATTATAAATGTCAAATGGAAATATTAAAAGGCAGGAAAATAATGTAAGATGCAACACCAGGGACCTGGGTTCAATTCCAGTTTCAGGTCACTGTCAGTGTGGAGTTTGCACATTCTCCCCATATCTGTGTGGCTTTCCTTCGGATGCTCTGGTTTCCTCCCACACTCCAAAAATGCCCAGGTTGTGTTGATTGGCTGTGCTAAATTCCCCCTTAGTGTCAGGGGGATTAGCGGTATAAACACGTGGGGTTATGGAGATAGGCCCTGGGTGAGATTGTTGTCAGTGTAGGCTTGATGGGCTGAATGGCCTCCTGCTGCACTGTAAGGACTCTATGATTCAATAATAAGTTTTATATACATGCAAAAAGTAACAAGGTTTGGACAGCTTAGGTATTGTATAATCGTGAGACTTGATGAATGCATTGCAAAGAAATAGAATAAATCAAAAGATGTCAGAAATGAAAGTGTTGATATACTAGGGCATTTGAAACAAGAGAAAACAAACTGATTTTGAAACAATTTGCAGATCTCAAGCTGAGTCGGACACTGACTCCTGATGGCATTCTGCAAATCCTGCCAAACTCTTGTCAATCCTCCCTTAATATACAAATTGCATTATGTAACTGGAGAGCAGTCAATGTAATATCCCACCTCAGTTAGGGAGGGCATAAATCAGATAACTATCGACCAGTTAGTCAAAAGCAGTTGTGGGAGGCTCCTTCAACATAAAATTCCCAAATGTCAGGTTTCATCATTTAATTACAGAAGGTGTTGGAGTGTTGGGGATATCACTGGACTAATAATCCAGAGGCCCAGACTAATGATTCTGGGGGCATGGGCTTGAATCTCACCATGGCAGCTAGTGGAATTTATATTCAGTGAATGTATCTGGAATTAAAAATCCAGTCTCAACAGTGACCATAACACCTTGGTTGATTGCCATAAAAACCCATCCAGGTCAGGAATGTACTTTAGGAAATTTGCAGCCTTCCTGGTCTGGCCTACATGTGACTCCAGACTCAATTTACTGTGGTTGAGTCTTAAATGCCCTCTGAAATGTTCTAACGAGACAGTCAGTTGTATCGAACAGCTACAAAACCTACAGAAATGAATGATACCAGATGATCATCTGGTATTGACCTAGGCTCTGGAAACAACAATGGCAAACCCAGACCTGTCAATCCTGAAAATTTCCCCTTGCTATCATCTGGGGCTTGAACCAAAATTGGGAGAGCTGTCCAACAGACCAATTAAGCAACAGCTTAGCATAGTCATTCACACAAAATCATAGCATACAGAAGTGACCCAAGTATCACACAAAGGAAGATGGTTGTGGCTATTGGAGGTCAATCATTGCACACCCAGAACATTACTTCAGGAGCTCCTCGGGGTGCTGTCCGAGGCACAATCATCTTCAAATGCTTCACCATGACCTTCCCTCCATGTAAGGTCAGAATTGGGAATATTAACTGATTGCACATTCAGCACCATTCGCAACTCCTCAGGTACTGAAGCAATCTGTGTTGATATACGGCAAAACCTGGACACCATTCAGACTTGGGCTGTTAAGTGGCAAGTTCGTGACTCACAAGTGCCAGGAAATGACCATTTCCAACAAGAAGAATCCAAAAATCTCCCCTTGACATCCTCAATGGCATTGACATCGTTGAATTCCCCACTATCAACATTGCAGAATTACTTTTGAACAGAATTACTTTTGGCCAGTTGCAAGAGTGGTCAGATTCTGGGAATTCTGCAAAGGTTAACTCACTTTCTAACTCCCCAAAGCCTGTCTACTCTCAACAAGACACAAGTCAGGAATGTACTTTCCACTTGCCTGGAAGAGTGCAGCTCCCAAGAACACTCAAGAAGTTTGACATTATCCAGGACAAAGCAGGCTGCCTGATTGGCACCCATCAACTACCTACAACATCCATTCCCCCTACCACCAAAGCACAGTGGCAGCTGTGTGTACCATCTACAAGATGCACTGCAGCAACTCACCAAGGCTCCTTCGACAGCACGTTCTAAATCCATGACCTCAACTACCCAGAAGGACAAGAGCAGCTGATGTATGGGAATGCATACGTACACCTACAGCATGCCCCCCAAGTCACTCACCACTCTGACTCGGAAATATATCATCACTCCTTTACTGTTCCTGGGTAAAGTTCATGGAATTTCCTGCCTACCAGCACTGAGGGTGTACTTACACCATATGGTCCACGGCAGTTCATGAAGATGGCTCCCTCCTATGCTTTCAAGGGCAATTAAGGATAGGCAATAAAAATATTGGCCTTGCCAGCAATGCCCACATCTGATGAAAATAATTAACAAAAGGCCAGTCTTCTGAATACAATAGGCTTCAAAATTGTGCAACACTTTTAGTGGGCTTCCTGCCTGATTCAGGTCAGTGTGATGCTTTCAAGATGATCTTATAATGTGAAATGCCACCTCTGTTCAATGTCCAGTCATGGTGTCCACTCCTCTTTACCCCATGGAATTCAACACACAAAATAGCAAAGTCCTGTTGACAGGTGCACTCGTAGTTTAGGGTTACATCCCTACAAATCTTCTAGACCATAGGATTCTTTGAGGAAATGACTGAATGGATAGAAAGAAACACTCAGCCTGACTTTTCTAAATTTTTAGGCAAAAGAATTCGAGCAAAAGGTCACAAAATACAAACAGACATGAAACAAAGTGTAAGGGTGAATGGATGTTTGTTGAATAAGGGAAGAGTTGGAAGTAATATGTTCCCTGATAGGGTGTCAGTTCAGCTTTCAGTTTCATTCTTGGCACGTAGATTATATGGAACTTGGCATAAGGAACACAACTTTGGAAACTAACAATAGGAAAGGAGGATTTTGACTCTCCTGCCAGTATAAAAAGTTTAATCATACTTGGGGAGAGTTACAGAACAAAAAGATCTAGGAGTACATGTTCATTGCTCCTTGAAAGTGGAGTCACAGGTCGACAGAATGGTGAAGAAGGCATTCAACATGCTTGGTTTCATCGGTCAGAACATTGAATACAGGAGTTGAAATGTCTTGTTGAAGTTGTATAATACATTGATAAGGTCACATTTGGAATACTGTGTGCAATTCTGGTCACCCTATGCTAGAAAGTATATTATTAAACTAGAAAGAGTGCAGAAAAGATGTACTAGGATGCTACCGGGACTTGATGGATTGAGTTTTAAGGAGAGGTTGGATAGACTGGGACGTTTTTCTCTGGAGCATAGGAGGCTGAGGGGTGATCTTATAGAGGTCTGTAAAATAATGAGGGGCACAGATCAGCTAGATAGTCAATATCTTTTCCCAAAGGTTGGAGAGTCTAAAACTAGAGGGCATAGATTTAAGGTGAGAGGGGAGAGATACAGAAGTGTCCAGAGGGGCAATTTTTTCACACAAAGGGTGGTGAGTGTCTGGAACAAGCTGCCAGAGTTAGTGGTAGAGGCGGGTACAATTTTGTCTTTTCGAAAGCATTTAGATAGTTACATGGGTACAATGGGGTATAGAGGGATATGGGCAAAATGCAGGCAACTGGAATTAGCTTAGGGGTTTTAAAAAAAAGGCAGCATGGACAAGTTGAGCTGGTGGGGCCTGTTTCCATGCTGTAAACCTCTATAACCCTATGACTCTATTTACTCTATCCAGGCCCCTCATGGTTTTGAACACCCCCATCAAAGCTCTCAACCTTTGCTTCTCTGTGGTGCACATCCTCAGCTTCTCCAAACTATCCTCGGACTGAAGTCCTCAGCCCTGGGACCATTCCTTTAAACATTCCCTTAAAAATTTTCTTCCTAAAGTATGGCTGCCAGGATTGAACACAAGTTGTGAGGAGGATGCAAAGGGTGGGACTAGAAGATCGCAGCGGTGTGAACGTCCAGAAAATTCCAGCCAAAGATTTTGCAAAGGGATAGAGGAAGGTTAATTGAGTGGACAAAGATTTTGGAGGATGGACTACAATGTGCGAAAAATGCACTGTGGGCCACTTTGGCCAGAAGAATAGAAACGCGGAAAAATATTTAAACAGAGAGAAATTGCAGAATGCTGAGATACCAAGGGAACAGGATGTTATTGGTCATGAATCTTAGAAAGTCAGAATGCAGATTATAATGACTTCAATCAGGCCACTGAGGGTGGCCTATTGGAGCATGAACTTCTCAATTAAGAATCCAATTGATGGGCCAATCATGGAGTTTTTGGCTGGCATTTAACCAGAAATATCAGTTCCTCTGACATCCACCTTCTCCAATCTCAAAAGACTGCTAACACTTTGTGAACTGCTGTTAGAGCTTGTACATAAAGGGATTTTGGTGAAGGGGCTTCTGCCTTCGAAGGCTTATTACACAGGTATAGCAAGTAATTAGAAACACAAGTGGGATGCTGGCTTTTACTTGAAAGGGGGCTGGAGTATAACACGAGGAAAGTCTTGCCACAGCTGTACTGGTTATTGGTGAGACCCACCTAAAGTACAGATTGCAGTTCTAGTCACCCTATTTAAGGAGGGACGTACTTGCATTGGATGAAGTTCAGTAAAGATTCACCAGGCTGATTCCTGGGATGTGGAAAGATTTGACAGGTTGGGCCTGTACTCATTGCAGTTTAAAAGAATGAGAGGTGATCTTATTGAATCATATCAAATCCTGAGAAGACTTAACAGAGTAGTGAAGATGTAGAGATTAGGCTGATTGGCTGTGCTAAATTGCCCCTGACTGTTAGGGTGGCCAGCAGAGTAAATACATGGGGTAATGGGGAGAGGGCCTGGGTGGATTGTTGCCAGTGCAGACTTGATGGGCTGAATGGCCTCTTTCTTCACAGTAGGACTTCTATGATTTACCTTTACCCTTAGGGTGCAGGGTAATGTGTTAAACTCAGAATAAAACTTGTTTTGCTTTACTTCTCCCTTTGTATCATTAAATATCATATATGCCTGATTTATAATGTTTGTAATTTTGTTAGAATATTTACCCCATTAAAAAAGAGAGCATGCAGTGTCTGAGGGAACAGTTGACACCTTCTGTGGGACTGGGATGAATTATTGACCCCTTTTAATCTCATTTTAATTTGATGTTTTAAGTTTCCTTTCTGCCTTGTTTGTCTTTGTTTTGGGCAGTTCCCCTCCTTTTAGTGAACTGTCCCTTTTGAGTTGTCCCTGAGTTAATTTGATTTCATTTTTTTGGTTGGGCAATAAAAGCTGTTCTTGATTAAGGATCTAATTGATGGACCAATCACGGAGTTTTTGCCTTGTAATTAATTGGAAGTGTCAGTCCCTCTGATACCACCGCCTCCTCCACACCCCTCAATGGACTGCTAAAACTTTGTGAACTGCTGTTAGAGCTTGTAGATAAAGGGATTTTGGTGAAGGGACTTCTGCCTTCGAAGACCTTTACACAGGTATAGCAAGTAATTAGAAACATGAATGTGATGCAGGTTTTTATTTGAAAGGGAGCTGGAGTCTAACATGAGGAAAGTCTTGCCACAGCTGTACTGGTTATTGGTGAGACACACCTAGAATACAGATTGCAAATTTAGTCACCCTACTTAAAGAGGGACATATTTGCATTGGACGAAGGTCAATAAAGGTTCACCAGGCTGATTCCTGGGCTGTGAAAAAATTGAGCAGGTTGGGTTTGTACTCGTTGCGGTTTAAAAGAATGAGAGGCGATCTTATCGAAACATATCGAATCCTGAGGGGACTTAGGGTAGTGCTCGTGAGGGGAATCTAGAACTGGGGAATGGGGATACAGTTTCAAGATGGGGAGGGGTCTCCCAATTAAGGAGGACAAATTTATTTCCTCAGAGGATTATTCTTCTCCCTGTGAGCATTGAAGGCTGAGTCATTGAATATATTGGAGGCTGAGTTTGAGGGATTTTTGCCTGACAAGGGAGTGGAGTGTTATAGGGCGCAGGTGATACAAAACCTCTCAGTTGCAGTCTAGTAATAAAAGATGAAGCAAGTCCAGCTTCTTCACAAACTCACTTTATTCTCTTTTACAACTCCACATACACACCCAACACCCAGTGACATCTGTAACCCCTTTATATATCCCAGTGAATACTATTAAACAATTAACATACAAATTCAGTCTGAAGTGGAAGGTTGCAGTTAACACATTCCTAACGGGTGGAAAAGTGGAGTTAAAACTGCAATCAGATCAGCCATGATCTTACTGAGTGGTAGAACAGGCTCAAGGGGCCGAATGGTCTGCTCCTGGTTCTTATGTTTTTCGTGTACTCCAGTTGAGGTCAAACTGATGTTTTGTCAATGGCCACAATGTGTGACAGTTTCAGCCTCCTGTTAGTTCAGTCAGTGGTTTATATCTGCAGGATTGGCTGTGGCCATTTCATCTGCTGTGTTCGACATTGCCAAAGCTGCCCCTCATAATTTATGAAACCCGTTTGATACCAATATAGCTGAGTAGGAGCTTTATTTCCTTTATTGACTTCCTTTGAAAACTTCAATGCAACAAAGATTTTAAATTCTATCCAATCAGTGAATTTAGCAATTCAAAACGTCCAGCCTGATCAAACAGGACTCTGATGCTGTTGCTGATCTGATCAGTCACTTTGATCAGAACTGATTGTTCACAATCATTAACTTAGAACATGCAGAATGTGATTAAATACATATTTTGTAATTTAATTATTTCTGATAAGTTCCTTCATGCCCACATTAATAACTGACACCATGTTTCTAAGGTTAATTGAAAAATATTACTATTCAAAAGAAATCAGGAGATTAAAAAAAGTTGCATTTATATAGTGCCTAGATTATTATTTCCTTGGCTCAGTGGATGGCTCAGAAAGTTGCAGGAACCTGGAGATTGGGATTTGTGTGCAGACTTTGGGGTTTTAACTGTGTTTGATATCCTGGATCAGTCTCCCCTGGGAAGACAGCCTGACTGACAAGTTTTGCTTTCCTGTCAGATAAAGGGTAAAATCTATGCTGGTTTGAGGGTGGGGGCAGGGGATGATTTTGGTTTGGTGATTTTGGATTTTATAGGTTCGATGGGATGAATGGCCTCCTTCTGCACTGTCAGGATTCTATGAGAGATAGGGACCAATTGGTGTGAAGAGGTTGCTCCGGCAGCAACTGCGGAACCTGGATTGGGTTGTGGGTGGGAGAATATCATAGGCCTGTAGGTCAGAGGTTCCAGGGATGACATACAGTAAAAAGGGGTTGAAGTGGGAGGAGCTTGCAGACCTGATGGGGCAGAGCAAAGGCATCGGGGAAGGATTTGGGTCTTGTTAGGGATCGGGGATCTGAGGCGTAATGGGGAAGTTTGAAGAGTGCCCAGTCATAGGAGTTCCTTCGGCAGTTGCACTGGGTCCAGGAGGTAGGTGTAAAGGCCTCTGTCTCCTGGGTCCACCAAATCCCTATCTGTATATAGCTAAAGCATTCTTTGATATGGGAAATCCTATTGACAGCAGTTAAATGTAAAAGGTTGATTGATAATGGTCTGAACTGCCTCCTTGGAGCATCTGACCATCTACCTGTTTCAGTTAAAGCTGAAGCAGATTGGAGGCTGATGTGGTTTGGGGATCTGATTTAAGGAATTAAACCCCTCCATTCAACCATAATCTGCCCCTTGTTGCCAGGTTAAAAAGATACACGTTACTAGTCTCTCTGCCCATCACATGTAGTGTCCAGCATGGTGTTGCAATGCTTGAGCCTGGATCCTCAGTTATAAGCTGTACAGTAAAAGGCTGGTATCTTCAGAACAATTCTTTTGTTGGTCCTGGTGACCTGTGTCGGTTTTATCTCCAGTTAAGCATGATTGCTAGGCGTTATCTTTTTTGTGTTCCTGCAGCCAACCTTAAAGACCTGTAAGAGTAAATCAGCAAGTTTACCTACATATCGCAATATGCATCACAGCTCAAACATTGCTGCTTTCATCACCTGCAGCTAATAGTAAAACATTCCAAGGAGTCAAACAATAAGACATGAAGGCTCAGCACACAAGGGGCATGAGGGTTCTCTGGAGTTGGTAGACTGAACCATGGTAGGTGGAGTGGGGGAGGGGGTGGGCAGCGCGGGAAACTAAAAACCTTTTCTGATATTCCCAAGTACAGCTTCCTGGGACACGGTTCATGAAAATGATCCTGGAAAGATTGCCGAGGCCTATACCTACTTACTGGATGTCTCGCTTATTAAATGGAATCCATATTGGGACCTAGAAGGTTTAAAGTACTAATTTCCCCTCAGTCCCAGCCTCTCTCAAAATATTGGGGAATGTAAGTGAAAATTAGCTGGGGAATGAAAGAATCTTGCAGATATCTGCAGGAAATCTCTGAAGGATTGTTTAAAGTCTACAAAAGCAATCTCACCTTTATCAGCTTTCCATTAGGTAACTGCTTCCATTTTTATGAGCAGATGTTGGGAACAGCACCTGGAAAATAGTAATGTGCATTCAGAAGGGTGGTAACCCTTTAGATTTGTGATCTTTGTTGAAATATTCCAGAAAATAAGTAACTATTTGATATTTTCCTTTGTTACCCATCACTTAAGTTGTCCCAGTAGAATTTGCTATGTGCAGAGTGAGTTGCAGGTAAAGCACTCTCTGGTGGGTTACAGATACACAGATGGACATTACAGTATGGTCAGAGATTAGGTGGGCAGGTCAGGGCATTTCATGTGCCGGTGCAGACTCGATGGGTTGAAGGGCCTCTTCTACACTGCAGTATTCTGTGATTCTGAGATTAAGAGTGTGGGGTGGAATCCCCAATCACAGTGGGTTAAACTGTCAAATACCCCTGAATATGTTGGGCAGTCAGAGCACTGATCTGTCCCAGTATGTATACTAATTTAAATCTCACAGCAAAATGGAAATCACTAAAATTGACAAACCTAAAATTCCTCAGGACTCCCTCCCCATCTCCCATCTCCACTGAAATATTGGCTGGTGACTCAGGGTTGGTGGGTAATTCATCACCCGGAATTCGAAGTACCTCCTTTTCCTCATCATAGGACACGTAGAATCCTAACAGTGCAGAAAGAGGCCATCTAGCCCATCGAGTCTGCACTGACTCCCCAAGAAAGTATTCTGCCTCCCATCTGCCCTAACCCTGTAACCCCGTGCATTTGCCACGGTTAATTCACCTAATACACACATCTTTGGATGCTAAGGGGAAATTTAGCATGGCCAATCTACCTAATCAGCGTGGTGGCACAGTGGTACTGCTGCCTCACCGTGCCAGGGACCCAGGTTCAATTCTGGCCATGGGTGACTGTGCGGAGGTTGTACATTCTCGCCATGGCTGCATGGGTTTCCTCCAGGTGCTCTGAGTTCCTCCCACAGTCCAAAGATGTACAGATTAGGTTGATTGGCCATGCTAAATTGCCCTTAGTGTCAAGGTGACTACAGAGTACATACATGGGGTAATGGGGAGAGAGCCTGGGTGGGATTGTTGCAGTGCAGGCTTGATGGGCTGAATAGCCTCTTTCTGCATGGTAGGGTTTCTATGGTCTATCTTTACCTTAGGGTGCAGGGTAACATGTTAAACTCAGAATAAAACTTGCTTTGCTTTATTTCTCCCTTAGAAGATTAAATATCTTCTATGTCTAATTTATAATGTTCCAATTTTGTTAGAATATTTACCCCATGGCTTTAGGAGTTTTTGTATACATTAGGGAGAGTGTAAACTGAAACCTGAAAGTAAAACAGTACAGGAGAAGGTTAAATTAGGTAAAGAGAATTGTCTCCAACAAAATGAGTTCAACTCTGAACATAAACAGCACGATCCTTCAGACTTAAAAGACACTGTGGTTTTGAGGGGAAACATTGCTGCAAGTAGATTAACTCCACAACTACTAAGGCATCAGTCATACATTTTGGCTGTAAACTCACCAGATATCAGGCAGCACAAAGAGTTAAAATCAAAGCAGTCCATCCACTCTCACCTTCCCGCTAAAGGGTTTAGCGCATGACTGATATGCCTGTCAGACTCCGGCAGTTGTCTTAGGTACACATTTTAATCAGGATTTTATTTTCTACATTGATCAGATATCAAAAGCATTTGATGGTCTTCTGGTGAACTATCCTCTAGGACCACTCCTCTCAGTTGAACATATCTTTGATTTGATTTGATTTATTATTGTCATACGTATTAGGATACAATGAAAAGTATTGTTTCTTGCGCACTATACAGGCAAAACATACCATTCATAGAGTACACAAGTGAGAAAGAAAGGAGAGGATGCAGAATGTAGTGTTACATTCATAGCTAGGGTGTAGAGAAAGATCAACTTCATATAAGGTAGGTCCATTCAAAAGTCTGATGGCAGCAGGGAAGAAACTGTTCTTGAGTCAGTTGTACGTGACCTCAGACTTTTGTATCTTTTTCCCGACTGAAGAAGGTAGAAGAGAGAATGTCCAGGGTGTGTGGGGTCCTTGATTTTGCTGGCTGCTTTTCCATGGCAGCAGTAAGTGTAGACCCAGTCAATGGATGGGAGGCTGGTTTGCTTGATGGATTCATCTACCATAAATCTTGGGGGTAAAAGTGTTCAATTTATTGTTAAGAGGCCAGGAGAGGCTGGAGTGCTCATGAGAAATGATTCAGGTGGTTGCTGTCTCCCCCCCACATGTGAACCTTGGCCTCGCCTTCCCCAGCCTCAGGATCTGACCTCACTGCAGTCTGCAAGGTGTGCTATGACTGCAATGGGCCTCCGATGCGGAGCTGGCCAGTCCCACCTGGGGCATTTGGCTCCTGGGCAATCAGCTGGCTTCTCTCACATGAAAAACTGCACCCACTTCCACTCTCACTGCTGGGCTTCCTTCATTCTATTTCAATTTTCTATTCATTCATTTATCAAAGCTCTTACCAACACAGCTAGGTGGTGCAGAGTCCCACAGTCCATTACTCAGGCATTTAATCGTATCTCTTCCCACCAGCTTGAACCCGGACTTACAGGTGTACCTGACAGAGGATTTACAGATCGAAAAATGGCTGTAATCCACAACAGGGACCAGTCCACAGGGGGTGACTATAAAAGAGAGAATAAAATTATTAATGTTATAGTGAACAATGAAGCAAATCTGGACATCCAGCCAAGGATTAAGCGTTATGACAAGATGCTTTGTCAATTAGGTATTAAGGGGAATCTTAAAGGAAGTGAGGGAGATGATGAGCTGGAGAATTTTAATTCCAATATATGGGATCCGGATGGCAGAAAATGTAGCTGCTAAGGGTTGGGTGAATGGAAGGGAGGTTACAGGCAAGGAATTAAAGGCAGAGGAATGGAGAGTTTGAGTAAGACACAGAGACCAAGGAGAGAACCTTAAGCACAAGGATGAGAATCTTAATCTTGGCAAACTGAGGACTGAAAGCCAGATAAGAGCCGGAATTCTCTGACCTCGTCCGTGACAGGGATTATCCGATCCTGCTGCTGTGAACAGAGATTTGGCTATGTACCAAATTCTCCATTCTCGCTGGCAGCGGTAGCAGGGCATGCCACCGGAGACTTCCAGTCAAAGTCAATCAAGACAGGAGTGATGGAGAAGTGATGGGAATTAAAAACAGACATTGGGTGGGATATTGCAGCCTCTCCTACAGTGAGATCTTCCAGCCCCGCCGACATCAGCAGAGATTTGGATGGCTCACCACACTGGCATTGGGGAAACCTGCCACAGCAGCGAGGGAAAATCCTAACCACTGTCCTTGGACAATATTCATATTTCATGATGTATGTTTGCCTATTTTACCCTTGTGTGTTTGTGGGTAAAATGGTAAGACAAAAAATGTGTGAGATTCATTTTGAATATTGCAATTGTTTTACTTTTTAAGTTGCTAAATGGTGGTAGTGGTTTAATAAGAAAATATACAAGTAGAGTTTTAAAACAGAAAGTTGTTACATACACATGCACCGGAATTGAGAGAGTATATGTCAGGATTGTTTCCCGGAATGACTGAAGCAGATACAGTTGTGCGATGAAGCCATAATTGTGATTAGTCAGCAGTTTCTATTGGGCATTAAGGGCAGGATTCTCTGATCTTGTCCATACCCACCTCGCTGCCAGCAAGAATGGAGAACTTGGTGCTCAGCCAAAACTCTGTTCACTGCAACAAAGGAACAAAGAACAACACAGCACAGGAACAGGCCCTTCGGCCCTCCAAGCCTGCACCGATCATGTATTCCTAACTAGACCATCTGTTTATATCCCTCTATTCCCAGTCTGTTCATGTGGCTATCTAGATAAGTCTTAAATGATCCTAGTGTGTCTGCCTCAACCACCTTGCTTGGTAGTGCATTCCAAGCCCCCACTACCCTCTGTGTAAAATACGTCCCCCATATATCTGTACTGAACCTTGCCCTCCTTACTTTGAATTTGTGAACCCTTGTGTTTGTCATTTCTGACCTGGGAAAAAGCTTCCAACTGTTCATCTTATCAGCCTTCATAATTTTATAAACTTCTATTAGGTCGCTCCTCAACCTCCGTCTTTCCAGGGAGAACAACCCTAGTTTCCTCAATCTCACTTCATAGCTAATACCCTCTGTACTAGAAAACATCCTGGTAAACCTTTTCTGCACTCTCTCCAAAGCCTCCACAAACTTCTGGTAGTGTGGCAACCAGAATTAGATGCAGTATTCCAAATGTGGCCTAACAGTTCTATATAACTGCAACATCATATACCAACTTTTAAACTCTATGTCCCAACCAATAAAGGCAAGCAGGCCATATGCCTTCTTCACCACCTTTTCCACTTGCCATCTTTAAGGATCTGTGGAATTGCACATCCAGATCCCTCTTTGTGCCTATACTCCTGTTGGTTCTGCCATTAGATTGACCAAAACGCATCACCTCGCATTTATCTGGATTAAATTCCATCTGCCATTTCTCCACCCAATTTTCCAGCCTATTCATATCCTGCTATATTCTTTGACAATGTTCATCACTATCCACAACTCCAGCAATCTTTGTGTCATCCGCAAACTTACTAATCAGACCAGCTGCATCTTCTTCTAAATCATTTATATATATCACAAACAGCAGAGGTCCCAGTACAGAGCCCTGCGGAACACCATTAGTGACAGACCTCCAATTAGAAAAAGGCCCCTCTGCTGCTACCCTCTGCCTTCTGTGGCCATGCCAGTTCTGTACCCATCTAGCTAGTTCACCTTGCTAGATCTGGTGAGATTTAACCTTTTGCATCAGCCTGCCATGAGGGACCTTGGCAAATGCCTTTCTAAAATCCATGTAGACGACATCCATGTCCCTTCCCTCATCAATCATTTTTGTTACCTCCTCAAAAAACTCAACCACATTTGTGAAGCATGACCTCCCTCATACAAAACCATCTTGTCTATCGCTAATGAGACTATTCAGTTCTAAATGTGTATAGATCCTGTCTCTAAGAATCTTCTCCAACAATTTCCTTACCACAGACGTCAAGCTCACTGGCCTATAATTATCCAGGTTACCCTTGCTACCCTTCTTAAATAACAGGACCACATTTGCTATCCTCCAATCCTCTGGGTCCTCACCTGTGTCCAATGAAGAAACAAAGATTTCTGTTAGAGGCCCAGCAATTTCATCTCTTGTCTCTCTCAATAATCTAGGACAGATGTCTGGCACTGGGGATTTGTCTAACCTAATACTTCCTCAAACACCTAACACTTTCTCCCTTGTAATTGTGATTTGTTCTAACAGGTCTACACATCCCTCTGAGACACTACCAATCAACATGTCCCTCTCCTTTGTGAATACTGTTGCAAAGTATTCATTTAGAATCTCACCTACTTCCTTGGGTTCTAAGCATAATTTCCCTCCTTTGTTCCTGACAGGTCCGACTCTTTCTCTGACAATCCTCTTTTTCCTAAAGTATGTATAAAATGCCTTGGGATTCTCCTTAATCCTGTCTGCCAAGGTCAGTTCATGACCCCTTTTTGCCCTTCTAATTCCTTGTCTGAGTTCTTTTCTACTTTCTCTGTATTCCTCCAGTGCTTCATCTGTTTTTAGCTGCCTGGATCTTATGCACTGGAGAATCCCAGCCACGGATAAGGTCAGAGCTTTTCAGCGTATGAATCTAAAGGCTCACAGATCTTATTTTGGATTGATGGCTGAACAGCATCATCTCTTTTCTGGTGAAGTTTCACTGAGCTTTGTCAAAGACTAATGGATAGATTTGCCCTCTAACAAGAATTGCCCTTTATGTTCCTTTTAAGCCTTTGCCACCCCAATGGATCCTTTTAATGACCTGGCAGCGACTCAGTGACCACAGTAGTGACAATTTCCTTTCAATTCATTCATGGGATTTTACTGGCTGGGCCAGCATTTATTGCCCATCCCATGAGGGCATTGAATAGTCAACCACATTGCTGTGGATCTAGAGTCACATGTAAGCCAGACCATGTAGGGAGGGCAGGTTTCCTTCCCTAAAGCTTGTTAGTGAATAGAATGGGTTTTTACAATGATAGTTGTTATGGTCACCAATGGTAAAACCAGTTTATATTCCAGATATGTAATAATGGAGCTGCTGTGGAGAGATATAAACTCATGTCCCCAGAGCATTAACTCAGGTCTCTGCATGACTGGTCTATCAAGATTAACACTGTGCCAAACAAATCTGTTCATGTAAAGGTACATCTCAATTTCTCTCTGCTCTTTTCTGACAGCAGCTGATTTGTTTAGTTTTATATTCAAACATAAATGAACTGGAATGTCAGCTTTCTGAAGGCTGGGCCCAGCCCTGTAATAACCTACCTCGCACATCCTCCTTCCAGGCACTCAGGTCTACCTTTGGTATCTGGCTGCAGTTTACATATCCTTGTGGGAATGGTTGGAATTTAAAGGCATTGCGTGGAAGAAATTGGATCCCGGTGTTTTCACAGATGATCCTGGACATGGAGATTTGGGAAAGAGCCTGACGTTGGCTAGCAGTAAAAACTCCTTCATTCTCCCACCAGAATCTAAAGGAAGAAAATGAATTTGTAAAGCTTCTTTCACAACCCAAATGCCGCACATTTAAACATGGTCAGAGAGGCAGTGAATCATAGAAACCATACTGTGCTGAGGAGGCCATTCGGCCCATTGAATCTGCACCAACTCTCTGACAGAGTATCTTACCCAGGCTCTATCCTGCATCTCCAGCTCTGAACACTCCCCCATCCCCATAAGCCCACCCATTTACCAGGGCTAATCCATCTAACCTCCACAGTTTGGGACACTAAGGGGCAATTTAACATGGCCAATCCACCTGACCTGCATACCTTTAGCCTGTGGTACCTTCAGAAACATCGCAGCTAAAATGTGCACAGCAACATCCCACAAATAACAATGAGATAAATGACCAGATATTTTGTTTTTGGTGACGTTAGTTGAGGGATAAACACTAACCAGGACATGGACTCCTCCTTGAACGTCTCCACATATTTCTTTACATGCACTTGAAAGAACCTTATTCTGGCACCTTGTGACTCGATGAGCCGAATGGCCTCCTTCTGCGCTGTAGGATTTTCTGATTCCAAAAGAATTATCTGACAGACAGCACCCCTTCAAAGTTGCACTGAGGTGGGAATTACGTGAGTGTGTGCCCTCCACAGTAGACCTTGAATCCTTTAGCTCAAAGTACTGCCAACAGGCTTTG
This sequence comes from Carcharhinus amblyrhynchos, assembly GCF_965287045.1. Classification (NCBI taxonomy): domain Eukaryota; kingdom Metazoa; phylum Chordata; class Chondrichthyes; order Carcharhiniformes; family Carcharhinidae; genus Carcharhinus; species Carcharhinus amblyrhynchos. The sequence continues at coordinate 32,175,510 of NC_137346.1, forward strand.
GTGGACAACTGATAAATCAAAGGGAAAACTACCATTGGGAAGCCATTGAAATTCCTGGAATAGATAAAGCTGTATTGTGCACAGAGTTAGCTATTCCTTGTTGCGATGGCTTATGCAAACAGTTGCTTTGTGTACATCACTTAAGCCAGTGGAAACGGACAATTCCTGGGAAAGGGGTGGGGGGGGTTGAGGTTTATAGTTTTTTTTATAGAAAAGTTTTATAGGGTAATCAATAAAAAAATCTTTCCACGGGGTGTAAAATTAGTACCAATGAGTATAGATTGAGGGTTAACAATAGAAGAATATTAGCTATACTAGAATACATATTTTCACAAAGGGAAAGGGCCGTGACAATGTACAATTCTTTACCACAAGTAACCACAAGGCAGAGACACCAAACTCTTTTAAGCAGGAACTGGATAATTATTTGAAAAGGATTTATACAAAATAATTCAGGTAAAATGCATGAAAATGAGGTTTGAGTTATTAGGTGTAGTTAAACTTATAACCTAAAGTTATACTTGCACGAAGGGCCAAAGGGCTGAATGGCCTCCTTTTGCAACGCAAGTTTTGGGACGCTTCCTAATCGAGTACAAATGGACAGCAAGAATGTTTGATTTGATTTGATTTATTATTGTCACATGTATTTGAATACAGTGAAAAGTATTGTTTCTTGAGCGCTATATGGACAAAAGATGCCATTCAGAAAATAGATAGTGGAGAAGGAAAGGAGAAGGTGCAGAATGTAGTGTTACAGTCATAGCTAGGGTATAGAGGAAGACCAGCTTAATATAAAGTAGATCCATTCAAAGGTCTGATGGCAGCAAGGGAGAAGCTGTTCTTGAGTCGGTTGGTATGTGATCTGACTTCTGTATCTTTTTCCCGATAGAAGAAGGTGGAAGAGAAAATGTCCGGGGTAGTTATCATGTATAGTTGAGTAATGTGCAGCTAATGTGTAGTTGTTATCCTTAGAACATTAACCATAGACTTTTAGTAACGAATATAGCAGTTATTTAATGAGAATCAGGCAGGAACAGCATTCACTGACTTTAAATACAGTAGCTAGATAACCCAGGAGGGGAGTTTGGAGTTTTAAAATTTATTTATTAGTGTCACAAGTAGGCTTACATTAATACTGCAATGAAATTACTGTGAAAATCCCCTAGCTGCCACATTCCAGCGCCTGTACGGGTACGCTGAGGGAGCACTTAGCATGGCCAATGCACCTAACCAGCATGTCTTTCGGACTATGGGAGGAAACTGAAGCACCTGGAAGAAATCCATGCAGACACAGGAAGAATGTGCAGACGACACTTAAACAGTGACCCAAACCAGGAATCAAACCTATGTTCCTGTATTTAACAAAGAGACTCAGGTCCTTAGTCTGAAGGTCTCACTTGGATTGAGTGTTCATTGTAAAAGCTTGGATAGCAACTAGTGAGGCAGGAAGGAGGAGCAGGTTACCATGTGAGCAAACTGCTGTCAGTGGTTAAACAGTGACAAACTGACAAGCATGCCCCTGAGTGTCTCGGTCCCATGTTTCCCAAATGGCGCCTGACCCTGTGGCCAAAGCCTGAGCTCTAAGAGTTACATATTCTGATAAAATTCCAACTATATGTGGAAATATCTCACTCCATTTCTCAACCTAATTTCACATTTCTATTGACCTCTGGGTTTCCTCAGGAGACTGAGTGATTTCGTAATCAGAATCGGTCTCCAATTGATTTATTCAAGATATGTTTATTGAAAGGCAACAGCTAAAGACCCAGTCTTCAGAGTTTTCACCACAGTTGTTACCATATTTTCGCACTCTTCATTTAGAAGTTGATATGAATGAATGGAAAGATTTTCAGGTTGAATTACAAGCTGACACCTCTTCTGTGTCCATAACTAACATTGTAGCAGGCAATAGGGTCATTACTGGAGGTTTCTATGGGATCTTACAATCCATTTAAATGGAGATTGAAAGTGGTGGTGGGGGGGTGGGGGGAAGGCAAATAGCACCAACTGAGTTCCAGAATTTCACTGGATGTTAACCAATTCTGAGCCAGGCAGTGGACTCCACACACCCTGACTGTATGAGGCCTGATTCAAACCATGCACCTTCTGACTGAAAGGTGCAAATGCTACCACAAAGCCAAAGGTTTATATCATGACCATCAATAAATTTGAATTGACTCCATCCAGTAGCACAATTGACTAAGTACATTTCAGCCAAGATTGTTAGACTGGGGCACCAGACAACCCAGTGTCTCTGAACTGCCATCCTTTAATTGTGATAGTCTTACTTTACTATAGTGGAAAGCCACAACTCAATGAAAGTCAAAGCCTTCATCAGTTTCTGCGCAGCTAGTATTGCCCGTTACCTGTCTCCATCTCTCAGGTTCTTGAATTGCTGTCCAATTAAACAGGCGAACAAAGGGCCCACCCTGCCACCCTCCACAAAGGGTTCGGAGACTCCCCCCAGCCACACATCGATGTTGTTTGGAGTTCCGTACAACTTCAGGAGTTCCTTTGCTAATTGCGTATTTTTAAGGACCTGTGAAAGCTGAATCACATTCCTCAGCTGTGAAAGGCCACAGAATTTCCGCCAAGCATTATAACCTGTGAAATTCAGAGAGCAAAATGTGAAACACTTGCATCAGCCACAAGAGAAGGTTCATATTCTATCGCAGAGTCAGTCCTCATTTCAGGATATTTCCTTTCCATTAGTTGGACTCCATTCCTGCCTCCCTTCACACTATTCTTGATAATGGCTGGTGGCTGATAATGCTGTCCTGAAGCCAACCTTTTGTTTATGGAATAGACTGGACTGACATTGACCAGACAAGCTCAATGGTAGGACCACTGCTTTGATCTTAGCATATAGCGTAGAATTTACCATTCACACCAATGATAAGCTGTGAGGATGATATGAATGGCCTGCAACATAACATAGGAGAAAGGACAGGGAAATAGCAGATATAATTTAATGCAGAGAAGTGTGAGATTATTCGTTTTAACTGAAGGGATCAGGAGAAGCAATGTAGACTTGATGGCAAAGAGTGTGTGTAAGAACTTCAATGAGGCCCATGAGGTTGGCCTCTTGGAGTATGAGCTCCCTGATTTAGGTCATTATTGCCTGCCCAAGCAGGGAGTCTCATCTGTATATAAAAATGGGAGAGTCAGGTTTTTTTTAGATGGGTGGCACAATGGCACAGTGGGTAGCACTGCTGCCCCACAGTGCCAGGTTCAATTCCCGACTTAGGTGACTGTCTGTGTGGAATCTGCATATTCCCCCCCCCCCCCCCCCCGTATCCACATGGGTTTCCTCTGGGTGCTCCGGTTTCCTCCCACAGTCTGAAAAATGTGCTGGTTAGGTGCACTGGCCATGCTAAATTCTCCTGCCGTGTACCCGAACAGGTGCTGGAGTGCGGCTACTAGGGGGTTTTCAAAGTAATATTATTGCAGTATTAATGTAAGCCTACTTTTGACTAATAAATAAACTTTACTTTAGCCTTCTGGCACTCCAGATTCTGACTGTGTACCAGAAGCACTCTAGGATTGGAATAGAGTTTGTAAATAAAGGGAATCTGGTGAAGGGATACTGGCCCCTAAGGAGTTATTTTACTATGCATATTAAAAGACAAAGCATATGAGATTCATCAGTTGGGGCTTCATAAATAGAAAAATTGAGTACAAAATCAGGGAAGTTATACTGAACCTTTATAAAGACCCACTTAGGTCCCAACTGGAGTGTTGCATCCAGTTCTGGTCACTATATGAAGGATATGAATGTTCTTCAGAGGATGCAGAGGAGATTTACCAGGATGGTTCCAGGGATGTGGGACTTAAGCTACAAGAGGCAGTATTTAATGGAGGTGATGGGGGGAGGGGTCTCACTTGTCAGCTGGACAAGGGATGAGAGCCCCATGTTGCCTCTTTCGAGGAAGGTCCTCTGAATTAAGGGCCACTCAGGCAGAAGCAGGCCTTCCCCAGAAGAAAGGATCCCATTTGCAGGGGTCCTCCCATTAAGAGTTGTTAGCCAATCACAAGCCAGCAGCTCTTCATTGCTTAGAGTGCCACTGGGGAGGCAACGGCTGCTGCCAGTACTACACCCATCCGAGGCCTTATAATGAAGCCTGGGCATCTTTCCTAAATTGAGATGACCAGAATTGGACACATATACCAGCCAAGGCTCCATCAAAGATTTAAAAGGATTAGAATAAAGTTCTTGCTTTTGGGATCTAGAGTCCTGATAACAACCTCAAGGTTGGCGGTGTGGGCTGTTCACTGGTTTGGCACCAAAGCTATTTAAAAAGATTTTAACCCACAGAGCACAGATCTCTTGCTCCTCAGCAAGTACCAATTTTGATATAAGTGCTCCTTGTTTAATCATGGTCAGAGCCTTGGGTGATGTCATTGTGGAGGAGAAAAAAAGACTGGTGTGCAAATCAAGTGACATGGGTTATTTTTAGTTTTGTTTTGGCTGCAGTGTATGAGGCAGCCTTAGGAGCAAGCTGGAAAGAAAGTTTCTTTCTCTCTCTGTTTTGGTTTGAAAATGTAACCAGTTAGCTAAAAGAAAGGCTTGTTGCCATGCTGCAGTAAAAAAAAATGTGCTTTGATGTTTTGGGAAGTTGATATGACTGCAGGCTGCTCTGAGTTTACAAGATCATTTAAAATCAGCATTCAACACAGGGAACTAGATTCCAGCATCACATGAGGTTTAAACTGTGCGCTGATAAACATGTGAAAAGGGGTTTTTTGTTGTCTATGAGCTTTGGTTTTAATTGGAACATGTTAGCGATATTCATTAAGAGTTATACATTGCAGTGGTTTTATTTCTTGTTTGTAATGGATAAAAAAAATCTTGCTAATTTTATTACTATGCATGTTAATTATATTCTTAAATAAACTTTGTTTGATAAAAGCTCCCTAGTGGGTCACTTGAATTATACCTGAGGTGAAACATCTCATACTTATCCAAGCCAAATTCAAGATGCAAAACTTATGGTTCAGGTGATCTTCATAAAACACTTTGAAGTTTCTGACCTGAACCATAACACTGTGCACCACTTCAGTACACTGGGCACCAATATTCACACCAGCCTTTCCACATCATTTCCAACCAATACTGGGATAAAGTAGCTAGTCCCAAAGAGCGAAGCCATATTTCCCTGCTGGCATTTTGATAATGTAACTCCAGATAAAGAAACAGTTGGATTTACCGACATTTTAACAACATATTTCTCTGAGTTACTTTCTACACTGTGTTGGTTTTCCGCTTACCTGGAATTCCGTGATCCCGGGATCGCTGCATATTCAGAGAACCCAGATCCAGGGCTAAATGAGTGATCATTTCAAACAGCCTCTCCCGCAGTTCGTTTGGCATCATGCTGTCCTGTCTCTGCAGCTTGGCAGGTCTGCCCAACAATCCTCGCATGAGGGGATCAACCCCACCTAATGTACACACACACAGTAAAACATGCCTTGTTAATCCATTTCATTCTATGAATTTATTCATTCCACTCTCTCAACTGTAACTTAGAGGAGTGACCAAGTGTAAAAATATCAACAGGAGCAGCACAAAAATAACTCTGACAAAGATTATTACCTAACAACTGCCATGTTGTTTAAGCAGAGCTATTATTAATAATGTTGTAAAAAAACAGTTAGGCTCCTGAATTTTGGCAGGTAGTCTCTAGTCTCCTGCCATAACTTCATTGTAAACATTGTAAAACTGGCATAATTGGCCACTTTTTAGCCATTCACAATATTTCTCCAAAAGGTTCATCAATCTTTCACTGAGGTTACTTCAGTAGACAGGGATACTGTGTACAGAAATTCTGGGTAATACAATTCAATATAGTACTTCAAAAGGCATCAGAAAGTAGAATATGAAATCATCATAGAATCCCTACAGTGCAGAAGGAGGCCATTCAGCCCATCAAGTCTGCACTAACACTTTTTTTATTTTGGTCTAATGCAGTGTTATGGAGTTTTATGATCCTTTTTGAATTGTTGGATGAAAAATGATTGATAGGTTAGGTAGTACCTTGGTACAGTTTTTTTTTACGCAGGAGAAATCCAAAGGTTTAATTTCACTTTGGCAGAAGCTGTTGGGACTGCAGACTGAAAACAGTGTTTTCTGCCTCTCTCTGGAGTGAAAGTTCTGCCACCTGTGGGGCTAGAAGCTAGAGGAAAGCAGTATCTCTGTATCTCAAGGTGTGCAAAAAGGTTCCAGGACTGAGAAGGCCTCATCATTTTCAATTCAGCATCCAAAGGGGTAATCCACAGCAGGGTTGGAAAGTTGCAAGATCCAGCAGTGTATGAACTTGCTTTCTGTGCTAAGCCTAGAATGGGGTGCATAATTGTAGGTGTTGTTTGGTTTGCAACAGTAAGCATAGCTGTTAAGGTTTAAAGAATATTCCAGTTGTGATTTTGTAATTGGTAAAAGTTATTGCTGATTTTTCTTATTATTATTCAACTGTATTCACAAATAAATTTTGTTTGATAAAATCTCCTTAGTGGGTCACTTGAATCATATCTGGAATGAACTATCATATGCTCACCCCTGCAAAACTTATAGTCTAGGCTGATTTCATAAAACGCCTTGTAGTTTCTTACCTGGATTATAACAAGTAATATTACTGTTTGTTTAACCTACCTTCCTTGATCAGTCTCCAGGGAGTGAAGAAAGCCAGATGCAGGTCAAGGCTTTTGAATTGAGGGTGTTCCTGATAGTTTTCATCAAGGCGGAAGATCTTTGGCTGAATGGTGAGATGTCCGAAACGGAAAGCTGCCGTCGAGAAAACGTTGGAAATACTGGGATCTACAGATTCATTATAGCCTTCATAAGCTGGGAGATATTTCTGCATTGCCCTATTCCCGATAACCAGTGGAACAAAATCTCTGTAGTGTATTATCTGTGGCAGTGAGAAAAGTCACTATTGAGTGTGGTTTGATTTAACAATAATCAACTCAGAAGGGATTAGTAAGTCTTGTGTTAGAAATGTGATCTGATCAGTTCTGTGCATTACTGGTCTGGCACAGCAAGAGAGATTCAAGGTTCCTGTTTCTGTTGCGGTTTAGAAGTGAGTGCAGCCCTTTCAGCTTGGGACTTTGATGAATAAAGTTCAGGAAAGTAATAATTGGATTCAGAGGACCTACTTAATCATGGAATCATAGAATGGTCACAGCACAGAGGGAGGCCATTTGGCCTGTTGTGTATCTGCTGACCCTCTGAAGGACCCTAAAGCACTCCCCTGCCTTTTCCCCAGAGCCCTGTGCATTTTTCCTTTTCAGATATTAATCCACTTTCCTCCTGAATTCCTTGATTGAAACGGTCTCTGCCGCACAGTCTGACAATGCATTCCAGATCCTGACCATTCACCGTGTGAAAAGGGTTTCCCTCCTGGTCCCATTGCTTTTCTGCCAATTACCTTTAACTTGTATCCTCTGCTTCTTGATCCTTCCACCAATGGGAACAGCTTCTCCCTGTCTACTCTGTCTAGATCCCTCATGGTTTTGAATATCTCTATTAAATCTCCTCTCAACCTTTTCTTCTCTAAAGAGAACAGTCCCAACTTCTTCCATCTCTCTATGTAACACAAACCATTCTTTTGAACCTTTTCTGCATTCTGTCTAATATTTTCATATCCTTCCTAAAGTGAGGAGCCTTGAACTGGACACAATCCTCCAAATGGGGATAAACAAATGCTTTTATATGTTTAACATAACTTCCTTGCTTCTATGTTTTATGCCCCAATTGATAAAGCCATGGATACCATATATCTTATGCTTCATATTCTTGGCTAAAAGCTCAGACGTCAATTACTCTGTTGAAACAGTTGCACTTGAGAGTAAACATTGCTTGATTGACAGCTCTTTCTCTCTTCTCTATTCTGCCACTCGTGTAATGTTTACTTTCTCAAGATAAAAAGGTTTCAAATGCTTACAGTTTCTGCTCCTGATACTTTATAAAACCTGGACGATTGATGCTTTTATAGGGCTGTAGTAAAAGGAATATTTAAAGAATGAATTGCTTTAAAGAAGTTTCTCTGCACATGCTATTGTAACTATAGGGTTCAATGGTTTTAATCAATGGCGTGTTAATGGGCATAGATGTGCCTTGGATTGGCAAGCAAGAAAAGTGGGGCTATGGATAGTGGATGGAGGATTTAGGTTGGCAAGAAGAACATGAGAAGCTAAGGGGTGGGTGGTTGGATGGAACATGGAATCATCAAATCTCGATAGTGCTTAAAGAGGTCAGCTGGCCCATCATATCTGTACCGACTCTCCAAGAGAACATCCCACCTAGGTTTCCACCTCCACCCTATCCCTGTAACCTTGCACATTTACCATGTCTAATATGTCTAACCTACATATCTTGGGACACTAAGAGGCAATTAAGCATGGCCAATCCATCTATCCTACACATCTTTGGACTGTGAGATGCTCCGGTGCAGGAGCATCCAGACGAAACTCACACAGGTATGGGGAGAAAGTGCAAACTCCACACAGGCAGTGACCTGATGCTAAAATTGATCCTGGTTCTCTGGCCTATTTTCCAAAACTAATAAAGTTTTCTGCCTCTTATAAATTTGCTGAACTTGGTCAGGTTGTCCTAATTCATAATTGCTTCCAAAATGGGTGCTAAGGGGCTCCCACTCATTTTGTTGCTTGTTTAGTGGAGACTGGGTCAGCTTGCTTCACTGTGTTCTATTAGCTGAAGCTTGACTGTGTCACATCTGCGATGATATTGCTTCTACTCATTTTGCATAGATTGGCAAAAGGGGCATAGGTAAGACCTCTCAAATGTTCCTTTCAAAGGTTTTCCAAGAGACCTTGTGGTACTGTAGTAGTGTTCCCACCACTGGACCAGGATCTCAGGGTTTGAGCTAGGGCTTTCAACGTGGGTCAATGGGCTGATAATCAGCTCAGCCAACCTTTCACCATTTTCCCAATGGTGTTCCCCGAAGAGTTGAAAACAGTATGGGAGTGAAGATAGGCTAACAATAACAACAACAAAAGGTTCCCTCATCCAGACTCTGGTACACAACACCTCTGAGGGCCAGGAAACTTGAGGCCTTGATTATCTGGACCAACCCCATGAAAATCAGGGAGGACTATCTGTCTGCTGTCATGGAACTGGCCAGGTTGGGAGTGCAGGATGTGGGCTCGCTGTCTGCATCAGAGTGCATCTGCATCCCACACAGGTGAAAACTGGGGACACAAGGGGTGCCGGGAATCCTGGAATCAGCTCCATGCCGCATTATAAAGGCTGTGGGATTCTCCCCAACTTCGCGAAAATCCACAACTTCTTCTCATTACCTGTTGAAAGGCTCCCAAAATTTTCCTTGACTCCAGGTAAATTGTATCTCCACTCCAATGAGGGTTCAGTATTTTCAGTTCCTTCGCCACCCAGTTGTGTTCCCGTAGAAATAGTGTGTGGAATCCTAAAAGGCTCAGGTGTTCATTCACACGCACATCACCTGGAATGAGACAACTAGTGTCAATTCTGTAAGTATTATTTCTATAATCTCAGTGAAAGCGAAAATAAACAATAGTGAATAGAACAAGTATCCGAGCATGGATTAAAGGATGCTCTGGGATAGAACGGTGAGGGCTCTCAGTAACTTCACAACGCAGGAGGATTGGCCAGACAGAGTGCCTTCTTCAAAATAGTGCTGCAACATCATTTCTGTCCAGCTGAATGATGGAGGAGAATTTGATTAACTTTTTTATCTGCAAATGACACATCAGACAGTGCAGCTTCCCATCAGTACTGCAAAAACTGTTACCTGGAATTATGTGCTCCAATTTCTGGAATAAGACTTCAACTCATGATCTGTATGAATGAAAGCCACAACTGACTTCAAGCTAAGACTAAGAATGGAGTCACTGTGTAACTTAGATCCCTGGGACAGCACATTCATTGCGGAATCGAACATTAAGCTTCACTCCTGAGCAATCTAGACTAAACTGCAATGCTGCACTGAGGGAATGCTAACACTGCAATGCTGCACTGAGGGAATGCTAACACTGCAATGCTGCACTGAGAGAATGCTAACACTGCAATGCTGCACTGAGGGAATGCTAACACTGCAATGCTGCACTGAGAGAATGCTAACACTGCAATGCTGCACTGAGGGAATGCTAACATGGCAATGCTGCACTGAGGGAATGCTAACACTGCAATGCTGCACTGAGAGAATGCTAACACTGCAATGCTGCACTGAGGGAATGCTAACATTGCAATGCTGCACTGAGGGAATGCTAACACTGCAATGCTGCACTGAGGGAATGCTAACACTGCAATGCTGCACTGAGGGAATGCTAACACTGCAATGCTGCACTGAGGGAATGCTAACATTGCAATGCTGCACTGAGGGAATGCTAACACTGCAATGCTGCACTGAGGGAATGCTAACACTGCAATGCTGCACTGAGGGAATGCTAACATTGCAATGCTGCACTGAGGGAATGCTAACACTGCAATGCTGCACTGAGGGAATGTTAACATTGCAATGCTGCACTGAGGGAATGCTAACATGGCAATGCTGCACTGAGGGAATGCTAACATTGCAATGCTGCACTGAGGGAATGCTAACACTGCAAAGCTGCGCTGAGGGAATGCTAACATTGCAATGCTGCACTGAGGGAATGCTAATATGGCAATGCTGCACTGAGGGAATGCTAACATTGCAATGCTGCACTGAAGGAATGCTAACATTGTAATGCTGCACTGAGGGAATGCTAACACTGCAATGCTGCACTGAGGGAATGCTAACACTGCAATGCTGCACTGAGGGAATGCTAACACTGCAATGCTGCACTGAGGGAATGCTAACATTGCAATGCTGCACTGAAGGAATGATAACATTGTAATGCTGCACTGAGGGAATGCTAACATTGCAATACTGCACTGAGGGAATGCTAACATTGCAATGCTGCACTGAGGGAATGCTAACATTGCAATGCTGCACTGAGGGAATGCTAACATTGCAATGCTGCACTGAAGGAATGCTAACATTGTAATGCTGCACTGAGGGAATGCTAACATTGCAATGCTGCACTGAGGGAATGCTAACATTGCAATGCTGCACTGAAGGAATGCTAACATTGTAATGCTGCACTGAGGGAATGCTAACACTGCAATGCTGCACTGAGGGAATGCTAACATTGCAATGCTGCACTGAAGGAATGCTAACATTGTAATGCTGCACTGAGGGAATGCTAACGTTGCAATACTGCACTGAGGGAATGCTAACATTGCAATGCTGCACTGAGGGAATGCTAACATTGCAATGCTGCACTGAGGGAATGCTAACATTGCAATGCTGCACTGAGGGAATGCTAACATTGCAATGCTGCACTGAGGGAATGCTAACATTGCAAAGCTGCACTGAGGGAATGCTAACATGGCAATGCTGGACTGAGGGAATGCTAACATTGCAATGCTGCACTGAGGGAATGCTAACACTGCAATGCTGCACTGAGAGAATGCTAACATGGCAATGCTGCACTGAGGGAATGCTAACATGGCAATGCTGCACTGAGGGAATGCTAACATTGCAATGCTGCACTGAGGGAATGCTAACATGGCAATGCTGCACTGAGAGAATGCTAACACTGCAATGCTGCACTGAGAGAATGCTAACATGGCAATGCTGCACTGAGGGAATGCTAACATTGCAATGCTGCACTGAGGGAATGCTAACACTGCAATGCTGCACTGAGGGAATGCTAACATGGCAATGCTGCACTGAGGGAATGCTAACACTGCAATGCTGCACTGAGGGAATGCTAACATGGCAATGCTGCACTGAGGGAATGCTAACACTGCAATGCTGCACTGAGAGAATGCTAACATTGCAATGCTGCACTGAGGGAATGCTAACACTGCAATGCTGCACTGAGAGAATGCTAACATGGCAATGCTGCACTGAGGGAATGCTAACATTGCAATGCTGCACTGAGGGAATGCTAACATGGCAATGCTGCACTGAGGGAATGCTAACATGGCAATGCTGCACTGAGGGAATGCTAACAGGGCAATGCTGCACTGAGGGAATGCTAACATGGCAATGCTGCACTGAGGGAATGCTAACATTGCAATGCTGCACTGAGGGAATGCTAACATTGCAATGCTGCACTGAGGGAATGCTAACACTGCAATGCTGCACTGAGGGAATGCTAACATTGCAATGCTGCACTGAGGGAATGCTAACACTGCAATGCTGCACTGAGGGAATGCTAACACTGCAATGCTGCACTGAGGGAATGCTAACACTGCAATGCTGCACTGAGGGAATGCTAACATTGCAATGCTGCACTGAGGGAATGCTAACATGGCAATGCTGCACTGAGGGAATGCTAACACTGCAATGCTGCACTGAGAGAATGCTAACACTGCAATGCTGCACTGAGGGAATGCTAACACTGCAATGCTGCACTGAGGGAATGCTAACACTGCAATGCTGCACTGAGGGAATGCTAACACTGCAATGCTGCACTGAGAGAATGCTAACATTGCAATGCTGCACTGAGGGAATGCTAACATGGCAATGCTGCACTGAGGGAATGCTAACACTGCAATGCTGCACTGAGAGAATGCTAACACTGCAATGCTGCACTGAGGGAATGCTAACACTGCAATGCTGCACTGAGGGAATGCTAACACTGCAATGCTGCACTGAGGGAATGCTAACACTGCAATGCTGCACTGAGGGAATGCTAACATGGCAATGCTGCACTGAGGGAATGCTAACACTGCAATGCTGCACTGAGGGAATGCTAACACTGCAATGCTGCACTGAGGGAATGCTAACATTGCAATACTGCACTGAGGGAATGCTAACATTGCAATGCTGCACTGAGGGAATGCTAACATTGCAATGCTGCACTGAGGGAATGCTAACATGGCAATGCTGCACTGAGGGAATGCTAACACTGCAATGCTGCACTGAGGGAATGCTAACATTGCAGTGCTGCGCTGAGGGAATGCTAACATGGCAATGCTGCACTGAGGGAATGCTAACACTGCAATGCTGCACTGAGAGAATGCTAACACTGCAAAGCTGCACTGAGGGAATGCTAACACTGCAATGCTGCACTGAGGGAATGCTAACACTGCAATGCTGCACTGAGGGAATGCTAACATTGCAATACTGCACTGAGGGAATGCTAACACTGCAATGCTGCACTGAGGGAATGCTAACACTGCATGCTGCACTGAGGGAATGCTAACATTGCAATGCTGCCCTGAGGGAATGCTAACACTGCAATGCTGCACTGAGGGAATGCTAACATTGCAATGCTGCACTGAGGGAATGCTAACATTGCAATGCTGCACTGAGGGAATGCTAACATGGCAATGCTGCACTGAGGGAATGCTAACACTGCATGCTGCACTGAGGGAATGCTAACACTGCAATGCTGCACTGAGGGAATGCTAACATTGCAATGCTGCACTGAGGGAATGCTAACATGGCAATGCTGCACTGAGGGAATGCTAACATGGCAATGCTGCACTGAGGGAATGCTAACACTGCAATGCTGCACTGAGGGAATGCTAACATTGCAATGCTGCACTGAGGGAATGCTAACATTGCAATGCTGCCCTGAGGGAATGCTAACATTGCAATGCTGCACTGAGGGAATGCTAACGCTGCAATGCTGCACTGAGGGAATGCTAACATGGCAATGCTGCACTGAGGGAATGCTAACACTGCAATGCTGCACTGAGGGAATGCTAACACTGCAATGCTGCACTGAGAGAATGCTAACATTGCAATGCTGCACTGAGGGAAAGCTAACACTGCAATGCTGCACTGAGGGAAAGCTGACATGCAGTGTTGCACTGAACCGATGTTTCACTGCCAGTATCTTTCAGATGAGTTTTTAACCTGAGTCCACCCCTGTCAGGTGGACATATTATTTTGAAGAGGAACCCCTCAATACTCCTGGTGTCAAACAATTAACTGTCAATCATATCTGGAAATGAAATGTTATTTTCTTTCATTCTTGTGACAGTGGGTATGGGTACACCTTTGCCAACAGCAGGCTGGGCCATCTTATAAACTTCATGCTTCTCCCAAAATTTTATCTGAAACCCCAGCTTTGTCTACGTGGCCTCACCGAGAACACTGGCCCAACCAATGGGTGCAATGTGCCAAAGCACATGTCGCCATTGCTAACTCAAATTTTCAACAGACTTGGCATTCATAAGAACATAAGAAATAGGAGCAGGAGTAGGCCATCTAGCCCCTCGAGCCTGCCCCGCCATTCAATAAGATCGTGGCTGATCTGTCGTGTCTCAGTTCCACATTCCCGCCCTCTCCCCATAACCCTTAATCCCCTCTCTTATCAAGAACCCATCAACCCGCGTCTTAAAAATATTTAGTGAGGCAGCCTCCACCACGTCAACAGGCAGAGAATTCCAGAGATTCACCACCCTTTGAGTGAAGAAGTTCCTCCTCAACTCCGTTCTAAACCGCCCCCCCTTTATCTTGAGGCTGTGCCCTCAAGTCTTACTGTCCTCTCTGAGAGGGAAGAGCCTCTCCACCTCTATCCTATCCATCCCATTCATCATCTTATATGTCTCAATGAGATCTCCCCTCATTCTTCTAAACTCTAACGAGTACAAGCCTAGTTTATTCAGCCTCTCCTCATAGTTCAACCCCCTCAACTCCGGTATCAGCCTAGTAAACCTCCTCTGCACTCCCTCCAAGGCCAAAATATCCTTGCGTAAGTGCGGCGACCAGAACTGCACACAGTACTCCAGCTGCGGCCTCACCAGTGCCCTGTACAGCTGCAGCAAGACCTCCCTACTTTTATATTCAATCCCCCTCGCTATGAAGGCCAGCATCCCATTTGCCTTCCTGACCACCTGCTGCACCTGCAGGATGGGTTTTTGCGACTCATGCACAAGGACCCCGAGGTCCCTCTGCACCGTCGCATGCTGCAGTTTTTCGCCATGTAAGTAATAGTCCTTCCTACCATTATTCCTACCAAAGTGGACAACTTCACACTTGCCAACATTAAATTCCATTTGCCAGTTCCTGGCCCATTCGCCCAGCCTATCTAGATCCTTATGCAGACTTTCCACACCCTCCGCACAATTTGCCGTTCCACCAATCTTGGTGTCATCAGCAAATTTCAACACCATACACTTGGTTCCCTCCTCCAGATCATCTATATAAATGGTGAATAGCTGAGGCCCCAGCACCGACCCCTGGGGCACTCCACTAGTCACCAACCGCCAATCCGAATAGCACCCGTTGACCCCCACTCTCTGCCTCCTATTTGACAGCCAATCCCCTATCCACGCTAACACCCTACCCCCAACTCCATGCCCCCTGACCTTCTGTAATAACCTCTTGTGAGGCATCTTATCAAACGCCTTCTGAAAATCAAGAAACACCACATCCACCGGCTCTCCTCTATCCACCGCCCTAGACACATCCTCATAGAACTCCAATAAATTCGTCAGACACGACTTCCCCTTAACGAAACTGTGCTGCGTCTGCTCTATCAAACAATTCTCCTCAATTCTCCAGTGACCAATATTACACATTGGCTTTCATCTGGACTGTCCACTGAAGGAACTGGCAGTGACTGCATGGGGAACAGGAACAGGCTGCAATGAGGTGTTGCCGTTTTTGACCAGCAACTGCTTTGCTCACACTAGTTGGCCATTTTCCCAGTTGTCTTTATTTTAACTGTGAAAGCTTTAGTTATTTGTTACTTAATATTTTAATTATGCTTGTCTCTGGACATCTTCCAAACTCAATAGCATCAATTGCAACACAATTTCCCCTCACAGCTTTCAATTTAAATCCTGTAATGTGTGTTAAACAATCGCAGGGTTGGAGCTGTACATGTGAAAGGAATGCTGGGTATGAAGGTCACGATGTGGAGAAGATGCCGGAAGGAGCAGTGCTCCGAAAAGTTGTAATTCCAAATAAACCGGTTGGACTTTAACCGAGTATGAAGGCAGCACGGGACAGGATCTCTGGATCTAAACTTTACTCACCAGCTAGAAAAAATGGAGTTGAATTTTGACCTGTGACACAGGCTTTCCCCATCCCTCCACGGAGGTTACTTGAAATGCTGTTAAATGGTAAATATTCTTGTCCATTGTCAAAGAATTCCTCATTGACAGCCAACTGGCCGAGCTCATTGGTGAGATTCCTGAGTTTGTTGCCTGCACAATCTGAGCTGCCGTAGACTTCATTAACATCAATGAAAGAGGTCAGGGCATTGATCTGCTGACGGGTGGTTACATCTCCGAACAACGAGCCCAGTTCACCACTTCCACAGGCCGGAGCAGATCGGAAGAAAGGCAAACATTTTTTCCTATCCTTGATCCTGGTGTCCCCTCGAGGTATCTGTCAGGAGAGATCAGGAACACTTTTAGATGTGATAAGCAGTGGAAGCAACTGTCTGGAGTCAGTGACTGGGGGAATTCCACAGGGGATTTTTCAGAGTTCTGCTGTTGATATGATAAATGACATGGAGGAGTTGGCTTCCAGTCAGTGTTCATCTGCTCAGGACACCAAGTACATGGCCAGGGGTGGCATGGTGGCACAGTGGTTAGCACTGCTGCCTCACAGCGCCAGGGACCTGGGTTTGATTCCCAGCTTGGGTCACTGTCTGTGCGGAGTCTGCATGTTCTCTTCCATGCCTGGGTTTCCTCCGAGTGCTCCAGTTTCCTCCCACAGTCCAAAAGATGTGCTGGTTAAGTGCATGGGCCATGCTAAATTCTCCCTCTGTGTATCCAGACAGGTGCCAGATTGTGGTGACTGGGGGATTTTCACCAAAAGAGAAAACACTGGAAAATCTCAGCAGGTCTGGCAGATCTGTCGGGAGAGAAAAGAGCTGATGTTTTGAGTTCAGATGACCCTTTGTCAAATGGGATTTTCACAGTAACTTCATTGCAATGTTAATGTAAGCCTACGTGGGACAGTAATCAATAAACTTTAACTTTAACTTTGATAACTGGTGTAAGGTAGGTGAATAGTATTCCAATTTTTCTGAATAAATGAAGCGAATGGGCAAAGGTATAGTGGCTTGATTTGTATGAATGTGAAATAATGTAGCAAATATGAACTGTGCACAGATAACAAAAAAATGCTTTCTTTTTAAACAAATCAATCATTTGGGAAAAACATCCAAATAATATTTACCTGTGATAAGGTATGCAAATCAAAGACAGCTCAAGATATTGGAACCAAAGAAAAGGTAAGTTACATTAACTTGAAATAACTTATTTATAGCACTAGCGGGGCAGAATTTTCCCAAAAAATGACTAAGTTCACAAATGACCCAAGTCAGCTTGAAACCAGATTGTTTCACACTGGGGGTAGCAGCAGCTGTGATGTGGATTTACCCACCTTAACCGTTTAAGTTTTTATGCAGAGTGGGAAACACCCCTACCAGTTCTTCAGAGATCGGAGCACCCTTTTTAAATTCATAGCAAGGACCCCCCCCCACCCACCCCACATTGGAAATGATGAACCCCCTCCCCCAGAGGAGCACTCACAACCTCTCAGCAAAGAGGAGCATCTTCCCCCAATGGGTCACCCCCCCCACCTCCACCACACCACACAAGCAGAAGGGTGACACAATGCCCCCTTCGGCCCCCTCCCCCCCTACCGCTCCCCTCAACCTGCCCCCCCAGCTGCACACACAACTGCAGACAACTTCAAAGCAGCTACGTTCTCTCAGATTGTCCTTCCTATAAACATTGTTGGGAACAATGGGGAGAGCGGAAGGCCTGTGGGACAGGTAATTAAGATGTGTTCAACTGTGAAGGGAATGATCAACAAATGTCTAAAAGCCCATGAAGCTGCCAATCAAAGGAGAGTTAAAAGGACTGGACTGAAATTGAATGGAAACAAGGCTTTTCAAAGGGTTTGATGGGATTTCAAAGTCTTTGAACTTTCTTTGAAGGCCCAGAGAATTGAAATAAATGCTATGTTAAAATAAGGGGGCTGAGTGAGCAACTGCGGAAAAGGAAATTCCACCCCCCCTTGAAACTAACTCCTCCTATCTGCCAGAGGACTTCAAAGGGGTCTTCTCACACCTGCAGCTTCAGAGAGAAAGAAAGGAGGATCCATTCTGCGGAGTGCTGCAGGGATTTGGAAACCTGCCAAGCGTCTAGGGGGCATGGACATTTAAGTGAATAGCCCACTTTAAATGGTCCACAAACCAGCATGGAGACTTTGAACAACGAGATACCTGAAATCACCATGCCATGAGTGATCTTCAGGTTTCTCAGGGCTGGACAGTCCCATTCCTGGGGAGAGTGCTGAGGTCAACCCCTTGACCCAGCCCGAGACCACCCAACTCCAGGACCCATGCGAGCCCCCCTCTGTAGCTTGGCAGTAACAGAGGGGCACACATGGGCACTGGCCTTAGCTCCTTGACTCCACTTGGGGTCTAACATATCAGTTTCATGCTGGCCATACCGGTGCTGGGGAGGTGGGTGAATGGTGGAAGGCCTCTGAATAGGATTTCAAGCCTGCTAATGACATTTAAAATAGGTATTTTGAATAACAATCAGGCAGGAATTTGATCATGGCCAGTGTGGCGGGACAGGGGTGTCATGACAGGTGAGTTGCCTGGCAGCAATCGTGTTTTAGCCCCAATGCCCTATTCAGTGGGCCACCTGGATCCTTGCTAGTGGCAAGCAAGGCCGGGGAATACTGCCCCAAAGTGTCATTACGGGTGAGAAAACCAGTGTGATTCATGCCCACAAGTCCGATGTGAATTGGATGACAATCTTCCACATTTACTTATTGGGTGAGAGTTCACAGAGATTGTTAATAAAAGGCACCCTGATCTCAAAGTGAAATTGAAACCCCCTCCACACAAGATCTGCTCCCCCCCTCTCCTCTACCTTATTGAAGGCATGTTCCCCCCCCCACACCTTTCCACCATTGGCGGCCTGATCTTCCCCCGCCCTGAACATAGATCACCGGCATCAGGTCATTGGGGCTCTCCTGATGGGTCCCCTTCATGTACCGCTCCCTTCATACTTTGGCCCTTTCATGCCCTGGGATTGGGTGGGGGAGGGCGGGTGTTAAGCTGGGAGAATCCCACAGGGGGCCCTCGATGACGCTAAGTGCATTTGGCCCCTCACCCACAATATTTTGACCCCTGTGTGGCCCCAATGTAATTTGTGCCAGGCTCAGTGCCACAGGAAAATTGCCCCCGTGGTGTTTGACTCAAGGTACCGATTACAGAAGGATATTGCTTTACTTCAGATGGTTTAAAGAAGATTGAAAATCAAAAGCCCTACTTGAACAGAACAAAAATTAAGTAATATATCTTCACCAGCGCTGTCTCACTGCCCTATTTCTTTTCAATAATTTACGACAGTTGATCCTACATTCTTGCTGACTTGAGAATATAGTTTTACACAAGTTCCATCTTCATTTTCCTGAATACTTTCTCAATCAGTTGCAATATTTGATTCCTCACTATCTTCCATATTCCATTTTATATAATATTTCAGTTAGCAAAAGACTCTATTACTCACCCTGACAGGCAGCACAGTGGGCACACGGTCAGCACTGCTGCCTCACAATGCCGGTGACCCGGGTTCAATTCAGGTCTTGGATCACTATCTGTGTGGAGTTTGTATATTCTCCCCGTATCTGTGTGGATTTCCTCCAGGTGCTCCGCTTTCCTCCCACACTCCAAAGGTGTGTGGGTTAGGTTGATTGGCCATGCTAAATTGACCCTAGTGTAAGGGGATTAGCACGGTAAATATGTGGGGTTAAGGGAATAGGGTCTGGCTGGGATTGTGGTCGATGCTGACTCGATGGGCTGAATGGCCTCCTTCTGCACTGTAGGGATTCTATGATTCTATAATTCTACCCTCCAGATCTATCATGTGTGAAGACTGTAGTTCCAGCCAGGTTAGAGAGTTTCTTATAGTTGAGCATTTTGAAATGGATCTCAAAGGAAAGAGCTATTTAAAAAAAAGTTCTTAATTTCTCTGCAAATAACATAGGTCAAGGCTGCAGAGAAGGGAAAAGGACACAAGTTATACAGGGAACTTCAAGGATGGAATGAAGGTCTTACCCTTATTGGGAAACAAGGAGTTCTTTGAACACAAGTCAATTCACAATCAATGCCATCATTGAAGGTTTGGCGGCTACCAGACATGGGGCTTAAGCTCATGTCGTGATCAATCCACTGACCCCACTGCATAAACAAATGACTCAGCACTGAATCCGAGAACACATCTTCATTGGATACATTCAGGATTTTGTTGGACACGTCTCGAACCTGGAGCAGAAATATAAAACATTCACTACATAAAACCAAGATAGTGTTTATCCATCATAGAGCTACCTTTGCTGCACTCTCACCCACTCTTCTGTGACATGTTGGTAACCTAAGAGGGCACTAAAAAAAGCAGAAAACATAACACCAGGAAGAGCAGTGCAGTTCCAGATACTAGTAATATAAGATCTTTTTATCCTGTCTTACTTCATGCACCAATCTTTCCAAGTGATGTCGCAAACCTGGACTATACTAAGGAGCAGTTTTATACCATGCGCCTGAACTTAGGAGGAAGTAAATGGAGTTGAGGCAAAGGTAACTCATCGAAGAATGTTAAAGGGTGAGGAGAGAGCATCCTATCTGACTGGGCTGGATCTGCTTGGAGGACACTATATTAATCCTAGGGTTGTCCTCAGTATTGGGGGGTTCTCTACAGTTGACAGTAGGGTTTTCAATATCCCAATGAATTGGATTTGTTTGTGTCTGATGTGTGAACACTTACCAGTGGCAGAGTGAATCCTGATATTTTTTTGCCCGGAGTCCAGCCCATTGGAAGTGAAATTCCATCCTCATAGCGAGCTGGGAGCCATCGGGTGAGTAGTGTGTTAGATGCTCCCAGGCGAGGCTTCCTCCTTCAAATAAGGAAAACAACAGTCATTTCCTTCCCCCTAATTCACCTGACCCTAAACTGTAACTCGGTCTGAATAACACTTATATGGGTAGCATCTCCATAAGCAAAGGGCTGACAGTTTACTTGTCACAGTGGTGGTGCAATGGTTAGCACTGCTGCCTCACTGCGTCAGGGACTTGGGCTCAATTCTGGCCTCGGGTGACTGTCTGTGTGGGGTTTACACATTCTCCCTGTGTCTGCATGGGTTTCTTCCGGGTGCTCCAGTTTCCTCCCACAGTCCAAAGATGTGCAGGCTAGGTGGATTGGCCATGCTAGATTGCCCCTTTGTGTCCAAAGATGTCTAGGTTAGGTGGATTAGCCATGGTAAATGCACAGGGTTATGGGGATAGGGTGAGGGTGAGCCTGTGAAAGATGCTCTTTTGGAGAGTCGGTTGCAGACTTGATAGGTCAAGTGGCCTCCTGCGCACTGTCAGGATTCTATAGTCCTACGTTAGTCAAGATGAAGTGGAGATGCTGGTTAACCTGATGTTGTGAGACATCTTACTGTATCAAGATGAAGTTTGGCTGAACTGAAAGACAGCAGGGGTTTTCCTTTATAGGAAAATTACAATCTAATCTGCCTAACATCATAGGTTTAATTTCTCTTCAAATATTTTGTTGCAAACTGTCAGTGATTGAACCTGTGACAGAAATTTTGATCCTTAAAAGAACCAAATAAGTAAAGACTTGGGCAGAATCTTTGGTTTATAATGTAATGTTTACAACGTGCTGAATGGGAATAGGGATGTTTTGCTGCAATTGTATAGTCTGTTGGTGAGGCCACACCTGGAGTAGTGTGCGCAGTTTTGGTGTCCTTATCTGAGGAAGGATGTCCTTGCTAGAGAAGGAGTGAAGGTTTACCAGGCTGATTCCTGGAATGGCAGGTCTGTCATATGAGGAGAGGCTAAGTCAGTTAGGATTATATTCACTGGAGTTTAGAAGAGTGAGAGGGAGTCTTAAAGAAACTTATAAAATTCTAATAGGGTTAGACAAGGTAGGTTCAGAAAGAATGTTCCTGATGGGGAGTCCAGAACTAGGGGTCATAGTTTGAGGATAAGGAGTAAATCTTTTAAAACTGAAGTGAGGAGAAATTCCTTCATCCAGAGGATGGTGACTGTGTGGAATTCACCAACTTAGTATGTAGTTGAGGCCAAAATGTCGCGTGATTTCAAGAAGAAATTGGGACTTAAAGGGATTGAGATATTTGGAGGGAAGGGGGATATTGAATTCAGGATATTGAATTCAATGATCATAATGAATGGCGAAGATATCCATTTGAAATGAGAGAATTGGGAGAAATACCGGCTGAAATGCTGAAGGAGAGCTTCAGGAGAGCGGGAGAATTTATCGCATCACTGCAAATTTTGAGATTGCTGTTCTTTCTCTATAGTTCTTGGGGACAAACATTAGCACGTGGCCCTCCCACCACCCCACCTTTGTGAGATACTGCAGAAAACACCCTAAAATACCTTGGTAGGAAAGACTCCACTCCCTGAGTGTACGTCTAACCAAAGTAAATGTTATTGCAAACATGTCCATGTCTTGCTGGAATCTTTCGTTATCCACCTTGCTGTTTGTCCACACATCTATTTTCATTTTCCACAATTGCCTCTCACTCTGTCTTCCTTTAAAACACTTTGTCAACATTCAAAGGATACCACGCACAAATGTGACACACGGACAGCTCTACTGAAAGATTACATTA
Source organism: Carcharhinus amblyrhynchos (assembly GCF_965287045.1). Taxonomy (NCBI): domain Eukaryota; kingdom Metazoa; phylum Chordata; class Chondrichthyes; order Carcharhiniformes; family Carcharhinidae; genus Carcharhinus; species Carcharhinus amblyrhynchos. Next base: position 32,198,165 of record NC_137346.1, read on the forward strand.
ATTCTGTTTCTCTCTCCATTGATACTGCCAGGCCTGCTGAGTGCTTCCAGTATTTTCTGTCTTACAATGCTTCTGAGTACATGACCCTTTGTTTATTATAATTAAATATTAATCAGGATGAAGACAGATTTAGTGAATGGCTGTATGTGTTTAGCAGTTAATCTCGGAAGGAGACTAGACAATAGTCAGCAGCACCACCAGTTCCTACCTGTTGTTGCACACAGAGGTGAAGGTTCTGTATCGATTTGACCAACAGTCGTCTTTACAGGCAGGGGGCTGACGTATGGCTAGACAGCCTGTGACCTTTGAGATGCTGTCCAGGTCACTCGTTGTTAACAAATCTGTAGGAAACATTCACTCATTATCAATTCCAAATCACTGAAACATTCACACACAAATTGTATCAGTTAAACAACAATCTGACTTTGTTACAGTGGGAGCATTAACAGATCCGATGAGTAAATTCCAGGCAGACTGACTGATGTTGACCACACTCCAGGCTCTGTGTTCACTGATTTGAATTACAGTATGGTCTTGGTGTTGTGGGCCACTGGCCGGTTGATCTCTGATCCACACAACTACACACATGAAACCTTCACCTGTTCTCATACATCTCCATATTATGGCTTCTTTGTGTTACTGTAGTGGTGTTTCATTGATGACATCTTGAGCCTTGTGTGTTTACACATGAGTAGGCTTTAACTATTTACAATTCCAAGTATGGTCATGCATGGTTCCTCTCCACATAGAAGGTTGGCGGCTTAAAGTATGGTTTCTAGACTGTTCTTTACAGTCTCCAACCATGTAACTGCATATATCACACCATGAATGATGTCAGTCTCCAATCCCATATTAATCATTGCTCTGCCAAGCACCTTTACATTATAATCCATGCAGATATATAGGGCCAAGTATGTCAGGGCAGGCTTGAAGGGCCAAGTGCTCTCCTCCCTGCTCCTGTCTTCTGTATCAGGTGGAATCTTCTGAGAATTTGGTAGAGAGTTTGTTTTAGCATGAAAAATTGAGTGATTCCTGCCAATGCTTCCAGTAGAAGGCCTTCCAACAAGGTCACCCTGACCTGGAATGCAGTGGCAGCTGTTGTAAGTGCCAGCTCACTACAAAGGAGGATGGGGCAGCGGTGCTGCAAGAAGATGAACAATCTTCTCCACTCAGTCAGGATAAGTGAACCACCCCCACTCTCTCTCTCAGGTCCCCCTTACACCATCTTCCCACCTCCATCACCCTCCTGCCTCCATCACCCTCCCACCTCCATCACCCTCCCGCCTCCATCACCCTCCCGCCTCCGTCACCCTCCCGCCTCCGTCACCCCTCTCGCCTCCGTCACCCCTCTCGCCTCCGTCACCCCTCTCGCCTCCGTCACCCCTCCCGCCTCCGTCACCCTCCCGCCTCCGTCACCCTCCCGCCTCCGTCACCCCTCTCATGTCCATCAGCCTCCCACCTCCATCACTCACCCAGCCACTTCAGCCTTTATTAACCAGGCATGAATCCCTCCTCCCTCCTCCCACAACCACCATGCTCCCCCAATAGCTGCCATGCTCCTCACACTCTAGCACCCACTCAAGACCCACGCCTACCACACCTCATCATCAGATTCCCATCGACACTCTCCCAATCTGTGTCAATCACAACAAGTGTGAAAGGACTCAACCAGCCAGAGTCATGCCAGAGCTCAGAACTTTCATGCATTTCAGAGAGAGCCCTTGAGCTGGTCGGGGAGGGGAAAGACCACACCTCTGTTGCTGGTGAAGTGGGGCAGCAGAAAACTGAGAATCCTTAAGACATCCTCCAAGTCTCTAGTGAGTAATCAATGTTCCCTCCAAATCTCCTGTGATGCATGATGCCGTCACCATTCTCCTGCAGCCAAAGCAGCAGAGGAGCATGGACCGTCCTCATGCCTCCTAGACCCACTGGACACCAGCAGCTCCTTGGAAGGCCTCTCAGATCCCACCATTGAAGACGGTGGCACAGCTGTCACCCAGTGCAGATACTCACACCTCAGTGGATTCACTCATTGATGAGCACCTCATAATTCAAGATCCACAGCAGGCAGAGGCAGGGATGTGCTCCTGAGTCTGCTTTTTCCAGGATTGTTGGAATTGTTGCATCAGGAAGGGATGACAGATCTGATTGAAGTTTATAAAGTATTTACAGGGAAGGACAGGGTGGATAAGGATGAACTGTTTCCACTAGTTGGAAGCTTTAAAACCAGATCAAACATGATCTTATTGAATAGCAGAGTGGGCTCGATGGGCTGAATGGCCTACTCCTGTTCCTATGTTCCCATGTTTCTATGACAGCTTCTCTTCTTGGACTGCAAAGCTGACTGGAGGAGTCCCACCACCATGGCAGGAGATGCCACACCATGGTTCAGCTCATGATTTCCATGTCTGACGGCATGAACTCCATGGTGCAGCCCTTCGACCACAAGGTGCAGGAACTGGTGGGAATCCACGGGTGTCAGCACGAGAGGACAGCGAGGCTTCTGGACTTCATTCCAGCTACCCCTCTATCCCATGTAGGTGCACTGGGGCCATTGAGCACTGAAAGGATGAGGAACATTTGGGCCACAGCCCGGGGCCTTCCACATTGCAGGCTCTGAGGATGTCCAGCCCATCTGATTCCACCCCCCTCCATGTGAGTGACACAACCCCAGCTCCGTACACCTTGGAGGGCAGCCTTGCTGTCAGAAAGCAGGCATGGATCAGTAAGTTCCTGGCCCACCAAGGGACACCTGTCAATATTATCTCAGCCAACAGGGTGTGGAAGTCAGCAAGACTCTCTAACCTGAGCTGTGGGTCCTGGAGAAGCACCAAGACATTGTGGAAAGGTAAGGACAGGTAGGAAGTTATCGGCACCTAGTTGGCATTGGCAGATATAGGCACAACTGTAGAAAGATCACCACCGTATATAGTTCTAGAATAAATATTCACTCTGTTCACCCACAGAGCCTCCGCTGTGTCATTTAGTGCTGATAGCTATGTGAACCCCTGCACACACCAAGCACTTCATCCCTGATGAGTGTAACAATGGCTGTGCAATGTGTCTTCCGCACTGAAGAAACTACAGACTCTGAGCTGCAGGCAACCCCTCCCCAGCCTCCGGCAACCTGCCCACACCTCTACCACCCATCATCAAGACTAGGGCATTTCAATAGTACAACATTGCAGCTGTCCACAAGAGGCCCCCCCTCAATGCCCACTCTGCCCTCAGTGCCCGCTCCATCATCAATGTTGTCAGGGTTCCCTACCTGTCAGGAGATGTATTAAGTTGCAGCTGGGGCATGGGGCACTAGGGTAAATTAAACTAAATTTGCCTCCGCCATCAAAGGAACTTGGGTTAACCAAAGGCATGGAATAATGACATTAACCAAGAAGAGTAAGCTAAGTTTAAGTTTAAATTATTAGTGTCACAAGTAGGTCTACATTACCATTGCAATGAAGTCACTGTGAAAATCCCCTAGTCACCACACCCCGGCATCTGTTCAGGTACACTGAGGGAGAATTTAGCATAGCCGGTGCACCTGACTAGCACATCTTTTAGACTGTGTGAGGAAACCGGAGCACCCGGAGGAAACCCATGCAGACACGGGGAGAACGTGCAGACTCCACACAGATGGTGACCCAAGCCTGGAATTGAACCCAGGTCCCTGGCGCTGTGAGGCAGCAGAGCTAACCACTGTCCCACTGTGCTGTCCATTAGCAGGTAAAAGAAGGTGGGCAGAAATTCAAAGAAATGATGAAAAACGTGGCAAGCGCTGTTTGATTTTTATGATGTTTAAAGTCTGTCTTTTGGAAAGCTAGAACAGATTTTCTAAGGGCAAATTGTGTTTCGTTAACTAGCTTGAATCGTTTTGAGAAGACAACAGAGAGGGTTGATGAGGGTAATACTGTTGATGTGGTCTACATGGACTTCCAAAAGGCATTTGATAAAATGTTGCACATTTGATTTGAGTAAAGTTAGAGTTGTGGAATAAAAAGAACAGCAGCAGCAGGGATATTAAATCAACATGAACAGTTGTCTTTTGGAGGAAGGTTTTGATGGAGTTTTCCAAAGGTCAGTAATAGGATTCCTGTTCATTTCGACATAAATTAATGATCTAGAGTTTTGTTTACAGATCACAATTTCCAAATCTGCAGATGATACAAGACTGGAAGTATTGTGAAATATTGTGAACTGGGAAGTGTTGTGAACTTTGACAAGGATAGCACAGACATTCAAAAGGAGAGAGAGAGGTTGGTGGAAGTGGCAGATGAAATTTAATGCAGAGAAGATTGAAGTAATTCATTTTGGCGGAAGAATGTGGAGAGACAATATGAAATAACAGGTACAATTCTAAAGAGGATGCAGGAGCAGAGGGCCCTGGCTACATATGTGCACAAATCATTAAAGGTGGCAGGGTAGGTTTGAGAGTGCAGTTCATAAATCAGATGGCATTCATCACTTAGGGGTTTAAAGTACAAAAACAAAGAAGTTATGTTAAACTTGTATTAAACACTGAATCAGCCTCAACTGGATTATTGTGTCCAGTCCTGGGAACCACAATTTAGGAAGGATGTGAAGGCAGTGGCGGAGACAGGTTCACACAATGAGCGGTTAGGATCTGGGATGCACTGTCTGAGAGCGTGGTAAAACAGGGTCAGTCGAGATGCTGGAAGAAATTGAGTTATGATCTAAAAAGAAAGAATGTGCAGGATAACAGGGAGAATATGGGGGAATGGGTCTTGCTGAACTGTTTCTTCAGAGAGCCAGCACAGACACAGCCGACCCAATGGCCTTCTTGTGGGCTGAAAGGTTTCTCTGATTCTATGAATGTTGTTGCTTCTCCTGCCACATTGACACTGTCTCTGTTGGTTTCAGTCTGAGTTTCAATTGTCTATGGCTGGACCCATTCCAAACTAACCTGAAGCATTGAGTGAGCGTTTGTGGACCTGGTGTACATTGTGCTGAATGAGGTACAGTGCAGTTTCCATGTACTCTGCAGACCGTGTTGCAGTTCTGGTTTCTGCGAGTGGTTGCTTAAAGAACTGCAGAAGGTCCATCGGTTTCAAGGATCGTTTGCTCATTTTTTCTTTTTGTCTGAAATTGGAAAGGCTCAGATTAGGTCGAGATAAGTCAGAAGGTCAGTTCATCAATATAAAATATGAACCTTGCCTTTCTGTTACAAAAACAGCTCGTTTGCTGGTTACTGTCACAAAGGAGTGCAGACTCCAAACACTGACCATTATATAGTTCCTTAGCTCTCTCCCATGTTGTTTGAAAGACCCTATATACAAATTAATTGCAATTTTTTTCTTTATTCAGACGATGTGGGCATCACTGGCTGGAAAGTGTTTATTGCCCATCCCTAATTGCTGTTGAACTGAATCATTTGTGAGGCCATTTCAAGAGATATTAAAGAGTTAACCACATTGCTGTGGCTCTGGAGTCACATTTAGGCCAGACCAAGTAAGGACGGCAGATTTCATTCCCTAAAGAACATTGGTGAATGAATGTGTTCTTACCCATGTATCAAAAGTGGCATTTAAAAAATATAAGTAATTTGCTTGTTGTAAAATATTATGAAACTCTTGAATCTTATGAATGCAAATTGTTTCTTTGATCAGAAACATAGCTAATGGTCACACATTGCTATTCACATTTAATGTTTTAATCAGATTACTTCTCAGATTAATTTAAATAAAAAAGAAGTAATCTTTCCTTAGCCTTTTCTCATAAAGTTTTGATTCCCACCACATAGTCAGTGCCTTCTCTGACAAAGGAAGAAATATACTTCTATGATGAGAATTAATGCACAAGTGCAAATTTAGAGCCTATTAAGCTTAAACATAAATGGTGTATAGTTGGACACTGTTTACTAGAATATTTAGGCTCAGATCCCCTAAGCTAAACAAACTCTGAGCAAATGGATCTGCAGAGAACAATATGCTGTTCTTATTACGAATGCTGAATTATATTTTCAGAATTTAATTTCAAGAAAATCTGTCTTCAGATGCACATCTCATGGAAATGGTGGTTAAGTTAGAGTTATTGAGTTAATTACTCACTTGTCTCTGGTGGCTTTATAGGCTTTGTCCACCAGTTCAATAGCTTCACGTACAGCTCTTTGTACAAATGAACTGCCCAGGGCATTGTCACCATCTACAAAAGAAAAACATAGCAACTCTGAACCACACAGTTCACATCCCAAGAAAATTGATAGGTTATTTGTTGTGGGGTTTATTAATTAATTGATTATTATTGGGATCAACATTGTTGATCAATTGACAGAATTCTACAGGAGTAGCTGGTTTCTGTTTGAACCTATACTTAAGTTCTACATGGTGACAAAAATATTAATTAACATGATGCAAAGTAAGAAGCTGTTAATAACTGAAAGCCAAGAAACATGATAGGGGCTGGGATAACTCCAGAGAGTGCCAGCATGTGAAAGGTATTAAACTAGGACATGATGCCAGTCGAACTCCAAGCTAGGGAGGTTATGTTACATTGAATTTAATAAGTGGCTGTCTTGGCACAAACCCACAATTTGTTCAAATATTTGGGTATACCTTATTTGTGCAATACAAGTCCTTATTTTTACAGGTCTGTCAGGAATTGAAGAAGTGACTGATTGATATGTTGCTTAAACCCTCCCATTGGCACTTGTTGGCTGCTAGGTGTAAAGAAAGTAATCTGGTAAAAACCTCAATAAACTAGTCTGGAACAGTTGGACAGAGTCAGCAGGAATTTGGAAAAGATTGTTTTCTTTCAACAGCTTTATTTCTTTGAGGCATGGCAGAAAAAAAAATCACACAAAGCAGTTTTATTTCAGCTTATCACTTCGTAAAAAGCTTTTCTTTATTTCTTTTTAAATCTGAGTTTTAACATTCATCCTTTTATTCTAGGACACAGGATAGGTATCCCAGCTTGTAGGGTGTATCAGATCTAGTTTTTGCACAGCTTAACATATTCATGTTCAAAGAGAGTGTTGGGGGTGATTGGTGAAGGACATTTCTGAATCAGTCTGGACACGGATCAGAGTATAAGAGAGAGAGATGGGGTCTGAATTTATTTTATGAAACACCATCTTGATCTTTTCTACGATGGCCTTTTAGCTATTACTTGGAGTAAGGTGCGTTATGGATTTCTTTTCGAAAGCCAAACCACTTTGTCCCATGATATTCTCAGGCAGCCACTGGGCATTCAAAGCCCATTAAAGTAGTAAAAAGTGAAAAATGTTGAAAAGCAATTGAAAGTTTTGAATGATTTTAAAGTTTTTAAAAGTTCTTATAAGTGTTAAAAGTCCTTAAAGGTTAACAACAATATTTCAAAATGTATAGAAGTGTGTTAAAAGTATTTAAGATTTAAAAAGTACCCAAAACTTGTTTTGAAATGATTCACATTGGAAGAAAATATTCACCTGCGTCTGTGCTGAAGATTGACCTCACGTGTACTCACATAAAGAAATGTTGAAAATGCAGCAGGGTAAATTTTAGAGTGAATACCAAGACCATGAAAACGATATAAAGTCTAATGTGATGATGAAATGCAAATATTTCCTTGCCTCACACCTACACTGCCTTTGTGTTTAAAGGCAAAACTGTCATGTGTTGGAATATACAATCTGCAACAGATAGTGGAGCCCAGCGATGGAAATGTTTAACTAATTATCACCAACAGGGACAAAACTGTGAAAGATACTATCAGCCATGCTTCAGGCATTTAGCTCCTAAGTTTCTGAAATTCTTTTGGGTGGCATGGTAGCAAGCGATTAGCATTGCTACCTCACAGCACCACGGACCCAGATTCAATTCTGGCCTTGGGTGACTGTCTGTGTGGAGTTTGCACATTTTCCCCATGTCTGTGTGGGTTTCCTCTGAGTACTCTGATTTCCTCACACAGACCCAAGATGTGTAGGTTAGGTCATGCTAAATTACCCCTTAGTTCAGGGGAACTAGCAGGGTAAATAATTGGAGTTACGGGAATAGGGTCTAGGTGGGATTGTGGTCGGTGCAGACATGATGGGCCAAATGGCCTCTTTCTGCACTGTAGGCATCCTATGATCTTGTAAATCCCTTCACCGCTTAATCTCCCTTTTCCTTTAGGTCAATCATTGAAACCCAACTATACAGGTTTTTAGTCACCCGCTCAACAATTACCCTTTAGCTCTGTCAATTTTTGTCTGGCTACGTGTCTGTGAAGCACCCCATGACATCTTGCTGAATCAAAGCATCATATAAATAGAATTTACTGTGGTGAGGTGAGAAGTATGGAGGGGTGCACAGGATCCTAGAGTTGGATGAATGCAGAGTTGCTAGAGGATTGTTGAGTTGGAGATGGTTATGGAAATAAGGTGGGACAAGGTTATGGAAGGACTTAAACAGGGGAAGAATGATTTTAAAATGGAGTGGGCTGGGAGCCACCATGGATCAGCCAGCAATGGGGGTGATGAGTGAATGAGACCTGATGTGAATTAGGATAAGGGAAATGGTATGCTCAAGTATGTGGAATATTTAAGTCACACCTCGAGTTATACATTCCAAATATGTTACATTCTTTCCTTTTGTTTGTGAAGACAAAATTGATGATCCTACAACTTTTTAGAAACCTGTAGATTTTTTTCTTATCTCTCATCATCTCTTAATTTTACATTTATTCTTGTTGAATGTCACCAAGTACAACTGACTCTCAACTGATCATGAAGACCCTTTTCGATTGTTAGCTATTATCATTGGCCATTTTGTGTCATTTTGGTGTAGGTTTAATGAAGAGATTGCATCCTGCTACAGTTCTGACATATTCCCCTGCTCCGAGTCTCAAAAGCCAGAAATATTCCTTTTTTTCACTGCTAATGTTGACAGCAGCTATTTCATCATTACTTCCTAAACATGGAACTTCAGTAAATTCTTCCCTTAAGAGCTATTCATTAGATATCCCTCTGTTATTAATTTAAAGACTTCAACAGACTCATCGTAGATGGTCGACACATCTCTGGATGAGCATTCCATGAAATAAAACCTGATTTAAACTCTTCGTTCCTTTACAAGTGTCAGTGTCACAACATTATGCTCTATGATTTTCTTCACAAATACATTGATAGGATACAAGACTGGGCAGAGAAGTGGCAGATGGTGTTCAACCCAGATAAGTGTGAAGTGGTTCATTTTGGCAGGTCAAACAGGATGGCAAAATATAATATTAATGGTAGGACTCTTGGCAGTGTGGAAGATCAGAAGGATCTTGGGGTCCGAGTCCATAGGTCGCTCAAAGCAGCTGCGCAGGCTGAAGCTGTGGTTAAGAAGGCGTCTGGTTACTGGCCTTCATCAATTGAGGAATTGAGTTTAGGAGTCGAGAGATAATGTTGCAGTTATGTAGGACCCTGGTCAGACTCTACTTGAAGTACTGTGCTCAGTTCTGTTCGCCTCATTACAGAAAGGATGTGGAAGCCATAGAAAGGGTGCAGAGGAGATTTACAAGGATGTTGCCTGGATTGGGGAGCATGCCTTATGAGGATAGGTTGAGGGAGCTCTGCCTTTTCTCCTTGGACAGATGAAGGGTGACCTGATAGAGGTGTACGAAATGTTGAGAGGTATTGATTGAGTGGATGGTCAGAGGCTTTTTCCCAGGGCTGAAATGGTTGCCACAAAAGGACACAGGCTTAAGGTGCTGGGGAGTAGGTACAGAGGAGATGTCAGGAGTAAGTTTTTCACTCAGAGAATGATGAGTGCATGGAATGGGCTGCCAGCAACGGTGGTGGAGACAGATTCTATAGGGTCTTTTAAGAGACTTTTAGATAAGTACATGGAACTTAGTCAGATAGAGAGTTATAGGTAAGCCTAGTAATCTCTAAGGTAGGGACATATTCGGCCCAACTTTGTGGGCCGAAGGGCCTGTATTGTGCTGTTGTTTTTCTACATTTCTATGTTTTACATCTGAGAATGACTAGCCATTGCAGAGATTAACTCAATTTGGCCAAATATGGAATTTATCCCATGTCCTCATTCAAGAGCAGTGTCAAAGTTTTGTGTATCAGACTTTCCATGGTGTAAGATTGGTGTTTGTACTCAGCTTGATCCTTTTAAGGATATGACTTTATTAAGACATCTATTTTTTATAAACTGACAGGATCAGGGGATCAGGATATTGAACCCAATGATCAGCCATGACCAAATGAATAGTGGAGTAGGATCGAAGGGCTGAATTGTGTACTCCTGCTTCTAGTTTCTAGAAGAGATTCCTCAAGTCTCTTTTGTTTCCTTCTCCTATTCATTTCTTATTGCTCTTTCCTCAAACTGAGATAAACTTTGGGAATGCCAGCCTCTTTCATTCTGACATTGCACAAGTCAGACCAGTGGAGCCAGACTCAGTCTCTCATAGAGCTTACATGAAACAGAGGTTGGGTTCAACCTCTTACCTGTTGTAACTCCATCAGACTGTGATAGGAAAGTCCCAGTAAGCAACACACCCAGGAACCACAGGGCTGTCATCCTGAAAGAAAAAACGCATTCCATGAGTTAAGAACAGGACTGGTCAATCAGAGATGGTATTAGTAATTAAATTCAATTTAGGTGAGTTGAGATGGGCATAAACTGAAAGAATTCTTTGACACTGGATTTCATGATGCCAACAACAAAATCTTAGTAAGTCATCAAACAACTTTATTGACCAAAATGAACTAAGATTCATCTGCGTTATATCAAGAATCATTCACTGAAATTAAAAGAAAGTCTTTAATAGCTGCCTTAAACATTGTTGATGCATAAAAAGATCTCCATGAAGAGTTGCTTTGCTCTATGTGCCCTGTATTAATAGATTAAATATTATCGCTGTAAGATGTCCACTCACCCTTAAACATATACAAGATCAAGGTACAACTAAATGGATCTATAGACTTCATAAGGATCAAGTCATGAACAAAATTTAATTTGACTTAATAATAAAATAATCGCCAATAATTAACAGCCAACTTCACTTACATACACTAACTGCAAAATTTGAGATTGCCAGCCAGGTTGACACTTGCCTTGGAATCCCCTGGTCTGTTCTGCAAGGAAATTTCTGAAACCTCCCCTTATAAATCATTTATGTGGTCATATCATTTGCATAGAATGTTTGAAATTCCAGTTAATCCAGTTAACTAACAAATGGATAATAATTTATTGCATTTCAGTGCAATATTTTAGATTTGCTGACTAAGGATTTTTATACATTTTATTATAGGTGTGATGCAGTTATTCAAGCCAGAGCAAATTTTAAGAATTTCAACATGAATATTAACCCTTTTCTCTTCATTTCCTGCAACTCAGACTAAGATCATTAAATATGTCATTGCCCTGAAGCTAGCTTCATATGATGATGGTGATTCTCCCAGCCTGCTGCGCTACTTGAGTAGACAGCAATGGGAGGCCATTGCACATGTGCTGATCTCTGCACTGACAGATCGGTACATGCGGAGTGGCCCACTCAGCACGAAGCTGCCGGCCTCTTGGTTGGGAATAGGCCCTGCCCAGCACTTTCCAGAGTGAATCCCACTGAGGCACTCTGCAATACTCAGAGTGTTGCAGATTCATTCTGGAAATCACAAAAAAAAACCCAGCAAGATTTACTCCCATCTTCCTGCACATTGGGAACTTACAATTTTTTTGGGAGAATCCCACACTTCATGTTTTTTAGCTTGCTTTATCGCTTTGCAATTTGCCATGTTACAAGCAAGTGGTCCACTGTCCATCAGTATTTTGCTGTTGTCGTTAATTTGATCTAGTTCATTATTTACACCATGTGACGACCTCCTTTTTAATCCTGAACTTTGTGAGTATATTTAAGTTTAAGTTTTACAGGGGCTATTTCCCAGTTATACTATTTTGGTTGTATCCACTGCAACAACACCAATTTGGATGGTGAAATCATCAATTGCCTTGCAAAAACATCTCTGCATTCAGTAGGGTCACTCAAAGGCTATGGAGAAAGCATGGAGCTTGTTCGAAAGCAAAAAAAGTCTACCAGGCAGTGTTTCTCAAACCTGTTCACCAGTGAGGAAGAGATAAGCCATTAACATCACAGAAAGCAAATACATACATTCCACCTTTACTGCTTGAGACCTGTCTCAAGTAGCAGGACTAAACCTTGAACAAAGAAGTGGTTTCAAGGCTCCACATACCTTGTATTGAGAGCATATTCATCAGAGCTCAGCTTCACAGGATTGGTCATGTGGTTCACATGGGAGTTCCAAGTTCTATTTGACAGCCGACTGAGCATGGGAATCTGCCCTACAGGACACCCCAAGTTCAACTACAATGAAAGACAACCTCCTGTGAGTTGGAGCTGACAACATGGAGGGAAAAGAAACAATCCTGGACAGTTCCTCCATGGAGAAGACTCTCTCATCAAACATTTTCAACATTTGAGGAGATCACAAATGGACCCGTACAGGACAAGCAAGCTCTCTGTAAACTAATCTTCAGCCACTCCTTCAACAGCGACTTCATATGTAATACAAATCAAGATTTGCTATTACATTACGTATGACATTATCTCAGCAAAGATGGTGAATGTAATAACTGGAAATGACTTGATATGGCTCTAATAACAAGAAAGGGTTTATTAATCTACCTAAACCATATACACGCTAAGGGTCTGACAGAACATATAGAGAAGTCTACTCTCTTCTCCTTCCTGGCTCCAGCTGTGGTCCTCCCAGTCCCAGGTCATGCACCCTCACTTCCAATTGGCCCAGCTTCCTGCACTGCCACTCCTTGGGCCCGCAAAGGAAAGCCCTTAAAGAGGCCATGTTAACACAGTGAACAATCGGTCTCCTTGCTGATCAGTTAGCCTCTCTGGAAAGAAAATCGAGCATGATAACTTAGTTTTTGAGGTGAGGACTTAACTGTACTTTCAGAAGCTTCTGATTTTTTTGCTCTGGAGTATTACAAACAACAACTCTTGCTTATTAAATATAAATTAATACACCCCATTAAGTAATGTAATCTGAGCAGCCATTGGTAATATATAGGCTGTAAATGACTTGTCACACAGTCATCATATGTTGCGGAAGCTCATGTTGTTTCAAATCTATTTGTGACATGACTCCGATGGTTGATTTTTGTCAGATGCTCAGTAACTTTCTGATACAACACTGACACATCCAACTCCACATAAACCTTCATATGGGATAAAACTTCACTATGCACTGAATTATACATTGATATAAGGTTCTTACAGGTTCTTTTTAAAATCATTTTTAGTTAATAATTTATTAATAATTATGCATTTTGCCAAACCATGTTACATAGGACATAAAAGTACCAATCATCAGAATTAAAAGCAACTGCAATGTTCCCGAAAGGTTCAGATCAAAATAAAGGATACAGTATGGGTGAAAACACCTAACACAGAAACGTAACACAGGAATAAAGTGTTAAATTCAAGACAAGTTGATTGAGTGTCTTCAATGCATTTGGACAATGAAACAACCAACAGAAGGATAGGGGTCCTGAAACATTCCCAGTCTCAATGTTGGTGGATCCCAGAAGATAAGTGCAAAAGGCAACTGTATTTGACCATCTCCAGCTGGCAGTGCTGGGTGGATGATCCATTTTGGTCACTCCTGAGCTCTCTCACCAAAGCCAATTCAGTTTATAGTGCGCGATGTCAAATAGGTGAACACATAAGATGCAGCAAAGGCCATGGGCCCTGATGACTACACTAGTGCTAAGGCTTGGGTCCAGAACTAGCCATGCTTCTACCCAAACTGCTCCAGTTCAACTACTACGCTGGCATCTATGTGAGAATGTTTCTGTCCTGTACATAAGAAGCAGGTTAAATCCAATTCGCCCAGTTACTGCCCCATCAGCCTACTCTCAATCATCAACATAGTGGTGAAAGACATCATTCACAGACTAACAAGTGGCGCTTACTCACCAACAACCTTCTCACCCATGCCCGTTTGGGTTCCACCAGGATCATCCTGATCCAGATTTCAATACAGCCTTAAATAAAATCAGAAAACTGCTGGCAATACTTGCAGCAGGTCACACAGCATCTGTGAAGAGAAACAGAGTTATTACTTTTCAATACATTCCACACCTCAATGAATTCCTGCCTTTTCCGTAAATGAATGGTGGAAGGAATGGATGAAGAACGCTCCTGAACAGGCAGCATCATGACACAGTGGTTAGCACTACTACCTCATAGCACCAGGAACCCAGGTTCAATTCCAGCCTCAGGTATCTGTCTGTGTGAAGTCTGCATGTTCTCCCCATTCTGCGAGGTTTCCTCTGCATACTCTGGTTTCCTCCCAGACTCCAAAGATTATAGAAATCATAAAATCCTGGAGTGCAGAAGGAGGCCATTCGGCCCATTGAGCCTGCACTGACAACAATTCCACCCTAGGCTCTATCCCCACAACCACAACCTCACTGATCCCTCTAACCTACACACCCTGGGACACTATCGGCAATTTAGCATGGCCAATGCACCTAACCTGCACATCTTGGGACTGTGGGAGGAAATCAGAGCATCCGGAGGAAACGCATGCAGACACGGGGAGAATGCACACAGACTGGGAATTGAACCCAGGTCCTGGAGCTGTGAGACAGCAGTGCAGGTTAGGTGGATTGCCCATGCTAAATTGCCCCATAGTGTCTCAAATTATGTAGTTTGGGGTGTGTGGTTAGCAGGGTAAGTACATGGGGTTATGGGGATAGGGCCTGGGCAAGATGAAAAGGTGGGTTGGTGCAGAACCAATGGACCAAATGGCCTCCTTCTGAACTGTAGGAGTTCTATGATTCTATTAACAACTTGAATTCTGGGGGAAAGACTATGGGATATTTTGTTGTCCTTAGTTTGCAAAAGGGTAGCAAAGATATTCCATACAACTTAATTGAGTATAGTAATAGAGTCAAATCCAGGGAGTCACCGCTGAATAAAATTGTAAAACTTCTAAGGAAAGGCTGAGGGACTTGAGGTTATTTTCGTTAGCAAGAAGAAGGTTAAGAGGTGACCTAAGGGGTGAGGCATACAAGATGATCAGAGGGTTAGATAGGGTGGACTGTGAGAGCCTTTTTCCTTGGATGGTGATGGCTAACACGAGGGGACATAGCTTTAAATTAAGGGGTGGTAATTATAGGATGGGTGTCAGAGGTAGGTTCTTTACTCAGAGGGTAGTAAGGGCATGGAATGCCCTGCCTGCAGCAGTTGTGGACTCGCCAACTTTAAGGGCGTTCAAATGGTCAGTGGATAGGCATATGGATAACATTGGAATAGTTTAGGTTAGAGGGTCAACAGATTGGTTCCACTGGTCGGCACAACATTGAGGGCCAAAGGGCCTGTACTGCGCTGTAATGTTCTATGTTCTATGTGTTGAAATATGTGAAGGTGAGTGTAGAAAGGGCTGAGAGACGGACTAGAACTCAGGGAGAGAATCTTTGTTTAAGGAATAGGTTTTGAGGGGACAATGGAAGGTGGGCAATGCTAAATGGTTTGGGAAGAGAATTCCAGAGCAGTGGCCAAAGGTTAGACAATGAAATTAGAAATGAGATGGGAAATCAGATGGACATTTTTAAACAATAAGTAATTGGGGAAGTTCATGGGAGCTAATTGTGTAATTGAGATCAAGAGGAAGTAAGAGGCATCAGACAGGAACGGTAAAGAAAGGGGATTGAGGCATGTAATGAGATAATGAGAGATGGATTGAGATTAAACACAAATTATTAGGTTTATGGTCCAGTGACCTTCTCATATTCCCAATTACTTTTGTTCTTGCACACATTGAAGTTTACTAGGAAGCTAGGAGATTGGAAATATATGGCAGAACATTATTTGTCAGATTGTATTTCCCCGCCCTGCAGCTAGGATCCCAAGGAACTCCTTGGTTGTTTCCAGAAACTGATGACTGAGACTCCCAATTGCAATGTTAATCCATCTTCTTGATTCTCACTGCTGCACAGGTCCCAGAGACGCTGGTCATGATTTCCAGGCTGCGTTGGAACAGAGCAGCGTCAGAGAATCACAGGTGAGGCGTCTGTTCATCGCTGACAAGAAATCCCAGTAAGGGCAGGAATCAGATTAGCATATTTAAGTAAGAACGTTTTTGATGCCGGATTCTCCCTGCTCTCTGACCCTTGGGCGCAGTAGGAACTCGGTGAGAATTACTACTGGTCTCCACTATCATCTAGAAGGACAAGGTCTTTGAGACCACCACCACAAGGAAGTTCCTTCCAAGTCGTTCACCATTCTGACTTGGAAATATATCACCGTTCCTTTACTGTTGATTGGTGAAGATCCTGGAAATCCCTCCCTAACAGCGCTCTGGGTATACCTACACCACATGGACTAGAGCGGCTCAAGAAAACTGCTCACCACCTCCTACTCAAAGCAACTAGGGATAGGTAACAAATGCTGGCTAAGACAGTGATTCTCACATCATATAAATGAATAATAAAAAGAAAAAAAAGCCCAGGAAATATGAATGTTTACTGTATCTGAGCACTGCCGGCTTGCTGAGTCACTGGTGCAGTTGGCTTTGACTCAATGCTGGCTGAATGGGATACAACAAAATGCAGAGGTACAAAGATGTCACAGGGATTTGGAATAAAAAAGCCCTTGCTGGGGAATTTCCCATTCTACTTCAGCAGAGGGTCAGTGGAAACCCGCATATGGTAAATCTGGACTTCCTGGTCATCACTTACCAAAATTCCAGTAACTGGCTGAGAGACTCCAGGGAGAAATTCCCCAAAATACATCAGCTTTCCAGACATTCACGGGGCTCAGAATGGCGTATGTTCACACAGATTTAATAATCAAATTATGGACTGAAGACAGTTCCACAAGGAAGTTCCTTTGATTTCACATGATTTGTGTGCTGAATCTCCTTCTGAATCATGAATGGCTCTCTGGCAGCAGTTGTTCCTGAATGCAATCAGCTGTGGTTTTTTTATCCTCCCTATTTCATTCACTTGGAAATAACGTTAAAGTAAAGTTTATTTATTAATCACAAGTAAGGCTTGAAGTGCAATGAAGTTGCTGTGAAATTCCCCTAGATGCCACAGTCCGGTGCCTGTTTGGGTACACTGAGTGAGAATTTAGCATGGCCAAATCACCTAACCAGCACGTCTTTTGGACTATGGGAGGAAACCAGAGCACCCGGAGGAAACTCATGCAGACACCAGGAGAACATGCAAACTCCACACAGACAGTGACCCAAGCTGGGAATTGAACCCAGGGCTCTGGCACAGTGAGGCAACAGTGTTAACCATTGTGCTGCCATGAATACTCAAAACACTCTGTAAACTGTGTCCAATCCTCCGTAGAGGAGTCAAATGGATCCGTCTGTCCTCAGAGGGGAATCCTGGTAAATATTCATGGCTTTTCTCGACTTCAGCATAAACTGGATACTCACAGGCTGAGAATTGTTTTCTTTTAAATTATTTTTTATCTCCAAATGTAAAGACTTTCATTCACCAGTTTAGGGAAAATACAACTCATTTATTTCCAGGTTAAACAGAGACTTGCAGCCACATGGCTGTACTCAGCTCCTAAATGACTCTGAACACAGAAGCCATGCTTACCAGGGCCATCCTCCCACCCTGCTCCCTGATTTGTCCCCTGTGCCATGTGATCTTTACTCCATAACTTGATCCTTGAAGGGACAATTGCACCACTCCCTGTCAAGAATAGTCAAAGATCTTAAAATTCTCATCCTTGTTCTCAAATCTCCCCATGACCTTGTCCCTCCCTATCTCTGTAATCTCCTCCATTCTCACCACCCTCCTAGTTATCTGCACTCATTTAATTCTGACCCCTTGTGTGTTCACAATTTTCATTCCTCCACCATTGATAGCTATTGATGGTGTTTAGACAGCAGCTTCCAAACCCATGGCCGCTATCATCCAGAAGGGGAAGGGCAGGACACACACAGGAAAGCCGCAGCTCAGTGGTTCTCCTCCAACCCACTCACCACCCTGACTTGGAAATATATCGCCATTCCTTCACTATCAGTGGGTCAAAATCCTGGAATTCACTCCCTAACAGCATGATGGGTGCACCTACAACACATGCTCTTCAGCTGTTCAAGGAGGCAGCTCACCACTACCATTTCAAGGGCAATTAGGGATGGGCAATAAATGCTGGTCTAACCAGTGACAATGTAGAGATGCCGGCGTTGGACTGAGGTAAACACAGTAAGAAGTCCCACATCACCAGGTTAAAGTCCAACCAATTTATTTGATAGTAATCCCACAAGCTTTCGGAAACGGTGTTCCTTCGTCAGGTGTGTGGAAGGTTCTGAACCTTCCAGGTCTATGGAACCTGACGAAGGAACACCGTTTCCGAAAGCTTGTGGGATTACTATCAAATAAACTGGTTGGACTTTAACCTGGTGTTGTGAGACTTCTTATTAGCCAGTAACGCCAACCTCCCTTGAATGAATAAAAAGAAATGATATCCTATGTTGCTCTAACAGTGCAACAAAGATGATACTGGATTTCTAAACTGTATATTAGGGACACTCTCTTACTCAGCATACATCAGCAACAAGGCCAACATTTCTTCTCCAGCCCAAATTGCCCTTGAGAAGATGGGGTGAGCTACCTTCCTGAACTGCCCTGTCAGCATGATAACTCTGATACATATCTGGTAACACATTTAACTTTTATTGAGAAATAACATCACATTCATTTTGACAGTGGCTGAGTACTAGCGTTTTAACCACCTGAAAGTAGATTCAAATGTCAGAAATTAAATTTTGCATCAAAGTATTCACGCACCACAAATTCTGCTTCTCATTAGCCGCTTTCAAAATGATCTTTAGTGTCAAGTTGTTGTCTTTCTTTCACTCCCAGACTTGGTACTTTAATCTTGCTGTATTTTTGCAAATATTTACTTCATTCGTAAAATATCTGAAATGACACTACAAACATTTCAAAATGGCCATCACAGAAAGTGCAATGCTATTCAAGTTTTCTACATAGATCAGGTTGCACTCTGAGGTGCTTCAATGTCATTGTGATAATGTAATATCACATGATGGCACAATGGTTAGCACTGCTGCCTCACAGCCCCAGGGACCTGTGTTCGATACTCAACTTGGGTGACTGTCTATATGGAGTCTGCATGTTCTCCCAGTGTCTGTGTGGGTTTCCTCCAGGTGCTCCGGTTTCCTCCCACCGTCCAGAGATATGCAGGTTAGGTGCATTAGCTGTGTTACGTTGTCCTTAATGTCAGAGGACAAAACAGAGTAAATACTTGGGGTTACGGGGTTAGGGCCTGGGTGTGATTGATTTCGGTGCAGACTTGCTGGGCTGAATAGTCTCCTTCTGCACTGTAGGGATTGTATGAATATTCATTGTATACATTCAAAGTGAGTCATACAGATCAAGGAGCTCTATACAATTCCCAGCCCCTCAGTTCACTTGAAAGGTTGTAGGCAGCGACTTTTCTCAATTGGGCCTCTGCAGTTGCTGGCCCAAGCTTTAGTGCATATGCAGCACTCAGTCAGGGATAATTCTTTGCACTGGAAGATCAGCAAGTTTTGGGCAGACCGAAGAGCATCTTTCACTGACTTGATGATCCTCCAACAGATGTTGACATTTGTCTCGCTGTGCGTCCCTGGGAACAGCCCGTGTAACACAGGATCCTGCGCAATGGAACTGCTCGGAATGAACATCAACAAAAAACACCTCAGGGTTGATTCTTTCATCCCGCTGCATGCAGGAAATTCTAGCGGCGCCCAATACATGGGATCTGTGCTGAGCATCCTGGCCCCAGCCTGCTAGCATCTCCCAGCACCGGATTTCTAGCGGCGTCACATCAGTGCCAGGAATCGGCAAGGAAGCGCATAAATTATGGTAATAATAGTTACCATATATTTTAAATGTGACCAGTGGGTCCGGGACTGAAGTGTCTGGGCCCTCATGTATCTACATCCATGCCCTTCACTCCAGCGGGGTTTACTATAGCTCCCCACTTTCAGGGAGCTCACAGCCTGCAGGAGTGAAGGGGGGACAACTGAGGCCCCCCCAGAGGTTCAGGTACTGAGTGGGTGGTGGCCCCTGAATATTAGCAGTCCGCGGCCCTGGCACTGCCCAACGGGAAGAGGGGAGTGGGAGATTGGGGTTCCGGGAGGAGGTGGAGGCTGGGTCAGACATGGTCGGAGGGGGCAGGGATTGGACTGTGTGAGTGGAGGTGGGGTGGGATGGGGGTTGGGGGTCCTGAGGGCCAGCATTGTGGGGATCATGGTGTTGGCCAGTCATCAAGCTTGGAAGGCCGGCAGACAGGGGCCACACCGCATGTGCCAATCTCGGCATTGTCAGACTGGCGCATGCGCAATGGCCCATTTAGCGCCATGCTGCTGGTTTCTCCAGCACGAAAAGGCCCCACCCACCGGTTTTTAGCGTGACTTACGCCAGTGCACTCAGCAGTGCACAGAGCGTGGGAGATTCTTTTCTGAACTTTCACTGAAGAAACCAATGTGAATTACTCCAGTTTTAGAATTAGTTTGGGAGAATTCCAGTCCTCATCTCTCTCCAGACCAGGTCTGCACTCATGCAGATTAATAGTAATTCACGCCAGTGTGACAACTCACCGGAGAGTTAGGAAGCATTCAGGAGGGAGGTGCATACATGCTGAATTCCTTAATGATATTGAAATCCAGTCAATCTCATAATAATAAGCTTTGTGCCTTTTCTGGGCACGAGCAGTTAGTGCGATTTGGAAGGGGCCAGGAAGATCGTTTCGCTTTGGGTATGAATTGGACTTTTAGATTCACACGTTAGTTTCCTGGCTCACCGCACTGTTCACCGGGCGTGGCAAGGTGGCAAAAACCACACCCAAGATGGCTGACCAGCAGCAACTGGAATATTCAGAGGAGTTTAACGGGTGGAATTTTCTGTTCATTCCCACTGGCAGGATCTTCCAGTCCTGCCAAGGGTAACCCCAACAGCCCCACCCCCCCCACCCCCCCTCCACCCACCATAGGTTCCCTGATGGCAAACAGCGGAAAATGGCAAACCCCACTGTCTCCATTGCCGCAGGAGCATGGAAAATCCTGATCAAAGTTTCTGTAAGAAGACACCATCTTAAAATTCGAGGATGACATGGGAAACTTGGAGCATTTGCAGCAGACAAATATCAGAGATTACATTTAAACATATGAACATACATACAAACATTAGTACAATTATGGTGAGCAAACAGGAGTAAGGTAACAAATCAACAGATTTTTTTGATGTTGCATGAGCAGTATTTTTAATGTACTGTCCCTTTAAATGTGCTCTGCCTACTGCAGTGTTTTACAGAATTAAAAATTATTTTTCTTTTAAGAGTATTGTAAGTATTTTGACCAATCTCTTTATCATGAGGACATACGGTGCTTTTAACGGTTTCGTTAAGGGGAAGTCGTGTCTGACAAATTTACTGGAGTTCTATGAGGATGTGTCTAGGGCGGTGGAGAGAGGAGAGCCGGTGGATGTGGTCTTTCTTGATTTTCAGAAGGCGTTTGACAAGGTACCTCACAAGAGGTTATTGCAGAAGGTAAGGGGGCATGGAGTTGGGGGTAGGGTGTTAGCGTGGATAAAGGATTGGTTGTCAAATAGGAGGCAGAGAGTGGGGGTCAATGGGTGCTATTTGGATTGGCGGTTGGTGACTAGTGGAGTGCCCCAGGGATCGGTGCTGGGGCCTCAGCTATTTACCATTTCTATAGATGATCTGGAGGAGGGAACTGAGTGTATGGTGTCAAAATTTGCTGATGACACCAAGATTGGTGGAACGGCAAATTGTGCGGAGGGTGTGGAGAGTCTGCAGAAGGATCTAGATAGGCTGGGCGAATGGGCCAGGAACTGGCAAATGGAATTTAATGTTGGCAAGTGCGAGGTGGTCCACTTTGGTAGGAATAATGGTAGGAAGGATTATTTCTTACGTGGCAAAAAACTGCAGCAGGCGACGGTGCAGAGGGACCTCGGGGTCCTTGTGCATGAGTCGCAAAAACCCATCCTGCAGGTGCAGCAGGTGGTCAGGAAGGCTAATGGGATGCTGGCCTTCATAGCGAGGGGGATTGAATATAAAAGTAGGGAGGTCTTGCTGCGGCTGTATAGGGCATTGGTGAGGCCGCAGCTGGAGTACTGTGTGCAGTTTTGGTCGCCGTACTTACGCAAGGATATTTTGGCCTTGGAGGGAGTGCAGAGGAGGTTTACTAGGCTGATACCGGAGTTGAGGGGGTTGAGCTATGAGGAGAGGCTGAATAAACTAGGCTTGTACTCGTTAGAGTTTAGAAGAATGAGGGGAGATCTCATTGAGACATATAAGATGATGAATGGGATGGATAGGATAGAGGTGGAGAGATTCTTCCTGCTCAGAAAGGACAGTAGGACTAGGCAGCACAGCCTCAAGATAAAGGGGGGGCGGTTTAGAACGGAGTTGAGGAGGAACTTCTTCACTCAAAGGGTGGTGAATCTCTGGAATTCTCTGCCCGTTGAAGTGGTGGAGGCTGCCTCGCTAAATATTTTTAAGACGCGGGTTGATGGGTTTTTGATAAGCGAGGGGATTAAGGGTTATGGGGAGAGGGCGGGAATGTGGAACTGAGACACGACAAATCAGCCATGATCTTATTGAATGGCGGGGCAGGCTCGAAGGGCTAGATGGCCTACTCCTGCTCCTATTTCTTATGTTCTTATGTACTCTGAGGACAGACTGAGAACAAACAGGGTTTAAATGGGTGTGATTAACATACCTGAAGCAGCTATTGTGTAAGAGTGTGCCTGTGGATATTAAAAATGCTGTGTTCATTATAATTTAGGGTTGTGTCTCTGGAGAAAAGGGAGATTTATGAGAGCCCTTGAATCTCGTACAATAATTACAGAGTTTTAGGGCATACCAAAAGCAAAAGCAGCTTTCGAGAATTATGGAGTTCCAGCAGATCTGAAACTGCTATGATGCCAGCTAATTCTTCCCTAAATTAAATATCTGCATTTCTCAGCGAAGGAATAATTAACCCTTTACTTCCATTATCCATGTTACACCTTATTTGTTTTTAAGTATCAGCTTTAAATGATAGAATCTTGTTTATTGTTGCCAGGGTACATGCAGACAACAACCTCATAAGACAGATTAATCAAGGTGATTGTGAATGATGATAAAGCACGGTTTGTTAGTTAGTCCATGAAGATATGTGCACTGGAAACAAATAGATTGGTCAAAAACATGTTAATGAAGATAGACTGAGATGTTAAAGTTCCTTGGATTTTGATAATTAGACAATTATTTGATAGTTAGAGGAACTGCGTTTAAATAAACTAACATCCTTTGAATTTTAAAATGAAAAATCTGAGCTAAATATCTCCATGATATCTCCTTAACTGATCTGTCAAATCAAACATTTGCTATTGAATCTCTTCGGGGCACCAATCATTGAAATATCACTCCTTTTGTTATTACCTGACTACATTCTCTTCCTTATGGAGAGTTAATTCTTCTTAGGTTGAACTGATGGCTTGGATGTTCCTTGCTGTTGGAGAAAGAAGATACCAGAGCACCTTACTACTTCTTTCATGAATGACAAGAATCTAAGAGGGAAGGAGGCCGGAGAACTTCATCATGGGCCTGATCCTCAGGCTAGCCAAGTTGGCCATTAACAGGTCCAGGCCAGTGGGTGGCCCAGGGAGTTATCCATCCTCAATATCTGTACCTCTTGCATTACTTTGTTCACTGCCGTGTGACCCTGGAAAGACAGCACACAGTATCTGCTAGCACCATCGAGGCCTTCCACGCTCATTGGGCACCACAGGGACTGTGGTGCATTATTGAACTCTTTAATCACATTTATTCTTGGTGTTTTAAATTTTCTTATTGATTCAGTTTACTTTGATGCAGTATCATTTTATGGGGCTGTATTTTATTTGAACCCACAGTTTGTTGATTTAACTACTTCCCTAGCCAAAAGAAGCATAGCTTTACTGCCTTCAAGCTATATACTGATGTATAAGTGTTGCACATGTGGTCAGCAATGCAAAATCAGGGCAAGTATAAAAACTAAAATTTCTGATGCCAGCCACCAATTGTCCATATAAATCAATGATCAGGCCATATAGAATTTTGAAAACCTAAGTAAACCAACCTATGAGTGCTTTGCTCCTCTCAATCTCTGATGCTCTTTTGAATGAACACGACTAAACCTTCATTATTACAAATGTAATCAAGTTGAAGTATATTTTTTAGTCTCACAAGTAGGCTTACATTAAACGGCAATGAGATTAGCTGCCACTCTACAGAACCCGTTCGGGTACATTGAGGGAGAATTTAGCATGGCCAATGCACCTAATCAGCACCTCTTTTGGATTGTGGGAGGAAACCAGAGCACCTGAAGGACACCCATGCGGACACAGAAGAATGTGCAGACTCCGTATACACAGTTACCCAATCTGGAAATCAAACCCAGGTCCCTGGCATTGGGAGGCAGCAGTGCTAACCACTGTGCCCTGTGCCACCTATAATTAAGCAGGAGATGAGAGAACGCTGTTTTCTGGCATGGTGTTGGATGTATTTCAGATGATTGTGACATGTGGTACGTAACCCCATGAAATTATACACATTGTGAAAAGTTCCAATTTTATTTCCTGCCCACTCAAACCCTCTCCCCACACCAAATATGAAGAATAGCTACAGAAAGCAAAATTGGTTATCGGTGATGGTGACATTTCAGGATTTTCCTGTTTGCAGCCAGAGCTTTAAATCTGGAATATAGTTGCTTGGTGTTTTGTGAGCATTCTCTCGCAATTGAAGTTAAATAGATTGGTCCATTTGAGACAATAGGCTGTGGTTCTCCTACCTTGTCCACAGCCGCGATTCTCCAGTCCCACTGCAGACAATGGAGATTTGGCTGAGCCCCAAATCCTCCCTTCTCGTTGGCAGCAGTGGCGGGTTGTGGATGGCCGGAGATTTCTGGCAGTGGTATATGTAGCTTTCTGCGAGTTATTTTGATTTTATGTTCTCATTACCTTCTGAACCACAATAGAACTGGAAACAAAGATAGCTCCCTAATAGAACTTGAGCCATCCATATAACAACACCACTAGCGGAATGAGAGTGCAGTGTTCTTTATTTTGTATCTTGCGAGTTTCCAAACAATGTTTCAATTTCCATACAATTAAGTTCTCCTGAAACAACAATTTCAAAAGGACAGTTTTAACTATCTGTTTCCCACTGAACTAACCTACTGAGTTCTTATTGCTGTCATACTGTCAATCTGTTAGGAACTATTTCTTTATCAATGTTTTAACATTCAGAATATTGAATTGCAGATATCTTTCATAGTTTAACACATATTGATCATTCCTATAGTACCCACATGAATATTTGGCCTCAAACAAAATTGAAAAACAGGTCAGGTGAAATGTTTTCAATCAGATAAATCCAGACACAAAAATGAATAGGAAGAGGAAAGATTTTCTTTTAGCATTTTAAATGTTCCTTAATTTGTTACAGTAACATGGAGCAGTGGCCTGTAGGCTCTGGGATCCCAGACAGTGAGAGGCAGGACAGAGAATGGTGGGACCCACACCGTAACTAGTGGAATCTTGTTGAGTAAGGACAAGAGCCACTATCATTGATCTGAACTGCAAACTGGTTAAGCTGCTGATTTTTTCACACTTTAACATCCACTTAACGATGCCTCTGCTTTAGGAGTAGTCATGTAGTCAAGCGAGCCTTGTTCAAAGCTGCTGTTGTGAAGTTAGTATGGTGACGAATCACAGCAGAAGATATGTGGAAATGAGCATTTAATGGATGCAAAGCAGATCTATGAGTGTAACGAACTCAGACAAGAGCTTTTATCTTTCTAGTGATTACCAGCTTTTGGGGTGTAAACCTCTTAGATTGCTAAAACCAACACGTGATTGAGGTTGGGTGTTCTGTCATTCTATTGTCTGGATTATAGCAGATACAATTGACCGTTGTGTCCTTGACACCATGAACATCTCAGTCCATCTCAAGTGACTATCTGTTCACACTACTCCCCATGACCTAGTCATATATATACCACACAGAAATATTACTAGATGGTATCGCAGCTAATTAATCACACTGAAAATGCCAATGAGATATTGAAATATATCTAATCCTTCAAATTTTTAATCGGGAAGCACTCACCGATGGGTGGGCCGTTGAAAATGTGCAAGGAATTCTAAATATTTAAGTCTGAAGTGATTTTGTCTTGGTCTGATTGCAACTCTTTCTGTCTCAGGGGATATCCCGGTGGTGGTTTCATAGAGTAGGTATCTGGAACAGTTACTGTTTGTGCTTTTGGTTTGATGATACTTCCTCACTATACCTACCTTCAAGAAAATCATCCCTTCAATCATGCCTGGATAGGATTAATGAAAGAAATGTGGTGCATCTTTGGTGTTGACAGGAGAGGTATAGTTATGCAATTCACAGGTAAAATAGAAGTGCATTATAATCACCTTTGAAATCTTTAAATCTAAATCAGACTGGTGATGTTTTTTTCCCCTAGAGAATTGTATTTGTCAGTAATCATAAAATAAATGTGAAAGTTGCGAGATGATGCCCTCATTAAATAAGGTTCACACTGAGATTAATAAATTTAGATACACAATGCCTGTCTTTAACGGGAAAAGAACGGACATTTGAAAAGCATGTTTCCAGTAAAGCAACTTGCCTTTGTGAGACCATTCTGATGTTCTAAAGTTGTCAAGTAAACTGTATCTCCGACATCTAATGCCATGACTGCACCTCCTGCCATTGATTGGTAACCATTCTGATACGCTTGATAGGCAACGACAACAGCTATCCCATTTTTCCTCAATTCAACATATGCATTTTCTCTGTTAACTTCACAATTAAATGAAAAGAAATACACACCAGGAATAGTAGCCCTGAACATGCCTGTTTCCAGAGAATAAACTCCTTGATCATTGTATATTACATTCCTGAATATAATTGGCATGTTGGGTGCTGGATAATTGGTGCCTAGGGACACGCAAAAAGCTACTACTAAAGTTGTAACAGGAGGCACAAGCCCTGGTGGTCCTGGAGGTCCAGGCTGTCCTTTTTCCCCCTTTGGCCCAACTTCTCCTCTACTGCCCATCATTCCCATTTGCCCAGGAGCACCTCTGTTACCATCTGCACCTGGCCTCCCATCACTACCATTTTGACCTTTAGGCCCAGGTGGTCCTCTTGGGCCTCTTGGGCCTGCTGGTCCAGGTGATCCAGGATAGCCTGGGGGACCTGGCTCTCCTCGTTCTCCATTTGCCCCTGGAATGCCTGGTGCACCCCTATTTCCATTTGCACCTGCGTCACCTTTTGGTCCTTCTGGTCCCATGGGACCTGCATCCCCTCTCGGTCCTCTTGGAGCATGAATGGCTGTTCAAAAAGGTAAATTTATCATGTTTAGCCATGGAACCTTCAAATGTACTATATGATGAAATAGCTCATGTTATATACAGATTTGGCATGGCACCCCCACAGGCAATGTGAGATCAATATAAATTGTAAATATGAAACAGATGTTAGAGATTGATTGCACGCATTGTTTCTTCAAAGAGGGGGACGTTCATTTTTGGCACAAATTTGGAATTCAACTCTGAAAGGGGACAACTCTAAGTCAACAATGGATTAAGGAAATCAGCCAATTGTAGCTCTGGTTGGATGTGTGACAGCTCCATCTTCCTTCCGAATTTCCCAAAGCCACTGATTTAAAATTGTGTTTGATTCCATGGATGGGATTTTCCAGCCGTGCTCGCCCCAAGGCCGGAAATTCCTGTCCTTTGCATGATCCGCCCCGATCAACTATGATTCCCGTGGAGGGTGGGACGTGAAGATCCTGCCCCATGATTCCATGCCTCAACTTTTCTCTCATGTTCCCAAACCCTACATTGTTATCCCAAACATTCTGATCCTCTGACTCTTGCCTCCTGTACATTCCCCCAACCACCAAGCCCCCCAATCCCTAACCCCAATCCTTTCCATTGACCACTGGTCAGCTGCTTTGTGGAATCATTAGAAATTCCCTTCCTAAACTTGTCTGCCTTATCCGGTGTCCTGGGCGGGGGGGCATTTTGAGCTCCTGTCAGCACAGGATCGATAAGTTAAATGAGCTTTACACATATCATTTACAAAGCAAGATTTCCTGTCGCCCCTCCCCCTCATTTTTTGGTTTTATTTAGGACAACAGTCATGCAAAATAAAGGAGGTGTCAGGGTATACTCTGCTTGTACTTTCACTTACCCATCTAGTTTTAGGCTGGAATATTGTGAGGGGATGAAATGAGTGAAAGACATCCTCCAGTATATTTTATACTAATGGCCTCAGATTCGAGAATTTTGATTCCCGCTGCCTCAAATTTAAAATTGTGTTTGACTCAGTGTTTTTGAAAAAAAGAACACATTCAAGAACAACCACGCACTGCTAAATGCCACCCCACCCTGACCCGAGTGCCCAGCAGTGGCTGGGGGCATTCCTGCGATATGTTAAAAGATCCTCAGGCCAATTGGGAACAGACTTGCAACTTTGTTATTAGTAAAAGTCCCACCAAAACAGTCACTGTCCCCAGATCTTTATAAGCAGAAAATCTAGGCCCATATGTACAGCTCCACAGATATAAGCTCCTTTCCTACTTTATTACTGCACCTTAGCTTGCTCATTTGTTAATACTGTGAATCTTAGAATCTTAATACACAGAAGGAGGACATTTGGCCCATCTTTGCAGTGCTGGGCATTTGACAAAGCTGTATTTTCAGAAGGAATCAGAAAGAATCAGAGAATCCCTACAGTACAGAGGGAGGCCATTTAACCCATCGATCCTGGACCGACAGCAATCCCTCCAGGTACCTATTGCAGTAACCCGATGTATTTACCCTGTTAATCCCCCGTGACACTGAGGGACAATTTATCATGGCCAATGAACCTAACCTGCACATCTTTGGAACGTGGGAGGAAAATGGAACATCCTTTTCGTAAACCTGCACAGACTCAGGGAGAACATGCAAACTCCACACAGTCACCCGAGGCTGGAATTTTAAAAGGAGGGTGTCCATTAATACTTACGGATACAGCGTGGTGTAAACGAATCCCATTTGCCAGTGACAAGACAGATGAGTATTTTCTTCCCTAGAAGATAATACCCACGTTGGCAGGAATATGTCAAAGTATTACCCACACGATTGAAATATCCATGCTGGATGTTGACAGGTGCTGAACAGGAAATTTCTGTAATATGAAAGTAAGATTAATAGTAAAAGTTACACAATGCACAATGCGAAGAAGCTACAGGAAGGTTAAGCCAGTAACTTAGGAGATATACAAGGCTTTACGAAAGAGAGTTGCAGACTCTACGGCACAGGAAAGCTGAAGGTAAAGACATTGATGGTGTGAGGGAGGGAGAGGGTCCATGTACAAAAGGCAAAAGTGAGTGTTTGCAGCATGTTGGCTAGGATCAATGTTTTAATAAATAATATTAACCACACAGAAGGCAAAAGCCCACACAATTCACTTCTGACATAATGTCAGCACTTTCTGCTGGGAAGGTGACAAACTATATCAGAAACTGAATGTGGTGAGATTCAAGTTTCTGGTGGGCCTTGTGGGGATTGCCCGCCCCAAATAAAGTGACCAAAAGTGATACTGCAGCAGTCTGCCTGGGATTAAATCTCAGGGCCTTTGAAAAGCTGAGGTCCTGGGCCTGGGGGTCCCTGGGGCAGGACGGTATGGGATGACAAGTGGAATGGGAGGGAAGGGGATGGAGAGGTTGGAAAGGGGCAGTTGCTGCAGAGATAAACTAAGGTGGGGAGGAGTCTTGCGGGGGTGTGGGCGCTCCAACGCCAGGGGGGCTTTCAGAGATGCCAACCCTTCAACCCCACCGGAGATGGTGCAAATGTCATTTTTCCACCCTCATCGCAACT
The DNA here is from genome assembly GCF_965287045.1 of Carcharhinus amblyrhynchos. Lineage (NCBI taxonomy): Eukaryota > Metazoa > Chordata > Chondrichthyes > Carcharhiniformes > Carcharhinidae > Carcharhinus > Carcharhinus amblyrhynchos. The sequence goes on from NC_137346.1 coordinate 32,228,068, forward strand.
GCTCTCACCAGCTTAAAAATGGAGGTTGGGCACGATAAGGCCAGTAAGGGGCCACTTAAGGGCCTTAACAGCTGAATGGGGGGGTTTCCCCACCCAATTGTGTAATTGCATTGGGTTTGGATGGACAGGTTCCGGAGGGGGGAGGGAAATCCCATCCATTCAATTTTATCCCTCCCCCCGCCACCTCAGAACCCGCCATGGGGGCAGCATAAAATTCTGCCCTGGAGAAAGTGTCAATGATAATGGGAGGGGGATTGATAAGTGAAGCTGTCTTCAAGCTTTTACCACCCAATTTCAGATTGGCCCCATCAAGTGGGATATATAACTCTCTGTGTCAAATCAACTGGAAAGCTGGATGCTTGTGTATTGCCCTTTTACACTTTACCCTTCCCAGAAAAATGTTTTGGGCCTGATTTTCCTCCTGAGAGATAGTACCTGAAATAAGACCGTGTCATTTCAGAAAATACAGGCACATCGATCATTTAATGTTTCAAACATAAGCAATTCAGTTACTTACTTAAACACTTTGGTGGATCACCAACCCAGCGATTGTCTCGACAGTTTAGTGTTGCTGATCCTGATATTGAATAACCAGGATTGCAGGTGTATGTTACTTTGTTACCAGTGACATGAGCCTCTCCACCAGGGACGCTTGGTGGTTTACCACAACCAGTATCTGAATTAAAGGTAAAATCATCTGAGAATCATATGCAATGACAAGAACAACAAATTGGCTGGGATTTTCCTGTCCCGCAAGTGGAATGGACAATTTGATGGAGTGGCAAAAGGTTTGTTTACTTCAGGTGGGGGGATTTCTGATCCTTAAAGTGGGCTGGCCAGCAAGTACTTTTAACACAGTACCATATACCAAGACCCCTCAAACCAATGTGAAACTTGGGGAGGAATGTTCAGGAGGGAAGGCAAATAACTTGATTTGAGATCTGTTTTAAGAAGGCTCGTAAAATAGGAGAGACTGATTGAGAGGTTTAGAGATAGAACTGCATGGTGGCACAAGGTTAGCATTGCTGCCTCACAGTGCCAGGGACCTGGGTTCAATTCCTGGCTTGGGTCACTGTCAGCACATTCTCCCTGTGTCTGCGTGGGTTCCCTCCGGGTGCTCCAGTTTCCTCCCACAATCCAGAAGATGTGCTGGTTAGGTGCATCGGCCGTGCTAAATTCTCCCTCAGTGTAAACATGTGCCGGAGTGTCGCCACGAAGGGATTTTCACAGTAACTTCATTGCAGCGTTAATGTAAGCCTACTTGTGATACTAATAATTAAACTTAAAAGGAGCCCAACAAATTGAAGGCACATCCCTCAATGGTGGAATAACTGGTGTGAAGGGGATTGTCGGAGGTGATTGATGGAACACCCGAATGTTCTGGAGACTGAGGAAGTTCAGCATGGGGTGCTACATTGATGGAGGAAGTCCCAGAGGCATGGCTAACACTGATGGAAGAGTAAGAATTGACCTGTGCTAGGATGTAGAAAGCAGAGAGTGAATTGGCTGAAGTTGATGGAAGATGGAACACAGGCAGTTGGACAGGAGAGGACTGGGGTTTTTGATATATTTGTCTGGAATGTATACTAGATGGGCTGAGGCCAGGTCTTATTTGGATGCTCAGGACTCGATGGTATACAGGAAGCTAGCTGTAAGTTTGTAGGTTTATTACTAATGAAGAAGCTGGAGCAATTGGCTGGTGCAAAACTTCTTAAAGCCAGAAAATGGGGGATAGGGGTTTCAGTGGTGAGGAGTGAGAAATGAATTCCAGAGGCACGCTGGCATCAGCTGGGGCATGCTAATTCTCAGGGTATTGTGGTCCTGTAGGGAGAGTGAGGACCAGGAAAGTGATCTTCTCTCTTTCAGGTCCCATAAACCTACTTCATTCTGTCAACAAAACTTTGTGTGAGGATCTCGGCAGAGACCAAGCTGAGGTAAGGATGATGTTATGGAGGAGAAGAATGGAAATGAGTTGTAACACTCTGCTATTGTGAAATGAGAATCAGGTTCTCTGAAGGGCAGGTGATTCGCTCTGTCTGCTTTACCACCCAAGGATCAATCTGGAAATCTTCCCAAACAATAGAAACTCAACTTGGGAACATAATATTGTGTACATCGATGCTGAAGAATGGACAGATCAATGACGATCCATTACTGAAAACTGCATACTCTATTGTGAATTGATTTAAGGCCAATCATGAAATGATTTAAGGGCAGAAATTAGGAGTCCTCAGCTTCTGTCTGTCATTTTGATCAGGGGATTGGCAAATAGAAGGTTCCAATACAGTTTAAACCTCAGAAAGATGAGGACTAAAGACTCAGGATTACCATCAAAGCTTTGGCTTGCACTCAGGACTGTCCATGCCCATATAATTCACCGAATTTGGGGGATTGCACCACAACATCATCAATTTTGGGCAGCCATGAGAGCTTCCATTGTAAAAAAAATGCAAGTGGTCAGGAATGCCTCATTTAGTTTTACCTTACCCCACAGAAAAGTGCTCATAATTCTGGGGAATCAAAAATGCATTCGGGACTGGCCTTAAAGTTAAAGTTTATTTATTAGTCATAAGTAAGACTTACATTAACTCTGCATAGAAGTCACTGTGAAATTCCCCTAGTTGCCACACATTGGAGCATGTTCAAGTCAATGCATCTAACCAGCACGTCTTTCAGACTGTGGGAGGAAACTGGAGCATCGGGAGGAAACCCACACAGACATGGGGAGAATATGCAAACTCCACAGACAATGACCTAAGCTGGGAATCAAACCCAAGTCTCTGGCACTGTGAGGCAGCAATGCTAACCACTGTGCCACCATGCCGCTCATTCTTAATACTGCCTCTTGAGTAATATGCATTTCTCAGGTGCAAGGACCAACAGAGTTGGTTACATGAGTTCTCAGGAATGACTCAGAGTCCAAATATTAAATTTTACCCTCTGTACAGTACCTTGGATGATGTTGGAAAGAAATGTATGAACCATAGGAGGTCACATACAAATTTACCTACATTAAACAACTTTGGTTATAAGTAAGCTATTGCATTAAATAAATAAAATCATAATTAAGAAGGGCTGCAGGGAAAAGCTTAGGAACTGGTGAGCCTCACATCTGTAGTGGGTAATTTGTTAGAAGGTGTTTTGAGAGACAGGATCTACAGGCATTTAGAGAGGCAAGGACTGATTAGCATGGCTTTGTGAGTGGAAAATCATGTCTCAAAAATTTGATTGAGTTTTTTGAAGTGGTAACCAGGAAGGTAGATAAGGGTAGTGCAGTTAATGTTGTCTACCTGGACCTTAGCAAGGCGTTTGACAAGGTACTGCATGGTAAGTTGTTGCATAAGCTTAAATCTCATGGGATTCAGAGTGAAGTAGCCAATTGCTTGCAAAATTGGCTTGATGAGAGAAGACAGAGGGTTGTTGAGGGTTGATGTGCCTCAGGGATTGGTGCTGGTCCACTGTTATTTGTCATTTATATTAATGATTTGGAAGAGAATTTAGTAGGCATGGGCAGTAAGTTTGCAGGTGACACCAACATTGGTGGCATTGTAGCCAGTGAAAAAAGTTATCTTGGATTGCAATAGGATCTTGATCAATTGGGCCAATGGGCTTACAAATGGGTGACAGAGTTTAATTTAGATTAATGCGAGGTGATGCATTTTGGTCGCTCGAACCAGGGCAGGACTTATTCAGTTAATGGTAGGGCGCTGGGGAGATTTATAGAACAAAGAGATCTAGGAGTGCAGGTTCATAGCTCCTTGAAAGTGAAGTTGTACAAGACAATTGTAAGGCCACACTTGGAATACTGTGTACAGTTCTGGTCACCCTATAATAGAAAGGATATTATTAAACTAGAAAGAGTGCAGAGAAGATTTACTAGGATGCTATTGTGACTTCATGGTTTGAGTTATAAGGAGAGGCTGGATAGACTGGGACTTCCTTCTCTGGAGCGCAGGAGGCTTAGGAGTGATCTTACTGAGTCTCTAAAATAATGAGGGACATAGATCAGCTAGCTAGCCAATATCTTTTGATAAAGGTAGGGGAGTCAAAAATTAGAGGGCACAGGTTTAAGGTGAGAGAGAAGAGATACAAAAGGGTGCAGAGGGGCAAATTTTTCACACAGAGGATGGTGATTGTCTGGCACGAGTGGCCAGATATATTAGTAGAGGTGGGTACAATTTTGTCTTTTTAAAAAGTGTTAAGGCAGTTACAATGTAAGATAGGTGCAGAGGGATATGGGCCAAATACGGGCAATTGGGACTTGCTAATGGGTTAAAAAAAGGGGTGGCATAAAAAAGTTCCATGCTGTAAACCTCTATGATCGATGACCCTATGACTCTAATTGAATTATAGAATCAATAATAATCATAATAATAAACTGACATTTTTTCATTTGAAATCAATCACTTTGATATATTAAGGCTAGCTTCAAAGCCCATCCCTCTTTTGCTTTCTATCCTACTACAAAAAGTTGGGACTAGAATTTCCATTTGGATTTTTTCAATATTCCACTGTAACTTCAGCAGACAATCCATGTGAAACACAGCGAGATAGAGGTGACAGTGATTAAACTCTCTTCCCCCACCTAATTATGTTACTCTTTTCATTTAGTCTAAAAATATTTCTCAACTTACCATAAACACGTTTTTGGAGATCATTAGTACTTCCATCAAGGTTTGAATATGCTGCAATTATGCTGTTATAAAATAAAGAAAGAACTAGATTCGCTTCTTGATCAGTGAAACTTTGGATACAAAGATAAAGCAAGATCTTTTGATTAATGCATAATCTACATTCTACTTATGATGCAATAAGGTCATTTCAGGAACATGAAAGCATGAGGAAAGTATAAAATGAGAGAAGGTATTCAACCTATTAATATTCATATGAATTATTTTACTGAAGTTTATTATTTTGATGTCCTTATGTTCTCATTTCAATTCACCCTTTTGTCCAATAACTGTTTGATCAAACCTCACTTCACTAGTACATTTAAGTTCATACTTTTAGGGCTGAATTTTCCCCTCTTGCCCGCCATGAGAATCGTAATGGAGTTTTCCGTTTTGGGGGTGAACGTGACTGGAAAATCCCGGTGAACAAGCTCCCCCAACTGTTCCATTTCACTATGTTTTTGTTTTTTTTTAATTCGTTCTTGCAATGTGGAATTCACTGACTGGCCAGCATTTATTGTCCAGCCTTAATTGCCCTAATGTCCTTGAGAAGGTGATTGTGAACTGCCTTCTTGAACTGCTGCAAGTAGTTGTGGTGCAGGGACACCCATAGTACTTTAGGGAGACTGTTCCAAAATTGTGACCTTGAGACAGTGAAGAAATAGCGACACATTTCCAAGTCAGGATGGTGTGTAGTTTGGAGGAGAACTTCCAGGTGGTGGTGTTCCCATGTGTCTGCTGCCCTTGTCCTTCTAGATGGTAGAAAGGATTGTAAGGTGATGTTTAAGGAGTCTTGGTGAGTTTCTGCAGGGCATCTTGCAGATGGAATACACACATGCCACTGTTCGCCAGTGGTGGAGGAAGTGAATGTTTCTGGAAGAGGTACCCAGCTGCTTTGTCCTGGATGGTGTCAAACTTCTTGAGTGTTATTGGAGCTGCACTCATCCAGAATTGGCCAGAATTGAACCTGTGTCCTTGGTGCTATGAGGCACTAGTGCTAACCACTGTGCCAGTGTGCCGCCCCACACTGATGTGCTAATCAGAATTAGAGAATGAGTCCTGGTGCTGTGATTATACATGGGATTATAAAGTTTCGGGTTTGGAATTTCCATTATTTATGCAGAAATTGATTGAATGAATACTTCATTCATCTGCACAGTTAGTAACCAAAGCAGACACCGAAAAATCACCTAAAATTTGCTACAGCAGAGCTCAACAAATGGTTTCCATTTGTCCTTAGAATGGCACCAGAATTTTCAGCCCTCTAGGCAATTGGAAATGTGAGATGGAAATGATACAACACTCATTCCAGAACATCTGGAATTTGAGTGTGCAATGCAAACAAATGCATACCTCCTCAGCCGATCAGATTGAAAATTGCAGCAAATGCCTGAGCAGGAAGAGCACTTTAGAATAATACATTTCACATCAAATCAAATACAGAGAGGAAACGGACTGAAAGGGAGCCTGCCCATTATCTGATGGCATGTGATTTCCCTCACCCCACTCCCACCTCTAAGGGTAAAATACTGAGGACGATGTGATAAGGTTCTTAAGTCCCTTAACTGGCCATTAATTGGCCACTTAAGGGCTTCAATAGACCCAAGGTTCTCAGACTGTCCTCCCGCTTCTCCACTCCTCAGTGGACATTGACACTTCCTTAAGACATTCATTTTCACATATGAGGGAGCAGAGACCCATTATTTGCTGGCACACTTTGACAGAAAATGCCAAGCTGGTCCCATGCCAACAAATACAAAGAGTATTTCAGCCCATGGCCAATGTCTATGCCAAAATTCACTCTCCATCCACTCTAAGAAAAGTCTGAAAAGAAACTAAAATATTTCTGTCCAACAGAATGAATTCCTTCAATTGCCTGAGTGTTTTTGAGTTGGCTTGCATTCCATCAGTACCTCAATGAGCTTACATACCCTTTAAGACAGGTAGACATTGACCAATATATCAGTATATTTTTATAATTTTTTATAAACTTTTATAAATCAGAATGGCTATGCTATAATGTATCAACATAATGTACCAACATACCAGTATATTTTTATAAATCAGAATGGCTATGCTATAATGTACAAATTCTGTTGTAAGGAATAAAATATTTTTGCTCTGTAGCCATTGCAAATCACATCCATCAAATTTCCATTTGTTGGTTCGAGGTGATATGTTTCTACCTGTTTTGCAAACATATCTCAAAATCTAATGTTCAGTTTCAATTAAATTTGGTACACAATTAGGACGTGACCCAAAGAAGATAATTTTTAGCAAAGATGTGGGTCCTGGAATTTTTTCAAAGATTTGTTAACATTGGGTAATAGGACAAATTGACTTTAAATTAGAATGCTGAGAAATGTTTTCATTAAAATGTTGTTGATTATTTTAGAATGTTATGGCTTCTCTCACCTGCACAACTGTTAAGATACGAGCAGAGTTTTCTGAGCAGGATGTTAGATATGAATTGATCTTAAGGCTCCTGAGTTAGATGGGAGCTCTTATCAAAAGATTTCTTTTTTCCATGCTGTAGCTACAGACCAATATTCAGGTAAGGAAAAGCCTCAAGGGAGAGTTACCTAGTTATACTAACATTCAGTTAACACAGTGTGGTGGAGGTATGTGCTCTATTTAGTGCCTCTTCACTTGTTTCAAGTTGTTTTCATAGTTCTGAGGCTTTGTTTGGTCTAATCCCAGATTACAAAGAGCAACAGCCCACATCATAAATATAATGATAACTCAGCACTGATTGATTGCTTTGTGCTCTCAACATTGTAAGAATAGCTGCTGGATCTCTGGCACAGTACAACTAGGCTTCCAGTCACAGCCTTGATTCACTGTTACCAGGCTAACCTCCAGGATCTAGATTTCTTGACTCCTGGTTAGTGCGCCACAGGGAGTTTTTCAGATGCTCATCTCTGGGAAGGGGGAGAAATTCCTTAGTGCCTCATTAACTGATTTCCCTCTTTTTTTGATTGGTCCCATTGAGAGTGTGTCAATAATTGGGATAGTTTGAAGTTTCCCACCCTAAAATCAAATTTGCCACTGTGAGTGTCACCATTAACAGACAACCCTGCCTGAGAGCTGGGCGATTGAGAGAAAAACCTACTTGTCACCATAGAGATAGTTTCGCCACATTAGACCAATGGAATCCTCATCATCTGTGGAAAATTAAAAGCACAGCATGTCAAGACTCAAAGGTTGAGTTGCAGAATAAATCCAAGCAGTTTTGATGATGCTGTTTATTCTTCCTTTTTCTCTTATTTATTACGTATGTACATGTAAAATCCCAGATGATCACAAGGAAATTGATCAAGATTGAATATGAGAATACACATCAGTAAACATTACAAACTAATATGAACCATAACATGGAGATGGGGCTCTGAGGGTTAACAACCTTTGGCCAGGAACACCAGATAACCTTAATTTGATTTTTTCCCATTACCTTTCACTCAACAGTTATCCCCTTAGCTCTCAATAACCTGCTATATTCCTATGAGCTGCACTTTAATAGGAGAAAGACTAAACACCAAGGACAGGAAACTAATTGTTTTAAATGAAATATGTTGGGGCAAGGAGATTTTGGTTTGTTCCTGCAATTTGAGTGGGTGGTTGCAGTTGTGATGAATCTGCCCACCCAACGGCAGCAGCAGCAGGAGATCTGAACCAATATCCTCAGTGGGATAGGGCCAGTGAGTTTATGTATCAAATGAATGAACTTGAGGCTGTCGACCAGTCAGAAAGCAAAATTAGCTGGACCTACCCCAAGCCGGCTGACAGTTCTGACCCTGGAAACAAAGTTAATCCTGGGCAAGGGCTCTGCAAGGATGATTTTTGTGAGGGTAAATGGGCACTTCTGCTCCACTTGATCCAATAGAAATTAAAGAAATGCATGGCTATTTCTGGAGATGTTTGGTGAGGCCACTTTAAGAAAGTAATCCATAGTACTTTGATGAAGATTGGGAGTTTTCCTAATTATTCAATAAGGGGAGGTTTAATAAAGATGCTCAAAATTTGCAAGGATTTTGATTGAATAAATAAGAAGCAATTAATTCCATTGGCAGGAATTTGGGCAAACAGAGGAGCCAGCTTTAATGTAATCATCAAAAGAGAGATGAGCAGAATTTTTAAAAGCAGCCAGTTGTGACGGGGAATATACAATGAGAACAGTAGCAAGAGCAGATTCAACAGTGACTTTTAGAAAGAAGTTGGATAACTATTCAAAAGAGGTAAGTATTACAAGAAAAGAGCAGAGGTAGGGAGCTAATTGAATAGATCATTCAAACAGCTGGCATGAACATGATGGGCCATATGACTTTCTTCTGCATTGTGAGATTATGTGACTGAAAAATCACAGGGACGTATTGCGATGAAACCCAGGGCCAATAATCAAACAATCAACTGGTTAAATAATTACATTGGAGTAGTGTTTGTCATTTTTTCAAAAATAAGAATAGTGGATGGTGGAGATGGCACAGTTTTGGTTAGTACATTATTTTGCACATGTAGAATGTTATTACATGCATCATTTATCCTCTAGGCAGTTAAATAATTCAGCAAGTTAATGTGACCCTGAAAATGATTTAATGTTATATAACAGCAGCTCACACTACATTAAACACTTCAATGAATAAAACTGCAGAAATTAAATGTTCCCTTTCTTGACCTGATGGGTTCTGGGTTCAAAGTTAGTCTGAAGATCAGGCATTCGTAAAAGAAATGGTACTATGGAGGAAACTGCACATCGATTAATTGTCCATATTTGGCACTGCCCAAGTAAACATAAGCATTTAAATTAAGGTTAACATCTACTAAAAGAAAGAAAATGGGACTGCTTCACTTTCAGTTTATTAATAAGACACCTGAACAATGTTTTGCAGAAGTGAAGTCAAATCAAACAATTGAGCCAGATTTAATATTAGTGAGCTCAGCAAATAGGGTATGAGAAATCAACAGAGAGCAGGATATGGAATAATGACTGTATATCCAGATGGTTTAAAGGAATCACCCAAGTTGGTGACAGTTTAAGGAGATAAGTTTAGTAGGGCGTGTTTACTGATTGAGTATTATTCAGCTGAGGATGTGCTTAGGGAGAGGATTGCATGTTTCAAGCATCATCGGTAAGCTGGTTTTAGAAACCAACATACTATCTTATAAAGCACATGATTTTATCTTTCTCCACCTTGTGGAGATGGTGTAGTAACAGAGATAAAAATCGAGATGGTCGCTTTATTTCTCAATCTATCACATGGTGTGGGCCAAGTAATTTTGGACCTATATTTTGTTTTCCTCCTCCCACTCCACCAAAAGGAAAGCAGGTTTTTGAAAATGAGTTTTCGTTGAGGACCTGCATTCGGGTGCTTTAAACTGATGGAGTTTCTAAATGGAATGACACTTGTATTAGATTCCCTTAAATTGCCAGTATCAAGACCAACTCTACTCTGTGGTGTTACTCTGAGGAGCTGTGCTCACTTCTTCATTTGACCTTGCTTCTCTTACCTGAAGGTATTCCATAAGTCTGAGGGAGGAGCATTCCAGCGAGGCACAGCAACCATACAGGCACCATTCTGAAAGGAACGCATTCATGAGTTAGGGGAATTTCACAGTGACCTCATTGCAGTGTTAATGTAAACCTTATTTGTGATTAACAAATAAACTTTAACTTTAACTTTAGGGCTGATAGTTCAGAGAGAGATTCAAAAATAACAAAAACTCAACCATACTTTTAAGAGTAGAAATAAGCAAATGAGGGAAGGAGACAAGTAGGACCAAATTCTGAACAGTCCTCAAGATCTGTAATTTTGTATCAAAATAGTCCTTATGCAAAAATATTAAACTCATCTCAAGATTAGAAGTGAAAACTGTTATCAAAGCGCTCCCTGAACCCAATCTTGATATTATATCTTTCCTTTCAGAATTCTTATTTACAGTTCATTATCCCAGCTATAACCTCAGTGCTATTGTCGATATAACAAGGGCCTGCAGCTTTTTAGTGAGTGACCTACACAACCTCCTGGACTGGGAGGCAGACTGTCACTCACCTCAGGCTTTCAGAATCTCTCTGAATATGTTTCAAAATCTCAGCCTCTTAAATAACCTGGCCCCTCCTCCTTTGCATAACATGGTCCCTTTCTGGCTTGTCACTGCTCACAGTGAGTTATACGGGTCTGTACAATGCCAGGCTCTGAGTGGAATTAATCACTCAGTCTTACTGCCTTTAAAGGGACTTTGCTTACTCTGATGGAAGGAGGTGCGAGCGAATGTTTGAGGCTTGATTCAAATCTATGATCCGTACTAGTTGGAAGAAATGAAAATATTTTGCAATTATTTGTGAAGACCGAATTCTTTTCTTCCAGAATGCAGATGGCAAAATGACAACTTTTTTATAGCCACCAAGATGTACCCAGTGCGACTACACAAAGGAGCTCATTCTAAAGTCAGTTATGTTTTATACTGTGCACGATGCTGAACTGTATGTCTGCCTGCATTAATAGATGAGGCTAATTCAGATGACTTTGATAATAATCGGCGAAATTTTGAACTCACCAAAATTTGCTGAATAGATTATTAAATCCACAGATCTGCTTGGTTGGACATTCAAATAATGTGAAAAGCATGAATTGGAACTTGGCCTCTCAGTTATCAAACCAGCAGCGTGTCTGATTTTGAATGCCAGGGATGCCTCATAACCTATTAAATCTGCAATTGACATTCATATTCTGGTCCTGAAATTCTCCAACCTCTTTCAAAACCCAATTATCTGTATATTCCAGGCCATTTTATTATCTGATATGGAACATCGTACAAGTGGAGAGTTCGTCTCCTTAATTTTACATATGACAAATATTTATCATCCATTACTTATTTCAGTCATTTAACTTTCCATTTGTCCATTTGCTTGCCTGACTGTTAATGACACATCTCATATATTGCCTATATCTACAAAGCACCAGACGTCACACTTCGGATTACAGAGTCCCACATCAAAGGTCACATACAAGATGTCACACAGTTCATTCGAGGCACAAGCCCGTCTATGTGAGGCCTCACACACCAAACACAGCGCTTTGTGATAGATAAAGCTTTGAAAAATGAACACCAGTCATTAACCTCCCAGAGCCTGAAACTTACAAGCAATTTTGCAACCACCAATTGAGCTGACAAAACTACAGTATAATGATTTCGATACTCAGAAGGATAACTTCAGCAGTGCCTTCATAAACATAGATCCGGTTTGCAGGTAAAGACAGTAATCTTACTCCAGGCCCCAGCTTGGTCATGACATGAGATCCACAATCAGCAGTTGCTGCCATGATCTATCTTTCTCTCTGTCAGTCTATCTGTCTGCCCTGTCTGTCTGTATGTCTGCTCTATCTGTCTCTGTCCTCATTCCTCAGATATTCACAGTTGACCCAAAATACCAGACATTAAGACACCCACGAGACCTTGACCCAAATTATCAGGACGTTGCTAGAGTCAGAGACCTTTTCCTGTAGGGTGCACTGGAAGCACTGAGTTGGGTCTAAGAGCAGCAGGGTGCTGCTGCAAGAGGAGGCAACTTACACCTTCATCCTCAATCTCGTTTGAGAAGCAAAGAGTGAGTCATAGGAAAGTAATCAATCTGTCAGTAATCAATTCTTTTTTTCATCATGGTTGTTCAAAGGTTCAGTTTGAGACCTTGCCTGCTCCCAGCTAGGACAGTCGTTTCCCTTGTGTGTTGGGCAGAAATTCCAGGCTATTCTGGCACAATCAGCCGTCAATGTGATTTACCTGTCTAATATTCGCATGGGACAGAACATTAGTGGATCTGAGTTTGACCCTGAATTCTTACCCTCTCCAGAAACAATCTTACACATTTTGCTTTCTCTCTCTACATAACATTTTTCATGAAATTCAGATCATTGTTTGGGGACAACGAACAACAAACTGCCCATACCAGCAAAGTAAGACCCAATGAAGAAATTTATTGCAGCATTGAAAGGATGCTGAGAATTCAGTACTTATCTCAGTGTAAATATGGAAAACATTCCGTGACATTAGGCTGCCTTTTACACACTTCACAAATATAAGTCACTCCTGGAGAAGTTCAGCTGCACTTGGCCATGTTTCTCAATCCAGGTTGACTATTCTGTTCATTCGGCCAAATAGCAACGCGTTTATTAAGTTATGAATCCCGAAAGTGCTGTTCTAACTGAATAACACTATGGGCTCCATCTCTGCACGAATCATTTTACCGTAGAATTATAGAATACAGAGAGTGCAATGCCTATCGAGCCTACACCGACAATCCGGCCCAGGCCCTATCCCCATAACCCCACGTATTTACCCTGCTAATCCCCTTGACACTAGGGCTCAATATAGTATGGCCAATCAGCCTAACCCACACATCTTTGAAGTATGGGAGTACCGGAGGAAACCTACGCAGGCAGAGCGAGAATATGTAGACTGCACAGACAGTCACCTGAGACTGGCATCAAACCCCAGTCCCTGGCACTGTGAGGCAGCAATGCTAATGACTGTGCCACCATGCATCTACAGAAGATCACTGTGGTTTCTCATATTGTCAATTTGTATTTCCTCAGATTGTTTTGGCACCGTTGTGTGGAATGGATCCCAGAGAATGGGAAACTTAAGGCAGCAATACTGAAAGCAATGTATGATATCAAAAATCCTGAAGGGGGGGGGTGCGGAGGGATTAAGGGTTTATTCTCATGTGATTTATTATGTATAGAAGCCTCCATTAGCAAAGTTAGAAAAAGGAAAAACAATTCTTGAAGGAGATTATTTACTGAAAGTTCCCAGACAACATGAAGCTGTAAGCAACGAGATCAGTTTCAAGGCCATTTCGTCTTGTTTTGATAACACAATGCAACCCCCATGCTCAATATAGTCTGCTCAAATGAGATAGTTAAAGAAAACTATAGGAACCCTTTGTTCTTCTCATTAGATTTTGAAGGATAATGCAATGTTCATTAAAAATATCAGAATTCTGAAGATGTCAGAACGTTTGGTGTGATTATTTTTCCAAGAATGGCCTGTACATCCCAGCAGAGATAAATGTTACCACATAGCATTGAGAATGATACTACTCTTACCAATCAGTCAGAGAGTCACGCACGCAAGCTTCACTCCGTGGTTTTCAGCACATACTCTAGATCGACACTGGAATGTTGTACTGCCAGAGGTGCTCATATTCAGATGAGGTATTAAGCCACGGTTTTACCTGCTTGTTCAGGTAGATGTAAGGATCCTTACTTGACGGAGATCAGATGACTTTTTTCAGCATCCTAGCTTATAAATTATCCTTCAAACAACATCTTGGTGCTTCCTCCATCCCTCCCACTGCCACCCCACAAGATGATGTGCTCATTTATCACATTATTCTGTGTGAAGTCCTGTTCCTAAAATAGATTATTGTGTTTTTCTGCATAACATTTCAATAATACTTGTGAGGCCATGAAAGAATCGTTCTTTGTTTCTTTGGTCAGGTAGCTGATCTGTCTCAATAAACTCTTGAACAAAACCTGTTCAGGTTTTACAGTCATATAATGCATGCGCAGAGTTGATCATGAAGTTGCTTTGAAACCTCTGTGTTTGTTGTGTATCATAGATATGATCCAACAATCTAACTATGTCGATTGACCATGCTAAATTGCCCCTAAGTGTCAAAGAGATTAGCAGAGTAAATACATGGAGTAATGGGGATAGGGCCTGGGTGGATTGTTGTTGGTGCAGGCTCGATTGGCCAATTAGCCTCCTCCTTTATTGTAGGCACTCTATGCAGGCCATATTTGGAACATTAGATTGAGACAAAGAAATGAGTTTGGCCCAGGAGGTTCATTTCTAGAAGAACATCATGGGAAGTAATGTTACTGTCTGGAAAATAACCTGGGCATGTACATGGATATTAGTACAGTATATATAATCTCTACAGTGCAGAAGGAGGCTACCAAATAAACCTGTTGGACTTTAACCTGGTGTTGTGTATTTTTTTTCAACCTTTCTTTGCAACATTTTGTGATTAATTTAAACATATGTCCTTATTAATAAGTTGCTGCCAGTGGAAATAATTTAGCACTATTTATTCTTTATAAACTTGAAAACTTTCATCTTATCCATTTCTAACCCTTTCAGTTTACTAAAAGCAAAGTTTTATCTTTATAAACATCTGGATCCAAAAACCCAAAGATTCATCTTTCATTCGGCTCCAAAGCAAAGATGGTCAAAGTGGCAGCTGTGACATAATGATCACAGTAAACTGTGACGTGTCTCAATCATAACTAACCATGCAATGACTAATAACCTGATCCAATGATAATTAATCAATCAAACAATCAATCATTTATACAAACAGTTTTTGAGAGGTATGGCTTGAGTTTTGTGCTCTGCCAGTGCACGATATGGATTCCTAGCTGGTTATCATGCCCTCAATCAGAGATGCAGCAGATTAGCCCTGCTGAGACATTGTGCAGAGTTATCCGATCAAAACTACAGCTTTTAGTTACCTTGAATGTACAATGTGTGACTTAGGTGGACTTTTGTACTTGATCCAGAAGGCAGTTTGTTTTGTGTGCAAGCAGGTTATCATGCCCTCTATCAGATGTAGCTGTGGTGATGTAGATTGCACACTAAAAAATGGTGATATTAGCACTAATTTATGAACTTGCTCACATGAGCCACCACAGTTACAGGTGGACACTATCAGAGCCAATAACATCAAAGTATAATGTATTCTTGCACAATGTGTAACATTTCCTGCTTGGACCCTTCCACTAATACGGGAGCCAGGGATCTTTATGCTGGGTTACATTTATTGGAATGCTTAACAAAGAAATGATGAAGACATTTATTTTGTTTTTATAGCTCATAAAATGATGCAGTTAAATAAACAGTCTGATGCAATAAGCATGAATTCATTCAGCTTAAAAATATTCTCAGGAACTCACAAACTTATTATGACATGTTTGAGTGAAGCCAGCCCCACTTGAAATTTTTTATTTGACTTCTTTTGCATGTTTTCCTTGTAACATCATCTGGTGTTTCCTGATATTGATCCAGTGCTTTAAATACATTATATCCAGGAAAGGCATCACATTCAAATTGAATAATATGCTGGTATTGGCATCATGGAAGCCACAAAAGAAAAAGCATGGTGAGTGACTTCTTCCAGCACTTTGGTGCAGTTTACATGGATTGGTGCTAGCGCAGGACTGCCCTGTATGTGATGGAATTCTTTCATATGACAGATCGTGATGTTTATCTGCCATAGGCTGATTTGACATAGAGTCAGGAAACCTGGTCCTCACAGGTCCATTGAACGTCAATGCTAATCACTCACTATCGATTGTGTGTTCAGCTGGACAAGTGTCCCCACCCTCACAGCTAGTGCTATTTTAAAATGCCGCTTAACTTTCAGGAGAACTGCACTTGATTTCTACTCTGTGGAAGTACTATGGATTGTTTTAGAACATAAGAACATAAGAAATAGGAGCAGGAGTAGGCCATCTAGCCCTTCGAGCCTGCCCCGCCATTCAATAAGATCATGGCTGATCTGTCGTGGCTCAGTTCCACTTTCCCGCCCTCTCCCCATAACCCTTAATCCCCTCTCTTATCAAAAACCCATCAACCCGCGTCTTAAAAATATTTAGCGAGGCAGCCTCCACCACTTCAACGGGCAGAGAATTCCAGAGATTCACCACCCTTTGAGTGAAGAAGTTCCTCCTCAACTCCGTTCTAAACCGCCTCCCCTTTATCTTGAGGCTGTGCCCCCTAGTCCTACTGTCTTTTTTGAGCGGGAAGAGTCTCTCCACCTCTATCCTATCCATCCCATTCATCATCTTATACGTCTCAATGAGATCTCCTCTCATTCTTCTAAACTCTAACGAGTACAAGCCTAGTTTATTCAGCCTCTCCTCATAGCTCAATCCCCTCAACTCCGGTATCAGCCTAGTAAACCTCCTCTGCACTCCGTCCAGGGCCAAAATATCCTTGCGCAGGTGCGGCGCCCAAAACTGCACACAGTACTCCAGCTGCGGCCTCACCAATGCTTTAGAAGGCTTTGTGATGAGTTTGTGCAAGCAGACAGGAAGGACAGAGGATTTAAATACCACTATTTACCTTTATAATCTTGAAATCTAAATCATGCAAATATAAACTTGTTTTAGCTTCACTAAAAAAATGTGCTGCCACTAAACTGACATCGCTTTGACAAATGGAAAATATTCCACATCTCTCAGGTCTACAAAAAGTAGGACAAGTCCAATTTGGTCAATTACTACTGCAACAGTCTACTCTCAATAATAAGCAATGTAATGACAAGGGTTGTCAACAGTAATATCAAGAGGCACTTACACAACAGTTGCCTGTTCACTGATGCTCATCCCTGCTCTCGATCCCCATCCCTGGTTTCTCCTGCTCTCAATAGTTATCGGCGATCTTCTTCTATGGTGGTGGAAGGGAAGCTGGAATGGCACAGGGTGTCAGAGGTGGGGACAGTTGGGTGGTGTCTGTCAGGGCTGTGCCTCGGCTAGCAGGACTTGTGACAAGGGTTGCCAGAAGGGTTGGAGGTATTAGGTGCTGGAAGGTTGCAGGGTGTCAGAAGGTGGACTCTCATTGCAGGCACAACTGACGGGATTGGGTGTGAAACCAGTCACACCTGCAGAATAAGGCCGGGAACATTGCCTACAGGGCCAAATTGGGCACAGACCCGATTTCTGGCCTCGCAAGCAATCTTACTGCCTCGCTGTGCCAATCGATTGGTGTGATGAGCCAGGAAAATCACGGCCTCTATTTCACTTGCCGTACAGAGTGCTCAGCACTGGAGTGCCTTTGAGCATTCTATGACAGGCCAAGCTTGAGAGAGGGCAGGGTCAAATGAAATTGCATCAAAGATCATTGCTGTGACACAACCTTTATCTGGAAGCCATTTGTTTCATCACTAATTATGCCTACCTGGATCAGCCAAAAATGCCTACATTGATCATGTGTACGTAATTCACAAGGAAATGTATCACAGATTCCAGAATTTGGTCAATTATGCTGTCCAGACACTTCCTACAGCAGGGCCGGTGAGCCTATGGCAGTGAGAGTGACTGTGATATTGTATTTGTACTTGCAAAGCACCATCAGGGACGTTTGCCAAATCAGTCAGTCTCTTGTCGACCTATGTATGAAACTGGTGACACAGGCCTTGCTTGCCAGAGGAAATATTTTCATCACTTTCCCCATGGAAAGAAGGCTGCCACCAGGTGGCAGGTTTCCCAAGCATTCAGAGAACTCCATTGTTTATATGAATAGAAAATGCTGCCATTACCATGCGGGTAGTCTTGGACCAGAAGAATCAAATAATGTCAATTCATGTGCCATATCCTTGGAGTAAACACAGCACCTTTGCTTTGCAGAAGTCCCCCAAGGAAGTCATTGTTTGAAGGAGAAGGCTGTCCAGATGGGTGATTGCCAAGGCACTAAGGCTTCCTATCAGAGTTCTGATACTGAGAGAGGCAAGGGAGGAAATTGCTGGGGCCTTGAGAGAAATCTTTGTATCCTCACTAGCTACAGGGGAGCTCCCAGAGGATTGGAGAATAGCCAATGTTGTTCCTTTGTTTAAGAAGGGTGGCAAGAATAGTCCAGGTAACTACAGGCCGGTGAACCTTACATCAGTGGTAGGGAAATTATTGGAGAGGATTCTTCGAGACAGGCTTTATTCCCACTTGGAAATAAGTGGACATATTAGTGAGAGGCAACGTGGTTTTTACGACAATCAACAATGGTTTTCATGGTCATCATTAGAATTTTCATTCCAGATTTTTACTCAATCTGAATTTCACCACCTGCCATGACAGGATTTGAACTTTGGCCCTCAAATCTTGCTCTGGTCTCTGGAATATTAGTCCAGTGGCAATACCGCTGTGTCACTCCCTCCCCGACAGCAATTGGAGGACAAAGGTTAACCTCCATCCTCATGAATTCTCATACCTCTCATTGTGAGGACACATTATAATCAGGAAAATCAGGGACTGGCTGATGATCCATTTCCCCAGCCTGGTCCAACAACAAAGGGGAACCCATTGAAACATGTTATACCTGCAGATGTGCTAAAAGCCACCTTTTAGCTCCTAAGTTGAACAATGGATTTTGACCAGAGGCATAGAAATTGCCTGTTAGCCTGCAACTGACTCAATAATGGGCAGCAACACCTGACCTAAGTTTTTGGCCTTTGGGAAGTTTTAGTGTTACATTTCCATAGTCGCTGTTTAAACTCCAACTTGAAGACATTAAAACAGAGACTCCAGACTGACCAACAGCCTGTATCAAGTCTCAGCCTCCTGGAACTCTGTTTTTCTGGAAGATTCCTGCCATTAACTGCCAAGCAGACCAAGTCTCTTGATAGTAATCACATCTCACTGTGCCACCATCAATGTTAAAGAAATTCTGAAAAATCCCACCTCAGCTAGTTGAACCGTAACACCTCTATATTATGTTCCACTTCTTACATATATCTCGAATGGCTTACCAATATTTTGTGGACCATTATCTGTAATGATCTTCTCTAAGAGGTTTTGGACCAAGGGTGGATAAGTATTTTAAGTGGAATCAGTAATTCTTTGTGCTGACTCAGTACTTGCTCTTGACTTACCTCACATCTCATGATAATTACATTAATGTCATTGTTATTTACAATCTATATTAATGACTTGGATACAGACATAGAAGGGTCTATAGCAAATTTGCAGATGACATAAGAACAGGTGGGACAGTAAGTTGCAATGTGGAAATAAAACCTTATAAATAGATATAGATAGGTTAGGAGAGTGGGCCAAAATGTGGCAGTGGAGTTTAATGTAGAGAAGTGTGAGGTCATGCATTTTAATCACAAAAATGGGAAGGTGACATTGTCTAAATGGGGAGAGACTTCAGGGTGTTCCGGTACAGAAGGATCTGAGAGTCCTCATTCATGAGTCACAGAAAACTAACATGCAGGTACAGCAGATAATAAAGAAAGCGAATAGAATATTGGCATTTATAGCTAAAGGAATAGAATATAAAGGTAAGGAAGTATTGTTGCAACTATGCAAGACATTGGTGAGGCTGCACCTGGAGTATTGTGCACAGTTTTGGTCCCCTTATTTGAGGAAAGGTGTAGTGGCGTTGCTGGCAGTTCAGAGGAGGTTCACTAGATTGATTCCAGGGATGGGGGGTTTCTCGTATGAAGAGACATTGAACAGTTTAGGCCTATACTCTCTGGAACTTAGAAGAATGAGGGGAGATTAAATTGAGGTATTCAAGTTGATAAAAGGTATGGATAAAGTAGATGTGGAAGATGCTTCCACTGGTGGGGCGTTCTATGAAGAGAGTTCATTGTCTTTAGATAAGGGGTAGCAAATTTAAAACAGAGTTGAAGAGAAACTACTTCTCCCAAAGGGTTGTGAATCTGTGGAATTTGCTACCCCAAAGTGTGGTGGATGCTGGGACAGTGAGTAAATTTAAGGAGGAGTTAGACAGATTTTTAATTGGTAATGGGTTGAAGGGTTATGGGGAGAAGGCAGGAAAATGGAGATGAGGAGCATATCAGCCATGACTCGATGGGCTGAATGGCCTAATTCTGCTCCTATATCTTATGAACTTATGTTTATACTCAGCCAATAGATTGTTTTTCTTGTGAGTCTTTAGCTGATTTATTCTCTTGAGTGAGTGTTGATGACTATCAGGTTGCAAAGTTCCAGTTATGATGAAATGACTGCCTTTAAAAATGACTCCCTGGGAGATACCTAGTGTGTGCCAGCAATCAACTTATCTGTTAGTGATGGTTTTCCACAGTTTCTGTAATGTAGAACCTTCCAGTGTTTCTAGTTGCAGCTGCTGGCATTTGCATTGTGCAAAATATACCAAATCATTTGATGGACTTAATTTTCCTATAAGCGTAACATTACAGCTCTCCTAAAATACCAACTGTGTTGAAACATTCTGGATATTTCAATGTTAGGCTATGAACTGATCTGATAGAATTTGTTTCTGAGGTTGATCTGATGAATAGAGTCTGACTAAATTCAAGGATTATCAATGCGGTATACCCACAATTGCTGAGTCTTTAGTCACCTTAGTGTAGGATATCTGTGATACCCAGGGAGAATTGATTGCACTTGTACTCCAAGACAATAGATTATGCATATGGAAGTAGTGAACTGTTGTTTGCTGAAAATTGAACAGTTTTCAAGGTTTTGCCATGGCCTTGCATTCCTGTGGAACAATTGCAATGAGGGCAAGGGCAGCTAGGTAGACTGTGAATCCATTACATTGGTGGAATGTTAATTGGAGCTTTGGAATGGAGATTTCAGCTGATGACTTTCTGATTCGATGTTGTCAGTGGTACACACTGATACCTGAGTAAATGAATAAATAATGATAGCCAGATCTGATTATATCAGATAGAAATTCTCAAACTGGTTGGCCCAGCCACAAGATGTCTGGAGTGGAAATGTCTTTAATTTCTAGGGTCGTTCCTTACTATTATTCAGCTTAATCACTTAAGAAGATTGACCAAAGATACTTAACTGCATCCTCCCACTAGAGTCAATCCACTCCCACCACCAGGGTACCATATTCCATCCATGATCAGTCTCACATCCAACAACCAAAAATTGAACTTAAATGGCACTTTTAACCTTAGTGCTTCACAGGAGTATTCAACATTCAACCATCCAACATGAGGAGATATTAAGGCAGATAGTCATATAAATACAAAAATACTATGGATGCTGGAATCTGAAACAAAAACAGAAAACGCTGAAAAATCTCAGCAGGTCTGACAGCATCTGTGGAGAAAGAATAGAGCCAACTTTTTGAGTCTAGATGAACCTTTGTCAGAGAACTCCCACTCACCTAATGAAGGGGCAGCGCTCCGAAAGCTAGTGGCTTGTGCTGCCAAATAAACCTGTTGGACCTTAACCTGGTTTTGTGAGACTTCTTATTGTGTTTACCCCAGTCCAACGCTGGCATCTCCACATCATTAAGAGCAGCTCAGAGGCTCAGAATCCTGTGGCAAGTAACTCACCTCCTGACTCCTGATTCCTTCATTGTCACTGGGTGAAAATCTTGGCACTCACTCCCAACTTGGATGGTGTAAAGCTTCTTGAGTGTTGTTGGAACTGCACTCATCCAGGTGAGTGGAGAGTATTCCATCACACCCCTGACTTGTGCCTTGTAGATGGTGGACTGGCTTTGGAATCTCAGGGGATGATTTACTCACCTCAGGATTCCTAACCTCTGACCTGTTGGTGGAGCCACAGTGTTTATTTGGCTAGTGCAGCTGAGTTTCTGATCAATTGAACATAGAACATTACAGCGCAGTACAGGCCCTTCGGTCCTCGATGTTGCGCCCACTAGTGGAACCAATGTAATGACCCTGTAACCTAAACTATTCCAATGTTATCCATATGCCTATCCATTGACCATGTGAACGCCCTTAAAGTTGGCGAGTCCACAACTGCTGCAGGCAGGGCATTCCACGCCCTTACTACCCTCTGAGTAAAGAATCTCCCTCTGACATCCATCCTATAATTACCACCCCTTAGTTTAAAGCTATGTCCCCTCGTGTTAGCCATCACCATCCGAGGAAGAAGGCTCTCACTAGCCCTCTGATCATCTTGTATGCCTCAGTTAGGTCACCTCTTAACCTTCTTCTCTCTAACGAAAATAACCTCAAATCCCTCAGCCTTTCCTCATAAGACCTTCCCACCATACCAGGCAACATCCTGGTAGACCTCCTCTGCACCCTTTCCAATGCCTCCACATCCTTCTTATAATGCAGCAACCAGAACTGTACGCAATACTCCAAGTACGGCCGCACCAGAGTTTTGTACAGTTGCAACATGATCTCACGGCTCCGAAATTCAATCCCTCTACCAATAAAAGCTAACACACCGTACGCCTTCTTATCAACCTAATCAACCTGGGTGCCAACTTTCAGGGATCTATGCACATGTACCCCGAGATCTCTCTGCTTGTCGACAGTACCAAGAGTCCTTCCATTAGCCCTATATTCTGTACTCCTGTTACTCTTACCAAAGTGAATCACCTCATACTTTTCCGCATTAAACTCCATTTGCCACCTCTCGGCCCAGCTCTGCAGCTTATCTATGTCCCTCTGCAAACTGTAACATCCATTCTCACTGTCTACAACTCCTCTGACTTTGGTGTCATCTGGTTCTTCTTTAAGGAAGGAAATCTGTTATCCTTACTTAATCTAGCCTACATGTGACTCCAGAGTCACAGCAATATGGTTGACTCTTAACTGCCCTCAGGCATCTAGGGATGGGCAATAGATGCTGGCCAGCTGGTGACGCCCATGTCCCACAAATGAATAATAAAAAAGATGCCAACCCTGATACCTGAATCTCAATCCCACAGAGCGGGGAAGAGGTTTCGATGTATTCAGGTAATGTGCCACCTTACCTAAGGCATTCCTGAATCTGATATGCTGAGTAGCTCAGCTGATACTTTAGCAATGACTGAATGCCCTTTGACCTGTTTAAGTTAATAGGAGGAAGCAAATTAGAGGCTTTTGTTGCCTTTAACTTCCTGGTTCCCCAGCATCAGATTTGGGGAATTCCTCTCAGAATTTCCCAGGTAAAAGTTTCCCATCATTGTCCGGGAGGGCGAACTTCCCTTGGACAATTGTGCTGGACTTGGAACCATCCGACAAAGTGACTTAAATCACTAACTTCAGATGATTCTGATGGGGTTATAGTAATAGCTACTTACAAAAAGGAAGGAGAAACAAAACTTCTAACTTCTGGGTAACAATTTGAAATATCCAGGCCGATCCCTGACCCCCGGGGTAACACCCCAACTGCTCCAATCCCCATCCAACCAATCACCCCCCACAGCATTCATTACCCCTCCAACGCAGCTCAATTGATCTGGTCATTCCCCTGATCCAACCACCCAAATTGACCCCTCCCCCTGACCAGCCACATTGCACCTGTACTCCAGCCCTTAACTCCGAACCCACCAACCTAGCCGACCTCCTCCCACCCCCAAAATCTCCTGCAGACGTTTGACTTCCTTCGCACTCTGACCTCTGACCTCCGACTCTACCCCATCTGATAACCTCCAAACCCCCCCAGCTGCCGATTTCCAGCCCTCCACCCTCCCAGGACCACCAATCCACCCACTGAACCTCTGACCCCTGGCCTTCAACAACCAATCTCCAACTCCCACAATCACCCACCCCAAACCTCCAATCAGTCAGCCTCCAATCCACATGATCCCACCTCACTTCCAGTCTCCAACAGCTTGAGGTACCATGATTTCCCCCTCACTCCGACCTCCAATTCATCCACTCCAACCTTTGACACTCCACTTTTGACCCCTGACCCTATAATACCCCCTTACTGTGCCCTCCAACTCCCTCAACCCATGAACCCATGCCCCCACAGTCCTCAGCTACAGCACCCACCCAGACCACTGATCTCCCCTCCCCAACCTCCACCACATCTCCAGCTTCGAACCTTGCACCTGACTGCCGACAACCATACCTTTGACCCAGGACCCCATTACACCACCACCCTGACTTCCAACACCCTCACTCCGTGTACCAATTTTACCTTCAGAAGAACATCTTCCTCCTTTCTCCCAGGTCTGACTCTATTTCCATGCTGTTACTCTAGGCGGTGTGAGGTCCCTCTGGGAGGAACCCTGGCATGGGCTCCTCCTACTGCCTGAGACCCCTCACCTGCCAATTCTTTACCAGTTTTGATTTCATATTGCACAATAACTTTGAAGATTCACGATAGTGTTGCTGCATTTTTATTTTGAGACCAGTTTTGACCCTCTTGCTCTCAGTGTTGGGGTCCCTCCAATATTCCTGGAAAGTCACGGTGTACAGATAAAATTCCCTCAGTTATTCTCTAGCCTCCCCCAGTAACCCCAGATTCCATTGCTGTTATGATGGACATTCCTACCCTCTCCACTGAACCCATCACTGTTGATGCCCCCATGCCCCGTGTGGGCTCATCCCCCTCCATTTCAAGGCTGTGGGCATGGTCACTCATCCAGAATCCCCCTTCATCCCAGAAAAACTTCAAACACCCCCCTTATTATATTTTCCCCATTTAGAGGCTGCAGAAGCCTCCCTTAACCATGACCATCACATCCATAGCCCAGTATTGAGTGAGACAAGCCCAGGGCTGCTAACTGCCTGTGACCTGCCTTGTGGACCAAGCTATGCCTTATCCGAACTGAACAAAATGAGTGCCTTTAATTCCTCATCCTGATCTCTTGGATACAGGCTGAGGATTATGACTGTCTTTTAACAATCTGTCTAAGATCCTGCCGACCAGGTGCTAGATTGGGCATGGTTATGTGTGTTTCTGGTGAGTTGCATTTCTAGTGTGTATTCACACCATAGATCAATGGAAAATCCCACACGTAATCAGCCCACCATGGAAGTGGTGAGGGGAACATTGCATAATAATTTCCCACCAGCAGAAATCCAATTTCTGCTCTCTCTCTGAATTCTCTCCTCCTGCTTGCCTGGAAACCCACTGCAGGCAGGTGTGGAAAATTCCACCCATGTTCCAATCAAATCCTCTCTCTCAATCTAAATACAAGGAACATATGAATGTCAACAGCAGAGGGCACTATTCTCTCAACGTGCGGCTTGGTTAAAGGCCAGCAGTGCAACTGGTTGCTCATTTCACAGGATGCTGTCTTGTTGCCATTATTTGAAACAACTCCTCTGCCTTTCCAACCATCCTCAAGCTTAACTGGAATGAGGAAAATTATCTCTGTCTTTAAGTAAAGGCATGGAATGGTGGGACAGTGGTTAGCACTACTGCCTCACAGCGCCAGGGCCCCAGGTTCGATTCCCAGCTTAAGTCACTGTCTGTGTGGAGTCTGCACAATCTCCCCGTGTCTGTGTGGTGGAAGGTGGCAGCATGGGGGGACAGTAGTTAGCACTGCTACCTCACAGCGCCAGGGACCTGGATTCGATTCCTGGCTTGGGTGGCCATGTGGAATCTGCATGTTCTCCCTGTCCCTGTGTGATTTCCTCCCGGTGCTCCAGTTCCTCCCACAGTCCGAAAGACGTGCTGGTTAAGTGGATTGGTTATGCTAAATTGCCCCTCAGTGTCAGGGGGATGAGAAGGGTAAATATGTGGCGTTACAGGGATAGGGCCTGGGTGAGATTGTTGTCAGTGCAGCTTGATGGGCTGAATGGCCTTGTCCTGTACTAGGATTCTATCTCGAGCAGCATCTCACTGTGATGAATCTTTGAGAGAATTATTTCCTTAGTGTCACTTCTGTCTTTCCCTAGTCTTTTCAGATTTTGTTTTTGTGACTGTTCTGCAGATTTCCATTTTAAAAGCTGTCATTGATTCTGTCTTCAACACTCATTGACTTTTCTATGACTAGCAACCTACTGTGCAAATACAAATTCTCATAACTCCAAATTCTTTTTGCTCGTGGTGGTTTTAAATTTATGCCCTCTGCTGATGGACTCTCTGAGTGCTTATAGTTATGTGCAAGAGATAGCTCAGTTGGTCCAACCAGTCTATATTCCACTTGTGGCAGAGTGGTTACTACTGCTGCCTCACAGCACCAGGGACCCAGTTCAATTCTGGCCTTGGGGTAACTGTCTGTGTGGAATTTACACATTCTCCCCATATCTGCATGGGTTTCCTCTGGTGCTCCGGTTTCCTCCCACAGTCCAAAGATGTGCAGGTTAAGTAGCTTGGCCAAGCCAAATTGACCCTCAGTGTGTCAAAAAATGTGTAGATTAGGGGGGCCTGCATGGTAAATATGTGGGGTTACAGGAATAGGGTGGGGTTGAGCCTGGGTAGGATGCACTTTCAGAGAGTTGATGTAGACTCAATGGGTAGAATTGCCTCCTTCTGCACTGCAGGGATCCTATGAACTCATTATATCTTCTATTCCTTTCTCTCATGAATGCTTATCTAACTTTCCCTTCTATCCATATGATTTTTTTCAGCTATCACTGTAGCATGAATCATGTCCTCACTACTGTCTATATAAGGAGGATCCTTTGAATTCTCTGCCTGATTCCCTGGTGACTACCTTGTGCTGATGCTCTCTAGTTTTTCTCTTTCCTGCAAGTTGAAATACTCTTTACCTCCTCCACCTAAACCTTTTTTGAGTTTAAAAATCTCTGTGTAGTTACCTGTAGCCTTGCAAGAGAAGAGGGACAGAGCCTACTCACTCTTTCCACAATCAATTTTGATTTCATCCTTATAAACCATTTTTAAGGTAAGGTTTATTTATTAGTCACAAGTAGACTTACATTAACACTGCAATGAAGTCACTGTTCATAAAAGTTTTGTTTATTTGTTAAAATTTCATCAGCAGACTCTGCAACTTGGTTTAGAACACTCTCCACATTTCTAAACAAAAAAGAGGTTTGATCTGTCAGGCTAGTTCTGCCCTTGAATCAAACTTTTCCAGTAACAATACTAACTGGGATCATAATACACTTGAATCACGTAGGCCCTTTATCCAGGCAGGAAAACTGACTAGCTGTCCTTTAGATGCAATGTTAGAATAAGATGGACAGTTTAAAATATAATTGTTTACAATCCAACATTCTCAACACTTTTCTGGTATGTTGTAGACCATGGTGGTCCCTTCTGGCCCCTCCAACCAGTGGGATCTTCCAGATCCACTGAAGTCAATGGACGTTGAATGGCTCACCACATCCACTATGAGGGAACCTGCTATAGTGTGGCTGGAAAATTCTAGCCGACCAGTCTAACCACTGTAAGCACAGTTCCTATTGCCATTGTCTTCAAGTGTGAACACCTTACATCTTCTTTCCAGCAAAACAATGTGGTCCTCCCTTTAAACTTTAATAGCCACTTAACCCAAGCATCTTTCAGGCAGATAGCAGATGCAGTCATGTAACTTTCTTAATTTTAGACTAAATTACAGTCAGGCCCACAAGAGAGAAATCTTATCAATCTTATCACTGTAACAATATGTATGATTATCATGACTTATTTTATAGTGCTGCAGATCTCATTGCGTTAGCTTGAAAATTGCTATCAGCCATTTGTATATGACATTGAACAGATACAAGTCCAAGACTAGTTGTTGCAGTACGAATCCAGCCTCAAAACCTTGCTCATATATATCATGTTTTAAGAGTTTTAGACTTTTCTTTTACATAATTTTGCTTTATTGTATTGTAAACAAATAAGTCATGTCCCTTTTGTGAGAAATTTGGCTTGTTCACCATTTGTATGTTAAAGACATCTTGAACTAGCTGTGTTAAGTGAATCAGATCATATGTTGCTCTGTATATTCACTCATATATTCATTTCTGGGATATGGGCCAGCATTTATTGCCCATCCCTAACTGCCTCCATTTCAGAGGGCAATTGAGAGTCAACCACATTGCTGTGACTCTGGAGTCACATGTTGGGAAGGACAGCAGATTTCCTTCCCGAAAGGACATTAGTGAACTAGATGGATTTTTTTCCAACAATTAGCAATGACTCTTAATAATTGTTCATCAATCACCTGTGACTCTTAATCACAGGTCACCAATAGATTCTTAATTCCAGATTTTTTTATTGAATTCAAATTTGCTATCTGCCATGGTGGGATTTGAACCTGGGTCCTTAAATCTTATCCAGTGACAATACCACTAGATCACCACCTCCCCACCTTTACTTGCTGTAAAATTAAGCAACTTGGTGGTCTGTATCAGGACCCATCTCACTAACAGCCTCTTGTCCCTTGCTTTGAAAGTTTAAGGTAGCCTGGTGTAAAACACACAAATATCCAGTCCATATCCATCAGAAGGAATGGGATGGTTCCAACCTCGGGCTTTGCTGTTATAAGAGTTTTGGACAGTCGGAACAAATAAAAGTAAAGCTTATTCCTGGAATTGTAAAGAAGAGAATACCTAAGTCAAGAAAATGTAATAATACAAACATGTACATTCCATCTGAAGCCACCATGCATGTGAAGGAAGAATTTACTTTATTGTGTATCTTTGAATGTATCAATTGAATCACCGTATCACAGAGGAGAACATTCAAAAAGAACAATGAAGGAATCTGATTTCAGCCCACCTAATTTACTGGTTTATGTTACACTGCTGATTTAGCCATTGTGATACAGTAGGTCATTCATAGCATTGACAGAGTGAATCACGGACACGTTCTGTAAGCTAACAATTACTGATCAGTTATTTTATTCCGATATTAAATATAGGCCCCGATCAAAATTATGAGTGACAAGGTGTTCTAAGGCAGACATAAACTAACATAAAGAAAACCTCCCTTAGTATTTTAACTTTCCCACAATTTGATACACAGAGCAGTGAGCTGTAGATACTGGGAGCCAGGCAATGAAGGAGAGGGCTCATATCCTCCTGCAGCCATTGATTTGGATTATAAATTCTGTGAACAGGTCGATGTGGTCTTGCCATGCCGTAAGAGTGGACTTACTACATTCATTAGCAAAGGACCTTATGGATTATATGTACACACAGAGTTCTCAATGGCTGAGAAATATTGCTCAGTTTAAAACAACCTCTTTCAATGCTGCTGATGTGGTGTGAATGAAGGGCGCAGCTAAAATGACATTTAAATGGATAGATGCAGAGCCTCATGTGATGAATGAAGTAAGAGCCTTTATCTTTCTCATGATTAACAGACGTGGGGGTAGACGGCAAAGTGGTGCTGAAACATGACCATATCAGCCATAACCATACAGAATGGGAGAGCAAGTTTAAAGGGTTGAATGGCCTACTCCTTCTTCTAAGTCCCATGTTCCGAATTGCATTCACTCAAATTAAGATCTTCTGAATAAAATAATTCAATGGTGAAGCTTTGAAAAGAGACAAATGTATTTGTTTTATTTTAAGGTAATTTTGGCCATCTGAATGCACTACCTATTTCTGATCTACAGATCAAATTGATATTTGAACCCAGGGATGGAGGGGTGATCTTTCACATCGGGGCCTGAGCTGGCACGGGGGCCTAAAGGAGATTATAAAAAAAATGGGATTCATTCATTCAGCTCTCAACTTGAGGGCATGAAGCCTAACCTTTCTTTACACGTAGACAAAATTATCATTTAGTTCACAAATCAGTCATTTCTCCACCCCCACCTCCCCCCCCCCCCAACCTTTTACATATCTGAAACTAAATTAAGCACATCTTGATTTCTGAGGAGATTACTCAGTAGGTGTCTGACAAACAGATATGAAGTGGTGGAATGGTGAACAGTTGCAACAGTAAAGATCAATATTAGAATTAGGTGAACATGAATTATGAATTTGTGCCTGAAAATAAGACTTTTCTTTAGTCGCATTTATAAATCAGGTATCCCATGAAATGACTGTGAAGACCAATACCATTTTCTGAATCTTCGGGTTGCACCCAAACTTCGTCACCTATTTTCAAGCTCACAATTGTAGCCACGGTTGACATTTCAGAATAAGAAGAATAGGTTTGGTAATTGTGATAAACAGTCCGACCATTTAACATGATTGCCATAAGTGCACTTCTCCTATTCACTTCAAAATAAGCATAAAAGGCATATACACCATTGATGCGGCATCGGAACCTGCGTCTGGCCACATTATAATCACCATCTTCATTATACAATATTTCTTGGAATTCAACTGGTTGCCCAGACACTACACTGCCAGAGCCTAACTTAACATGAAAGGCAGATCTTGCCTGTAGACACGAGAATCCTGAAGGCCCTGGGGGTCCTGGATCGCCTGGTTCTCCACTCATTCCTTGTTCTCCTGGTGGACCTTGAAGACCAGGTGCTCCAGGAATTCCCGCATCACCATCAATTCCTTTTGCCCCATTGACTCCATTCCTGCCATTGGGACCGGGGAATCCTGGCACTCCAGGGAAACCGACTGGCCCTCTCATTCCTGGAGTCCCAGGAGGACCTCTATGACCCGGCTGCCCTGGCTTTCCACGTTGACCTGGACGTCCTCTTTGTCCAGGAATTCCTGGATTGCCTGGTTCACCTTTTGGTCCCATTGGTCCTGGATCACCCGTTTCTCCTTTAGGTCCGGGATAGAATTTTGGTCTTGCTAAAAGATAAATTCATGATATTTAGTTACAAACTCCAATAGTTATCATTTAATAAAGCAACCTATTCCTTTTTCTCATAACATTTGAGTGCAACGTTCAGATTTGAGAAATTATAGAATCTCTACAGTACAGAAGGAGTCCCTTCAGCCCATCAAGTATGCACCAACCCTCTGACAGAATATCTTACACAGGCCCTTTCCCCTACCCTATCCCCGTAACCCCACACATTTACCATAACTACTTTGTGGTTATCTGCAACTTCCTCTCCAAGCTACCCACCACTCTGACTTGGAAATATATTGCCACTTCTTCGCAGTCTCTGAGGCAAAATCCTGGAATTCCCTCCCTAACTGCATTGTGGGTCAACGCACAGCGCATGGATTGCAGCGATTCAAGAAGGCAGCTCATCACCACCTTCTCAACGGCAGCTAGAGATAGGCAATAAATGCTGGCCAGCCAATGGCACCCATATCCCAGGAATGAATTAAGAAAAAGCTATTTCATCTAACCTACACATCTTGGGCCACTAAAGGACAATTTAGCATGGCCAATCCATCTAACCCTGCCTTGGGACACTAAGGGGAAATTTAGTATGGCCAATTTGTCTATCCCTGCCTTGGTACACTAAGGGGAAATTTAGCATGGCCAATCCATCTAACCCCGCCTTGGGACACTAAGGGGAAATTTAGTATGGCCAATTTGTCTATCCCTGCCTTGGGACACTAAGGGGAAATTTAGCATGGCCAGTTCGTCTAACCTGCATGTCTTTGGACTGTGAGAGGAAACTAGAGAACTCAGAGGAAACCCATGAAGACATGGAGAGAATGTGCAAACTCCAAAAGGCTGAAATTGAATCTGGGTCCCTGGTGCTAACCACTGGACTGCCCTTATAAAGAAATAGAGAAAGAATTTTAAGTAAAGGTTTGTTGGACTATCAGACAAGCTTTTACTTGCCAAGTCTCTGGTGAAAGAATTTAGGGGCTGAACTTTTAGATGCTACAGGCATGCCAGTACAACCAGGTCTCTCAATGGTTTTAAAGGGTGAAAATCAGACACTTTTAGTATTAGGATGTAACTCAAGGAAGAGGATAATGATCAGCCTATATTCCAGTTGATGTTGAAGGGAAAAGAATGGCTTCAACCATGGTGACCTGATAAAAAAAAAGTGAATGTTTTGTGAGATAAGGGGAGCCTCTTCCACTTTGTTTTTGGCACTCACCAATTTGCAACTGTATCATAGTTAGGAGATTGAAGATGTGACGAGTAGGTTATGAGGAAGGCTCAGGGCTTCTGAACCTTTGGAACAGTTATGATAAGAGAGATAGTATTGATTATTTCCTCACTATTTTGGTACATTACCAGATAAGAAAATGATTGAAGGGAAATTAGGGAGAAATTGTTTCATGCAGAGCTTAGCAGGTCAAATTCTCAAAATGAGTTGAAATAGTATCCAGAAACTCTTTCAGGAAGGAGTTAGGCAGCTGACTGAAAAGAGGGTAAAATTTAAGGAGAAGAAACAACAATATTGTCTTGTAGAAAAAATAGCAGCAGGCAAAATACTTGCATCAAAAAACACCTTTCGCCCCCCAACCCCATCGCTAATCAGTATTTTTATTTACATTCTCGCTGGGGAGTTGGGGTGAGGATGAATATCCACTCCAACATATCAGCTTCCAAATGCAACATGCCCCAACTTCAACCTCTCACGCCCCAGGAATTTCTATCTATCCCAAATGGAGAAAAACACTGACACAAAATCAACTGTTTAGTACAGGAATGTTTGATGATTCTTGCTGTTATAAAGGTACTGCATAATTAACAATATCATCTACTCGATAAGAATATTAGGCACCAACCAGAACATTAAAATACTTACGTAAACATACTGGTGTGGAGCTCCAATAACCTTTTCGGTTGCAGTAGATCACTTTTGATCCCAGAAGTTCAAATCCTTTTTTACAAGTGAATATGGCCTTTCTCTGAAATACCTTGCCAGTTCCATATAAAATTGAAGGAATTTTGCTACATTGGCCATCTAAGATTAAAAGTACAATGAGCAACAGGGAGTCAGACATTCCTGCAGTGAATATTGAACCATATCTTATGTTATTGTGATGATTAATTTCTCTGTATCACCAATTACTTGAATATTAAACAGATCCAATGTTTGCTTTAAACTTTTCCCTCTGATGTGTTCCAATACCAATCCTCTTCCGGCACCTATTGTTGCATCAAGGCAGACTTTCCATAGTTCGTAATCCCCAGAAGAGGATGCTAGTCTGTCACCAGCTCAACCTGTGAACAAATATTATTTTGCAGATGTTCCTCACCCAACAGATTTGGTGTAAAATTGTTACGATTAGTAAATAAATGAATATTTTATAATCTTTTGAGCTGTTTCACGGTTGGTAGATAATAGTGCTCAGTTTATACTGTTTGTTCTCATCCCTCTTACATAGTTGACTAACAGTTAAGTTTGTGTTCAGAACTTTGGGGATGTGATAGCAGAACAATAAAATTCATAGAATCTCTATGGTGTAATTTTGCCCATTGAGTCTGCATCAACTCTCCAATGGAACATCTCACCCAGGTCCTCTACCCATAACCCAACATATTTACCCACTAATCCCCTTCACCCACACATCCTGGAACACTAAAGGGCAATTTAGTATGGTAATTCCACCTAACCAGCACATGTTTGGAGCGTGGCAGGAAACCAGGGCCTCTGGAGGAAACCCACGCAGACACGGGGAGAATGTGCAAATTCCACACTGACAGTGACCCGAGGCTGGAATTGAACCTGTGTCTCTAGCGCTTTGAGGTAGCAGTGCAAATCACTGTGCCACCAATCTCTTGTATGTAGTTCTACTTTTTTTAAATCCAGTTTCACTATAATTTGGGTACAGTCGGGGAGAGAGTTAGAGCCAGATATCTAGATTTCAGGGATGTAGATGATATATGATTGTTATTTCCCATCTCAGTGAAGTTTGATGAGGAATGGGTTCTGGCTTTCTGTTTTAGTGGTACACTCTTTCCCCAAACAATTTCTTTGATTGCGACTAAAGTAGTTTTTAACTCACAATATGATTTCCCGCCATCCATGTCCTTAACTTGAGCATCTGTGGAGCTAGTAAAATAAAGAGAGAAGTAGATTAAGTAATCTAACAAATGGATTTCCATTGTACAAGGTATTTTGATACCCAAAATTATTCCAAACTGAGACTTTACTAATTTGGCAACATACATGTTCTGAAATGATGCAAAATTATCAGTAAAGCAACATAAAAACCAGTCCGACTGCATCAATTTATCAGTTTGTCATTCACTCCTCCTCAGAAACATGTATTGTTCCTTTACTTATCCCATTGCCATCCCCTTGGACCAAGGGCCACCATTTATGTAATCTGTCCTGGCTTCCATCCTGTCACTCACCGACACTTTTAATCTTTTGTCTCCCTTTCAATTTCTTGAAACCTGTTATATTTCTAACTTTTCCCAGTTCTGGTGACAAGTCATCAGCCTGAAACATTGGCTGTATCTTGTAGCCTTACCGAATTATCGTGGTGAGGGGGCATTTAATCAGATGGCCGGGTGGCCAGTTTCCTCCCTCCAGCCCAATTAAGTTAGGGCCTGGGAAGCCCGTGACAGCTTTCATCATAAGAACATAAGAACATAAGAAATAGGAGCAGGAGTAGGCCAACTAGCCCTTCGAGCCTGCCCCGCCATTCAATAAGATCATGGCTGATCTGTCGTGGCTCAGTTCCACATTCCCGCCGTCTCCCCATAACCCTTAATCCCCTCTCTTATCAAGAACCCATCAACCCGCTTCTTAAAAATATTTAGCGAGGCAGCCTCCACCACTTCAATGGGCAGAGAATTCCAGAGATTCACCACCCTTTGAGTGAAGAAGTTCCTCCTCAACTCCGTTCTAAACCGCCTCCCCTTTATCTTGAGGCTGTGCCCCCTAGTCCTACTGTCCTCTCTGAGCAGGAAGAGTCTCTCCACCTCTATCCCATCCATCCCATTCATCATCTTATACGTCTCAATGAGATGTTTCCCACCCTTTCACCAGTTGTGGCCCTTAAGGATGCATTTCCTGTCCATGTAAGGGCCTCACTCTACTCCCACTGGTACTAACCCAAAGCGGGCAAGTGATTTGTCATGTGGGGAGTACAACAAACAAAAAAAGAACAAGCAACACAAGATGATTGCTTGCGGAGGATGTTCTTAGTTCAGTCTCTGATTGAGGACTCTGTTTTGGGAAGAGTGAGAGAATCTGCTGAGAGCACCTACTCCAGGCCCTTACTACTGACTCCCCAGCTCTGTGGCTCTCCTCCCCACATCAATCCCCTCTGGCCCGGGATCCAGAAGTCGATGTTCCTGGGTCCCAGGTGTGTGTCATATTGACAACGCCATCACCTCCCGGTTCCACTGCTGTTCAGTGGAGAGACTGGCAGCTCTAAGGAAGCAGGAATTCCACTACCGAGGCCCTTGCTCCTTGAGAAAAGTTTGCTGCCTGTCTGCCAAGTGTTTGAGTGGCACATGTTGTGGCAGGCCTTCCTGAAAAGAGACAACGTGGGGCTCTTACCAGCTCTCCATCCTGTGGTTGAAACCTTCATTACCTCTGCAAGATTCCAGCTGTTAATTCTTTCATCACATCTGCTAGCTGATCTGCTGAATGTTTCTGATGTCTGTTTTATTTAAACTATGATTTTTTATTGGAGTTTTCACACAGTTCCATTAAAGGAATGAGGGTGAACACAACAAGATATCTCTAATAACTCTCATCAAAATGTAATTCTTTTGTGAAGCGTGATAATGTTGCAAATTACATCATTCCAGTTCAATGAATCCTTTTCCTAAGGATATACAGTTAATAGTAACTTTCCTCATCATTGTCAGCCATCAATTTTTAACCATTCCACCCAGGCTGACCTCTCCCTTGAAGTAATCATAGAATCACAGAATTCCTACAATGCCGAAGGAGACCATTTGAGTCTGCAATACCACAATCCCACCCAGACTCTATCCCATAACCCCATGCATTCACCCTAGCTAGTCCCCTTAACACTAAGGGACAATTTAGCATGGCCAATTCACCTAACCCACATGTCTTTGGACTATGGGAGAAAACTGGAGCACCCAGAGGAAACCCATGCAGACATGAGAAGAATGTGCAGACAGTGACCCAAACCAGGAATTGAACCCGGGTCCCCAGCGCTATGAAGCAGTAGTGCTAATCACAGTGCTACCGTGCCACCCAAATCTTTCACCCTTCCTTTAGTCTCTATTCTCACTGGCATTTTAATGGGCAAAGACAGAACCATGCACATGCCCACCTCTCCAAAATAAAGAAAAATCAAGCCTGGCAGAGATAGTGATATCTCATTGCAACCTTCCCTTCATCAACTGAAAAGGACAGTCATTGTGGTAGGAATTGGGCTTCCTCCTTAATGAGATCTTATTGTTTCCAGGAAGATGGCTTGCCAACCTTACCCCAACCTTAATTGAGGTCTTTTCTCTGGCTTTGCTCCACTGTCCACGTGCTTTCACTTATTTTCTTCCCTCATCCACCCCCTTCCAACCATGCCTTTCAGTTCAAACACCCATCCCCTTTCTACGTTCTCTTTTATCTCTTTCTTTCTCTCTCTTTCACTCTTCCCTCACCTTCCCCTCCCCCATCTGCCACCCTCGCCACCTATTCAACTCCTCTTTCCTCCCCACTTCCTTCCCATTGTCATCCCTTTGCCCTCCTCACCTAGATCCAATTACTTCCCCTCTTTCGGCTGACCTGAATACTACGCTCGGCCCACGTGCAACATCATAAGAGATCAACCAGATGTGCATCTAAGAAACTAGCTGTGTCAAAGAATGCAATGCAGTAATGGTTACAATGGGTGCTGATGTTGTGATAGATCATTTCAACAATATATCGGAAGCCATTAGGTATCAGTTTGCTGCTTTACTGCCCATGTATCACAGTAATTCCGTATATTGAGCACTGTGTATCCGCAAGATGTATCACTGAACCAAGTTGTAAGAGTGACACTCTTTCTGAATTGTTCTGAGTTTATTTAATCAACAAGGAGGAAGTTCAGTCCCTGCCCCAATGACTGTTCTTTTTAGTTGATGAAGACCCTGCAAACATCTTTCCATTCAGTTTGCTTCCCACACTAATCTAGCGAACTACACCAATAGAATTCGCAGAGGTTTTGAGGAGGTTTCCAACATGGTTCCAACCTCTGAACTGATTCTGTAACCTAATTTTAAAGTAATCATTTGTGTAACTGCAATTCTTAAACCTGCTGATGGAGGAACAATGACTTTCCATCCTCATTCTGCCTTTTGAACAATTCACCACCACCACCCCCCACACCCACTCCGTTCCTTCCACCCTATTCCCACCTCCAGCTCCCTACTCTAAACAAGGGATGAAACGGTTTGAACCAACTCCAGCCATCCTTGCGCACCAAGCACATTTTCTCATGTCGCCAATATCTTTACCATACAGCGTACAACGTCCTTACTGACCCTTCTTCTTCTACTATTGATTCCATTTTAGAGTAGCATTTCGATAGGCTCACTCGCTTATGTCTCCTTGTTTCTCTGTCCTCCCCACTCCTCTCTCCCTTCCCCCTATTTCCATTGTTTCTTCTTACTCATCCCCGAAGCATGCTTACCTTCCCAGCCTCTGATCCAACTTTAACTCAAATGCAATGCCATGGGAAATTACATCAATTGCATCAAAAATGTCACACAGAAATAACCAGTTAGTATAAATAAGAGTGACCCAGCACAAGTCCTACCAAACCCTGCTTTCTAGCCTCCTCTAACCTGATTAATCACCTCTTCCAAGTTGGCCAAGTTCCGCACACATGAGGACAGCCTCAATCAGGATCTTGGGTTCATGTCACACTATCTGTAACCCCAATGACTTGCCTAGATTTGCAAAATCTCACTAACTGCCCTGTCTGGAGACAATACACATCTCTTTAACATGTGCTTAATGCTTTCTCCACTCACATTGTCTGTATCTTTAAGACTTGATTAGCAGTAAAGACTCACATTCCATTCATTATTCTTGTAAATTGAGTTTGTGTCTTGATATGCCGTTTGTGAACAGAATTCCCACTTACCTGACGAAGGAGCAGCGCTCTGAAAGCTAGCGGATTTTGCTACCAAATAAACCTGTTTGATTTTAACCTAGTGTTGTGGGGCTTCTTACTGTGTTTACCCCAGTTCAACGCTGGCATCTCCACATCATTGATTGATAAAGGCAAGGGTCCCATATGCATTTTCACCACCCTACTAACATGCCCTTCCGCTTTCAGAGATCTGTGGACAAACAGATTGTTCCACAGAACTTCCTGGTGCCCACCCATTTATTGAGTACTACCTTGTCAGATTACTCCTTTCAAAAATGTACCAAATCATACTTTTCAGGGTTAAATCTCATCTGCCCATTTGACCATTCCGCCTATATCTTCTTGTAGCCCAAGACACTCTGTCTCACTGTTAACCACCTGTCCAATCTTTATTTTTTTAGTACTGTTTAACACCTTTCAGACAAATACTTTCATAAGGAGAACAGCAAAACTAATTTTCCTGCTATCTTAATTTTGTGCACAGAAGTCTCAGAGTGCATTGAGCGTAAGGCGTCATATAGCCACAGGGAACTTTATCTGTGGTGAGTTTTAGATCTATGACCCAATCAGTGACATTATTTAGACCATCTCAGTATGAGATGGCTGTGGAGCGTTTAAGAGTTTATGTTAGAGTTATTTAGAGTTATGTTAACCATGCGAGGAATCTCAGCTACAATGAATGGAATCTACTTCACCGAATTGCATTGATATTTGATATGGAATGAAATGAATGTAAGTCACCAAAGTCCCAGGCACCATAGGCTGCTCTCCCCTTTGGGGTAGAGTTGACTGATGATGATTTAACCTGAGGTTCACCACACCTTAGGTGAGAAGCCAGTTTGAGAAGGCAGAGCCTTCATGAACAACCTCAACCATTATGGGAATTGAACCTGCGCTGTTGGTTTCACTCTGCCTCGTGGAACAGCCGATTGAGCTAACTGACCCCCACAGGCACTTGATATATCCATTACACAATCAGTTTCTTTCAAACTGTGCTCATAGATCAACTAATTGATCAACCAATTGATGGTGGTCCATCAATACATTCTTATGGGCAGTTAGGGATGGGTAATAAATACTGGTCTTGTCAAATGGCACATTCCGTGATAGACTAGAAGGAAAGATTTTGTTTGGTCTAAGACCAGATCCTAAAGAAGAACAGTCCACTCAGCACAAAAAGTATTCAGAATGGTTAGCCTATAGTCCTAGTGCTTTGGAAATAGTTGATGTGGGCAATGAAAATGTCATACTGATACAGTGAGAGCGGATTTCCAGTCCTAGCCTCTGGTTGACCCATTGCCTTCAGGCTAGCCTACCAGAGGGAGGTTCATATGGGGACAGAGTATCCAGTCCAGAGGAGACGGAGGAATGTCGTAAGATTCCCAGCAGTGGAATTGTCTCTGCTATTGATTTCTTCCATTGAAGATATGTCAGTAATTACGGGGTCTTGGGGTTTCCATCTTGCACAGTGCAGTTCCACCCCGAATCTGATATTATTGCTGACAACCCAATGTAAAAGCAGGCTTACTGGGGGAATACTTACATGGAACTATATGCATTATTTCTTTCCACTAGATCAATAGGTTCCTGTGCAGCAATGTCTGTCTCAGGAAGTCTGGAATCTAAAAATGCAAAAGAGACACAATATATGTTAGTGACGCGGTTTTATTATCCTGACTGTCAACTTACTGGCTGTTTAGGAATATTAGACTTGAGCATAAAATTTAACTGACTGGATCTATAAAAGAGTGTAGTCTGAATGTATCAAAGGCCTGACTCAATCTGGATTATTTTTACTGCACTGAACACTGGGACCTCTGAGAGGTGTAGCTAGGCTCCATGCTGCCTAGGTTTTAACACATTAAAATTAACTTTCTTTAAGATTCCATAGACACAAATGCCACGCTTGAACCTTAAAAATTGTGATTACCCAGATAACGACATATGTCAAATAAGGACACTATTTTCAGGCAGCACTACAGCCCTCACGCTCTCTCAGTCTTGCTGTAAGCTATGGCAGTTATTTTACAGTCTCTCGGTGTGGCTCTAATCTCTGGCTCTCATTTTGGACTGTCTCAATGTCTTCTAAACCCTGCCCTTTCTGCCCTATTGTCCCTCAGTGCTATCTAAACTTCATTTCACACAATTGCTGATGTGAGAAGTCAAATATGGTCCCTGCTGCACTTTAAGAATGTAAGATGAGTTGAGATCTAGGGAATTGTGTTAAATCTCTTACCTGTAGGAATTCCGTATGTCTGAGGAAGCAAGACCCCCGCGAGGCACAGCAACCAGACGGATACCATTCTGGAAGAAAGGCAACCAGACCACAATCAGGGCCGATAGCTCAGAGAGAGACTCAGAAATAACAAAGACTCCAGCATCATTTGAAGTTGAAATACATAATGGAAGGGGACCAACCAACAGGAGCAAACTTTGACACTCTTTCAAGACCTGCAGCTTTGTATGAAAATGTATTAAATAAATTGTATTAAAATAATCCTTATTCTAAATCTCAGGTGTGAACAATTAAACTCTTTGTTTCTTTCTCAGATTCCTTTCAAAGGTCTCCCCTTACTGATCCCAACCCTGATATTACAGGGTAATATCCTATAATATTACAGGATAATAATATCCTGTAATATTCCTATTTACAGGATTCTTATTTACATGTCTTTTATTCCAGCAATTATCCTAATTCTCATTTCTACATAACAAGGGCCTGCAGCTTTTTAGCGAGTGACCTACATAGCCCCCTGGTCTGGGGGGCAGATTGTCACTCACCTCAGGCTTTCACAATCACTCCGAATATGTTTCAGAATCTCAGCCTTTTAAATAGTCTGTCCCCTCCCACAACTGTCATAACATGGTCCCTTCCTGGCTTGTCACTGCACACAGTGAGTTATATGAGTCTGTACAATGCCAGGCTTCGAGCAGAATCAATCACTCAACCTTGCCAGTTTTAAAGGACCATTAACTTCTGCAATTAAAGGCCACACTGAGTAATTCCAACTAAAGACAACAGCAGCATATCTTGACAGCAATAGCGAACGAAATGAAAAATAACCACGGACATTTCAACACCATTTGACTATCAGAAAGATACATGTTTCAGTTGAACTCTTCATCCTTTGTAAGAAAGAATGCCATGGTTTGCTGATATAATTAACTGAATCAATGCAATTATTTCAAATACTTTCTCTGTATGTTAGTAGTTGACTGGTTGGTCTCTGGTGGAGGATGCTGGTTATTTAGCCTTTAATTTGACAGTACATGAAATGGATTGCATAGAACCCTGCATGATATTTCAGATTTACATAGCTCAGATATATGTCGAGAACGCTGCTAAATGAGGGAATGTTGAGTGCCTGGTGATGTATGGAGTAGCGTGCAAGAGTTTGTTACAATTCAAACTTATTCCAGTACTTCTTCCTTACAGCAAATAGTAAAGTCTGCCTTGTCCTTTGGACCAAGGTGACCTGGTGAAAATGAATCTAGGTTGAACAATAAATCCTTTTACCATTAAGGTGTGCACTGAGTGTAGTAAAGGATCTCAACAAGCACTCTTCATCTCCCAGCTGATGAAAAAACAACACTGTCCAGTCGTTTATTATCACTTTATTGAAAAATTAATTTGACAAAAGCAGGATTGGTTTGGCCTAAGTTAGAATATTGCATCCAATCCTGGGCACCACACTTTAGGGAGGATATGATGGCATTAGAGAGGGTTCAGGACAGATTCACAAGCATTGTGCTAGAAATGAGGGATTTCAATGATGTAGAAAGATCGGAGAAGTTGGGACTGTTTTCCTTGGGGAAAAGAAGGTTGAGAAGGAAGTTGATAGAGGTGTTGGAAATCATAAGAGTTTTGGTCAGTGCAGATAGTGAGGAACTATTCTCATTCTCTATTCTTCATTCCATGAAGGAATAAAAAGAAAATAGCTCACAATTTATCTTTTAAAACAATAATATAAAAAGAAATTTAAAAAATCTTGTTCTGTTTTAGTGTCCAACCAGAGGAGAGGAAAAGAGAAAAACGTGGACTGCTCTCCAAGGTTAACTTACTCATTCCTTGCAAGTTAAGCTGATACAAAGATCAGAAACATTCTTTGACAAATATTAACAAGTACCTAATGAGATCATGTATTCACACCATTAGTGTTTCTCCACCATGTTTTAGTGTTTCGTTGGGGATTCCATTTGCTGCTAACACATTGTTGTTCTTTAAGTGGAAGCTTATACACATTGAGTATATCACAAACAGATGGATAAATTCTACAAAGCCAGGACTAAGGACTGCAAAAGGCTTGTAGCAAAGTTTAAAGGCTGAGCAACAGTCCGCAGTCTAAAGCAATTTCTCATGCTTGAGTACAAGGAATCAGTTTGCAGCTTGGTCATTAAGCTGGCAATTTGGCAGGTTCTATAACAAGCAGGCAAACCACTTTGCCAGTTTATCACCTGATCAGCAAAAGGTGAAAAGTAACCTCAGTAGCTTTAATGAGATAAATACTGCTGAAGTTGGTTACAAAGGTTATACAAAAGATAGTAAAAGGAACATAGGCAATGAACAGCTTACTAGGAAATACCTCTAAAACTAATAGCATTCATTTCAATAATATACAGGAAACTGAAATCACCAAACGTTGTAACATATATAAGCACTGAAAGGAGTAGTGCAATAAATATGGAATAGAGAGGATCCAGTGCTGTAATATATATGGAACTGAGAATAACCAGTGCTGTAATATACATGGAACAGAGAATGTACAGTGCTGTAACATACATGGAACTGAGAATGGCTAGTACTCTAATATTCATGGAACTGAGAATGGCCTGTATTGTAATACACATGTAGTTGAGAATGGCCAGTGCTGCAATACACATGGAATTGAGAATTGCCAGTGCTGTAATATACATGGAATTGAGAATGGCCAGTCCAGTGCTATAATATACATGGAACAGACATGTCCGACATGGTGTTATACCGGGTGGTGGGGGGGGGGGGGGGGGTGTGCATTTACAGGAAACAACACTTTACTCCTTTCTATTGAAAAAGTTTTCTGGGAGCTGAACTGAAAATGCTTACACTGCTGAGAAGCAAAAATCTTTCCATGTGTTCCTTAGTCCAGATATAATGAGCCAAGCAGTGATCAATGACCTGATCCACATATAATAATCAGACTAGGACCAGCTTTCTGGCAGGATATGCCTGTGTTACGTGTTCCACCAGTCGCTGCACTGCCCATTATATTGACTTCTGGCTGGTTATCATGCCGTCAATCAGACAGAGATGTAACAGATTAAATTCTGATCCACCTGGGACATTGTACAGGCTCTTCCAGCTGTAACCGCTTCACTGGGCACTATGGATGGTACAGCTTGTGACTTGGAGGGATATGCCTCAATCCCATTACTGATTTAGTGAACTGTGGACTAAGTGTCAATGAGTAATCATATGCTGAATCAGCTGATTTGGTGCCTATAGAATTAAACAGTAATTTATTATTTTATTAAAATGCTCACAATAACCTTTATATTGTAGGATATCCATTATTCCTGGCAAGAAACTTTCTCCCATGACCCGCAACTATTGCTATGTGCACTCATACTCAGAGGCAAAAGACCAATGTGTTTCTGTCCTGTGCTCCACTGCATTGCATTAAGCTTGACTGGGTTTAATTCATGTTCCCAGACTACGCTCCAAGCAGACACAGCAAAACGATGGCTTCTGAGTATATGTTAACTGAGGGTGTCTCTGCCATAGCTTTGATGTTTGCCTGGCACCCAGCCATCCCCCGACAGCTGCCCCCAGTTGATTTTGCCTCTAGAGTGTTGCAGTGTGAGTGTGATTGGGAAGCTATGGAAGGAGCTGGTTTCTGATCACTCACAACGCAGCCTCGTCAGTCAGAATGAAACAATCAGTGGAAACAGTTAATGAGCTGGAAAATTTGCCTATCCATTTGATATAGTGGGTATACATTAGCTGCTTTTACCTTGGCAGTGCCTAAGGGATAAATGTTTACAGACATCTCCATCCAGCCTTTCTGGATGAGTTTTCCAACTCTTACCAAGGAGGCTGGGTATTCCTTAATGTGGGAGGGTCACCCTGGCAAGCCAGAGATTTACTGTCCTCCTTTGTGATCCAGCAAAACCATATCCAAAGCAACGTTGGTAAATGGTGCAGAATTGCTGCTTGTGCCAGCCCTGTCTCCTGTTGTGTACAGCAATAACTCACGTGGCTGCTTTCAAATGACAGCTGGAGCTTTGAGTACCGTTTCTCACTGTTTTCCTGCCAGCAGTTGGGCCCAACCTAGAGCAGACAACTCCCTTGAATAACTAATAGGCCTAACCTTGAGAAATTCCATAAGAACAGACCATTGCTCTGAGGGGCTATTTAATAGAACTTAGAATAGTACAGCACAGGAGCAGGCCCTTCGGCCCACAATGTTGTACTGAACATGACATCAAATTAAACTAATCCCTTCTGCCTTCTCTTTGTCCATATTATTTGATTATTTGCATATTCATGTGCTTATTTAGAAGCCCCTGTATCTGCCTGCACCACCACCCCAGCAGCACCATCCAACACTTCCAAC
Organism: Carcharhinus amblyrhynchos; assembly: GCF_965287045.1. Lineage (NCBI taxonomy): Eukaryota > Metazoa > Chordata > Chondrichthyes > Carcharhiniformes > Carcharhinidae > Carcharhinus > Carcharhinus amblyrhynchos. Next base: position 32,272,560 of record NC_137346.1, read on the forward strand.
TTTCTGTGTGAAAAACTTACCCCTCACATCTGCTTTGAACTTCCCCCCCCGCCTCATCTTAGGTGCATGACTCCTAGTATTAGACATTTCAACATCTCTGGGAGAAAGATTCTGACTGTCAATCCTATCTATGCCTCCCATAATTTTATAGACTTCTATCAGTTCTCCCCTCAGTCTCCGCCTCTCCAAGAAAACAACCCTGGTTTTCCAGCCTCACCTTATAGCTCATACCCTCTAATACAGGCAACATCCTGGTAAGCCTTTTCCGCACATTTCCCAAAGCCTCCACAGCCTTCCTGTAATGTGGTGACCAGAATTGAATGCAAGCCGAACCAAAGTTTTATTAATCTACTTCTTTTGAATCAAGAACAACACTGATTGAAAAAATGCAACAAAAGCTTGAAATGCCAATGTTAATGGCAATTGAACTGTTAAAAATGGGTGAAGGGTATTTGTAGAGTTATAAATAGGGATGGCTGGGACACTGGTGGTGTGGAGTAGCACTAACCATGAACTAAGTCCAGCAAAGAAAGTTGCCATGCGTTCGTTTTAAGTTCATACCAACCGATGTGAACCCAGTTAACAGATAGATAGGTTGATTATTATCAAAGAACACCAGCTGGATGGTGGGTTTCTTTCCAGAGCATAAGACACAATTTGGAAGGAGTGATGGTTAGTTTGTATAGCATTCAGGTCATGCCTTACCTAGAGCACTGGAGCTGGTCTTACTGCCTCTGAAACGTTTCTGCCGTCAGGAGCAAAAGCTGAGCCTGATGTTGGAATTGATGACATGGGATCAGAATGGGAGGTGATGGGTGGATCCCTCAGGCTGGTGCCCACTCAGAGAACCCAAAGCTGTGGATGGCTGGCTGCCCCAATAGGAGAGATGGATACCATTGATGTATGTAGGGAGCAGCGAGGATGCCTCCGAGGAGAAGCACTTTCTGAAGTATCAAAGCAAGGCCACAGTTATCAGGACATCACTGAGGAGGACAATCCTTTCCACAGGGCCACTTGTGGCAGGGGCTGTTGGCTCTCTTATACCTGTGGCCCTGTGATGACGAAAGTGAGCCAGCGATGGCACCCCTCCCTCAACCTGCCCCCCTGCAAACACCCTATCCAGAATGTCTCTGGGCCATGGCCTCAGTGTGGGAGCAGAAAAATCCTGATGGAAGCAACATCTTGTCTTCGCTTAGTCCCTAAACTGTCTGATTGGCTAGTTGCCACTGCTGGGTGAGTGGCCACTGCCACATTGACCCCATCTCTGGTCAGATCATTCAGACATAGGAAATGCATCAGCGAACCAACCTGATCTGCTGCGGGGATGGGAGTTGAGAGGGGCCAGTGGCAGGAGGGGCAGGGGGGTAGCAGTTTATGGGCCTTGCAAGAGCAGGAAAATGTGAGCCATCAGCAGGATTGCATTCCATCACCATCTGTGACTTTAGTGTTGGTGCATCATTCATAGAAACATGGAAACATAAAAAATAGGAGCAGAAGAAGGCCATTTGGTCCTTCAAGCCTGCTCCGCCATTCATTACGATCATGGCCGATTGTCCAACTCAATAGCCTAATTCTACTCTTTCCACATTACCTTTAATCCCATTTGCCCCAAGTGCTATATCCAGCTGCCTTTTGAATGCATTCAATGTTTTGGCATCAATTATTTCCTGTGGTAATGAATTCCACAGGCTCACCACTTTTTGGGTGAAGAAATGTCTCCTCATCTCTGAACTGAGGATCCCAAGACTCACTTTGCTATTCAGTTCCAATCCACATGACCATTTTTGTTTCAATTATGAGTGCATCAGGTATATTTAACAATGAGGTGACAACCTAGTGCACTTACATAGGCAGAGCTAAGTGATCTCAGGGTTAGCTCTGCAGTCCTGTCACATCCAGTGGTGAATGGTGATGGACAAGAGAAAGCTCCATGGACATCCCCATCCTTGTCGTTGTCAGAGCCTCACGTATGGTGGCAAAAGAGAAAGCCAGAGTAATTGCAACAACCTTCAGCCAGCAATGCTGAGTAGATGATCCACATCCTCCTATGCTCCCCAGAATCACAAAAGCCAGGTTTCAGACAATTCAGTTCAATCCAGCATGAGTGTGTCCTGCTTTTAGTGGGAACCATCTACAAGATATACTGCAGCAACTTGTCAGGACACCTCAGCACCACCTCAGCAGCAGGCACATAGGAAAACCACCACCTTTATGTTCCCCTCCAAGTCAAACATGATCCTGACTTAGAAATATATCACTACTCCTTCACTGTCACTGGGCTAAATCCTTCAACACATCCCCTAACAGCACTGAGGGAATACCTGTACCACATGGACTGCAATAGTTCAAGGCTGCAGCTCACAGTCACCGTCACAAGCACAATTTACACTTGGCAACAAATGTTCAACTTGCCAATGATGCCCACATCTGTAAATACACATTTTTTCAAATAGAATCAGTGGCATGCACTCAGATATGTACCCTATAGATCAGGGTGCCCTAAGACACTATATAGGAAAGGAATTGAAAAGGGTTAGGATTTGCAATCTTGTAATGAAAGAAGTGATGCAGGAAAAGTTAACTTGTGGAATTGGATGTGTATGCTGTGATGATCAAGAATGTGATGATCAAGAATGTGATGATCAAACCCAACATTTATTTGCACATGCATGTAAAAATGGTACAACAATTATCATGGGGGATTTTAAACTACATATCAGTTGGTCAAATTAGATTGGTCAAGGTAGCCTTGAGGAGGAGTTCATAGAATGTACATGCGATAGCTTCCTTGAACAGTATGTAATGGAACCTACCAGGGAGCAAGCATTCCTAGATCTGGTCTTGTGTAATGAGATAGGAATAATTAATGATCTTGCAGTCGGGATCCTCTCGGAAGAAGCGATCACAACATGGTTGAATTTAAAATACAGATGGAGCGTGTGAAGGTAAAATCCAATACCAGGCGTCTTGTGCTTAAACAAAGGAGACTACAAAAGGATGAGGGAGGCATTGACTAAGGTAGACTGGGAGGAAAAACTTTATGGTGGGACAATTGAGGAACAGTGGAGGACTTTCACAATGTTCACCATACTTATATACCAGTGATAAGGAAGGACTGTAGGAAAAGACATAATCCACTATGGATATCTAAGGCAATAAAGGAAGGTATCAAATTAAAAGAAAATGCATACAAAGTGACAAAGATTAGTGAGAATCTAGAGGACTGGGAAATCTTTAAAGGTCAACAGAAAGCCACGAGAAAAGCTACAAAGAAAAGTAAGATGGATTATGAGAGTAAACTAGCTCAGAATATAAAAACAGATAGCAAAAGTTTCTACAAATATATAAAATGAAAAGGAATGGCTAAAGTAAACATTGGTCCTTTAGAGGATGAGAAGGGGGATGTAATAACTGGAAATGAGGAAATGGCTGAGGCATTAAACAGGTATTTTGTGTTGGTTTTCACAGTGCAAGACACAAATAACATGCCAAAAATTGATGACAGAAAGGCTATGGCAGGTGAGGACCTAGAAGCTATCATTATCACAAAAGAGGTAGTGTTGGGCAAGTTAATAGGGCTAAAGGTAGACAAGTCTCCTGGTCCTGATGGAATGCATCCCAGGGTACAAAAAGAGATGGTGGGGGAAATAGCAAATACACTAGTGGTAATTTATCAAAATATGCTGGACTCTGGGGTGGTTCCCATAGATTGGAAAACAGCAAATGTAATACCACTGGTTAAAAAAGGAGGTAGGCAAAAGGTAGGTAACTGTAGGTTTAACTTCTGTAGTAGGGAAAATACTTGAATTTATCATCAAGGAAGAAATAGCGAGACATCTGGATATAAATTGTCCCATTGATTAGATGCAACATGGGTTCATGAAGGGAAGGTCATGTTTGACTAATTTGGTGGAATTATTTGAGAGCATTACATGTGCAGTGGACAATGGGGAGCCTATGGATGTGGTGTACCTGGATTTCTAGAAGGCATTTGACAAGGTGCCGCTCCAAGACTGCTGAATAAGATAAAGGTGCATGGTAGTACAGATAATGTATTAGCACGGATAGAGGATTGGTTAACTAACAGAAAACAAAGAGTCGGGGTAAATGAGTGTTCTTCTGGTTGGCGATCAGTGACTAGTGGTGTGCCTCAGGGACTGGTGTTGGAACCGCAATTGTTTACAATTTACATACATGATTTGGAGTTGGGGACCAAGTGTAGTGTGTCAAAATTTGCAGATGACACTAAGATGAGTGGCAAAGCAAAGTGAGCAGAGGATGCTGAAAGTCTGTAAAGGGATATAGATAGTCTAAGTTAGTGGGCGAGGGTCTGGCAGATGGAGTACAATGTTGGTAAATGTGATGCCACCCATTTTGATAGGAATAACGGCAAAATGGACTATTATTTAAATGGTAAAAAATTACAACATGCTGCTGTGCAAAGGGATCTGGTGTCCTTGTGCAAGAATCACAAGGAGTTGGTTTGCAGGTGCAGTGGTAATTACGAAGGCAAATGGAATTTTGTCAAAAGTGGGAGAAATTGTTTATTGTTTATTAACACCAGCGATTGCAGCAATGTAATAAAAGGGCATCAGGAGTTAGAGCAGGCATTGGCCAGAGCACAGAATGAAGGATTAGCTTCAGTGTTAACATTGTGAAAAATGAACTGATGTCCTGGGTGAGTACGGGATAAAAGGAGACAATTCCCAGCCTGAGGAAAAGGTGGTTAGCTAATTTTCTTCCTATTCTCTTTCAAGAAAATAGGGGCAAGAAAATCTGCAACCTATTGTTAAGATTCCAGTCCTAGCCTACAGTTTCCATGGAGCCCAGTTAGAAATGGAGCCTCTGCTCCCTAGCTCCTACCAGTGAATGCGGTAGTATGATGAGGATGGCAGGAAATCCTAACATGCGCATTTCTAAATTCCAGTTTGGCAAGTCATAAGCAGTCCAATAAGCCAAGTGTCGGCTTGCTAAGCTGCAAAATAGCTTGCTGTTTCCACCCTACAGGTTTCTGACCGGATCATCAGAAGTCTTATTAATATTAACTTTATCCCAGCCCCCTTGGAAAGGGGATCATTGGCCATAATGCTGGGCTGTTTTGGAGGGAGCAGCATCTTATTAGAATAGCTGTCAAGCAAGATGCTGAAGTAGCCTGTGATCAAGAGATTATTTTGTGAGTTTCATTATCTCCTTGTCTACAACTCATTAACAAACTAGTACATCTCAATAAAATAACACATAGCAGGGAACTGTAAGGCAAGTTCTCCTCCTGTGGTGAAGAGTGCAAACTACACATCCTGGGAAACTGATCATAATGTGTGGGAGAATATTTTGCCTCCAGTTTTATTTCTTGTTATCCAACAGTTGAGCTGCTATTTAATCTCGTACTTAGCACAATAAATCATCATGTTGTGCCAAAGGTACATTTCAAACTATTTACAAACTATTATAATTATGCCTGACTGATGACAGTATTATTGGATAAAATGCAACATTAATGTGCTTACTGGAGCAAGGATGTTCCTCCAGGTCACAAACTATACCATCCATAGTGCCCAGTGAAGCGGTTACGGTTAGGAGAGTCTGCACAATGTCCCAGGTGAATCAGCATTTAATCTGTTTCATCTCTGTCTGATTGAGGGCATGATAACCAGCCAGAAGTCAACATAATGGGCAGCGACTGGTGGAGCACGTAACACAGGATACCCTGCCAGAAACCATCCATGCGCACTCAGTCTGATTAAATGATTGATTATTATATCAGGAACAGGTCATTGGCCACTGCTTGGCTCATCATATTTGAACCAAGGGGTGTGTGAATGTGATCAATTATGATTCTGCAAAACTAGCTTCCCAGAGAGGAGAAATGTTGTTGCACTGTGAAGCATGTACTGTTGTATCAGGTGAACTCAGTTCAATGACTATTCTCTGGCAAACAATATATTATGAGCAAACTATCAATACAGATAGTGCATCCTCAAATAAGTTCAAATACACCTTTGGATATTTAAGTTGAAGTAATCCACCATAGTTTTCTAGCTGTATTTTCTGGGATGTATGTTCACTAATGGTCCATTGTACCAAACCCTGTAAAGGTACAGAAGATCTCACTTGTGTTACCATCACTGCTAATAATATCCAGCATTCTGCAATGGGTACCAGTAAACATGACAGAAGTCCTCAATCTGCCAGCTAGCAATCCATCCACCTCTTTTCAGAATCAAAATTTCAGAATCAACATGAAAGAAGGAATTGAATAGATAGGGTGGGACTCTACGGTCTCGCTCATCCTGAAATCATAAAATTCCACCCGAGGTCAACGGACTTTTCCAGCCCTTGCCCGGTACAATTCCTGTGGTGGGCGGGATGGAAAGATACGCCCCATAGTGTTTGGGGTAGTTTTCTAAGCTTTTATTTGGGCCGGGTAAGCTTAACTTTGACATTGATTTACAGTATTTGATCAGGGAGTGGTTGATATCCGAAATGAAAATTGTTTCATTTTCCCAGTAGAGCTATGATGGGGACAGCCATTCAGAAAATAGGAAAAATGCAATTTAGGAAAAAAGGGAACTTAGTCAGGAGGCAGAGATAATTTGATTTATATGTCACAGACAAATCTCATCTGTTTGGGATCGGTTTAACACACACAACCTCTCCTCGTTATGAGACATTAGCCAGGCTGAGGGGGCGTGCAATGCCATATTTACTGCCGTCACTTGCTGTTTTGTTGTTTGCCAATGAGAAGGAGTCCATAAGTTCACAAAGGGGTCAATTTTCAGGCCCTGCCTGCCACTGGAATCGGAACAGGCAGGATAGAAAATACAGCAGACCTCAGGTGGGAGTTTCCAATCTCAGGGCAGGCATGATCGGAAAATCCCACTCAATGTTGTTTGGTTTTTAATGTCAGGTAAATCATCATCAAGGAAGAGGTTCCTTGACATATTGGTGGGAATATGCCAACAGCGCACTGCAAAAGTCTAGTCTGAAAATATCAAAAGCAGGATTGAGAATTTCAACAGCAGATGAACTGAGGCAGGAGGGCAGTTGAGCGATGCTCTGGTGGTCTTAGTGATAGCAAGGATATCTGGTGGGAAGCTCAACTTGGGGTTAAAAATGACATTGAGGTTGCAAATAGTTTGGTTCATTCACAGACAGGTGCCAGGGAGAGGGATGGAGTGAATGGTTAGGATACAGAGTTTCTAATGGAAGAGAATGGTTTGGGGTTTTCCAATATTTTAATTGGTTAAAGAGGTATATTGAAGGTTGTGAAAGCAAACAGGAGATTGAAGTAGGTAGTCAACGTGGAGAGAACATCAGTGCAGATTCACATGGAAGGGTGTTCTTTGCTTTATCTTCAGCACCAACTTCTGTTTCATATTCAAATCCATTGAAAACTAAACTGAACACCTCCATTATGTGGTTCATTACCAGTGATCAATAATATAATGGCCAAATCCCACTTCCTAGTTCCACCACCTCTCCCTCCACTTACATAGTTCAGTGATCACTCCAAATTTTGGCATGTCACTAGAAGCATCTAATAACCTAAGGAATCATGAAGGGAAGTCACTAGTATGCTAAGGAGCAGTGCAAAATTTGCCATTGTGTTAATATATTCCTGAAGGGAAATTGCCTTTAATATTCAACCTGTAGTTTCAGTCAGCAGAAAGGTCGCTTTAAAAGCAAATCACTGAGTGATTAATTCCACTCAGAGCCTGGCATTGTACAGACCCGTATAACTCACTGTGTGCAGTGACAAGCCAGAAAGGGACCATGTTATGCAAATTGTAGGAGGGGCCAGGTTATTTAAGAGGCTGAGATTCTGAAACATATTCAGAGAGATTCTGAAAGCCTGAGGTGAGTGACAGTCTGCCTCCCAGTCCAGGGGGTTGTGTAGGTCACTCACTAAAAAGCTGCAGGCCCTTGTTATATCATCATTAGAATTAGGATGATATCTGGGATAGTCACATGTAAACAAGACTCTGAGGAACTGAATTCTACTTTCATGCTTGAGATGAGCCTTAAGAGTTGGGGTCAGGACATATAGAATTGCTAATAAAAAGAGTCAGAGATTTTCATAGGCTCCTTAATTGTATATCTTTGAATATCAAACTCAGTTGCATATCCATTATTCTCAGCTCCATTTTCTGAACTCTAAGCCAAACTCGTGTACTAAAAATGTTTGTTTTTTTTCAGAATGGCACCTATTTGGGTCTTGGGCGTGCTTCTCCCCAGGTTATTCCTTTGCCAGGGTGATGCATCCCTAGCAGGTAAGAGATTGTCTTCTCAGTATAACCTCTGGCAGTAAAGAGATTGCATGATATTTGTGCTGATACTTTAAGGAAAGCTTATTAAAACTAAGATTTATTGAATTAAATATAGTCCAGCTCAAATCAGAACCTGAAGATTTCCAGTATCTTCACTGTACCCAATGACTCTGATGGAGGCTGAGACATTCTCTGGGTTGCTCTGAGAAGAAATGAAAGGAGTGTTGATACCTTTCCTTTCATGGTAGCACAGTCTCACTGCAGGTTATGTTTTGCGCCATGTAAGATATGTGTCTAATTGTTCACTGTCCACTAATTCTAGGCATACCTAACTCAGTTGTGAAAATTGTCACTGAGAAAGGGGGAGTTTTTCCACTGAGATTGAGTACCTCTGAAAACTTACACCTTAAGTGCGGCACGGTGGCTCAGCGATTAGCACTGCTGCCTCATAGTGCCAGGTACCCCTGTTCCATTCCCGGCTTGGGTAACTGTGTGTGTGGAGTTTGTATATTCTCCTCGCATCTGCGTGGGTTTCCTCTGGGTTCTCCAGTTTGCAAAGATGTGCAGGTTAGCTCAATTGACCATGGTAAATTGTGCCTTTGTGTCAGGGGGACTAGCTAGTGTATTATGGGTTAATAGGGATGGGGCCTGGGTGGAATTGTAGTCAGTGCAGACCCAATGGGCCAAATGGTCTCCTTCTGCACTGTACAATTCTATGATTCTATGACTCTATAATGAGTAGGTGATCTTAACTGGTCAGGAAATGAGAAACCCACCATTTCCCAACCCACAATCCTCAGCATTTTCTTAGCAGTCAATCTCCAACACTCCTCTGTGTGTGTGGGAGTCCTTAAACATTAGTCAGCCCATTCTCTGTGATCTGATCAAATAGGGGGAAGAGCGTTTCCTCAATGAATCAGAAACTCTTACCTTCTGTAGATGTTTTAATTGCTTTGTTTAAAGTTTTTTTTAACCAGCCAAGTTTGGAGTAAATGTCTCAATGTTACCATTAACCTGGATTTCTGTTTGTACTGTTTTGCTTACTGATATAGCGATATATTTTATATTGATGACAACTGGATGCATACAAACCCATGTTACAGAAATAAGAGTTGGAATTGGCGTGTCAGTAATGTCATTGTTCAGGATTTCACTGATAAAAGGCAATTGAAATTTGGATATGTAACTGGGAAAAATTGGGTCTTACGTTTGTGAAAAGGTGGGACGGAGGAGTGAATTTCCGATGCTATTGTAAGTGCAGGATTTTTCAGAGGGCAAGTTTTCTCACCCTGTCACCTGAGAGTCCTTGCCAATTACAGTTGCCCTGCAGACATATAATGTATTCATTGGCTGGAGGCAGGATTTTCAGTCTCAACTCACGAGGAAGTCTCACCCCAGAGAGCTGCCTTCACATCCGATTGTTCAGTATCTCTGTACTAACCCCAGTGAATGCTGCCCATTGCTGCCAGTTTAAGTGCAAAAGTCCTCAGGATCATGTAGATCTGAGGTCTTGTGGCAGGGATGAGAGGACACTCCTGTGGTGGTGGAGAAAAGGGGACTGAGGTTTTGATGGCAAGGTCAGGTGGGGAGGATCACCCAAGGGGGTAGGGATTAAGGACAGACCATGGGGGTGGGCTGCCCAATTTTGAAAGGGGGCTATTGATGGAGCTGCCCATTTTTCTGCCTCAGTTCCCACCCCCTCAGGCCTGATTTTATGAGGCCTGACAGGCCTCATAATTGTTGGCTTTAATGAAATTTAAAGTTAAATTGTCTTCCCCCCAGGCACAGATAATAGTTACCTATGTACATAACTGAATTAGTTGAGAAGATAGGTTCTTTCTCAAATAAAGCCAAAGTTAACATGTTATGGATTTTAAAGTTCATTCCTGGGATGTGGGCATTACCAACAAAGTCAGCATTTTTGCCCACCCCTAATTGCCTTTGAGAAGTTGGTGGTGAGCTGCCTATTTGAATCTCCACTGTCCATGTGGTGTGAATACACCCACGGTGTTAGGTGGGGATTATAATTCAGTGGCACAGAATAAACAGCTCTGTCATGGATGTCGAGCTTCTTGTACACTGTTGGGACTGAATTCATACAGGCAAGTGGAGACGACTCCATCACACTCCTGACTTGTGTCTTGTAGATGCTAATGCTTCCCAAAAATCATTAGGAGGCTCTCACAGCTGAATGAATACCTTTTGTGCATTTCGTTGAATAAGACTAATACATGCTCAACTCCAGGCAGCAATGATTGCACAGACTTTACCAACACCTTCCCAATAGAATGTGCTGCTCTGTGGGCAGTATAACTAAATTGATTACAATGCACTACAGCACCCAGACTCACTTGCTGTTGCAGTCACAGTATGTGGCCTGGTCCACCTAACTTCTGGCCACTGGTGGCCCCCCCCATCCCCCCACCCCTCCTCCCCCCGCACCCTGACAGGATACTTTCATAAATGGTGCTTTCTACTTCTCAGCCCAAGTCTGAAGCTAAGATTTTCTGGCTGTGGCAGGTACGGAGAGCCAGCCAAAAGTCCATTGACTTCAACAGCATCCGTAAGTTCTGCCAGTGGGTGGGACTGGAAAATCCCAGCGTGAATGTTGTCCATGTCCTGTTGCATGTGAGCATGGACTGCAGCAAGATTTGAGGAGTCAATGGAATTGTTCAATCGCCATTGAACATTTGCATTCTGTCCTTATTACAGAGGTTATGTTATTGACAAAGCAGTCAGAGAGAGTTGGGACTGGGACACTGCCCTGAGCAACTCCCGCAGTGATGTCCAGCTGAGGTGATTGGTCTTCAACATGCAGATAGAATTAGATGAATGGCTTGTTACTGTGCTGTATGTTCTGTGCATTTCCATATCACCCATATAGATATCTTTCTTTGTGCTGGGTATGATAACAGTCAGTGTTGAGTTTTCCCATTATTTGTCATTGAATCCAATTTTGTTTGGGATTCTAGATACCACACTTGGTCAAACACAACCTTGATACCAAGGCCAGTCACTCTCACCTCACCTCTGGAATTCAGCTTTTTTGTTGCTATGTTTGGACCAAGATTGTAATGGGGTCAAAAGTTGAGGGGATCCGGCAGAACGCACGCTGGAAGTCAGTAACTCTACCGAAGTTTCCATAGAGTTAATGCAATCACAATGGAGAGTGATCTTACAGAAAGAAGAATGCTGGGTTACGGTTCAGTATTCAATTAACAAAGCCAGTTGAACTTAAGAGCCTTACTTGTGTGAGACGCACTTCCTTTCTCTGTGATGGTACATTAACTGTGGTTTAATCCCATATTTAGTGAGATGAAACATTACATATTAACTATCTTCCATAAGTTTAAATGGGATCTATTGAAATGAAAGTATTTGCTGGAACTTAAAGTGGAGGTGATGGCCTCATCCTTCAGGGGAGAACCCCTCTCTGCTGGCTCAGGATGCCATGATGCAATTTTGTGTCACCCACCCATTTAGTTGTCTGAGATTGTAGTTTCATTCCCCATGAAGGTGAATGTGCCTATCCAGGAGCTGCCAGCCAATTAGAATGTTATTGGAGGCTGTGGCCAGTTCTGGGACTGTAACCAACTGGAGAATGGGGTGAGAGGGACAATAAAGAAGGTCAAAGTGAGGGATGGGCCAGTAAACTGGAGGCCGGGGAGGGTTGATCAAATTGAGATGGCTCTTTCCACTAGAAGAACCTTCCGTGTGGCATAGGACAGAAGGGCACAAAGGCCACTGCCACTCCTTCCCCTCCACCCCCCGCCATTGCCACCCACTCCCCTGCTGCCAACACACAACTCCACAGTTAGCCCATCAGAGTAGAACTGGCAGCTTTGTGGTGTGGGCATCATGACCATTGGTATATTGGTACAAACAGGAAGAGGCCCTGAATTGGCTATTAGTTGCCCATATAAGAGCCTTGAATGGCATACTTGGGCTAACCAACAGCTGCTCCTGCATTGGTAACATTTCCACTGAGGCAGGTAGGTAATACACGTGACACCACATGACATTCCAATCTGCCAGCCCAATCCTGCTGCTGGGGAAGGAGAGGTCAGAAGCTCTATCTGTCTCTGAATCCTGTGTTGCGAGACTAATGAGTCCTTTTTCTGATCTCTGTAGAATCTGAGGAACCCATTGGACTAGTGGAGAGAGCATTGCTGTAGGTATTCCTCTCAATTGTCTTTCTCTCAAACTGTGAATGGCGACACAGTGATGATGTTAGTTGCATACTGGGACTGCAGTTCGCAGAGTGGGAACCCCAGGATTTCATCGTCACTGACATTCAAAGGAACAAATCAAAAGTGCAGGAAATTCTCCAGTTGCATTTTTCCCTCCCTTATCCTGAGGTAGACACTCTGCTGCCACAGGCAATTCCAGCAGGTTACCAGGGAGGGAACAGAAACTCTAGTCTGGCTGTGCCAGTGTGAAATTTCCACTGCCATACCTGCCATCCCCACAGCTCAGACTAACTAGTCATTGGTGAATTATAATCACACTTGCACTGTGGGCTGCTGGTCTTCATCAGTAATTAGACCAAATAAATGGCAGGTCAATGAATGCAGCTTGAAACAAAACTGAGTGCGTAATGAGTGTGCTTCAGTAGATGCCTATGCTATTCTGCGGAGACTTAATCCATTATAATTGAGAAACCTCTGCAGTTCTGCATCATGGTGTGTGATATCTCTAAATGTGAGATACCTTAGGCATTCCACTGCTATCTCATATTGAAACTTCAGCGATAATACACAGCAAATTTCACCAAACACTCCACCTTGGACCCCATGTGAGCAAAGTTGTTACCTATTTAAATATGCCACAACCAATGTCATATTCTTAATGTTCTGGACTGTGTTGAAATTCCACAGAAGGACTGTCCGTTGTTGTCAAAAATATTCATTGGACTACTTGTTTTTAACATGTATCTTCTCTTATGTCACCAGTTCTGGGCTCCAACATCCTGAAGTGCAAATAGGTGGCCTGGAAACACAAGGTAGTATACAGAATCTGATTGTCACTAACTGCACTGGATCAAGCGTTGGAAATGTGCTCTTTTAATTTAAATCATAATTGCTCTAATAATCTCAAACTGTATTTGTGTTACTGTGTAATGAACCACTGCTACAATGAGGGTGATTCATTGCATCAAATCATTATGTCAGCATGCATCACATGTACAAATGGCACTCTACATGTTTTATACTCTGACTGCAACCTTGACTTCCTCTTTACCTCTGAGCTGAGTTTTTGACAATTTAGTCCCCAAATTGCAAAGACAATCTACTAGCTGCAACTGAAATGTTCATCCATATCGCTTCCGCCTCCAGCTTTGGGTAATCCAATGGCCTCCTGAACAACTTCCGATTGTCCGTTTTCTGTAAATTTTGGCTCATCCACACATCTGCTATGCAAATTCTTCCCTGCACCAAGACTCACTCGTACATCACCTCTGTCCTTGCTGAACTTAATTAGTTGCTGGTTCCTTAATTCTTCCAATTTAAAATCCATGTTTAATGCTGTGCTCTCTATGCCTCCAGTCTCCTCCAGCCCTACAATTCACCCCAGAACTCTGTGTTCCTCTAAATCTGGCTTGCTGCTTCCCTTTATCCTTTCATTCAATGCTTCATAGTTTCTATGTATATGTTCCTATAGTTATGTAGACTGTACACGCTGAAATTCCCTTCCTAAACTTCTCTCTTTATGACTTTCAGCTCAGTGATTGAGGATTTAGACACACCAGCTAACATCTTATTCCTTGGGTCATTTTTGTTTGAGTATAAAGTGCCATGGGGCCTTGTTCTACATTAAAGGTGTTATAAAATGCAAGTCGCTACTAATCACATATAAAGCTGTGCTGTTAAGAAAGGATTCTGCATATCTGTTTTTCAGCAATTATTTTCTATCAATCATCCATCATTTTGCCCTCATAATGCAATATTTACTCACATATGTCCTAAAAAGGAGGATTAGAGGCCTCTCATTTGGAGAGGAGGTGTGGTGATGGAGTGCATGTGTGGGTATGGATGCAGATGTCCCACTACAAGTAGAACAGATAGAACATTCACTACAGGTAGCACAGTGGTTAGCACTGCTGTCTCACAGCGCCAGGGTACCCTGGGTTCGATTCCAGCCCTGGGTGACTGTGGATGGAGTTTGCATGTTCCCCCTGTATCTGTGTGCATTTCCTCTGCGTGCTCCAGTTTCCTCCCAAAGTCCAAAGATGTGCAAGTTAGGTGGATTGGCCATGTTAAATTGCCCCTTAGTGTCTCAAGATGTTATGGTGAGGGGATTAGCAGGGTAAATGTTTAAGTTTATTTATTAGTGTAACAAGTAAGCTTACATTAACACTGCAATGACGGGGAGTGGGCTTGGGTAAGTTGCTATCGGAGAGTCGGTGCAGACTTGATGGACCTTCTGCACTGTAGTGATTCTGTGATTGTACCAGACATTAGCACTGAGGATATCATTGAAGTCTGTGTGATCCCTGCCACCTATCACAGGAGCTCTGAAATGGGGCTCAGTGCCCCCATGGAATGGTAAAGCTCATCCAACACCTTTAGATTATGAGCCTACACATCTAAAACAACGGGCTACGGAAGCTTCCAGATCTAATCTTCGCTTCTGATTCTCTGTGCAAGAAATGAATACACGAAGGATAAATGGGAGCAAGTTTCTTACCTTGGCTGCTGTAGTGACCTTGTTACACTTCTTCCTTCAAAAGAAACCTAGCATTTAAGCAACTGGTACTGACTGTCATAGCCACCACCATCCACAATGCATTTCATATCGCTAACAGACCTTTGACCCCTGACCTGAAACAGCCAGTTCCTCTTGTTCTGTATTTTAATTATGTAAAGGAGGAGGTTTAGTTCTCTGAGGTTTTCTAATAGCTTCTTCACTTTGTCTTACATCCTTGTCACGCAAGTTATATTCTTCCCGTGGCATTGCTTTTTTAAAAATATTTTGCCTCTCCACCCAATATTTTCCAATCAAACCTCTGGATATTCCTGGCCTCTCCAGGTATTTCATACACTGCCCCCGCCATCCAGTCAGAGCCAGCTTGGGAACTAACTGTTGCCTCATCCCTTCTCATTCCTTTCCTGCTCCTTCCCACTCCTAGCATCATGTCAGACTTATTATGGACCATGTTAATGGTGAGGATATATCTACCACAAGGCAGAAAGCCATGACAGCACCATTGAAATTTTGAATCTCCTTGTGCGACTTTCCTTTTAAGAGCTTCCGAAACTAATTTTCGCCACTTGGCAGTGAACAATCCATCAACAGCTTAAGAACAAACTTTTCTCTAGGATGCTGGAGGAAGAGAGGCCATCACTGTGAATATCTATCATATCAGCTGGGAAAAAGAAACATTTGATTTTATTGTGTTCCCTTTCGTTCAATAGCAGTGAAAGTTGACGTGTGGGTTGATTTATTCTGATGTGGTGTTGGTCTGGGGTGGGCACAATAAGAAGTTTCACAACATTAGGTTAAAGTCCAACTGGTTTATTTGGAATCACGAGCGCTGCTTCTTCACCTGAGGAAGGAACAGCGCTCCAAAAGCTTGTGATTCCAAATAAACCTGTTAGACTTTAACCTGGTGTTGTGAGACTTCTTATTGATTTATTTTGCCATCAAATAAAAATGCCTGACTTTTGAATGGCCAATACAGTTTTCAGCAAAGTTGTCAGGACACCTTGTCATTCAACAATTTTTATTTGGCCTCGAGGTGCAGATTTTTAAGTTAATCCTGACCTCTCACAATGCTGTCTAGAAGAGAGTTGCATGATTTTGACCAAGGAAGTGACAATGATATATCTCTCTGTGACTGACTTAGAGGGAAACTTGGAGATGGTGGAGCTTCTCCCTGATGTCCTTGTCCCTTTAGGTCATTGAGATTATTGGTTCTGGAGTTGCTTATAAAACTTCTGTCCAGTACACAGCACTCTCTGACATTGCCTGTTGGTGGCTTATTCTTTCCATAGTTTCAGAGTGGTCTGCATACGGGTTTTCATTATCAGCGAGATCTCTGTATCCTTCAAACAAATTCTGCCTGTGGTAGGAATTATTTGCTTTTATTTTTCAATATTCCAGGGGGTCTTCCTTGCGGCAAACCTCCTCCCCTAATTGATGGAACGTGGACACTTAAAGGAAGGACAGCCATATACAAATGCAATCGTGGATTTGAAATGGTGGGGCATGCCACATCACGCTGCATGTCAAACTGCCGCTGGGAGAGACCAGCACCCTACTGTGTTGGTAAGAGCATGAACTTACTATCAAGTGTGTAGAAGCAGTAACTGCTCCATGTGATCAGTTGACAAATCATAGGTTTTTTTTAAATTTAAAACTAACTAATGCAAGTGGAAACAATAACAGAATTCAACAGTGCCTCCATTTGCCAGCTATGCTAGCAAGGCAAGAGGGCTACTAAGTTAGTCAGAAGTAGGTGTCGAGTTCCCAAGATGGCAGCATGAGCACTCCAATTGGCCTCACCTTCTCCAAACTAACAACAGAAAATCAGCAAAGTTCCTCATCCAGTTGCAAAGCCAGAAGAGCAATAGTCCTGTGGTTCTCACACTGACGAGTATATTATGGTCAAGGAATGATGTTAGAATCTAATCGGTTCTGTTTGATGGATGCTAATTGCCCGATAGTTTAAAATAACAAGGTGAACGGGGCATTGGTTAGTTAATGATACTCAAATATGCATATAAAGGGCAGGACTTCCCGGCTGCGCCTGCCCCAAGGGTGGAAATTCTCGCCCGAGGTCAACGGACCTGCATGGTGCACCAAATTTTCTGTCCTGCCTGCTACAATTCCCATGGCTGGCAAGGGGGTAAAATTCCACCCAGAGATTCAGTCTGGTGTCAGCTGTGTGGTCAGTAACAAACAGTCTCTACCAAAGCACACAAGCCTGTGTCTTCTTCACAACTTGTGATGTGACACATGAGAGGCATTGTTTATCACAAGTCTCACAATATTTCAACAGCATACATGTATGGATGCTACAAGAGGGCAAGAAGGAAGTCTCTTTTGATGTGCTCAATTCCCGTTTCAATAGGAATCAGTTGGATGCTCAGCTAAAGTACTGGTGGAATGACTCAACTACCAAATCTCAGAATGAGCTAACTCTTTCAGGAAAAGCAGGGAGCATTGAAAATTGGTACAGTAAGCAGGAAATTGAGCATCATAAAATGAGCTAATCCCTCAAAGAGATGAATTTTACTACGTTCAGAAGAACCAGAAAGATATTCTGATGAGGCAGGTTTCCATTTAAGACACAGGAATTGCATATAGCAAAAAGTCTCACAACAACAGGTTAAAGTCCAACAGGTTTCTTTGGAATCATGAGCTTTTGGAGCATTGCTCCTTCATCAGGTGACAACAGGAAATTAGGACTCACCTGATGAAGGAGCTGCGTTCTGAAATCTCGTGATTCCAAATAAACCTGTTGGACTTTAACCTGGTGTTGTGAGACTTCTTACTGTGCCCACCCCAGTCCATCTCCAACGCTGCCATCTCCAACTCAGAACTCCACATAGTTATTGGCCATACATCACAGGAATGTGAACAGTCCTGGTGAAGCTGCTTCTTCTAAACCAACATAACAGAAAATGTTGCAAGGAACTGCTGCAATTATCCAATATGCATTGTTAGCAGCTAAGGATTGCATTTGGAGAAGAAATATGAATACATTCTGTACCCTTTCCACCCTCAGTGCTTCCTCCAAATGATGGTCAGTAATTATTCTTCAGCTGCAAAAGGAGGATCAGGGGTTGCCAGATGGAGTAACAATCAGCAGCAAGTTACCTTGTTCACATTTGACTAATGCCATGAGATTTCATGGGGTTTGGAGTTGATGTTGAGAACTCACTGGGCAGCTCTCTCCTGACTGTATATCGACCGTCCTGACTGTATACCGCTGTGCTGTTGCCACCTATGGTATCCAGGACATTATCAGTAAGGTATGTTTACATCAGTAAGACAGCTCTCCCAGTTTTGGCACAAGTCCCAAAGCGTTAGTTAGGAGGAGGCAACGGTGCTGAGCCTGCCATTGTCATTTCCATGTGTCTAAGCCAATCCCGTTTTATTCCCTATCCAATTTTCCATAATAACTTGCTAAGGTAAGGATGGCAGACTTTGTCCCTAAAGGAAAGAGATTTTCAATTCCAGGTTTTTACTGGATTTAAATTCCACCATCTATTGTAATGGCTCTCTGAATTACTAGGCCAGTGACAATACCATTACGCCACCTCCTCACATTATGAGTAAATTGGTGAAACTGTTTCCTTTGGATATGAGAAGATCAAGAGGTGTTTTGATGGTGGTGTTCAAAATCATGAGAGGCCTGGAGAGAGTAGATGGGGAGAAATACTTTCCAGGGAACACTGGTCTACAGTGAAAGACAAAACAAGCAACATAGAGAAAATCTAGGTTACACAGTGAATGTTTGGGATGCACCTCCTGAAAGTTTGGTGGAGGCAGGTTCAGTCATGGCTTCGAAGAGAATTGGATCATTATCCGAAGAGAAAGATTATTGTTGTGGTAAAAAGGCCAGGAGGTGGACTAGCTGAGTGATCCTTGCAGAGAGCTTACATGGGAAACAATGGTTCAAATGGTCTCCTTTTGTGCTGTTACTATGTATGTTTCAGTAAGCACAGTCAAATAAATAACAAGGTATTTAAATCACAGCGTTACAACAGGATGTCCATCTTTTTCTTCCAGTTGTGTACTATGGACCTAGGGGTGAAAAGGGTCCACCAGGACCAGCAGGGCCACCTGGCCCTAAAGGTGATAATGGAGCAGCTGGCAGGCCTGGCTGGCAAGGTCGCAATGGAATAGATGGAATGCCAGGTCTGGCGGGTGCCCCTGGAAGACCTGGTAATGCTGGATGGCCAGGACCCCAGGGCTTTCGTGGTATGCCAGGTGCAAGAGGTGAGAATGGAAGAGATGGCTCACCAGGGCATAAAGGACTTCCAGGAATGCCTGGAGCCAGAGGACCGAGGGGCCCAGCTGGACCTACAGGGCCCATGGGAGAGAAAGGTGACAGAGGACCAATGGGACCTCCTGGGCCAGATGCCAATCTGGCTTCAACTGCATTTTCAGTTGAACTTGGCTCCAGCGTTGCTATGATTGCTGGACCAATTATTTGGCAGAGAGTAATCTTTAATGCAGATGGAAATTTCCAGACTAACACAGGTATCTACCAAGTTAGGATAGCTGGTATCTACCGCTTTCATTATATCATACAAGTGTACTCAAGGAATGCTTATGTCGTTTTCAAAATAAATGATGTGATTGTTTGGAGTACCTTCCAACCATTTTATTCATTTTATGAAGTTGCTTCAGCTGGTTTAGTTCTGAGCCTGAGACAGGGGGACAGAGTTTGGTTAGAGACAAAAGATAACTGCAACGGCATATGCAAACAATCCACTTTCATTGGACATCTGATAAGTCCATGTCTGTCAAAATGATTTTGAGATGTTGCCTAGATTTTTCATTGGCTTTTATTTTAATACCAGTGATTTTTCCTGCCCTATGAGTTAAAACAATGCTGTTCGGAAAACTCAGTTTTCACTTCTTGTTTCTTGTGTATCCAATTCTAATGGTCATTGTTGTGATTCTTATTTAAGACAAAGTGAGCAAACCTTTGGGCAAAGTGTTTCTTATTTTCCAGGACTATTCACAAATTAATCTCATACAACACGTACCAATCTCAAGGCAGCATTTCTTTAAATAATTCAAAGTAATTGTGTTTTATTTGGGAAATCCCCAGTCTGGTTGGCCCTGGTCAAATGGGAAATCAAAATTGCTGATCATCTATTATAATTCCTGGATCTCAAATTAATCAAAGGTAGAAATCCCTCAGACTATTAGCTCTAAGGAAAATTGAGGTAAAACCTGAAACTGGCTTTACTACCACCAATTTTCAGGTGAAATCAGTCCCTTTGAGTGACAAAGGCTTTCTTGCATCAGTCACAGTTTGGTTCAATAAAGCCTGATTTTGTCTCGTTATAGCTTTCATTTTTCCTACTCTGTCAGGTAACGCAAGATTAAAACTGTTGGAGATGTGGGGTTATTCAGATTGGAGAGCTGGGGAGAAAGACGGGGGGAATAAATTGCGATGAGGGTTGTAAAGGTTTGCCTTTGTGACATTTTTTATGACGAATGATAGCAGCAGCTCACTTCAAAAAAAACTGAGGCCCGCCAGTCATTGTATCCATTCAAACTCAGTGCATCCACAACCAGGCGATCCCAGTGACCAAGTACTGTGGCCAGGGAGTGAAGCTAAGAGATTTACACCCCAGCTGCTGTTTAACATCAGAAAGGTGAAGACTGTCGTTTGAGTTCATTGCTTTCACAAAGCTATGGTTCCGTGCTAGTTCATCACCAGCCAGTTTTTGAATGAATTGTAGGGCTGCGCTCTGTCACTGTAACCAGCTTTACACAGACTGCTCTGACAGCTTGCAGTTTGCCCACCCAGAATCTGAAGCCTTTATTGGATGGACGTACAAAGTCCATGCTTTCAGCAGGTTAACAGTAAGCCGATGACCCACACCACAGCTCCTGCTCCTTGCAATGTGGAACCACAGTAGCTGTAGGTTACAGTTCAGTGTTACTGATAACGCATCGTGGGAAATGTAAAATACAATCTCCCCCCCATTTGTATTAATTTCATAGCTGAATTTGTCAGAGAACATCTCACTTGACTTGTTTCTTCACAATACGGATTAAGGCCAATTATTAAAATGAGAATAAATATATTGGTTGAAATTTGTTAATTGGAGCTAACACTCAGGGTGGTTTGAACAATTGTAATGGATCACTTTATAATCTAGAATATTAAAGAGCCCAGGGGGTGACTGGGTTGGAAACTGATTGATTCAACTGTCCTTTTGAAATGTGGATTCCTGTAAAATGTCAACTGTACAGAAATTTTCAACGATACACAATAAAGAATACTGCTCTCTTACCCAATGCCTGACTCAAATGGATTTACCCCATTGTGATTACTGACCTGTAGTCTCGGTTCATTCAAATAAGGAAGCGAAAGCAAACTACTGAGAGATGCTGGAAGTCAATCAACAACAGATAATCCTGGATACACCTAGCAAGGCAAGCAGTATCTATAGAGAGAGAAAAAGAATTAACCTTTCAGCTCAACGGCTTTTCATCAGAACTGAATATTTTTAGAATTGTAACAGCTTTTGAGTGAGTATCGAGCCAGTAAAACCATAGAACCATAGAATCCCTACAGCGCAGAAAAAGGCCATTCGGCCATTCGAGTCTGTGCCAACTCTCCAAAAAAGCATCTTACCCAGGTCTACCAACCCCCACCCCCGCTCTAACCCTGTAACCCCCATGCATTTACCATGGCTAATTCACCTAACCTATACATCACTAAGGGGCAATTTAGAGTGGCCAATCAACATATCCTGCATATCTTTGGACTATGGGAGGAAACCAGAGCACCCAGAGGAAATCCAATCATACATGGGGACAACATGCAAACGCCACACAATCACCCAAGCTTGGAATCGAACCCAGATTCCTGGTGCTGCGAGGCAGCAGTGTTAACCATTGTGTCACGGTATGAAAAAAAAGGATAGGAATGTTTTGGAAAATTGTCCTGTGCTTGGGATGGGAGAGAGTGGGTGTCTAGAAGAAGGGGCTATATGTTAGGAAGCAAGGTAGGCCATTTAGGACTGAGATGAGGAGAAATTTCCTCACTCAGAGAATGATGAATCTATTCTTTACCACAGAAAGCTTGGAGACCAAGACACTGAATGTGTTTAAGAATTTAAGAAGGAAACAGACTGGGTGGAATTGTATATTTATTGGCGAAGTGGGAATATGGAGGTAACTCTTTGGCTGCACTGCCAGCTGGCTTTTCCTGCTCCATTTTCAAACACTGACAAAATAAATGAAAGTGGGGGTGAGGGAGGGGGGGTGGGGTGGGGGGGCACTACATTAGACTAGAGTTGCCTTGCCAGGAACTTCAAAACATAGGGCTGCCTTTTTTTAAAAGGGCACCCTGATTTAAAAAGAAGATAAATAGAAATGCCACCCCCCCACCCCACTCCCACACTAACAATGGAACTGCCCCTCACCTCCCAGCTGCTCCCCCATGGAACTACCCCCCCCACCCCCCGTGGCACACAAACCCCTCCTCCCCGACACTGCCCCCTGCCTCCTGCAGGACTCACCATTGTTCCTCTGGCGGCTTCCAGGTGCGTGGGGGATCTGTCGTGGGGGATCTGTCGTGAGGGATCTGTCGTGGGGGATCTGTCGTGGGGGATCTGTCGTGAGGGATCTGTCGTGGGGGATCTGTCATGGGGGATCTGTCGTGAGGGATCTGTCGTGGTGGACCTGTCATGGGGGATCTGTCGTGAGGGATCTGTCGTGGTGGACCTGTCATGAGGGATCTGTCGTGGGGGGTCTGTCATGGGGGATCTGTCATGAGGGATCTGTCGTGAGGGATCTGTCGTGGGGATCTGTCGTGGTGGACCTGTCATGAGGGATCTGTCGTGGGGGATCTGTCATGAGGGATCTGTCGTGAGGGATCTGTCGTGGGGGATCTGTCATGGGGGATCTGTCGTGGGGGATCTGTCATGGGGGATCTGTCGTGGGGGATCTGTCGTGGGGGATCTGTCATGGGGGATCTGTCATGGGGGATCTGTCGTGGGGGATCTGTCATGGGGGATCTGTCGTGGGGGATCTGTCATGGGGGATCTGTCGTGGGGGATCTGTCATGGGGGATCTGTCATGGGGGATCTGTCGTGAGGGATCTGTCGTGGGGGATCTGTCGTGAGGGATCTGTCGTGGGGGATCTGTCATGAGGGATCTGTCGTGGGGGATCTGTCATGGGGGATCTGTCGTGGGGGATCTGTCGTGGGGGATCTGTCATGGGGGATCTGTCATGGGGGATCTGTCGTGGGGGATCTGTCGTGGGGGATCTGTCATGGGGGATCTGTCATGGGGGATCTGTCGTGATTCATGCTGGCCAGGCCCCATGTTGCAGTAAATGGACAATTTAACTAAAATGCCTGATAATGATATTTAAATTCAGGCAAATAGGGATCCCAGCTTTTAAATTCAGGATTCCCGTAATGTTATTGGTGGGAGCAGCGGGAGGGTGGATGGGAGAGGGGCAGGGGGAGATGTGGATAATCACACCAGGAGTTCTGGCCGATGTAAAAGCCTTTTTGGGACTTGCGTGATTCTCTGCCTCCCTCTCCCTGGCTGTCCCCCGAAAAGAGAAGTGGAAAATCCCCACCCCTTCGCAGACTCTAAAGGTGTCAAGGAATAGGTGGAGTGAGTGGGAGTACGGCTCTGAGATAGAGTATGATCTGTGATCATGTGGTAGCACTGCTGCCTGACAGCGCCAAGGACCCAAGTTCAATTCTTGGCTTGGGCCACTGTCTGTGTGAAGTTTGCACATTCTCCCCGTGTCTGTGTGGGTTTCTCCGGGTGCTCCAGTTTCGTCCCACAGTCCAAAGATGTGTGGGTTAGGTTGAGTGGCCACATTAAATTGACCTAGTGTCAGGGGGATTAGCGGGGTGTTGTTGGTAAAATAATACCTCTGAGACTGTTAGTGAGTCAAAGTACAGTGGCTTTATTACAAAAGCTTTTGGGAGAAGCCGGTTCCTAAAGCGGTCTGCCAGACTTCTCCCCGAATACAAGTAAGCGTGGATATTTGTACAGTATAGCTCCCAGTCCCAGTCACGATGCAGTTCCCAACTCCAGTCATGATTGCAACACCCAGTTGCAATCACAATCACAGCTCCCGGCTCCAGTCACAATCGCAGCTCCTGGCTCCAATCACGACCGCAGTCCCTTTCTTCAGGTAACTTGTATGGTCACGGCTGTCTCAGCATGATTCCTCCTTTCAAACAGCCGTTATCACGCTTCAGCATCTACAGCTGTTTAGCTATGTTTAGTTAGCACACAAGCCTGCACAAACAGATAAGGTTTGCAATGCTCTTGCACAAATTCTAAGTACAAAATTCATTAACCCATTCCCTTCTTCACAGGGTAAATATGTAGGATTGTGGGAATAGTGCCAGGGTGGGATTGAGGTTGGTGCAGACTCAATGGGCCGAATGGCCTCCTTCTGAACTGTAGGAATTCTATGATTCTATATTAAGTGGTGGATCAGGTGCAGAGGCCAAATGGCCGACTGCATTCCCAGTTCCTATGTTTCTAAATTCTTCCCACACACACAACTGACAGTGATTGGAGTGGGAATGACATCCCTGGTTAGCCATGTCATGAACAATGAAAAGTCTCCCAACAATATCCGCAGCATGTCAGAAATGGTGTCGCCACAGCAACCTGGACTCCCTGAATGAAGGGTAAAATGAAAGCATCTCACAAACACATTATAACCGTTAGATTTAAACAAAGGAGCAGCCCTCACTTCAATACACAACCACTCTTCCAACCCAAGAGCTGATATACTGTTCACTGTTACATTGCTTCTCTTTTTTGGAAGAAGACCCCAAATCATCAACCTGAGAGAGAGGAGAGAAACCACTCCCTGGTCACTGGCTGCAGCTAAATGAATGGGGCTGGAAGTGAGAGATAGGCAAAGGGCAGAATTCTCCCATTTTGAGACGAAGCACGGTGCCAGCAACTGCAGTTCTGCCTAGCCCACCAACCAGAATAGCAAGATCCCACGCCAGATTCTGCACGTGGAATTTCATTAATTATACGCAAGCGCATTCACCTCTGACTCAGCTGGCGGGTTGGCAGATGATTTGTCCATCCGCTTATCATCAGCTGACAGGTTCAAAGGTCCCGGCACCACATTTAAATACCACTCCAGCACACTCATATCATTCTGTCCTGCTCCCCGCCCCATCTTCTCCAGATTGTGCAGCATGTCAGCAACCCAAAGGGGTAAGGCTAGCAGCATCAACAAAAAGTCTGTTCCTCGATTCAACCACCCTCCCCACAAGCCCATTACCTGTCAGACACCCCTGCTCCACTTGGACCTCTACCCACTGAATCTGGAGCCTTCATCCATCCCCTTCCCGTAAATGATGTGGTATTCCTGCCATCTCTGGATTGTGAACTTCTCATGCAGCATTGTTGGGGTCCGGCTTCCCTCCCCGCAGTTCATAGAATCATAGGATCCCTACAGAGCAGAAGGAGACCATTCAGCCTATCGAGTCTGTACTGACCACAATCCCACCCAGAACTTATTCCCATAACTCCACATATTTACCCTATTAATCCCCTGGCGGTAGGTTCGATTTAGCATGGCCACTCAACCTAACCCGCACATCTTTGGTCTTCCCTTTGCCTTCTTTATCCACCTCCTTGCCCCTCTGTGTGCCGTTGTGAGCCATCCCCCTTGCCTCCCATCCTTGCGCAGTCTTCCTTCCACATTGCCCCCCCGCCCCTTGTCTTCATTAGGCCTCCGGCTCCTCACACCCCACTCCCAGACCTCACCCGCACACCCCACCCCCCCATCGAGCTTCTCACCTTCACTGCAGTGGCTGCGTGAGTGCGCGACAAAACATCCAGTACTGCAGTTGAACGAACCAATCACAGGCATCCCAGCCCCAATTCCACTCCCCTCACCCCTCACACCAGCTGCTCGGTAGCTGACACAAGGACGATGTCCTCAGAATGGGAAGGTTGTGCAGGAGGCAGCAGACAGTGAAGAATTATGTGAATATTGAAAGTTCTCCTACAGTTACCCAGTTAACAGAAACGTCACCTCAACCCCCTGTTGGTCTTCTAACTGCCATTGGGTGTTGCAGCCTGACTATTTACATACTGCCCGTGTGTGTGTGTGTGTGTGTGTATGTGTGTGTGTGTGTGTGTGTGTGTGTGGGCTGTGCACCCAAGCCATGATCCAGATGATCAGTGGGTAGCACTCGCCATTCAGTAGCCTTCTTCTGTTCCCTCAGGGTGACTCAAATACAGATGGTTCAACGAGCAGGTTGGTGCACACTAAAGGCATTGTGACTACTGTCAGGATAGTGGGCACTGACCTGCATCATACACTGAACATTGTCACGCAGTGTGCCATCTGCACACTGAGTGAGAACAGCCCCTTCACAGTGGTGATACATCCCTGAATTTAAATGTGGGAGCCCATGGAGACAGACATACTGTGCCGTGACACCCTGCACCATGGATATCCTGATATTCTGGCAAAGCCCTGTGCAGGGAGAAGATTGCGTAAACTATTCCCTTTGTGTGGACTGCTCACTTTTGCCACCTCACCCAACTGGTTGAACTGCAGGATGTTGGAGATAGAATAAAGAAATAGAAAATTACAGCATAGGAACAGGTCCTTCAGCCCTCCAAGCCTGTACTGACCATGCTGCCCATCTGAAATAAAACCCCTTACCCTGCTGAGGACCCTCTATCCCTCTATTCCCACCCGATTCACGTATTAGTCCAGACGCCGCTTAAAAGTCACTATCGTATCCAGTTCCACGACCAACCCCGGCAGCAAGTTCCAGGTACTCACCACCCTCTGTGTAAAAAAACTTGCCTCGTACATCTCCTTTAAACCTTGCCCCTCGCACCTTAAACCACCTAGTAATTGACCCTCCCACCCTGGAAAAAAGCTTCTATTGCTTGTCCCAAGTTGGAAGGAATCCGATGTGAAGATGGTTACGACCCTGGCCACTTTCACAGACACCGGAATACTGGTCTCACGCTGCTGAGATTCCGGACTGCCTGCCATAGGTAGCAGATTCCAGTGAGCTGAAGCTGAAGCATCCAACTCCTCGTGTGTAACTTGTCCAAGGTGACCTTTCAATGAGATTTTCCGTTGTTTTAAATTGTTGCACTCTTTATTCCTTTAGAATTGGGCAGTAATTTCTCTCCTTTTGTCCAACATAGTGGTCTGTCATGGTGCTATTAAAAAATGCTTTGACATGGCTGTCCCATCATGCTCTCTGTCATTCGAGACCACCTGCTTTACTTCAGCACAGCACACAACCAGAAGGAATTCCACTTCAAACCTATTGGGTGGAATTGTCCCATTCCGCCTGCCATGGGAATTATCACGGGCAGGGGCAGACCATGCAAAACTCTGTCGGTCTCAGGTGGGAATTTCCCGTTTTTGAGGATGAGCGTGGCCAGAAAATCCCGCCCATTGTGTCAACTGGTGGTTCAGGCCTCCATTTAAAACCTGCACTATTGTATTCCTGCTGGTGCTCAGTGTCATAATGGCCACATCAAGGGATCTCCCCCGAGTCTCATAGAATACATGTTCCTCCATTAGGCAAATGGAGGTTTGTCCAATAGGTTTAAAACCAATTGGCTCCACTCAGGCTGCAGTCGATAAATTTGGGACCGATCTGCACTCTGTAGCTGCTGAATGGTATTTAGATATCACTACAGGTGAAGGGTGACTGCTTTCGGCCTCAGGAAGCAAGAACGTACATTCATATAACACCGTTCACAGTCTCAGAATATGCAGAAGTGCTCATTTTCAACCAAATAAGTATTTTTGAAGTGTAATTACTGTTATAACATCAGAAACATGTGTCCCACAACAACAATGAGATCAAACCCAGCTCAAAACGTTTTTGGTGTTGGCTGAGGGGAAACCAGGATACCAGAAGAAATTTCCTGCTCTTCTTTCGGCCATGAGGTGGGACCATCCACCGAGTGTGTTCTCAGGTTAAGGACTCGAGCCAAATACGGATTCACTTCCCACCCACCCTCAATAAAAAGCCAAGTGGGTGATTAAAATTGTCAGACCTTGAAAGCAGGCAAAGCCATGAAGACTAATTGAGTTGAACGTAGACAAGATACAAGCTCACTGCTCATTATAATGAATCTGCTTGCAGCCAGGACTAACTGCGCTGTCCTTTGCCGCACACATCGTCCTGGGGACAATCTTTACTAACTTGTACTGCTTAAAGCTAACCTTCATACCTTAAAGCACACCAGCTGGAGAAGGTGCCAGGAATCAATCAACAAGTGCGTTGTACAGAATGTATTCCGGATGGGGGCTTCCAATGTCCATTACCAGGAGTGACTGGGTAGCAATGCTACTGATTGGCCTCGCTGAATCCTAAAGGGCTTCTCTTTCAGGGTAATGTTGCGACAGATGCTGAGAGACCTGAGCTAACAACCTACTTCACCGCTTTCTTGCCAATCTGTCACAGATACATCTGTTCACGTCTGCCTTGGTAGGACTAACCACTGCAGAGTCCTTGTGGAGACAAAGTCCATTTATTCACAATGAGGACATCTTCAGTGTGTTGTGTGGCACTCCCACGGTGCTAAATGAAATAGATTCAGAACAGATGTAACAGCTCTAAACTGGCCACCTAAGAGGCGCTTACTGTGAGCCATCACCAATGGAACTGTAAACCACTACAATCTGTAACTTCAAAGCTTGGCAAATCCCTCAATCTACACTTATTATCAAGCAGGGGCATTAACCCTATTTCAAAGCAGAATGGAGGCAGCACTAGGCAAATGTAAAAACAAGTTGGCAAGTTGACGGACCTAAACACAGGGCTATGTGCATGCTAAATAGCAGAAGCAGCTTGCTACAGACAAAACTCAGCTATCCAACACATAATCAGTCAGATCAAAGCTCTGCAGACCTTTCACATCCAGTCATGAATGTTGATGGTCAATGAAATGACCAACAGGAGGAGAAGGCTCCATTAATATTCCCCTTCTCAATGATGGCAAAACCTATTCTGTGAGTACAAATGACAAGATGTGACAATGATCTTCAGCCCAGAGTACTGAGTGGATGATACACGTGTCCAGGTTTCTACCCAACCTCTGCCCCGCCACCTGATGAAGCATAATGACTGTAGCTCAGCCTCCAGCTCATTAACTCTGATCCAAAGCTCCTCAATCCGCAAAGGCTTGCTGCAGAAGAGGTTGCCATGGATTGCAGTGGCATCCAGAAACTCCCACACACTGCAGCCATGACACACCACCCACCTGGCCATCTGTATTGTGTTAATTGAATATATTGATTTTTCTTAACTAATAGTCTATCTTTTCACCAACCCCCTCATGCATCAAACAGCTTGACAGGTCAGTGCACTCAAAGCAGCAATCAGTGCAGACCCCAGAGCCCTGTGGAACCTGTTATGATATTTCCTGTAAAACAAATGAGTCAAGCTCTGACAACCAGTTGAAAGTATCTATCTAATTAATTAGCCACAGTCACTCTCAGAGAGTTTGTGTCTCACTGTTTAACACAGAAATAAGCTTTAACCTCTCTTAATTCACAGAGGAATTTTCAGTTGATTGCCAAATTAAAGAATCTTTAGGGAGAAATTAAGCCTTAAAATTCCCTCGCTCACCAGACACATCATCACTTAGGTATCAACATCCTGGGGTTACCTTTGGCCAGAAGCTGAACTGGGCCAGCCATATACATACTAAGGAGCAGGTCAGAAGCTGGGGATTCTGCAAAGTGTAACTCATCTCTCTGATTATGTGTGACTTTAATCCTAGAATCCCTACAATGCAGAAAAAGACCATTCGGCCCATTGAGCCTGCACTGACAACAGTGCCATTTGGGCCCTATTCCCATAACCCCACTTACTACCCTGCTAATCCCCCTGACACTAAGGGTTGATTTAGCATGACCAGTCCACCTAACTTGCACATCTTTGGACTGTGGGAGGAAACTGGAGCAGCTGGAGAAAACCCATGCAGACACGGGGAGAATGTGCAAACTCCACACCAACAGTGACCCAAGCCAGGAGTTGAACCCAGGTCCCTGGTGCTGTGAGGCAGCAGTGCTAATCCCCAGTGCAGATATACTTTCTGTCATTGGTTTGATTATCTTCGCTAGAGCCAGATGCCAATCCAATTTAATTTATTTTATAAGATTTACAGCAAACACCTGAGTGAAAATGGTTTGAGACGAATACATCCTTATTCTGTAACATGCTCTTAATTTCGTTTCCCCATGATGGAATTCTTGCATTTTGTGTGCTGAGTGTTATTAAAACAGAAGAAATGAGCATATATGTAAGAAATATTTCTTTTATTCACATTGCAATAGTTTCAGCATTTAGTTTCAAATGCCTTCAACTAAGTCTCTCAGTTAAAAAGTCTCTGTCCTTTGGATCTTAATAGTTTGATTTGGTAACCTCGCTGTTTATAAATGTGGAACCAACTGCTAAGTTAGCTTCTTATTCTCTATCCCAAATTGGTTAGTGCCTTTACTGCTGATAAACTGACATAATACTGAGGCTGCTTCACTCCAAGTGTCAATTGGCTGATGCTTCAGTGTCAGTGCTTCTGATCTGCCAAGAGGGGGCAGCATTCTCTGCTGAATCAATGTGGCCTCTCCATATGGTGAGATCAGGATTGAAGCATTGAACCTCTCCATTCCATTCAACCTCTTTAGTTGGCCACAAAAGAGATATAAGTTTCTTTTTAACAATCCTATACCCCTTTCCAAATCCAAATATACTTAACTATGTATGAAGTGAACAATAATGAGCCAATCAAACAATATTTTCTTGAATTAAAGAAAGATCAAATTCATAAACCTCTAAAACACATTACGCAAACGCAGGTTTCAGAAATAAGGGAAGTTAGAGTCTAAAAATAATAATTAGGGGCTGCTCAGCCTGACTTTGGTGTTGGGCAAATTAGAATCAATTCTGAGAATCAGAATGAACCATCATTTAAAAAGGCTTGGATTGATCAGTGATCATCAGCGTGGTTTTGTTAAGGAAAAGTCAGGGCTCACCAGATTAATTGAATTTTTTGAGGAAGCAACAAAGAGGATTGATGAGGGTAGTGTGGAGAATATGGCCTATGTGGATTTTAGTGAGGCATTTGACAAGATCCCACATGGCAAACATGGTAAAAGAGGATCAGAGGATGGGGGGGTGTCTTTTGGGAGTGGTCTTCCCAAAAGTGTGAAAACAGAAGGGAATCACGTTCATGTTTTGTGTGAGCTCTCTGAAGCAATTGTACGGCACTTAGCGCAAAGAAAGAAACAAAATGTGATTCTTGCCAGTAGGGGAAGTGGACAGAGTCTATTCTCACTGGGAAGGTGGCTGCTGACAGCAAGAGGTACTATTGCACATACGCCTTGACTCTCAGTGTTCGATGCACAAGCGTACGCAGAACACAGAGATCTGTCACTGCCCGCAGCTCCCCTGCTCCCCCCCCCACCACCACAGCATACTGCATCCCCACAGATGAATGGCCTCCCCGGTCTATCAGTGGCCTGCCCAATGGGCACTGCCCATCCAGCCTCCGGCCACCTGGGGGGCCTCAATGGCCCCTGATCCCACTGGTGAGGTCATCACATCTGATTTCCATTGGTGGGGGAGCCACACATGATCCTTGCTGGTGAGGGCATCCACCAGTAAGGCAATTAAGGCAAGTAAGGCCAGACTCACTAGTAATATTGAGATTGAGATTGAAACATTATAATCAGCCTCGTGCCCTTCCTGGCTGATTGTGCTGGCTTCACAGTGCCACAAGTATCATGAGAGGCAAGAAACCAGGCGTGAAGCCAGTTTTCCGCCTCTCTCGTGATCTTATTGGCTCGTCCTGCTAATCGACCAATGGGATCACCCCCTTTGTCATTCAGAGGAATCCATTCTCATTCAATAAATGTTAATATCATTCAGATTCCAGCAGTTTTACACCATGGGTAAAACCTTTGGATCATTGCCACCTATTTGATTGTTACCTGGGGTATCCTGGTATCTTCTGGTCTCTGTTATTGCAATGAATGCTCCTTTCACTTGCAGATTGAGGACTGAAACACGTGAAGGTATTCATAGAACCATAAAATCTCTATGCTCAGAAAGAGACCATTCGGCCCATTGAGTCTTTGCCAACTTTCCAAAACAGCATTCCACCCAATCCCTCCCCTTTGCCCTACCTCTGTAACTCTGTGCATTTAATATGGTGGATCCACCTAACCTGCTCATCTCTGGAGAGTGGGAGGAAACCGGAGCACCCGGAGGAAACGCACGCAAACAAGGGCAGACTCCGCACAGACAGTGATTCGAGGTTGGAATTGAATCCGGGTCCCTGGTGCTGTGAGGTATTAACATTTGTTCAATCACTACTCAGAGCTTCACCTTTTTAATCCAATGAGCCTTGCAGGATAGTTGTTCTTTGCGTTATAGGGTTGGTTACAATCAGAAGTGGCTGGAATTGGGAAAGGGAAAGTCAACAAGAATTACTATTGTTGATTACAATCCAATAAACTGAATCTTCAACCTCACATGGGTTCAATTTGCATTGCTTGTTCCTCACAGGGTTACCCAATTTAGTTTACCTGCCATCTACTTTGTGGAAAGTATGAGAGAGTAATGATGAGGACTAGGTTGGTATTACGTAAATAAAAATAAAATACTGTGGACTTTGAAAATAAAAACTTAAAATGCTGGAAATATTCAGCAAATCTGGAAAAGACTCTTTTTCAGAAAAGTAGTCATACTGAACTCAAAATGTTAGCTGTTTCTCTCACTACAGATACTGTCAAACTGGCTGAGTATTTGCAGCATTTTCTATTGGCAATATATAATACAGCCTTGCTATCACTGTCAGGTTCGCATATTAGTACGGCCAATTGTTTAAATTGATTTATTATCGCACAAGTAGGCTTACATTAACACTGGAATGAAGTAACTGTGAAAGTCACTAGTCCCCACACTCCTGTTCGGGCTGACTGAGGGAGAATTTTCCATGGCCAATGCACCTAACCAGAACGTCTTTTGGACTGGGGGAGGAAACCAGAGCACCCAGAGGAAACCCATGCAGACATGGGGAGAATGTGTGAACTCCACACAGACCCAAGCCAGGAATCGAACCTGCTCTGTGAGGCAGCAGTGCTAACTGCTGTGCCATTATATGTGAACTTGCAGACAGTTACCAGAGCTCACGGATTTAATGGAATGGAAAGGAGCAATCCAGAGTAAACTGGGAAAATAATGAGTCATTGCACATCACATGATATTTCAAATCTATATCCTATTGGAAAAATAAACACTTTGGGACTTAATTTACTGCTGGTGGGCTTAGTTTTTATTTTAGAAAGTACATACGTGAACTCGCCTGATGGAAGTCATGATAACCAAACTCTCCTCTGGAGTGTGCCAAATACACCCAATTGGATTTCTCTGCAAGAAGTTTCCTAACCTAAGTTGAACCCTCACGGAGCTGGAAATTCAGTTCCATTGACTGCATCCATCGGAAGAAGTGACAACTTATCAAGATTAAAACAACTTGTAGTCAGCATGGCCTGAGCGAGGCAGCAGCACAGCTTGGTACAGCATATATGTGTCACTTAATACGGCAGTAAGGGACTGCCTTTGGGTCAGGTTGAGATGATGTTTGCGGCCTGTCTGAGTAATCAATACCTGACCCAAGCAGAGAGTGTTGAAGATTGACCAGGATGGGCAATAGATGCAGGTCTTGCCAGCGCCAATTACATGCTGTGTGTAAAGAAACGTAAGTATCTGACATTGAGACAGGTCAGTGCTGGAGGGCAGGCCTCATTGGATAAGCAAGAGGAAGCTTACTATTTCCCAGTGCTGACAAATTGCACTGTTTAGCTGATTAAACTGCAGCAATAAGATGACAAATGCTTAAGTTCACAAACCTTTGTTCTCACTGCCCTGCTCTTAAAAGGCCCATATCAGTAAAGTAACCACCTATTACAGAAAACCAATTGATTCACTAATGCCATGTTAGGAAGGCTGATACGTTAATTTAGTTAGACATAACTGCCAGGATCTTCCTCTTCTTTTGGGATGGACATCGTGGCAGGTACCAAAACTAAACCTTGTCAGAAGGGATTTCCAACAAGGAAGTGATCCTGTTCTTCATCCATCAACGGTGGGCCACGAATGTCACGAACGTTATTTGCATCCATTAGCATGTTATTATGACAGCCATTTGCTGCATTAAGAGTGCATGTTGACACGCCATCAGATCAACATCTTTCACAACACTACTTAAACAATGTCTAGCCTGGGGTTGTTGTAGTGAATGTTCCTGCCCATCCCACACTGGGCATCATTACAGAGAACAGGTCTGGTGTCTTGCACATTCTCCTGGAGTCTGTGTGGGTTCCCTCTGGTTGCTCCAGTTTCCTCCCACACTCCAGAGATGTGCAGGTTAGATTAATTGGCCATGCTAAATTAATCCTAATTCTCCTGATGGATGTTTGGATGGGAATTGGTCCAGATGACCAAATGAAAAGATTTGGAGCTGCTCAGGGTGCAGTCTGCAACACCAATATTCCTTTCCAATTTCACTCTGAACATGGCAGCAACAAGAAGAATTACTGTGATTTGGTTTCACTCAACAACCCAATCCTAAAGGCTGAATTTGATATGCTCTGAAAGGGTGAGAACCTTTTTAGAAATCCTCAGGAGCAAAAGCTGCAACTGGATGGCCTAGAGGTTGCATTCCTGAAACGAGTCCTAAGACAGGAGGGTGAATGCAGTGAGAATGGAAACCTGAGGGGAGAGACGCAGGGTCTGATTGAGGCACACCACAATCTGAAGAAGGCACCACAGAGGATGCCGGCATGAGATTCAGGTAAAGGAGGCCTTGGTGTGCAGCCTGGAGGGGCAGTTACTGGCAATGAGAAAAACACATTGGTTGTCTGGGCAAGAGCTAACAGAGCCTGAGCAAAATCGAAGATGTCCAACACCCACAGGACACCAGCTCCACCTTATTGAAGCTAAGGTCCGTCCTGGGTGTGCCATGGCCAGCAGTGTGAGTGAAAGTATACTGCAGGAAAAATACAACTAGGAGGCAGAGAAGAAGAGGATAACCTCTGAAGTGGAAGCTGTAAAAAAACAGGTTATACGAAGGGAGAACAAGGTGAAACATTTACCGGAATTCTACCGCCTTTCCCACCGAGGCTCGTAAGATCCCGTCCAAGGCCAACGGAGAATGCCATTCTGCCAACCTTGTCTGCCCTGATTCTGGCGGGGAGGACACGAGATGACGTAGTACAGAGGAGATGTGGATCAACGCTCAGCAACAAGAACCAATCTGGCAGAGACAGAGCATGATCTGGAGAAGAGAGGGAGAAAAAGACAGGAAGGAGCGAGTGAGGGGAAGGGAGGGGTGCTGTCCCACTCCGGCTGCAACATGGCTGAACCGCGATGAGCGTCCCTGATTACGCTGCCCGTCTCGGCTCCTGTCCTCAAGAAGAAGAAAGAGGAGGACCAGGAGAAAGAGGAGGAGGAGGAGGAGGCCTCCGCCGGTGCGGTGAAGGGGCAGATATCGGCCGTCACTTTGCGCCACACGCTGGCTCTCACCGAGTCGAGTGAGAAGAGTTGCCCCGAGTTCTTTTACACCGAGTTGGTGCGAGTACAGAAGAAAGACGTGGCTAAGCGTTTTGATGCTTCATTTAATGATGACAGAAGGGAAGAAGAAATTGAGGCTTTGGCTAAAAAGTTTGAAGAGAAATATGGCCCAAAGAAGTGAAGGAAGGATCGTATCCAAGATCTTATCGACATTGGTTACGGATACGATGAAACTGATCCATTTATAGATAACTCAGAAGCTTACGATGAACTAGTCCCAGACTCCTAAATATTTTAGGGTTCTGAGGAATGTGGAGGAACAGAGAGATCTTGGGGTCATATCCACAGATCTCTGAAGGTTGCCACTCAAGTGGATAGAGCCGTGAAGAAGGCTTATAGTGTGTTAGTGTTTATTAACAGGGGGTTTGAGTTTAAGAGCCGTGGGTTATGCTGCAATTATACAGGACCTCGGTGAGACCACATTTGGAATATTGTGTGCAGTCCTGGTCAGCTCACTATAAGAAGGATGTGGAAACATTGGAGAAAGTGCAGAGGAGATTTACCAGGATGCTGCCTGGTTTGGAAGGTAGGTCTTATGAGGAAAGGTTGAGGGAGCTGGGGCTTTTCTCTTTAGAGTGGAGGAGGATGAGAGGCAACTTAATAGAGGTTTATAAGATGATGAAGGGGATAGATAGAGTGGATGTGCAGTGACTATTTCCTCTGTGGATGTAACTGTTACAAGGGAGCATAACTATAAGGTGGGAGATATAAGAGGGATATCCAAGGTAGATTCTTTACTCAGAGAGTGGTTACGGTGTGGAATGCACTGCCTGCTGTGATAGTGGAGAAAATTTCAAGCGGTTATTGGATAGGTACATGGAGCACACCAGAATGATAGGGAGTGGGAGAGCTTGATTTTGGTTTGGACATAGCTCAGCACAACATCGAGGGCCGAAGGTACTGTACTGTGCTGTACTGTTCTATGTTCTATGCTGGCACTGGACTGGGATAAGCACATTAAGAAGTCTCACAACACCAGGTTAAAGTCCAATAGGTTTATTTGATAGCGCAAGTCACAAGCTTTCGGAGCGCTGCCCCTTCAGATAGAACAGACAGAGAGGCCACATCAAGTTGTGCAAAGAGAAGACCTGGACCTTCCTGAGAATCTAACACTACCTGAGCCACTTGGGGAAGACAGCACCTCAGTTGAGAACTCTTCAGCACTGAGTCAATCATGGAATACTACATCACAGCCTTTCTTTTAAAATAGCCACATCAGTGCTTCACGCCCCAGCATGCCCCTGTGCTACACTCACATTGCACAATATGGTGCTAAGTAGCAGTAAGGCCCTCCTACACTTCCTAGAATGTGGAGCAGGAAAGCTCCTCCCAATCACATGTTAAAAAGAACCCTAGGCCATTGATCGTTTCTGGCCAAGCTACTTATTTGATCTTTTTCAGTCTTTTCCTCAGCAGAAAAACCTTACCAGGGTGATATTAACTGGATGTCTCCGGAGAGCAGCAGGGTAGCTTTAGACCACATCAAATCTGTATAAGTTGAAAGAGTGAGGTAGGGTGAAGGCCTTGTTTATCAGGGGTGGGGGCAAAGATTACTCCTGATCCTCCTGGGCTGAGAGAAAAGATCTACAAAAATGAAAAAAAACTCACCTTTTTGACCTTTCTGGCCCTGACTCACCTTCTCATTGGTCTGACCTGGTGGGATGGTTGTCATATACTGGCCTCAAAATGTCATTGGAGACTAACTGCATTAGGACATTAGAAATGGGAGCAGGCATTGGACATACCGACCCTCAAAATGCCCTGTTTTTCAATAAGATAATGGTTGATACTCAATTTCAATTTTACTTTCTCACCAATTCTCTTTATTTCCTATTTGATTCAAAAATCCTTTCTCTTATTTGTTTGTTCATGGGATGTGGGCATCGCTAGCTGGCACAGCATTTACTGCCCATCCATAATTGCCCTTGAATGCATTGGCTTGTTAGACCATTTCAGAGGGCAATTGAGAGTCAACTGCATTGCTGTGGCTCTGGAGTCACATGTTAGCAAGACCAAGTAAGGCTGATAGATTTCTTTCCCCAAAGGACATTAGTGAACCAGATGGGTTTTTTCAACAATGTATCAGTAGATTTTTCATTTCAGATGTTGAATTCAAATTCCACCATCTGCCATGGTGGGATTCAAACCCAGGACCCCAGAACATTAGCTGAGCTTCTGGATTACTAGTCTAGTGATAATCTCACGAGGCCATCGCCTTTCCCAATTTTAATCCTGAATCTATTCACTAATTCGACATCCACAGCTCTCTGCAGTAGAGAATTTCGAAAAGCTTAGAACTTCCTGAAGGAAGAAATTTCTCTTCATCTCAGCCCTGACCCCTTCTCCATAATTTGAGATTTTACACCCAGGGGAGACAGGTTTTTGACATTCACCCTGTCACAACCTCTCAGAATCTTAAATGCTTCATCTTCTTATAAACTCCAGAGATTATAGAGGCCATTTTATTGAATCTCCTCATAGCTCAACATGCTAATCCCAGGAATCAACCTATTGAACTTTTGTTACACTCCCAAGCCAAGTAAATTCCCACTTAGATACGGAGACAAAAACCGTACACAGTGCATAAATAAAGAATGGCCGTACTGGGTGTTTTTTTTGCAGGTTCAGATAGGTTTCTGTGGGAAAATAGGAAGTCCCACGGATGATTTTAATGACAGGGCAGCATGGTTTCTGCAGTGTTCCATCATCTGTTAGCTGGATTTCCCCAAGGATGGGAATGGAGAAAGTGGATAAGCCCTCCGTATACACAGGGTCTGCTCAGATGAGGAGGATCGCAACAGACACCTCCAAACGCTGAAAGATGCCCTCATAAGAACAGGATATGGCACTTGATTCATCAATCGATGGTTCCGACACACCACAGCGAAAAACTGCACCAACCACCTCAGAAGATGGGACACTGCGGACAGAGTGCCCTTTGTCATCCAGTATTCCCCTGAGTGGAGAAGCTGCAACATCTTCTCTGGAGTCTTCAACGTGTCATTGATGAAGACGAACATCTTGCCAAGGCCATCCCCACTCCCCCACTTCTTGAGTTCAAACAACCGCACAACCTCAAACAGACCATTATCCACAGCAAACTACCCAGCCTTCAGGAGAACAGTGGCCACAACATCACACAACCCTGCCACAGCAACCTCTGCAAGACGTGCTGGATCATCGACACAGATGCCATCTTCTCACATGAGAACACTATCCACCAGGTACACGGTACATACACTTGCAACTTGGCCAATGTTGTCTACCTGATATGCTGCAGGAAAGAATGTGCCGAGGCATGGTACACTGGGGAGATCATGCAGACTCTTTGACAATGGATGAATGAACACTGCTCGATAATTACCAGGCAAGAGTGTTCTCTTCCAGCTGGGGAACACTTCAACAGTCACGAGCATTCGGCTTCTGATCTTCAGGGAAGCTTTCTCCAAGGTGGCCTTCACGACACACGACAACGCAGAGTCGCTGAGCAAAGATTGATAGCCAAGTTCCAAACATGTGAGGACAGCCTCAATTGGGATCTTGGGTTCATGTTACACTGCCTGTAACCCCCACGACTTGCCTGGGCTTGCAACATCTCAATAACTGTCCTGTCTGGAGACAATACACGTCTCTTTAACCAGTGCTTAACCTTCTCTCCACTCACACTGACTGTACTTTAAGACTTGATTACCTTAAAGACTCACATTCCAACCATTACTTTGTAAATTGTGTTTGTGTCTTTATATGCCCTGTTTGTGAACACAATTCCCACTCACCTGATGAAGGGGAAGAGCTCCAAAAGCTAGTGGCTTGTGCTACCAAATAAACGTGTTGGACTTTAACCTGGTGTTGTGAGACTTGTTAAAATATAAAGAGTGACAGGGTCCATTCTTAACAATAATGATGGGACTTGTTGGGGTTTTAAAAATATGCATTCAGTTCCGTCCAGGAAGTTCAAGAATGATAAACGTACTGCTTTTACTCAATAGGTAAAGGAATTCAATCAGCCTTCAAACAGAAATGAGAAGACCAAGCAACTTCACGTAATTCCGTGTTTTCGTTTGACATGTTTCCAGTACGACTGGTACAAGGCAAGTGGTTATTAAATTGCTAAAATAATAAAACATTAATTAATTTCCTGCAGGGTTGGTTAGAATTCCAGCCAAGACATTACTGTGTTGTTTATATTTATGTCCTCTTGCATGCAACGGAACAACTATTAAACCTTGTCGTTAATAACATGCAAGTTCCTCACTCTTCCGTTCCTCATTCTTGCCCTAGCTTCCCCCAAAGTTTGGTGTTTATTTCCTCCTTCTTGCTACTTTCCCAAGATACTTTGAAAGAGAAATTTGTGCATGTAGCAACATAGCTCAGACACATCCCAATTCTCTTGAGACAGGCAGTAGGGCTAACACAAGCACAGCTAGCTGCCATTATTCTACATTAGCCCACAACATCCATGCAAAAGATGATCTTTAGCCAGAAGCACCAAGTGGGTTGTCACTCTTAGCTTCCTCCAGTGGTCTCCAGCATCACCGATGTCAGTCTTTAGCCAATTCAGTTCACTCCACAAAGTATCAAGAAATGGTTGGAGGCACTGGTCACTGCAAAGGCTTTGGTCCTGACAATATTCTGGCAAGACAACTATGGACAACAGGCTTATGCTCCAGAACTTGCCATGCCCCTGGCCAAGCTGTTCCAGTTCAGCTGCAATATTGGTATCTACCCAGCATTGTGGAAAATTGCCCAGGTATGTCCTGTACACAAAAAGCGGGACAAATCCAACCCGGCCAATTAGCCAGTCTAATTAATGAAACTCCTCTAATCAATTAGACTATGCTAATTAATCAATCAACTACCAATTCATCAGTCTACTGTCAGTAAAGTAATGGAAGGAGTCATCAACGGTGCTATCAAACTGCATTTGCTTAACAATAACCTGCTCACTGATGCCCAGCTTCTTTTCCACCAGGGTCACTCAGGGTCACCAGGGACCTCATTACAGCTTTGATTCAAACATGGACAAAAGAGCAGAAATCCAGAGGTGAAGTGAGAGTGATTGATTTCTTTGATTTGATTTGATTTGATTTATTATTGTCACATGTATTAACATACCATGAAAAATATTGTTTCTTGTGCGCTATACAGACTAAACATACTGTTCATAAAGAAGAAAACGAGGGAGTGCAGAATGTAGTGTTACAGTCATAGCTAGGGTGTAGAGAAAGGTCAACTTAATGCAAGCTAAATCCATTCAGAAGTTTGACAGCAGCAGGGAAGAAGCTATTCTTGAGTAGGTTGGTACATGACATCAGACTTTTGTATCTTTTTCCCAAAGGAAGAAGATGGAAGAGAGAATGTCCAGGGTGTGTGGGGTCCTTAATTATGTTGGCTGCTTTGCCGAGGCAGCGGGAAGTATAGACGGAGTCAATGGATGCAAGGCTGGTTTGCCTGATGGATTGGGCTACATTTACCACTTTTTGTAGTTCCTTGGGCAGAGCAGGAGCCATACCAAGCTGTGATACAACCAGCAAGAATGCTTTCTGTGGAGCATCTGTAAACGTTGGTGAGAGTAAACGTAGCTGACATGCCAAAGTTCCTTAGTCTTCTGAGAAAGTAGAGGCATTCTTAACTATAGTGTCAGCTTGGGGGACCAGGACAGGTTGTTGGTGATCTGGACGCACAAAACTGGAAGCTCTTGACTCTTTCTACTTTTGTCCCCATTGATGTAGACAGAGGCATGTTCTCCTTTGTTCTTCTTGAGGTCAATGACAATCTCCTTCATTTTGTTGACATTGCGGGAGAGATTATTGTTGCCGCACCAGTTCGTCAGATTCTCTATCTCATTCCTGCACTCTGTCTCGTCATTGTTTAAGATCCCACCCACTATGGTGGTGTCATTAACAAACTTGAAAAATCAAATTGGACGGGAATTTGGCCACACAGTCATAAGGAGTATAGCAGGGGGCTGAGAACACAGACTGGTGGGGCATCAGTGTTGAGGGTGATCGTGGAGGAGGTGTTGTTGCCTATCCTTACTGATTGTGGTCTATGAGTTAGGAAGTTCTGCCCTTGACACCAAAGCAGCATTTGACCAAGTGTGGCCTAGCAAAACTGGAGTTAGTAGGAATCGGGGGGAAAACTCTCTGCTGATTAGAGAATTACCTGGCACAAGCAAAGACTGTTCTGGTGATTGGAAGCCAATCATCTCAACTCCAGGATATCACTGAAGGAGTCGCTCAGGATCCAGAAAGGTTCCCTCAGGAAGGTTCTAGATCCAACCTTCTCCATCTTCTTCATCAGTGTCCTTTTTTCCATCATAAGGTCAGGAGTGAGGATGTTTGCTGATGATTGCACAATGCTCAGCATCTTTCGTGACTCCTCATATACTGAAGCAGTCTATGTCAAAATGCAACAAAATCTGAACAATATTCTCAGACTTGGGCTGAGAAGTGGCGAGTAACATTCACACCACTCAAGTGTCAGACAATAATCATCACCAACAAAAGAGAATTTAACCATCACCCCTTAACATTCAGAAGAACTACCAAAGCTAAATCTCACAATATTAACATCATTGGGAGGTTACTGTTGACCAGAAACTGAACTGGGCTAGCCATATAAATACTATAACTAGAAGTGCAGATCAAAAGCTAGGGGTCCTGGGTCAAGTAACTCACATCCTGAGCCCCCCAAAGCCTATCCACCATTTTAATGCATAAGTCAGGAGTGTAATAGAATACTTTGCACTTGCAGTTCCAACAACACTCAAGAAGCTTGACACTATCCAGGACAAAGAAGCCAAATTGATTGGTGCTCCATTTCACAATCCCTTTACCATCGACACAAAGTGGCAACCATTTGTACCATCTATAAGATGCACTGCTGGAAGTTCCTTAGGCAGCATCTTCCAAACCCAAGGGCAGCATAGTGGCATGGTGGTTAGCCATGCTGCCTCACAGCACCAGGGACCCGGGTTCAATTCCGGCCTCAGGTCATTGTCCATTGCACTTTCTCCCCATGTCTGCATGTATTTCCTCCAGTTTCCTCCCACAGTCCAAAGATGTGTCGGTTAGGTGCACTGGCCATACTAAATTGCCCCTAGTGTCAGGGGATTAGCAGGATAAATGCATGGAGTTACGAGAATAGGTCTTGGGATTGTGGGTGGTACAGACTCAATGGGCTGAATGACCTCCTTCTGCACTGTAGGGATTCTATGATTCATATCTGCTACTATCTGGAAAGTTAATGGCAGCAGATACCTGGGAACACCCCACCTAGAAGTTTCACAAGGTAAATTAGGGATGGGCAATAAAAGCTAGCATAGACAGCAATGCCCACATCGCATGAATAAATTTTAAAAAAAAATGAAGAATGCCGATTAAGATAATGGCTTACAGTGCTACTTGCCCAGAGAATCAAGGTATTCTCCATATCACAGAATCACAGAATACTACAGTGCAGAAGAGGCTCTTCGGCCCATTGAGTCTGCACCGACACATGAAATGCCCTGATCTGTCCACCTAATCCCACTTGGCCCATGGCCTTGAATGTTATGGCGTGCTAAGTACTCAACCAGGCACTTTTTAAAGGGTGTGAAGCATCCTGGCTCCACCACCCTCCCAAGTAGCTCATTCCAGACTGTCACCACCCTCTGGGTAAAAAAGTTTATTCCTCAAATCCCCCCTAACCCCCCCACCCATCACTTTTAACTTGTGTCCCTTTGCAACTGACCCTTCAAATAAGGGTAGCTGTGCCCCATCTACCCTGTCCATGCCCCTCATAATCTTGAACACCTCAATCAAGTCGTCCCTCAGTCTTTCTGCTCCAGAGAAAACAACCCAAGCCTATCCAACCTCTCTTTATATCTTAAATGTCCAGGCAATATCCTAGTGAATCCCCTCTGCACCCCTTCCAGTGTGTTCATGTCCTTCCTATAATGTGGCAACCAGAACTGCACACAGTATTCCAGCTGTGGCCTCACTAAAGTTCTATACAGCTCCACCATGACCTCTCTGCTTTTGTAATTTATACCCCAATTGATAAAGGCGAGTGTGCCATGTGCCTTTTTCACCACCCTATTAACATCATATCATCAGTAGAATTTCTCCCCACTGTGTGTCCAATGTTCCACATAGACCCTACTTTGCAGCAAGCATCACTATCTATCTTTAATGTTTACTAACTTAAAAATGCCAGCTGAAACACTCCTAGATGGGATCTTGTTCCATCATTACTCTTATCTCTGAGGACGTACAGTATCTTTTGTTGCAGTTTAATTCTTACGTTCTCACATTCCTGTCCTTGTGTCTTATTTCATATAGCCAGATAATCAGTTCCAAATCATAGCCAGAAACAAAGGACTTGCAAGCACTTAAATTCTTGTCACGATTATATCATATTCTCAATACATACCAAAGAGGATCACTGGCAATGGAAATGTCTTTTAACATAGTCACTTTTTATTTAGACTATATCAGCCCATTTGTGCACAAAAGATAGCTCTGATGCCAATCAGGTTTAGATAGCTTTGATCTGGAGAGAAATAGTGAGAGACAACAAATGAACTTTTGGCTGATCTTCGATGAGAGGCAAGGAAAAAGCTTAAAAAGCTCACCTGAAAGCCTTATTCAAAACTGCACTTCCTCTACATTGCAACTGAAGTGGATCCTGAACTGCACAGATTTCGAAATCAGAGGACAGACTGGT
Organism: Carcharhinus amblyrhynchos; assembly: GCF_965287045.1. Lineage (NCBI taxonomy): Eukaryota > Metazoa > Chordata > Chondrichthyes > Carcharhiniformes > Carcharhinidae > Carcharhinus > Carcharhinus amblyrhynchos. The sequence continues at coordinate 32,316,868 of NC_137346.1, forward strand.
ATCTTTTTCTATTGTCTGTAAATGTAGAATGTAGTCAAATTAAATGTTGTTGCTTTTTTAATAAAATGTCATAGAACATGAAATAATTGGGTAAACAGATGAAATCATTCATGAGATGCTGAATATAGTATCATTCCAGGGCTGAGATCTCTCTCAGAGCTCTATCCCATAGAGATTACTTATTCCTGTCCATCGGTGATTTTGCCAATTGCTTCTGTGCCACTTTTGTCAATCATCAATGTAAAACCATATCAAAAGCTTTCTCAGGACCCAAGTGTAGAGTGTCGGTAACAATTTGCTGTACTTTCCTGTTTTTGAAAGGAACTCTCCCAACCTCTCTTACTCAAACCTGAAATAACTGGCGATTTAAAATGTTTATTAATTAGCCACAAGAAGGCTTACATTAACACTGCAATGAAGTTACGGTGAAAATCCCCTAGTTGCGACAGTCCAGGACTTGTTCAAGTACACTAAGGAAGAATTTAGCATGGTCAATGCACCTAATCAGTACATCTTTGGACTGTGAGAGAAAACCAGAGCAGCCGGAGGAAACCCACACAGACACAGGATGAACTTGCAAACTCCACACAGGCAGTGACCCAAGATGGGAATCGAACCCAGGTCCCTGGCACCATAATCCAGCCTTGGAGGAGTAAATTCATAGCCCTGATCACCTCGGGGCTGTTGATATTTGCTGATGTCTACAAGATTAGGTTTTATGTTCTTGATAATACAGGAACTCTTCCAGTGTCAACAAGAGTCATTTCATAACTCATGACAAGGACTGCCTGTTTAAAGGAGAAAAGGAGAGAAAACCCCACCTTAAAAAGGAATCTGTCAATTCCTGGTTTCCTCTGTTCTTGTGGGGAAATAAAATTTATAGTCGTGCGTGTTTCTTGGTAAATTCAAATTACCTATTCCTGTTTCTGTGGAAGATCACAATTTTATTTTATTCATCTTATTTGTTTAAATTAACTTGTGTCTGACCTTTTAGCGCACATGTTTCAAAAGACACTCCAATTGTTGTTGAGTGATTTGGCATTTCACTTAATCTTGTGCCAGATTGTTGTCAGTGAGATAAAAGAAATCCCTTTTGTGACTCACATTAAAAAAAATCACATTCCAGTATAACATACTGAAACATATCTTCTCATCACCAGTTCAACTCCACATATACCAATTGCCCTCAACATTCAATTTTCTTTCTGCTGCAATCTCATACCCAGAACTCAGGATAAACATGTAAGTTACCATGGTCAGAATTTCAATGTGGCTGCAATTAAAGTCTGGTATTCCCAATTTCATAGAATTTCTACAATACAGAAAAAGGCTATTTGGCCCATTGAGTCTGCGCTAACAACAATCCCACCTATCCCCGTAACCCTACGTATTTTCCCTACTAAGAAGGTAGATGAGTGCAGTTGATGTTGTCTACATGGACTTCAGCATGGCCTTTGACAAAGTACCGCACGGTAGGTCGTTGCATAAAGTTAAACCTCACAGGATCCAGGGTGACATATATAAATGGATATAAAATTGGCTTCTTGACAGAAGCCAGAACGTGGTTGTAGAGAGTTGTTTTTCAAACTGGAGGCCTGTGACCAGTGGTGTGCCTCAGGGATCAGTGCTGGGTCCACTGTTATTTGTCATTTATATTAATGATTTAGGTGAGAATATCGGGGGCACGTTTAGTAAGTTTACAGATGACACCAAGATCGGTGGCATAGTGGACAGTGAGGAAAGTTATCTCCAATTGCAACGGGATTTTGGGCCAGTGGGCTGATGAATGGCAGATGGAGTTTAATTTAGACAAATGCGAGGTGATGCATTTTGGTAGATTGAGCCAGGGCAGGACTTATTCAGTTAATGGTAGGATGTTGGGGAGAGTTACAGAATAAAGTGATCTAGGGGTACATGTTCACAGCTCCTTGAAAGTGGAGTCACAAATGGACAGAGCGGTGAAGAAGGCATTCGGCATGCTTGATTTCATCGATCTGAACATTGAATACGGGAGTTGGAATGTCTTGTTGAAGCTGTACAAGACATTGGTAAGGCCACACTTGGAATACTGTGTGCAATTCTGGTTACCCTATTATAAAAGGATATTATTAAACTAAAAAGAGTGCAGAAAAGATTTACTAGGATGCTATCGGAACTTGATGGATTGATTTACAAGGAGAGGCTGGATAAACTGGGACTTTTTTCTCTGGAGCATAGGAAGCTGAGGGGTGATCTTAAAGAGGTTTATAAAATAATGAGGGACATAGACAAGGTAAATATTCAATATCTTTTTCCAAACGTGAGTGAGTCTAAAACTAGGGGGCATAGGTTTAAGGTGAGGGGGGGGAGATACAAAAGTGTCCAGAGGGGCAACTTCTTCACACAGGGAGTGGTGAGTGTCTGGAACAAGCAGACAGAGTAGTAGTAGAGGCGGGAACAATTTTATCTTTTCAGAAGTATTTAGATAGTTACATGGGTACGATGGGTTTGAGGGATGTGGGCCAAATACGGGCAATTGGGACTAGCTTAAGGGTTTTAAAAAAAAATAGCAGCATGGAAAAGTTGCGCCAAAGAGCCTGTTTCCATGCTGTAAACGTCTATGACTCGATGACTCTACTAATTTCCGCACCCCCTCCCTGAAGCTAGGGTCAATTTAGCATGGCCAATCAACCTAACTTGCACATCTTTGGCCTGTGGGAGAAAACCGGAGCACCCAGAGGAAACCCATGCAAAACAGTGAGAATATGCAAACTCCACACAGACAGTCACCCTAGCCAGGAATCGAACCCGGGTCCCTGACATGGTGAGGCAGCAGTGCTAACCATTAATAGATTAATTAACCTCAGTAAGTTGAATTGGATTCAGCAATATTTTAAATTTATCATGATATCAAAGAGATGAAGTTATCAGCGTAATATATTTACTAAAACTCAGTAAATTATGGTCAAAATTTTCCACCCCTTCCCACTGACTGTGGGATCTTCCAGTCCCACCACAGCCTGGGATCGCAGGGGTTCTCCATTGGAATCTTCTGGTTTCACCGATGGTGACAACTTGCAGCACATACACTGGTGCTGGGGGGGCGGGGAGCACTCCTAACCCTCTGGAAATTGGCAGAACTGGAAGATCCCGCCACCGGCCAATGGTGGGTTGCCTCTGCCACTGGTGATTATGCCCTAGGGAGGCTGGAAAATCCTGCTTATCATCTTTCAATTTGCTTTCTTCAGGCACCAGCTAGAACTGCAACGTTTCTTTTAACAAGACAGTATTTTGAAAACAACATAAACTTTACGCATTGTAAAAGGAACGGATTCTCCCCTTTCCCCTTCTTTATTCTATCCTACACTAGTTTACCACATTTTTTCAAACCCAATTGGCAATTTTGCTCTTTTCCATTTTTGATGATTGTTACTTAACCTCATTTGACATTGATTTACGGAGCTGGATTTTCACTGTGAAGGTAACTTTTTCTTCGGCTTATACCCAATATGTTTTAGTTGCTTGGAAAGGTGCCTGAAGAAAGAGCAAAAAGAACATATTGGGTGAGATCTTCCAGCAGTTCATGCTGGCAGGATCTTCTGGTCCCATTGATGGCATCCCCGCTGTAGGCTTCCTGGCGAAGTGGGATGGGTTTACAGGGAAATCCCACTGAAGGCGGTGGGATCAGAAAAATTCCAACACCGGGCAACAGCGGGCTGCCTCCCACTGCCGAGAAGCACATCACAGAGGGACTGGAGAATCACATTCAATGTAATTTGCTTTCTCTAACTTAACTATTAAACTTCCTCCAACTCTACCTAAGTTTGTGTAATTTGTTACTATAGGTGTCCGCATGTTGTATATTGCTTAATTTCGTTGTCATTTTTACCACAGTCCTTTCCCTGCGTTTTATCCTTCAGTATTTTATTCTTAGCCAAAATGACTTCCATTTAATTATCCTAATTTCGGAAGACAATCTTTTTTTTATTAATGGAGCGCCAGACGCTAGTTTCTCACAGGTGTTCATTTGTGTTCACTTTATCAGATTTTTTAATGCTTCTTGCTCCCATTTTTCTGTGACAACAATCATATTTCTATGATTGAACATGTACATTTAAAAAAACCAAGAATACAATTATATCCTGTGCAAGGATATAACCCCTCGTGATGTTAAACTTGGGATGATGCATTTTGAGTGGTAGGCTAGTGTGTAAAAGCCAAGGTTAATAATTTTAATTTGATTAGTCATTACGGCCGGAATCTTATGGCCCTTCACGCCAGTGGGATTTTCCCAACCCGCTGCACATTTGGCACACTGCATAAGGATCTCCCTGGCCAATCACACCATATCCTGCTGCAGCGAGATCAGAGAATTTGGCGCCCAGCCAAGGCTCCATTCACTGCAGCGGATTGGGAGAATCCCGCTGGTGTGAATGGCCACAAGATTCCTGCCATAATGACTAAACAAATTAAAAGTCTCCTGAAATATTAACCTTGGCTTTTCCACACTCTCTTCCCACTCAAAATGCATCATCCCAAGTTTATACATCAGCAGGTACAACAACCCGAACCCAAACTTAATACTTTGTACTAAACAACACCTTCTGTCGCATATACTGTAGAGAGACGTTTGAGCAATTTGGTAGGCTCAGTTTTTATATCAAGAGGCTAGAGGATATTTTGTCCCAAAGCATGATGATTAAATAATAATGATAATATTCAGTATTTGTCTATCCGGACAATCTGGGTTGGTTAGGTTAAAGGGTGCAGCTGTTGGTGGATTTATTTGGTGGGTGGTGCAGAGAGACTCATGGGGCTTGCAAAAGATGGAAGTGGTTGAAGGTTGCATGGTTGCCAACAATCGTTGGCAGGAGATGTGCAAGTTTGGGGACTGTTGGAGAACAATAACAGTAGAAGGCAAGGGAAGCCCAAGAATAGAATGACCCCAGCTGGAGTGATTGTTTTCACCAGAGTGGGAAATGAGATAGACTCAAGAGATAGATCGTAGAACACTACAGTGCAGAAAGAGGCCCTCCGGCCCATCGGTCGGCGCCGAGCACAGTCCCACCCAGGACCTACCCCCATATCCCTACATATTATACCCACTAATCCCTCTAACCTACGCATTCCTGGATACTAAGGGGCAATTTCCTGACATGGCCAATTAACTTAACCCGCACGTCTTTGGACTGTGGGAGGAAAGAAGCGCACCTGGCGGAAACCCACGCAGACATGAGGAGAATGTGCAAACTCCATACAGACAGTGACCCGAGCTGGGAATTGAACCCAGGACCTTGGAGCTGTGAAGCAGCAGCGCTAACCACTGTGCTACTGTGCCGCCCAGATGGGGCTGGCAAGACCACAGTAAGTATGGCATAGGAGGGATGGAAGGGATGGATGAAATAATGAAATTGAATAAGTGTGGCAAAATGATGGAGACAATTATTCATTATAATTTATTATTCAAGAGTTAGTCCTTGTGCTAAAAACAAAGATACAGTGGATTTGAGTGATTGTTTTTTTAAAATAATAAGTCAGCATTAATTCTAAAGGTGATGAAGATTCTAATATTCTAGACCCTCCAGACTTCCTACACAGTCTAACTAAAATTGCATGGCAATGCAAAGTTTAGACATAAGGGTGAGTATAATGTTGCAATGAAACTCAAATTCTAAACAAGGACTTTGTCATGGAACAAGATGCATAATTAGGAAGCTGCTTTATTTTCTGTCTGCATGCACAGTCATGTATGAATGGGAAGAACATCCATCTCTGGTCCTCTATGATGTTCTTTATCTGCAACATAAATAAACTACCTCTACCAGCATTCAGAAAACCTATAACATTCCCCAGTCAAGATTGCCTGTAACTTAATCTGGACAGATAAACAAACCATTGATGCATTTCAGAGATTAGTAAATTTATCTTCATCTCACAGTGCTGTGGGTGTGGATGCTCAATCATTGAGTGCACCCAAGATTGAGATGGGTAAATTTCTAATTATTTAAGATATAAAGGAAAAAGCAGCATTAGGCTATTGAACTCGATGATCAGCCGTGATCGTAATGAATTCCTTTCCCTGGAAGGAGTGCTGGGGATACCATGTCTAAATGGAGGCCTGGTAAAGGATTTAGCACAGGCCCTACTGGCTTCGAGATGGAGGGAAACCTATCAATAACATGCTCACCAAATGTAACACTTCAATGCATTCACACACCCACTGAGGCATTGATGATGCAGGCTGCAGGGAACACTGCCTTGGTGATGGTTCACACCCAGATGGGTAGGAGGCCTATCGCAGGTTGGCACAGGGACAGGAGGATGGAGGATCTGAGCAGCAAGAGGCAGTGGACTCTCTGGAAGTTCAAGCTGTTGGCGAACATGACCCACTGCAACTGTGAGCATTTGGCTGACATTGGGTATATCTAGACTGGTGCTCTTACCTAGAGATGAATGAAAGGCAAGGCTTGAGGCACCTTCCTAAGTCCTGGGATTTAATTGCTTATATCTGTTGGCTTCTCATGTATGGAATTGTGGCTGCAAGGACTCTGGGGGAGCTCCTGGCCTGCTTTGAGTGAATGGTAGTCTTGTGTCATTTAAATCTGATGCCAGGATCTTTGACCTAATGAGGTAATGGCAGGATGGCCAACTTCTTGCCTTTCCCATCACAGAATTTGCAGTGCTCCTCATGGATATATAATTAATGAACTGAATAGAGAAAGATTGCACATATTCACCCATCCCACTGTCCAGCAGGAATCACTCTGACTTTCCTACCTGTTATGGCATGGAAACTCCAGAATGGAAGATTCTGCCAACAAATTAGCAAGTGTGAGTATTGAATGGGTGTTGTTTGATGATACTTAATGCTCTCACCAGATTGCTGAGAGGCCCCATCTCCAGATTTCCAATGGCTAAGTACTCTGAGACTCTAATGATATCCATCCTCCTGCTCTACAGTGAGGGGTTAGCTGGAGGCTTAGCTCCAGTGTTCTGTCTCTGTACTTTCTCCTGAAAGGAAGGAAAATAGAGATTATAAGTGAGTATAATAGTGCGAATGGAAAAATGGAGAACGTGCATTGAGGGTGATTAACAGAGAAAGACATGACATTGCATAAGCATGCACAGGAGCATCAGTAGTTGATGGACAGATGGGATGTATAAAAGTGAATAGACAAAAAAAGGTGAGTTCACCTGTAAGGAAAGTGAATGTGCAGAGTACAGTGTTGCTGTTGATCTCATAGGTAACATCCAGCCACCTTCTTTGTTCCACAGCCTGGTTTCTTCCTCCCATCGGTCCTTATAGCCCCCAACAGTACATCCAGAGACCCAGTCTAATGATCCAGATAATGCATGAATTCAAACCCCAGACCAGCAGATGGTGAAATTTAAATTTGATTTATTAAGAAGTTTGCAAGGGAATAGGATGTAAAAATACAAGGAAGTTTTGCTACAATTGCATAGGGCAATGGTGAGAACACACTAGAGTACTGAGTACAGCTTTGTCTTGTTGCTTAAGAAGGGATGTACTTCTATCGGAAACAGTCTGTAGAAGGTTTGCTTGGTTGTTTTCTGGAGAGAAGAGCTTGATTAATGAGACAAGGTTGAGCAAGTTAGGTTTATACTCATTGGCATTTAGAAGGATGAGAGGTGATTTTGTTGAAGTACATAAGATTCTGAGGGGGTTTTGACAGAATGGTTGCTGAGAAGATGCATCTCTTCATGGAGAATCTATAACCAGGAGCTCAGTTTAAAAATAAAGGACTCTCCTCCCCTCAGCTTAAAAAGGGGATCAGGAAGAATTTCTTCTCTCAGAGAGTTAATTAGATTTTGGAATTATTTTCCCCAAAGTGCAGTCATTGAATATATTCAAGGCTGAGCTAGGCAGATTTTTATCTGCAAGGGGTAATAGAGAGGAGACTGGAAAGTGGAGTTAAGGCCATGATCTTTTTGAATGACAGAACAAATGTGAGGGGTTGAAATGACCTTCTCCTGCTCCTATTCCTTATGGTCTTCCATATGATGATCACAAAGCTCCTAAAAACCCCAACATTACTGGGTTTGATTCCCGGCTTAGGCCACTGTTTGTGCAGAGTCTGCACATCCTCCCCATGTCTGCATGGGTTTCCTCCAGTGCTCTGGTTTCCTCCCACAGTCCAAAAGACACGCTGTTTCAGTGCATTGGCCATGCTAAATTCTCCTTCAATGTACCCAAACAGGTGCCGGAGTGTGGTAACTAGGAGATTTTTGCAGTGTTAATGTAAGCTTACTTGTGACGCTAATAAATAAAAATTAAAACTAATGTGATTACCCACTCTGACTTACAAATGAGTCCAGAGCCACAGCAACGTGGTCAAAATGTAACCACCCTATAAAATAGCCAAACTAGTCAATTAGATTTTCAAGCCGCTATAGAAAAGTTAAATAAGAATAAATGCAAACCAATACCCTGACACTAACTGAGGCAATAGAAATAACAAAGCACTGTCTGCAAAGTCCTCCACATTGACATCTTGGGGGCTTGTGCCAAAACTGAGACAGCTGTCCCATAAGCTATTCATGCCTAGCACAATAATATACACCGAATCACATCCTAGACACCACCATCAGCATCCCTGGGTATATCCAGACACACCAACAGTTCAGACACCCAGAGGTGGTAACACAGTGAAATGCAGTTGGTAAAGGGTGGCTCTGTGTGCCTCCAAGCATTGACTCTGAACTCCTTGAGCTCTCATGACAATAGATCCAACATGACAAGGCAAATTCCTGTCAATTACTAACCACTGTCTAACCTCAGAGGGTGCTGAATGTCTGGAATGTGCTGCTCGGGGAGATGGTGGGAGCAGGTACAATAGCAGCATGTAAGGGGCAACTAGATGAATGCGTGAATAGGATGGGAATGGGAGGATACGGACTCTCTGTAAGTATATGTGGTTTTAGTTTAGGCAGACATTGTGATCGGCGCAGACTTGGAGGGCTTAAGGGCCTGTTCCTTTGCTGTACTTTTCTTTGTTCTTTGTTCTCAGCTGCTGAATCAGTACTCTCCATGTTCAACAGCACTTGGATGAAGCGCTGAGGATGGCAAAGGCACAGAATGGGTGGGGGACTTCAGTGTTCATAACTAAGAGCGGCTTGTTAGCACTACCCTACAAGCCTAAAGAATTCTCTGCCAGACTGGGCCTGCAGCAGGTGGTAAGGGAACTAAACAAGAGGGAAAGACATTCTCAGCCTTGTCCATAGCAATCTACCTGACTCAGATGTGTCTATCCATTATAGTCTATTGGAATGAACAGTGCATAGTCCTTGTGGACACAAAGTCTGGTTTCATATTGAGGATAGCCTCCATTTTGTTGTGTGGCACTATACCAGTGAGAATAGAACGAATGATCCAAAGGTGGGCAGACATGAGATGCTGCAGAACCATTATTCAGCAGTAATATTTGCAACCTCCTATTTTGCTATTTTCTCAATCTGCTATGACCATCAAACCAGTGAATCAACCCTGGTTCAATGTGGACTCCAGGAGGGCATCCCAGGAGCAGCAGCGGGTAAAACTAAAAGTGAAGTGTTAACTTGATGAAGCTACACAGGACTACATGCATGCTGAACACATGATAGGCAAAGCTAAGCAAGCCTATAACCAACAAGCCAGATCAAAGTCCCAATGTCCCACCACATACAGTCATGAATGGTGATGCACCATTAAACAATTAACCACAGGGGGAGCCTCCAATACTGTACCACCCCCCCCAACCCACCCCTTGTTTTCCAAGATCCCAAATAGGCTGCACCCTTGTCATGTCATTATCAAGCCACATTTTGTGGATAAATGTATTTAAACTAAAAATGCATAAACAAGTTTAGCTTACAGGAAATGCCGTGACATGCCCTGCTGCAGAAAGTCAAGGCCAATATCAAACGCTTCTCAGTATGTTAGAAGATTACAGCCCTTTGGCACAATTTTACTGATGCTGACAGCTTCCTCAAGATGGGCAGGGAATCAAAGAGCTCCCATAACTCTCAGCTACTATTTCTCCACTGGTCAGGCAGTTGAGATTATCAAGTGTACTACCTGGTACTGTCAGTATTCAAAATAAGGAAGTGTTTTGAAAATATTAATAAGTAGTTGACTAACTAGCATGAGTAGCGCACACAATTGGAATTTTCTGGGAACGTCAATGAACTGAGAAAAGCCTGATATTTGGAAGAGTTAAATATAACTGTCAAAACCCTTGCCCCACAGTCAGGAGTCAGTGCTCAAGGTGAGTGGACATAGGTCTCAGCCTGGTCTGATAACATGGCTTCATGCCACCACTTCTCATTGAATTTTGACTGAGTGTGCATGGTTTAAACAATCATTTGGAAAGTTGACTTTTCCTGTATGGTGGGAGTGATAAGGAGAAGTATGCTACAAATTTTCCAAATCACATTTTTGCACATTACTGTTCAAGTTTCCATAATAATGTATTTTTCCCATGCACTCTGACTTTCAGCTCCATTTTGGCCTGACTCAGACTTGTTTCTGAAAGTATTTCTTCCAGAATGTTGTCGGTCTGGTTCCTGGGTGTGTTCCTCCTCATTGGGTATTCCTTCCTTCAAACTGCAACAGGTGGAACGCTGAGACCTGGTTTTCCTGCTCAGTGATTGCTTTAAGAACCAGAGAATGTTCCAGTGCGTCATTCTGCATGGATGACTTTCCTATTTGTCATTATCTTGTGGTTGAGTGTCTCAGAATCCAGGAACATGAGACAGCTGGCTGCTTAAGGGACTTGGCTATCAATGTAAGAGTTGTAGAAAAAAAAGCCCCAAAATTTTCAACAATTAAAAAGCAGTATATTTGATTTTTGGAAGTCTCCTATCACTTTGAGCTCTCTCCCTCCCCTTTCCTTCACATCAATTGCTCTCCTCCTCTCTCTTTGAGTCGATTTATTATTGTCACATGTATTGGTATATAGTGAAAAGTATTGTTTCTTGCACGCTACACAGGCAAAGTATATTGTTCATTGGGTGCATAGAGGAGAAGGAAAGGAGAAGGTGCAGAATATAGCACTACAGTCTGAGCGTGGGGATAGAGAAAGATCAGCTCAATATGAGGTTCCTTCTCTCACTTACTCAAAATCACTCTGTCCTGTACCACTCTCTCATTTCTCCACTAGCCTGTCTCTCTCCTTGGCCATTTGAAACCTGAGGGTGGGATTTTCTGGCTGCAATCACCCTAAGATCCGAAAATCCTGCCTGAGGTCAACGGACCTTTGTGTGGTCCTGTCCTGCTTGCTACTATTCCCTTGGCGGGTGGGACGGCAAAATCCTGCTCTTAGTCTCTGTCTGTCTTTCATCAGCCTCGCTTTCACTCCTTCCACCAGTCCGTCTTCCTCATTCACCAATCCTTTTCTTTTCTGGTCTCTCTCTCTCTCCCCTTCATCGGTTTCCATCTTTTCATCATTTCTTAGCATCCCTTCTGTTTTACTAACTCTTTGCCCCTTCTGTTGTTTTTTCCTCTTCCACTTTCACCCACTCAGATTTAACGTCCTTTTCTGATGTCTGTGTGCAGGAAGAGGCAAGAGCAGAGATTGTGACAAGCTGTGGGCAGCAATATCAGACAGTCTGGGGAGTAGAAGGGAACTGGGGCTAGTGGTTCTGCAGTATGTGTTGGGGACAGTGCGGGGGGATATAATGCAAATGCTAGCCCAATGTTCTCTCAATTGCTCTGGTCTTTCTTGATGGGGAAATAGTCGGTTGACTGGCAAGGTTTTTGGCATCAAAGCAAAATGTATGCCTGAGGGAAACAATAGTAAGAGGCAGATCACAAAATGACTGTCACAGCAGGACAGAAAGAACTAGGACTCACCTCCTGTGAGGGGGATAGGTAGAATTTCCTGTGAGGGGGACACGGAGTTGCCTAATGGATACAGAATGTACAGATTTGAGCTAGGATCAACATCCCTGTTATAATGTCATATGTGGTAAAGTGGAGTGTGAGGTCATTAACTCAATCTGCGCCCGTGTCCACGCAGATGGCCACTTTACTGAGGCCCGGGGATGGCTGCGATCTGATTTGCGCCCAAAACAGCTACAACGGCGATTTAAATGCACTTGCATGCATTTCAATTGAATTGATGAACTGCCCGCCCAACTTTATCAGCATTTCCCCCTTTACCATCACATTCGCGCATTCAGATTCGGCACAAAACAGACATGCTCGGCAAAAAGTCTGTTTCGGGTGCTCCAGCTGCTGAAAAGGTAAGTTCAGAGCTTCCAACTGCTCTCTGACTCAAACCAGTGGTGAAGAGGGGGAGGGAAACGTGCCAGATCATTCTCTGGTGAGGGGGAGGTGAGGGAGGAGGGAGGCCTGATTGTTGTCTGGGGCGGGGGGGGCGGTGGTAGGAGGAGGCAGGTCAGATGTCTCTCTGGTGGGGGATGGAGGAGAGGGAGGCCAAATCATTCTCTGAGGGGAAGGTGGGGGAGGCCAGATCATCCTCTGGTGGGGAGGGTTGGGGGCGAGACAGAGGCCAAATCATTCTCTTATAGGGGAGTGGGGGGGGAAGAGGAGGGAGGCGGGTAAGCTGTATCTCTGGTGGGAGGATGGGAGAGGCCCAAAAGTGGTTGGGGGTGGGGGAGGCCAGATGGATCTCCGGTGGGGGAGATGGGGGAGGGGAGGCAGGGGGTCTGCTGGCGATCGGTGGGGGAGAAAGAGGGCTGGGTGGTGGGGGGTGTGGGTGGATAAGGGGGACAGTTATATTGTAGGGGTAGGGGCGATGCCTGTAGGGGACCATCGATCCCAGGCTGCTTTAACTGCTTTTTTGGGGCGCGGGAGACTTGTGACATTGGTATGGTTTTTTCAAATTGTTTTCTAACTGTGCACATGCAGTTCAGAGCTCTGATCATTACAGGCGCGTTAAGCCCCACCAACAGTGCGATTCAGACCCATGATTTTTTTTCAGGCTCAGTGCGTGTGGGAGGCGCCTGAAAACAGATTTCCAAGTTAGATCTGAATTACGCCCAGATTCAGCACTTAGAATGAAAATAGTAAAATCAGGCCCAATATCCAAGGGAAAGGTTACTGTTCTAACATAGAAGGTTGGAACAATTGATATCTGCTTTGACATAGCTTTATAAAGTGTTCCTTACAACTGATTTACTGCTTTCTTGATTAAGCGTGTGTGTTCTTCCCTCGCCATAATCAGTAGATGTTCTGTTGCATGATATTTTTCAAAAGCTTAAACTTTGGGTCAAGCTGTAATCTCTGTTCCTTTCTGTGTCAGCAGGTTCAGTGGGAGCTCCGGGCAGTTGCTTTGTAAAGAATTCAGTACAACAAACTATCAGACTGACGGACAGAGTGTATAAAGAAAGTCGAGCCAGGTGAGTATGAGCCTCAGTAACACTGATCTCAGGCTTGGACCCACGTGCAGTGTTGGGTTTTACTAAGGGCTCATTTTCCCAGTCCATTGAAGATAGGTGGTGGTTTTGTGGGGGAGTGGGGGGGAGTGGGGATAGGGGGGAGTGGAGTCGGGTCTACGAGGGGTGCCCAACATTTTCCCACCACCAGGGCATATTGTCAGCAGCAGAAAACTTAGTGATATAGTTGCCCACATGATGGCCAATTAATTCACTTAATGGTGAATTAAGGATAACTTCCTGCTCCAATGTGTAATTTGTCCTCACTGGGGGGTCGACAGATGCTTCTGAAGAGCAGCAGGTTTATCCTGGCAGCTTCCTGGCAGGCGCCTGGGGAATGAGGGTGCCGTCCTCAGTGGCTCCTCCATGGTTCTTGAAGATAGCAATTGGCTATCATTCTGCATAAAGTGTAGCCAATGCTCTGCAAACCTGCCAGCCCTGATCACTGGTACCTGTCTGTCTGGACCCAGCATCCTCCCTGTTACCAAACGCTTCTCAAGGGTACTGCAACATTGAGGTCCTTTCTCTCCTGGTAACTGTGGCTGCTGAGTTGCTGGTGCCCAATTGGACCAACAGTTCCAGGGGTGGGTCACCATCCACAATTGGATGGTAGCCCTGCTGTTGGCCTGTTATTTGGCCACTGCCAGCAAAATGTCCTATCAGGGTTCTGCCGCACACTAGATTGGTGTGGGCACCTACTTTTGCCTCTGGTGACAGAACTTGCTGCTCCTCCAATAAATTCAGCGTTAACTATCCATATTGGGAACATTGAATTGGTTAGCATTTCAGAACAGCAAAACACATTGATTATTTGTACAGTGTTCCTTTCACAAACATTCTGTGGTCTTCAACATGAGGGATGACAATGAGATAATGTTCCTGTGACCAACCTACTTCCTCACCACCAACTCCCCAGTATTATCATCAACGCTCCCAGGTCAGTGATAGTTTATATAATGCACATCACCAACAGGGTCTCCGAGGCCAGGTGCAGCATGAAGACGGTGCATGGGAAAACTGGAGCTTTTGGGAGATTGTTTGATTAGAGGATGTTCCATTATTTCAAAGTCTCATATATTTAAGGAGGAGGAAAGATGATGGAAAGATTTGTGAAGGGAAGAACTAAAAAACATTAGAAGAAAGTGTCCAGGACTTCCCACATTCCGCAGGATGTACAACCCACTCAGTTAAGCTACCCTGCCACATCTTCATTTTCACAAGCTGCACATTACAAATTGAATAACTCACCAGTTACTAATCAAACGGTTCCCTCCTCTGTATTGAAGTGACTACCAAATACTGGAGGCAGAAAAAGGTAGGAAAAGAAAGGAGTGCTTCCTTCTCCTCTCTACTGAACTCCCTCACACACCAAATTCCCAGTGGCTCATTCTGAAAAGACACACTCCGTGCAAATTAATAGAAACATAGGATATTAATAGCAACACGACAGCTCAGTGACTATCACTGTTTGCTGTGCAGATACATGGATTTGGGCCAGTATCTGCGGGAGTTTGCACATTCTCCCCGTGATTGCGTGGGTTTTCTCCCACACCCCAAAAACGCGCTCTTAGGCTGATTGGTGTAACAAATTATCCCTAAATTAGTCTTCCCTCAATCGTCCACAATAGGCGTAGACAAAGGTCATTGTTAGAGGAGGGCACTCATAATGTTAAAATGGTGGTGTGGGCTCGTTGGGCTGAAGGGCCTGTTTCCCATGTTGTGTTGTTCTTTGTTCTTTGCATGTTCATCTTAGTTCATTTTAGTCTAAGTCCCCTTTTAATACTAGAAGAGCCGGTCAACCCTTCTAGTTCTTAAATTAATTATTGCAAGATGGAATCTCATTCCCTTAGGTTTGTAATTGTTGTTGGAGATTTTGGGCAGCATTTTCCTGTCCCACCCGCCACGGGAATCATAGCGGACAGGACAGGATCATGCAAAGATCCATTGACCTTGGGTAGAATTTTCCAATCTTGGGGTGAGTACAGCTGGAAAATCCTGCCCCTTGTTTTAATTTTATCTTTTTTTTAAGCTTTTTTCTTAATCAAATCTTTTTTCCCTTTTAGTTGTTTCTGTGCCTGATTTGGCTTCCAAGTGCAAAACCTATGCTGTTTACTTCCTAGTCCTCTGATCGGATTAGTTAAGAAGACACACAGTTGCTTAGCCTGGTGCTTCAAATTCCAGATGCCCCCATCTCATATTTCTACAAACTTACAGTACAAGGTAACTGGTAAGTGGAGTCTAACTACCAGCAGCCCCTATTCATGACCTCTCATGTCAACTGTTGGGCTGTTATATAATTAGGAGTTAATATTTTGCAGGCCAAATCTATCTTTACATTAATGACAGAACAAAGATTAAAGCAAAATCCCTCCCCTGCTATGGATAAATGTCCAAAACCACTATAGCAGTGCAGCAAATATAGGAAATGAATGTCAACTCAGTGTCAAGGAATACCTTTGGGTTCTGTATCACTGCATCCAGATCAGAAAGTTTATGGAATTCAAAGCAGGACTACATTTGTATATGGGGCTACATTGATGAAATCTCTTGCTTCATTTCTCTGTTACTGTTCACTGGTGATGGTTATTTGAGGCAACAAATATGAGCTATACCAACCTGTGCAACCTGAGGCAACAAATATCAGCTATACCAACCAATAGCCTGCACTTTGAAAATGCTTTGCCATAAACCTGTCCACCAGTTTCCTTTCCAACTTAGGCACTGAACAGACAGCATCTGTATCAGGAAGTTTCAGGGTGCAGTTTGTCAGCTTTGACCTCTTTTCAGTGTGAGTGCAGCCCCATTCAGGCAAAACAGAAAGAAGGTACACGATTGCATGCCGTAATCTGATTCTTATTGCACAGATATAATGCCATCCCCTGACATAATGAGTTAGTGTGAAATTATCAGCAGGAAACTGGAACTCACCACATTTGGATTAACTCCCACGATCAGAGATCAATTAAAACTGACCTCTAAGATTTTAACTATTTAACTGTTGGCCCCAAAACAATGCAGGCATCGCAATGCAAAATTAAACCTGTGGGCATTGATTCTGATGCAGAGACGATGCCTACTTCATGCTGCTGTTGATCTGCCTGCTAGCATTGGCTGCATGCATCTAAGAGTGTTCTTGAGTGGCTGTAAGGATTCTGGGGGTCCCAGGTTTGTAGTATCACTTAAAGCTAGCCTGCACTTCTAAAGACAGTCTGCATCTGTTAAAGGGGAAATACAGGTTCTGGAACTGGTTCCAGTAGCGTGTAGACATGAAGAACACTCAGTGATGACACAGCAGGCTAGGGAGCTTAATCTAATGTTCCCTGATGCCCCACTGGTCCTCTTGGTGCCGGAAGTGCACAGGAGGAGGGATGTTCTGCAGCAAACTCAGATAGCTGTGGCATTTGATGCCAAGTGTCTAGCCCCATGGATCTTGATGTAGTAATGCAAGAAACTCAATGACCTTATACAAATAGTCCAGGTCAGTGAATTCATCTTCAAATGTCAAATCTCAACAATGGATAATTAGTTTCAGATATTCAGATATCAACAAAACCTGCCACTCCCCTGCCAATGATTACCATCAACTATGACTCATACATAAGATTCATAGCTTCATCCCATTCTCCACACTTAACCACATCTCACAACTTGCATTCATTGTCAGCTTTTCAACCATAATATCCAGGTTGCTGTCTTTACCTTGATGAAGAGGAGTGTTAGCATTGTTATCACTGGACTAGTTACAGTAAGGCTTTGGCAACTGCCAGGCCTGCAACCATTGAGTTGCCTACTCAGGCTTCTAGTTCTTATGTTCTAACTATTGTTGGTACATTCAAGCCTAATCCTTCTTCTCACATTCACATCCTCCTTCCCCCACTGCGCCCACCCCAATCCTACAATCGCTTCCAATTTACAAGCTGCAGATGGTGTGAACATGCACCTCTTTCTTTCACCACCCCACCATGCACTCCCGCCCACCGCCCCCACCACCACAACTCAATCGTCTGTCTCCTTCCTTCCCAAACTTCATGAACTCTATCTGGCCGGGCAAGAGTGCAAGTGAAAAAGGTGAAAGAGCAGAAGGAAGAGATAATAAGAGAAACCTAGGCCCTGACCTTCCATTTTCCACAGGGAGTAGCCCAGGAGATGTACAAGGAACCCCTCAAAAGTCAGTGCGGTAGTGATTCAGGAATCGCTCAGGAAATTCCAGCCTCCATTTGAAGAATTAATACCAGTTCAAACTCCTGGATAACCACTGTACTGACCCCATCACTATGGTACTATCCAATCACCCCTTCCCAAGAACTCCTGACCACCTGATTACCCACTGACTCCCTGACTACCCCCAGGCAACTACCCTCCACCCCATCAGCTATTCAACAAAACCCTCAACTAGCATCCACCCCATAACTATCCCCTTGACCACCCAACCCCTCCAACCATTTGAAATCCACCATTAAACTCACCCTTGCTTGTCACCCACTTATGTTAGACAGTAACCTTCTCTCCCTAACAACTCTGTCCACTACCCTTATGATTTTGAACACCTCATTCAAATCCCCTCTCAACCTTCCCTCAGGAGAACAATCCCGGCGTCTTGAATCCTCCTGCATAACCGAAGACCCTCATTACTGGAGTCATTCTCATCAGTCTCTTCATCACGGACTCAAATTCCTCATCTCCTTCCTCAGACATGGTGTCCAGAGTTGGGCAAAAACTCCAGAAAAGGCTGAACTGGAATTTTATAAAGGGCCACCACAAATTCCTTGCTTTTACACTCACTCACTCATCCACTCGCTCACTCACTCACTCACCCGTTCACTCACTTACCCACCCATTCTCCTAGTCACCAACTCATTTATGCAGCTACTCATTTGCTCCGTCAAAGAACAAAGAACAAAGAACAACCCAGCATGGGAAACAGGCCCTTCGGCCCAACGAGCCCGTGCCGCCATCTTAACAAAGCATTTTCCTACACCTACCTTGCCCCGTGTGTATGCGAATGGTACCCCTATTATAGTAAAAAGTCTGACAACACCAGGTTTTAGTCCAACCTATTTATTTGATAATATACTCACAAGCTTTCGGGGTTAGTCCCTTCATCAGGTGAATGTTCAGACTTTTTACTGTGTTTACGCCAGTCCAACGCCGGCATACCCACATCGTGACCCCTATTATAACCAGATTCAGGGGAGAATAGTGTCAATTTGGTACACCAATCAGCCTAAAAGCACATCTTTGGGGTGTGGGAGGAAACCGGAGCGCCCGGAGGAAACCCACGCAACCACAGGGAGAATGCGCAAACTCCCACAGACATAGGCCCAAATCCATGTGTCTGCACAGCCAGCAGTGATAGTCACTGAGCTGTTGTGGTGCCCATCTGCTGGTCCAGGTTTAAGCACACACCACGACGCGAAGTACTAGGCCACTCTCGAAACGTCCAAGAGCAGCCCACGCACGACCCACTGTGTGCATGCCCCTCGTTTGACAACAAGGTGGACCGACACACCTGCGGATTACTCACTGATTCATTCACTCACTGACCCGATCACTCACTGACACACTCACTGACTCACTCATTCACCTATTCAGTTACTCACTCACCCACTTGCCCAACCATACCCATTTACTCAGTGACCCACTCATCCATTCACCCAGTCATTCACCCACTTACTCACTCACCCACTCAATTACTCATTCACCTACTTACATTCACACTTATCTATTTACTCACCCACTCACCTTTCACCATTTTGCCCACTCAGTCATTGACTCACTCACCCATTCACCCCGTCACTCATTCCCTCACCCACTCATTGACCCACACAACAACTCACCTACCACTCACCCACTCACCCACTCATTCACTCATTCACCCTAATTCACTTCTAAAAGCTTGCCCACCACAGAAGTTAAATGGATCAGCTGTAGTTTCCGAGTTTATAATTTCACTCCCTTTTGAAAAGGTGTTGAGTATTTACAATGCCCCAGTTCTTTGGTACCAGTTCTGTATCTAAGGAGGATTAGAAAGTTATGGCCAGTTCCTCCACCCGTATTTCCTCCAGAGTCCTTGGATGCATCACATCTGGTCCTGATGCCTTATTGTCTCCAGGTACAGACAGCCTCCCTAATGCCTCCTCTTTATCAATTTTTAATCCATCCAGGGTTTTATCACAGAATCACAGAATCCTACAGTGCAGAAGAGGCCCATCGAGTCTGCATATGAAATGCCCTGATCTGCCCACCTAATCTTACTTGTCAGCACTTGGCCCACAGCCTTGAATGTTAAGAATGTTATCTACTTTTTCTTTTGTCACACCTTTGTTCTTAGGTAAAGACAGTCGTAAAATATTCACTTGAAACCACGGTTATGACCCCTACCTTGATTCAAAATTCTTTTTAGTCCCTAACCAGCCCTGCTCTTCCTTTCACGATTTTAAGCTTTGAGAAGATTTTTGGATTCTTGTTTATTTCAGATGCTAATGTCTTCTCATTTGTATACGGGGCTACATTGGTGAAATCTCTGTTTCATTTCTCTTCTCACTGGTGTTGGTAATTTGAGCCGACAAATGTAAACAATACCAACCTGAGCAAAGCTGGATTGCCCAATAGTCTGCATTTGACATCTGACAAATGCCTTTCCAACTGAGGCATTGAGCAAGGCAGCATCTGTATCAGGAAATTTCAGGGTACAAGTTGTCAGCTTTGAGCTGTTTTCATTGTGAGTGTAGCCCTACTCAGGCAGAACAGAATGAATGCATAAATTTGTGTGCCGCAATCTGATTATTACTGCACAGATGAAATGCCATGTGGCTGGTATAGTGGGTCAACGTGACATTACAAGCAAACTGAAGTCACGTAGACACCTATTTGGGATTCCTTTGCCAGGCTGATGCTTCCATTCAGCAGGGCATAGCGCGTTTGTTTGTATGGGTTTGATGCTAAACAGACTCTGAATGCTCTGAATACATTACATTACATTTGGAGTGACTCCCAGAATCAGAGATCAACTTGACCACTTAAGATTCACTCACTGCAAGGTCAGTGAACTAAGTGTTTTTACCCCTCCCTTTGAGGTCAGCGTATCAACGTTACAATGTTTTAATGGCTCATTATAATTAATTACAGCTTCATTTGTGCTTGTAACTGGCTTCCTGTTATTACAGCATCAAGTAGAAACTCCTGGAAAGGTCAGCAAGTGTAAAGGACCTTCTTCAAGAAGCCAGTGGCAGAGACCAGGAACACAGCACAGTCTGCTGAATACTTGCAAACAGCATTGTACTTCATCCAGTACAGTGTAATTGAATCCACAAACATATTCATATTCAGGTGAGGGTCCCTAATTGGGCAGGCAAACCTGACCTCAATCAGGGAGCTCATATTCCAAGAGGGCAAACTCACAGGCCTCAATGAAGTCATTACAGTTTTCACCTACGTCTTTAAGATCAGAATTAAACTGAGGCCCTTTCTGTCCTCATTTGTGGATTTAAAAGATGCCATTGTACTTTTGGAGGATGAAGTGCAGAGACCTCTTGCTATTCTGGCCAATATTTATCCCTGAGCTAACACTAGAACAGATGATTTGGTCAATGTCTAATTGCTGTTAATAAGACTTTGCTGATTCCAAATTGGAAAATAGGTTTTGTTACCACAATAAAAACAGAAAATGTTGGAAGTACCTAGCAGGTCAGGCAACAGCTGTGGGACCAGAAATTGGGTGAATGGATGAGATCAAATGCTCCACCACCAGTGGGTTTATAAGTATTAAGTCCAACCAATGAATTAACCCACCACCTACACCCCCTTGTCTCTGCCCCCAGCACAATTATGCCAATGGCAGTGAGGCTGTGTAACCCAGCTACTAGGCCATTGGGCCAATTGAGGCCTGTGAGTGTGCTATTAAATTCTGATTAGGGAGCCTTATCACACAACTGCCTGGATTTAATCAGTGGCAGGAAAGGCTCACACCAAGTGTCCACCCATCAGTTTATTTCTTTGGGCTGTTGGTGAGCAGAGGTGTTCTCTTCTTAATGAGCTCTCTGGCCAACACTGGGGCCTGCCAGCTTGGCCCTGACAAGGCACCATGCTTACCCACCATTCCTGGCCCAGTGATGCATATCTCCTCTCAGCTTCCTGCAGTAGCAGCAGTGACCACTGCATCCAGTGGAGCCACTGGTACTGGAGGGCTGGAAGTTTCTAATTGGCAGCAATTGACCCAGGCAAGGCCTGCTATTTCTGAAGATAGAAATACCCCCTCAACTCAATTATTGCCCAGTTATTTAAATGGCTGTGGGGCAGCTGTCTGAATTGGGGGGGTGGGATCTCCCCTGACATTTTTGCCAGGGGTTGGGGTATTTGATGCCCTTTTAAAGTCCAGCACAATGTTTCCCATCCATGATCTTTCAAGGTTTACTGCATAAGAAAAGGTAGAAAGTTGCTGCTCCTATACGATATCAAATAGTCTCTATCTGAGGCTAAGCAAACCTTTCATATTGATCAGTTCCTGTCTCAGGCAATTTTTAGGAGGATGCATGTAATGAATAATTTCAGGCATTTGTACACAGTGACTCAGGCTTCTGTGGGTTCAACTAGCAGGCATGGGCAGAGTATATCATTTATCATTGACAAAACAATAAAACAATATTTGTTAAGGGACTGTGCATGTTCATTGAATTCTCCTGAATACCAATTGGGTCTCCTCAATTGACAGTGGAATGAAATACACAATATTCAAGCATTCAGAGTCTGTTTAGCATCAAACCCATACAAACAAACACTCTACACCCTGCTGAATGGAAGCATCAGCCTGGCAAAGGAATCCCAAATAGGTGTCTATGTGAATGCAATTTGAGCTCTTCCAATTAACACACACTGTCCTTTGGCTAAACATTCTTTTCTGTCCTGCTCACCACTGGAATCACGGCAGGCGGGATATGGACCATACAAAGATCCATTGACCTGGGGCGGGATTTTCCAATATTGGGGCGAGTGTGGCTGGAAAATCCTGCCCTCAGATTGCTATTACTTCGGAATAAGGATGTGTCCCTTAAGACAGCAGGGACTCCAGAGCTTGCCACTCCCCTCACCAAACTCTTCCAGTACAGTTACAACACTATCCAACAAAATGGAAAATTGCCCAGGTATGTCCTGTAACACAAAAAGCAGGACAAATCCAACCTGGCCAATTACCGTGCAGTCAGTCTACTCTCGATCATCAGTAAAGTGATGGAAGGGGTCATCGAGAGTGCTACCAAGCAGCACTTGCTCAGCAATAACCTGCTCAATGACGCCCAGTTTGGATTTTGCCAGGATCACTCAGCTCCTGACCTCATTATGGCCTTGGTTCAAACATGGACAAAAGAGATGAATTCCAGAGGTGAGAGTGACAGCCCTTGATATCAAGGCCACATCCAAATGAGTGTGGCACCAAGGAGCCCCAGCAAAACTGGAATCAATGGCTATCAGGAGGCAAACTCTCCACTGGTTGGAGTCATACCTGGTACATAGGAAGATGGTTGTGGTTGGGAGGGTCAGTCATCTCAGCTTCAGGACATCTCTGCAGGAGACCCTCAGGGTAGTGTCCTAGGCCCAACAATCTTCAGCTGCTTCATCAATGAGCTTCCCTCCGTCATAAGGTCAGAACTGGAGATGTTTGCCGATGATTGCACAATGTTCAGAACTATTCATGACTCCTCATATGCTGAAGCAGTCTATGTTCAAATGCAACAAGATCGGGACAATATCCAGGTTGAGCTGACAAGTGGCAAGTAACATTCGTGCCACACAAATGCCAAGCAATGACCATCACAATAAGAGACACACTAATGACCACCCTTTGACATTCAATGGTGTAACCATCACTGAATCCCCTACTGTCAACGTCCTTGGGGTTCCAATTGACCAGAAACTGAACTGGACTCACCACTTAAACACAGTGGCTACAAGAGCATATCAGAGACTAGGAATACTGCAATGAGTAATTCACCTCCTGACTCCCCAAAGCATATCAAACCTCTACAAGGAACAAGTCAGGAGTATGATGGAATACTCCCTACTTGCCTGGATGGGTGCAGCAACAACACTCAAGAAGATTAACACCATCCAGGACAAAGCAGCCCACTTGATTGGCAGCACATCTACCAACATCCACTCCCTCCACCACCAACGTTCAGTAGCAGCAGTGTGTACTGTCTACGAAATGCACTACAGCAATTCACCAAAGATCCTGAGACAGCACCTTTCAAACCCATGACCACTTCCATCTCGAAGAACAAGGGCAACAGATACACCTGGGAACAGCATCACCTACAAGTTTCCCTCCAAGTCATTCACTACCTTGACTTGGAAATATATCACAGTCGCTGGGTCAAAATCTTGGAATTCTCTCTCTAGTGACATTGTCGGTCAACCCACAGAACATGGATTGCAGCGATTCAAGAAGGCAGCTCATCACTAGCTTCTCAAAGGCAACAAGGGATGGGGCAATAAAAGCTGGCCAGCCAGTGACACCCATGTTCCACAAATAAATAACGAGTAAAAAATAGGCATGAAATAATTCCTACAGACTGTCAGAATTAATGTAAAACTCATGCTTAATCTCCTATTTCTCACATGGCAGAGCGTGAAAGATGTCATTGATTTTTGAGATGCCCTGTTCCCCAGGCTGTATTGTGTACTTGGAGCAGCTGGTAAGCTGATTTGGGTACCTCTGTAATAATAGTCTTATGTATGTACTCCACAGATGTCCCAAAAAGCAACGACATCAACCACCTCTTACAAAATACAGGTTGTTTATCGCTAACCAAGCTTCCAGACTGCCCTGACGAAGGTCACTTTGAGTGTTATAGGACCATCAATGGTCAGTGCAATAACAGGTATGGACTGACGGAGCCAATTGTCTGTTAAATTGTATTGTATCATGAAGTCAAAGATCATCGCTGAAATCTTACTGTTGTCCATGGCGGTGGGATCTTATGGTCCCGCTGACTGTGCACCCCGACTGCCGGTTTCCTTCAATGGGAAACCCCATTGACCGTAAGATCCCACAGCCAGCGAACAGCGTGCCACCGCTCACCACCGCGAAACATGCTGCAGTGAGGGAGAAAAATCCAACTCCACATCTGAAGAATAGATGATAGGTTAAGTGTGATAGAACTGTGGAATTGTATACCAACCAGAGTACAATTGGGTATCTGGGCATCTAACTGACAGATATTGTTTAATATGCATCAATAGAAAATTATTAATTATGGAGTAAACAACCAGTTGGAGATGAATTAAGGGAAATAGCAGAAGATGCTAACTCGGGAAGATAGTGGATGAGCTGATGAATTGAATGGAACATTTAGACTGGAGATGAGATGCAGTGACACAAGAAATGGGAACTTGTGTTTATGCAATACCTTTTACATTCATATTATAGCTAAAAGCCCTCCACAGCCAATGAAGTGTCTTAGAAGCATCAGTTATAATACAACCAGACATGGCAATTATTTCACCGCAAAGTTCCAGAAACAGTGTTAGGATTCTTCATTATAATGTAACTTCCAAATAGATCGTGTTAAATTTTAATTTTATCAGTTGATCGAACAAACATATATTAAATTATTTAAAAAGGATTTGTAATAAAGCAAGCTGAAACATTGACTTAAGATGGTTGCCACAAGTCACCTGATGTCTGGTATCATCAGTGGACCAGTATTCTGGAAGGTTCCAATGTGGAATACATTTGAGACATGTTCACACAAGCCTCATAGTATTTCATACCTGCTGAAAGCTAGTTCAAAATGAGTTAATGAAATTGTACTGGATCTCATATCTGCATTTCTATAAGTCTACCTCTCAAGAGGAGATAGAGGACAGAATTTTCCCACAAAAAATGTGTCATTATAGCGAAAAAACTGGAGTAATTCACGTCAGTCTATCAGACGTGCTCTGGACTGCAGTAGTCCCACACTCAGTCACATTTTTGAAAAGTGATAACTTGCGCATTGGTATTGGGCGAGGGGGTGGGGAGCCTAAACACACTGGTGAGCCCAGCTGCAGAGCACTCAGACACAATTCACAAGACTGCCCCGATCTCTCAGTGCACTAGGAAACCTCCACTTCCCTCAAACGGACATTTGGACACTATCCCCTACCCCCCCATCAATGGACTGTTTCCCCACCCCCACCCTTGATGGCTCCTCCTGCCAAACTCCTGACATGCCCCTCATGGGCGGCATGGACAACTCAGGTTGAAAGGCCTGTTTCCATGCTCTATGACTCCATGACTCTTTGACTCTATGTTCACTTGGCATAAAACAAATAAACCTTCTGTCCTGTCTTCCATTTATTATTACAAAGGCTACATAGCTCACAGAATGTTTCCACCAAACTCATCGTTTAGAAACTATGTAAGAACGTGATGTCTTAATGTAAATCGATCAGGTGGTCAAGATAAACTAAGCCTGTGCCAAGCTTCTTCTTACTCCAGTCATGCAACTCCCCCTCATTGCAACCCCCATCAGAGCCCCCCATCAAAGCCTCATTCAGGCCCCACTCCCTTGGCACTGCCAAGGTGCCTGGCACAGCTGGGGTGCCTGTTGGCACTGTCAGTGTGTCAGGTGGGCATTGCCCAACCATGCCCTCAATCACCCAGGGGTTTTCATGACCTCCAAGACCCCCAGCATGGCCAACACGCCTGGTCTCTGCCAATGGAGTCCAGTAGTAATTCGTGCTGGTCTCGTGCTGCGCCCAAAGGTTGGAAGGTCCCAGAAGCTGGGAGAATCCAGCATCGAATGGGCTATGCATGTTTAAATGCTACTTTAAATATGCCAATCAACATTGTGCCCTTTTTGGGTGTAATCCTGTTTGTGCCATTAGAAAGGGATTGGGATGATTGCAAACTGGCGCTGGGTGCGATTTTTCTGGGGATAAAGGCTGACAGTGACCCCCACCCCCCCTGCCATGGGTTCCCCAGAAGTGGAGGGTGTGAATCACAGGAAACCCTATTGACAGCAGCAGGACCAGAAGGTCCTGCCATTGGCTATTGGTGGGGCTCCTACTCCGCAGCTGAACCTGCAGAAAATCCCGCCTTTTATAGACATTATAGAGGCTCAGTTTCAGTGAAATAAGCTTGGCACAGGCTTAGTTTATTTTGGCCCCCTGATCTATTTATATTGAGACATCATGTTCTTTTATAGTTTCTAAATTATGGGTTTGGTGGAAACATTCTTTGAGTTGTGTAACCTTTGTAATAATAAATGGAAGACAGAAGGACAGAAGGTTTGTTTGTTTTATGCCAAGTACATAGAGTCATGGAGTCATAGAGTCATAGAGCATGGAAATAGGCCCTTCAGCCCGACTTGTCCATGCTGCCCTTTTTTTTAAAACCCCTAAGCCAGTTCCAATTGCCCACATTTGCCCCATATGCCTCTATACCCATTGTACACATGTAACTATCTAAATGCTTTTTAAAAGATAAAATTGTACCTGCTTCTATTACTACCTCTGGCTGCTTGTTCCAGACACTCACCACTCTCTGTGTGAAAAAATTGCCCCTCTGGACACTTTTGTATCTCTCCCCTCTCACCTTAAACCTATGCCTTCTAGTTTTAGACTCCCCTACCTTTGGGAAAAGATATTGACTATCTAGCTGATCTATGCCCTTCATTATTTTATAGACCTCTATAAGATCACCCCTCAGCCTCCTACACTCCAGAGAAAAAAATTCCCAGTCTATTCAGACTCTCCTTATAACTCAATCCATCAAGTCCTGTAGCATCCTAGTAAATCTTTTCTGCACTCTTTCTAGTTTAATAATATCCTTTCTATAATAGGGTGACCAGAATTGCACACAGTATTCCAAGTGTGGCCTTACCGATGTCTTGGTACCAACAACTTCAACAAGACATTCCAATTCCTGAATTCAATGTTCTGATTGATGAAACCAAGGATGCTGAATGCCTTCTTCATCTCTCTGTCCACCTCTGACTCCATTTTCAAGAAGCTATGAACATGTACCCCTAGATCTCTTTGTTCTGTAACTCTCCCCAACATCCTACCATTAACTGAGTAAGTCCTGCCCTGGTTCAATCTAACAAAATGTATCACCTCACATTTGCCTAAATTAAACTCCATCTGCCATTCGTCAGCCCACTGGCCGACACATGACACAATTATATGACACTGGGGCTAACAATGCTGCAATCATACTTCCTATCTGTTAAAACAATCATTTTCATTACACGAATGTACAAATCTAGATCATAAGTTCCAGCCTCAGTGATAGAATTTGGCGTTCAGAATAAATTACAGACTTTTTTTCTCCGTGCATTTAGGAAAGCCCTTTATTTGGAGCATCTCATATCCCATTAAAACAGTGGCTTGAACCAGAGTATGAGGATGGATTTAGGCTCCCACGGTGCTCAAAGAGAGGCAGTATGTATTCAGGGCATCGCCTGCTGCCGGTAATTATCCACGTGAATAAAATTATTTTATGTTTGATAATGGAAGATTCTGAATTATTGATTTTCCATCCAGCAACGCAAAGGAACTTGTCAAGACATTTGATGTGATTTGATTTGATTTATTATTGTCACTGTATTAATATACAGTTTCTTGTGCCCTATACAGATAAAACATATTGTTCATAAACAAGGAAAGGAGACAGTACAGAATGTAATGTTACAGTTATAACTAGGGTGTAGAGAAAGATCAACTTAATGTGAGGTAGGTGCATTCAAAAGTCTGACAGCAGCAGGGAAGAAGCCGTTCTTGAGTCGGTTGTACATGACCCCAGGTTTTTGTATCTTTTTCCCAATGGAAGAGGTGGAAGAGAGAATGTCCGGGGTGCGTGGGGTCTTTAATTATGCTGGCTGCTGTGCGTGTGTAGTGGGAAGTGTAGACAGAGTTAATGGATGGGAAGCGGGTTTGGGGGAACTAACAGACTTAAATGTACCAAGGTAGAATTTTCCTGACTATGACCTATTAATCCACTGCAAATTTAATAATTTAAGTAATATCTCCAGAGTATCCATCAAAGTTATAACAGGAAGTCCAGAAAGCCCCAGTGAAAAATATATGAGACTATTTCTTTTAATTGTAACAGTATTAAGAATGGTGCGTACGCACGTGGGTATGCACATGTGCGCACACACACATGCACAGACACACATGCACACACATGTGCACATACACGTGCGTGCACACACACACACACACATGCATGCACACACACACACACACACACACGTGCACATGCCCAGACACACGCACACACACAATTACTGAACAAAAGTCCCTGTGTTCCCATGCAGGGATGAGGGGAGAATTGATGAGGGAGGCACTGGGGCATCCACTGGCTCATCAAACAATGACTTAACGTCTTCCCCAGTGCTCACCACAGAAACCCTATCCTCCTCCAGAAGGTTACCTCGGCTTCTGATCTTTCCCCCGGCACTGAAGAGGGGTGGCACT
The DNA here is from genome assembly GCF_965287045.1 of Carcharhinus amblyrhynchos. Taxonomy (NCBI): domain Eukaryota; kingdom Metazoa; phylum Chordata; class Chondrichthyes; order Carcharhiniformes; family Carcharhinidae; genus Carcharhinus; species Carcharhinus amblyrhynchos. The sequence continues at coordinate 32,345,704 of NC_137346.1, forward strand.
GTGATTACCACTGCTGCCTCACAGTAACAGGGACCTGGGTTCAATTCCCACTTGGGTCACAGTCTGTGCGGAGTCTGCACATTCTCCTCATGTCTACGCTGGTTTTCTCTCGTGCTCCAGTTTCCTCTCACAGCCCAAAAGACGTGCTGGTTAGGTGCATTGGCCAATCTTAGTTCTCTCTCAGTGTACCCGAACAGGTGCCAGAATGTGGCGACTAGGGGATTTTCACAATAACTTCATTGCAGTGTTAATGTAAGCCTACTTGTAACAATGATAAATAAACTTTAAAGAGGGGTGGCTCAGAGCTGCCAGTCAGCTCAACCTCTGTCATAATCCCATCCCCAGGATCATCAGCAGCGTATGGGCTTCTGACAAGCTCCTTCTACTCTGCAATAAAATACTGGTGGCAGTGGAATGAACCTTTTAACTGGCTATTAATTGGCCACTTAAGGACCTCAACAAGCCAAAGAGTGGGCAAGCCACCTGTTGCCTCTCCTCCCTCAAATAGCATTTCAGAAAGCTCTCTAGGGGGTAGGTGATGGGAAGGCCACTTGCTAAATTTTTACACAGCCCCTAACAGTTAGTTACCACCATGTTGTAAGAGGCTGTGTGTTGTTTAGTAAATCTCACCAGGTGATTCTAAATCTTGAATGGTATTTATTAACTGCTAGTGACTATGCTTATAAATGCAGTTTAAGGTCTAATCTAGGAGCTGTCTCCATTCTTGTCTCCACATCTCTGTCCTGTTTGAGGCTGTCCTCGAAACTCAGGTATATGTTCCATTACATCAGAGTATGGGCCTTACTGTACCCAGCCCATCATTCACCCTTTCTTTAACAGGGCCTTATTGTAAAGCCCATTGTCTATCCCAAGTTAAATCTGTCCATGTTTGGCACCCAAGGTTTTTCTGTCTGAAGTTGGAGCATGAATTAGTGAGACTGATCTTGCATTTTGGACCTTGGTGATTCAGTAGATGGTGCGTGACCAGCCATGATTTCTATTGTGATCTGTCATTTAGTTAACTGTGTTATCACTGTATAACCAGGAAGTGAACCTATCCACACCTGCTATCAAACTCTACCGGACATTTGGCACACCCTTCACTGACTATAAAATGTTCATCTGGGGATAGATAGAGTGGATGTGCAGAGACTATTTCCTCGGGTAGATGTAGCTGTTTCTAGGGAGCATAACTATAAGGTTCATGGTGCGAGATATAGGAGGGACGTCCGAGGTAGATTCTTCACTCAGAGAGTGGTTGGGGTGTGGAACTCACTGCCTGCTGTGATAGTGGAGTCGGACACTTCAGGAACTTTCAAACGGTTATTGGGTAGGCACACGGAGCACACCAGAATTATAGGGAGTGGGATAGCTTGGTCTTGGGTTTGGACATAGCTCGGCACAACATTGAGGGCTGAAGGGCCTGTACTGTGCTGTACTGTTCTATGTTTCTATGTTCAGATATCACTTATTTTTCCTATAGACTGTTCTCTTCATGTAACAGTCCCTAGGCTCAGCAACTTAAGGAGAAACTGTAGCTATTCGTAAATGTGCAACTTAGTCTCACAAATTGCAAACTGTTAAAAATTCAAATTTATCTAAACTACTAATCTCCACATCTTAAATTGCACTAAGTCTAGTTTCTACTTCACCCCTACACTTAGTGATCTATACTGGCTTTGTAACCATTAAAACGTCAACTTTATAACTCCTATTCTTATTTTCAAATCCCTCAGTGATTTCATCTCTCCCTGTGTCTGGAGCCTCCTCTAACCTCACGATACATTCCTCCAATTCTGATCTCTTGCACACCTCTGCTTTTAGCCACTCCACTCTTGGGAGCTGTGCCTTCAGCTGTTTAGACCTGAAGCTCTGGAATTCCATCCCTAAATCTCTCTGCCTTTCTATCATGTTAACATTTGACTTAAAAGCTACCTAGTTGACTAAGCTTTTGGTCAATAGGTTTTTTTAAATTAATTTATTAGTCACAAGTAGGCTTACATTAATACTGCAATGAAGTTACTGTGAAAATTCCCCAGTTGCACCTCCATAACTTGTCTGGGTACACGGAGGGAGAATTTAAGAACATAAGAACATAAGAAATAGGAGCAGGAGTAGGCCATCTAGCCCTTCGAGCCTGCCCCGCCATTCAATAAGATCATGGCTGATCTGTTGTGGCTCAGTTCCACTTTCCCGCCCTCTCCCCATAACCCTTAATCCCCTCTCTTATCAAGAACCCATCAACCCGCTTCTTAAAAATATTTAGCGAGGCAGCCTCCACCACTTCAACGGGCAGAGAATTCCAGAGATTCACCACCCTTTGAGTGAAGAAGTTCCTCCTCAACTCCGTTCTAAACCGCCTCCCCTTTATCTTGAGGCTGTGCCCCCTAGTCCTACTGTCTTTTTTGAGCGGGAAGAGTCTCTCCAGCTCTATCCTATCCATCCCATTCATCATCTTATACGTCTCAATGAGATCTCCCCTCATTCTTCTAAACTCTAACGAGTACAAGCCTAGTTTATTCAGCCTCTCCTCATAGCTCAATCCCCTCAACTCCGGTATCAGCCTAGTAAACCTCCTCTGCACTCCCTCCAGGGCCAAAATATCCTTGCGCAGGTGCGGCGCCCAAAACTGCACACAGTACTCCAGCTTTAGCATGACCAATCATCTTACCAGCATGTCTTTGGACTGTGGGAGGAAATCGGAGCACCCGGACGAAAAGACACAGAGAGAATGTGCAAACTCCACACAGACAGTGACCCAAGCCATGAATCGAACCCAGGTTCCTGGCACTGTGAGGCAGCAGTGCTAATCACTGTGCCACCATGCCGTCCTGTTATATCTGCTTGTGTGGTTTGGTATCTCATTTTATGAATTCCATGCCACTCTGGCCTGTGAGATGTTTCACTATGCTTGTAGGTGCCAAATAAATGCAAACTTGTTAGTTGGAATTACAGATATGCAGCTTCTCACCAGGAGTTCAAGGTCATTTGTTATTTAAATGTTAACGATTTCCTGAATGCCAGCTCAATATTGAGTTTCATGTTTGAATAAAAGTGAGCTGACATTTCTCAGTATGAGTCAGGATTTTCTGAAGAAAGATAGAAAACTGGGAAAAGAAAACACAAACTGATTTGAGGCTGCCTAACTGATACATAGCAAATGAGTTCTTAACAACAGATGAGGAAGTGTCTTAACTCAAAAAGGAAGACTGGAAAATGCAAATAGAAAGGATAGCCAGAAGGAAGTAAAGGGACAAATTAATGATTAAGAGATTGGCTGAGGAGAGCACATGCAAGCAATGAGTATCGATGAGAACACATTGCTTGTTCCATTCCAGTAATGAGGCCTTCACATCCTTCCTAAAGTATGCTGCCCAAAACTTAACATAAAACTCAAGCTGAGTCCCAGAAAGTAATTCCTAAAAGTTCAGCAAAACCTTCTCACATTTTGTGCTGTTTACCCCAGTTTATAAGCTGAAGGACCCTTGGCTTATCCTACTTGTCAAAGTTTTGTCTGCCCCTTTTTTAAGTTGTGCAATTTACATTGAATGGAATTTAATGTGGGTGATGGGGCATTTATTGGAGAACCAGTGGAAACACCAAATCTCTTTTCTCCAGGATGCCTGGTGCTATTGAATTCTATAAGGCCAGCCACAAGCCTGCTCACCCAGGATTTGATCAGATGGAGGTGGAAACATAGTCGGATTTTCACCTTTTGCCCTCCAGTCTTCTCCCTCCCCACTCTGATCACTCTGTGGGGAGAAGAGGCGGGGAAGGGTGATTAACTTTCACACATTGGCTCTCCTCATTTTTCCTTTGAAGGATAAATAGTCACCAGTGAGGAAAACTCCACTGTTCTTCTTCGGCTAGTGCTGTAGGATCAGTTCTGGCAGCCCTGTCTTAACATTGCACCACAGAGGCATCACTTCCATCGATGTTGCACTCCCTCAGTACTGCAGTTTACTACCTGCCTTGCATCAAGTCAATGTCGTGAGACCAGAACATAGAAACTTAGAAATGGAGAAATAGGAGCAGGAGGAGGCCATTCGGCCCTTTGCGTCTTCCCCGCCATTCATCACAATCATGGCTGATCATTCAATGCAATAACCTAATCCTGCTTTCTCCCCATAACCTTTGATCTCATTTGCCCCAAGTGCTATATCCAGCCGCCTCTTGAAAACATTCAATGCTTTGGCATCCTGTGATAATGAATTCCACAGGTTCACCACTCTTTGGGTGAAGAAATGTCTCCTCACTTCAGTCCTAAATGGTCTACCCCGATTCCTCAGATGTGACCCCTGATTCTGGACTCCCCTGCCTTCAGGACCATCTTCCCTGCATCTACGCTGTCCAGTCCTGTTAGAATTTTATAAGTGTCTACGAGATTCCCCCCTCATCCGTCTGAACTCCAGCAAAGACAATCCTAACCCACAGCCATCAGACCCACAAGAAGAATGCCGACCCCCTGAGCCATGGCTGACTCTTGGTGACACTGGCAGAAATTCCCTGCTTCAGCCAGAGATGTAAATCATAGAGTGTGCAGTCAAATGGAAGATGTGTAATAAATGGATGACCTGATGATGACCTGTCCATCATTTATATCTTAAGTCATGTCATTGGAAAAAGAGGGTTTAAAACAAACAGTGGTTAAAAGAAGTTTCAGTGCTTACATCCTAGGAAAAAAAATGGTTGTGAGCAAGAGATTGTGCATGTATGCTTGGCTAAGATCCCAGACATCATTAGAGTACTAGAACAGCTGCTCTCCAGAGAAAATGTTTGGTTGATAGCTTAGGTTCCCTAACCTCCACAATCAACTTCACAATGTCTGTTGATGTAAGTTAAGTGGTTTTATAGGTTTATAGTTTTTGAAACTCCGAAGGGCCTGATTATGCTTTTATTAGTTTGCAACGCATAACTTATTTTCAAGCAAAAGAGAAAGTTTTCAATGGATTACATTTTTTCAAAACTTTTATTTTACAAATATTATTATGTACTATGGTGTGAGATGGTATTAGAGAGTGGATTGATGGGTTTGGAAATGCTAGAGCTTGGCATTGGGAGGATAAGGTACTTAAGTGGATGGAGCATAAAGTGGTATAGATAGGAGTATAGGGAGTTTGAATGGTGTAGTGAGTGTGTGGGATAGGAGCTATAGAGTAGCTGTTTTTTTTAATGGGGAAATGCCCACTGCTTATTAAACAGTCTGTCCCTGCAACCAGCAGACCCTATAGCTGCCTCGGTTCTTCTTTCTGAATCAGCTAACCTAACTGCTGCCTGCAACAAGGCCCTAGCAATGAAGATCCCACTTTTGTGGGCATTCCCTCCTGAAATAGAAGGGCAAAGCCAGGAATTTCTCTCCACGCTACCCTCCTCAAGAATGGAGCTCCAGGCCAATGGCAGGTTTATCTACAACTTGGCATTGGCTATAGGTAGAAAATTGCCACCCTGCCAAAGTCACTGATAATTTGCATATCACGCCCAAACCCACCGCTGGGAAACTTGTGGTGGGAGTTGACTCTGAAGTTACTAGAAGATCCCACCAACAGGAATGGATGGAAATCCCATCCTATTTTATTAGTCTAATAATTCAGAAATCCAAGCATGATAGTTTAGAGATCTGAATTCGTAAGAACATAAGAACATAAGAAATAGGAGCAGGAGTAGGCCATCTAGCCCTTCGAGCCTGCCCCGCCATTCAATAAGATCATGGCTGATCTGTCGTGGCTCAGTTCCACTTTCCCGCCCTCTCCCCATAACCCTTAATCCCCTCGCTTATCAAAAACCCATCAACCCGCGTCTTAAAAATATTTAGCGAGGCAGCCTCCACCACTTCAACGGGCAGAGAATTCAATTCTTAAAAATCTGGAAACAATTCAAAGAAAAAGTGCAGGAACCCAAATAATTCATCAATGTCCTTTAGGGAAAGAAACCTGCTAACCTTAAGAAAATGCTTGAATTTATATTGCGAATTTCACAACTTCAGAGAGGTTTTATGTTTATTTATTAGTTTCACAAATAGGCTTACATTAACACTGCAATGAAGTTACTGTGAAAATCCCCTAGTCACCATACTCCAGCACCTATACAGGTACACTGAGGGAGTATTTAGCATGGGCAATGCACGTAACCAGCACGTCTTTAAGAATGTGGGAGGAAACTGGAACACCTAGAGGAAACCCAGGGACACGGGGAGAACATGCAAACTCCACACAGACAGTGACCCGAGCCAGGAATCGAAATCAGGTCCTCGGTGCAGTGAGGCAGCAGTGCTAATCACTGTGTCGCCATGTCACCCAACATCCCACAGCAACGATTAGAAATGCTCCCAGTGATATATAAAATAAGATTATAACTTCCTTGAGGAAAATTGGTAATATATGTTTGTGATGAGATTTCTCTCATGATCTGCTCTTTCTTCAGGTCTGAATTGTGACTAACAAGATTATGAGGATTGTCAATAATTCTGTATCCTTGGATCTCAAATTCGCTCAGTTCCTCATGCAGTTTGGCCAGTGGATCGATCATGATCTTAGCTTTACGGTTTTGTCCGGAAATAATGACATTGACTGTGTCAAGTCTTTTAGCAGAAAAGAGCCATGCTTTCCCATTGAGATAAGATATGTCAAGGAACACATCTATGCTCCATTTAGTTCACTCACTGTCATCTTTATATACTTGGTCAAGTACAGTATGGCTTAGATTTAGAGTAATGTTCTCACAGTGGTTTGTTGTCCAATATTATGGAGTGTTGAAGTGTTTTATTACAGAACAATACAGTCCCGTGAGTTGACAGTTCGACTCTGTACCTTGAGCAGATCTTGCACAATATGGCAAGGTAAACTCATGCATGGTGCGGTGTTGCGGAGAATGCATGATGAGTTCGGAATGCACCTGTGGGGTATGGGGTTGGGAGGGAGAAGGTGGGAGGTAGATGAGTGTAGGGATAGGGGTTATGAAGGGAGATCTTCAATCAAAAGAGGGGAGATGGATGATGTGGTTGCAAGTGGGGTGCAATGACAATTCGAGGTGGATACAATACAGCAGGATGCCAGTCCAGGTGGTTGGGTCTCCAGTGGAAATTTGGTAGCCTTAATTCTGGGGGTTAGAATCAGGGTAGGAGGTTTGGGATATTATTAGGATGCTGGAAGGTCGAAGGCCATTGTTGGGATGTCTCTAATCATGGAGAAGCTCAGGCAAGCTCCCAGATCCAGAAAGGAAAGTCAAGGTATTTAAATTCTGTATTTACAAAGTCCTCAACTTGATGAGATTCAGTCTCATGCTTAAACTGCAGCATGTAACCTTGGAGCGGATTTGTCAAGGTGGTGGACCACAGAAATGGGAAAATTAAAATGTTACTATAGAAACATCAGACCACAACTTTTCAATGTAAGTGAGGCTTCACCTCACAAGTGGTCTTCCTTTGTCTGTTGTCCTGTAAATTATAATGGTGAAAGGAGAGGGAGTATGTCACAATTTACCCCACTCACTGTTTTAATCTGAAAGGTCCCTGCCAAACAGAGAGAGACAACACCAAAGCCAGGGTTCCTATTCCTCCCCTGTCACCGTCATGTGAACCAATCCCTCAGGCTGGACCTGCCATGTACCAAAATGATTTTTTACCAAAGTTATAAATGACCTTGGTGTGACTAGAACAAAAACAATCAATCCTTCCTTGTCCTTCTTGACCTATCTGTGATGTTTGATGCAGATAACCACACTATCCACCTCCATTGTATTTTCGGTGTCATGTGGCTGGGAGGAGTGGAGGAGGGGGTTGGAGTAGGAGCGGGGGCTATTCTTATCAGTTCACTTGTAACCAGAGAAAAATCTCTTCCCATTCCTTCAAGTTTACTTCAGGTGCCCTCCAAGTAGGGGAAAAATTTCTTTCAACTAAATGATGGGAAGACTAAAGCCACTGCCATTGGCCCACCCAACAAACCTTGTCCCTTAGCCACTGACTCCATCCCTCGTCCTGACAACTCTCTGTGCCTGAGTCAGATTATTTCCAAACTTGATGTGATGTCAGATCCTGAGGTGAGTTTCATACTGCATTATCCCACGATCACAGGTATCTGGGTGTCCTGGATAGAGGCTGCAGGATGCTGTGGTACACAGGTATCTGGGTGTCCAAGAGAGACTGCAGGATGCTGTGGGACACAGGTACCTGGGTGTCCTGGAGAGAGACTGCAGGATGCTGTGGTACACAGGTATCTGGGTGTCCAAGAGAGACTGCAGGATGCTGTGGTACACAGGTACCTGGGTGTCCTGGAGAGAGACTGCAGGATGCTGTGGTACACAGGTATCTGGGTGTCCTAGAGAGACTGCAGAATTCTGTGGCACACAGGTATCTGGGTATCCAAGAGAGACTGCAGGATGCTGTGGTACACAGGTATCTGGGTGTCCAAGAGAGACTGCAGGATGCTGTGGGACACAGGTATCTGGGTGTCCAAGAGAGACTGCAGGATGCTGTGGCACACAGGTATCTGGGTGTCCTAGAGAGACTGCAGGATGCTGTGGTACACAGGTATCTGGGTGTCCAAGAGAGACTGCAGGATGCTGTGGGACACAAGTGTCTGGATATCCAAGAGAGACTGCAGGATGCTGTGGGACACAGGTATCTGGATGTCCTTGTCCATGAATGACAAAACGTCAGTGGGCAGTTACAGAATTAGGAAGACATTTGGCCTGGGATTTTGTGCCCCCCAGTAATGAGGTTCCTGTTCAGGAAGGTGATGAACCAGATTTAAAAACATTTCAAAGTCACTAGTAGGCTTCCCCTCACAAAGGAATATGCAGCATCACTGATATAATGCCACACTGGCAAGGTTTACAACAGGCCTGGAGCAGTGTGAACCTAGCAAGGTGAGCCATGCCACGAGAGCAGATGTAAGTACAGGGCAGTACCCTGACACTATCTGGACTCTGCCTCTTGACACTGCCCTGAAACACTGACGACACCCTGGCAGTGCCCTTGGCACTGCACCATGATATTGTTCTGAACCTGTACCATGGCACTGCCCTGTCACCATACCCTGGCACCTAGCATTAGGCCCTGGCACAGCTCTTTTGGAACTGCCCCTTGATCAACCCCTGGATCTGTAGCCTGACATCCAGGCACTGCTCCAACACTTAACCAGAAAACTGGCACTGCACCATGGCACTGCCCTGGCACCTAGCACTAGGCCAGATACCTGTGCACCACAGCATTCTGCAGTCTCTCTCCATACACCCAAATACCTGTGTACCACAGCATTCTGCAGTCTCTCTCCATACACCCAAATACCTGTGTACCACAGCATTCTGCAGTCTCTCTCCATACACCCAAATACCTGTGTACCACAGCATTCTGCAGTCTCTCTCCATATACCCAAATACCTGTGTACCACAGCATTCTGCAGTCTCTCTCCATACACCCAAATACCTGTGTACCACAGCATTCTGCAGTCTCTCTCCATACACCCAAATACCTGTGTACCACAGCATTCTGCAGTCTCTCTCCATATACCCAAATACCTGTGTACCACAGCATTCTGCAGTCTCTCTCCATACACCCTAATACCTGTGTACCACAGCATTCTGCAGTCTCTCTCCATATACCCAAATACCTGTGTACCACAGCATTCTGCAGTCTCTCTCCATACACCCAAATACCTGTGCACCACAGCATTCTGCAGTCTCTCTCCATACACCCAGATACCTGTGCACCACAGCATTCTGCAGTCTCTCTCCATACACCCAGATACCTGTGTACCACAGCATTCTGCAGTCTCTCTCCGGGATATCCTGGTGCTCAGCATGGGGACATGAAGTGCTTCATTATCTCAAGAATTGCAGATGAAGCTGAACATGACAATCACCAGTATGCAGCCTCCCTTTGAACATTAGAATCGGAGAGCGTGTTGTTGAAAAAGCAGTTATCGAAAATTATGCCAATAAATTTGTCTTGCTGACTGTATCATAGAGTCATAAGAAGTTTACAGCGTGGAAACAGGCCCTTCGGCCCAACTTGTCATGCTGCCCTTTTTTTTAAACCTATAAGCTCATCCCAGTTGCTCACATTTGCCCCATGTCCCTCTGCGCCCATCTTACCCATATAATTGTCTAAATGCTTTTTAAAAGATAAAATTGTACCCACCTCTACTATTATGTCTGGTAGCATGTTCCCGACACTCACCACCCTCTGTATGAAAAAATTGCCCCTCTGGCCACTTTTATATCTATCCCCTCTCACCTTAAACCTATGTCCTCTAGTTTTCAACTCCCCTACCTTTGGAGAAAGATACTGACTTGTTAATATCTAGCTGATCTGTGCCCCTCATTATTTTATAGACCTCTATAAGATCAGCCCTCACCTCCTACGCTCCAGAGAAAAATGTCCCAGTCTATCCAACCTCTCCTTATAACTCAATCCATCAAGTCCCGTGAGTATCCTAGTAAATCTTTTCTGCACTCTTTTTAGTTTAATAATATCCTTTTATAATAGGGTGACCAGAATTGCACACAGTATTCCAAGTGTGGCCTTACCAATGTCTTGTACAACTTCAACAAGACATTCCAACTCCTGTATTCACTCTTCTGACTGATGAAACCAAGCATGTCGAATGCCTTCTTCACCACTCTGTCAACCTGTGACTCCACTTTCAAGGAGCTATGACTGTGGAGAAAAGAAAGGAGATAGTTGGGGAATTGATAGTGTAGTGGTATTGTTGCTGGACTAGTAATCCAAAGACCCAGAGTAACAGTCTGAGGACCTGGGTTTGAATCCTACCATATTAGATGGTGAAATTTGAATTCAATGATGGTCTGGAACTAAAAATCTAATGGTTTATTTACTGGTGCCACAAAGGCTTACAATAACACTGAATGAAGTTACTGTGAAAATCCCCTAGTCGCCACACTCTGATACCTGTTCGGGTACACTAATGAAGAATTCAGCATGGCCAATGCATCTAACCAGCACATCTCTGGTCTATGGGAGGAAACCAGAGCATCTGGAGGAAACCCACACAGACACGGGGAGAACATGCAGCCTCCGCACAGACAGTGATCTAAGCTGGGAATCAAACCTGAGTCCTTGGTGCTGTGAAGCAGCAGTGCTAATCACTGTGCTAATGTGCCACCCATGTGGCAACCATGAAACCAATGTTTAGTGAAGGAGATTTGCCCTCCTTACCTAGTCTGGCCTCTATGTGACTGCAGACCCATCTGAGATGGCTAGAAACCACTCAAGGTGAATTAGGAATAGGCACTAAAGATCCAAAGTCCCCATGAATTAATAGAAAGGATATTAAAGCCATGTGGAATATACTGAATATTCTCACTGCTATGATATCAGAAATGAGAAACGTTAGTTACCAGGTAAATCTCGAGAATCTTGAGTTTCAAGTTCTTAGATCCAGAAACTTTGTGTTTAGGGGAGAGGTACGAAAATGTTATCATATTGCTGTTATCATTAGAATAGTTGTGGCCAGATTCTCTGACCTCTGACCTGACTGAGATTTTCCGGCTCCGCTGAGCATCAAATTCTCCATTCTCGCTGGCAGCGATGGTGAGGCCTGCGAAACACCCGGCCTGTATTTAAAAATTAGAGTTAACCTGGATTCATTTCAATAAATATCGAAAGAATGATCCCTATCCTCATCTGTCCAATTCATGACAGATTCCACCAGATGATCCGAGGTTTACAGAAACCAATGACTGTCTTCCTTTCTTCCGTTCTGCTCCTGTGGGCATCACACAAGAAGCAGCTGCCATCTTTGGCCAACTCGACACCAGTGAACAGTTAAACAGTAAAAGATCCTTCATCGATACCAACATGCAGCACCAAGGCCATGGCAAACAAAATAAGGGACCCAGATTTGGATCTGTTACTAGTAAATAAACATTTCACAAATAATGGACTGCCACATTTACCGTTTCAAAACAACTCTGCAAACCCCCATGGTCAAACTAGATATAAGGCAGCTGCTGATGATCCTGAATTTCCGTGTTTTCCAGCTGGTAAGAAAAGAAAATGAGGCAGTGTGTTCAGATGATGTACATAGGATTCTGTTGTTCAATGTGTAATGTATAGCTTGTTATTGGTGTATAAAACATCAGCCTAAGCTGCAGATAAGAACTAATTTTGCACTGCGTTACTGAACTTTGGAGCAGATTAAATAGACTCCAGAGAGATTTGAAATATATTTCAATGTAGGTCTGTGCTTTAAAATAGCTTGTCCTGAACTCAATTCAGAAAATGAATTTTGAATTAGAGAAAAGAAGAAAATACTGGAGTTACACAGCAAGCCAGAGAAAAGATACGTTGCAGCTACAGAAACAACCCCCCCAAAACCCCCCAACACCCTCTCCATCACAAAATCCTCCCACCACCCCCCACCCACCCCCATCCACCCCACCCCAACATTTTCCACCACTTGTTTGACCTTTTCTCCCCTCCTCACCTCTCATTCTTACTCCCTCCATACCTGGTATAAACACAAGGCTTTCTATTATACTGTGCCAAACTGCATTGTAAACTGGGGCCCGCGGTGCAAGTTGTAACAGGTTGTAGCCACAGATTTTTATTGGTATTTATTGCTCCATCAGTAAAACCTACACCCAGGGAAGAATTCAGCACAGAATGTCTTTATTAAACACATTAGACTGATTTTGCTATAGTCACTAACCAATGCATTATGATTACGGATTACTTTGGATACTCAGTGGGCACATTTTTGCACACTGCTACTTTCTCTTGCACCACTACCATGATTTATAGTAGTGAATCTGTATGAAATTACATCCAATATCCCAATACATCCACAACACTTTCTTCTCCAATTAAATCTCAACTTGTTACTTCTACCCTGCCGACACAGCATTACCCCTGCTGGTTCACCTGCCAGCTTTACATTATTCTTTTACACTTTTTTTATTCATTCATGGGACGTGGGCATTGCTGGCTGGCCAGCATTTATTGCCCTTCCCTAGTTGCCCTCAGGGGAGTTGAGAATCAACCACATCACTGTGGCTGTAGATTCATATATAGGCCAGGTAAGGACAGCAGATTTCCTTCCCTAAAGGACATTAGTGAACCAGATGGGTTTTTCCAACAATTGACAATGATTGCGTGGTCATCAGTAGATTCTTAATTCCAGATTTTTTTTTATTGAGTTCAAATTCCACCATCTTATGTGATGGGATTTGAACCCAGGTCCCCAGAACATGAGTGAAATTCTGGATTGATGATCTAGTGATAATGCCAGTCGGCCATAGCCTCTCCTAGAGACACACAAACAGCTGGGCTGTTCTCACAACTTTCAAACCTCTGATTGCTTCATGCTGTTGAGGAGAAGTGTTCGAAATGAGAAGAGTGACTGTTCTGGATATGGGCTGGTTTAAAGTGATAATAGCCACTACTTTCTTTAAATTTGCCTGCTTACAGATAATGGCTAAAGCGCTGTGGTAAAATGGAAATAGCTGAGGCAGAGATTCCAAAACTGCACAACCCTCTGAGAGAAAAACATTCTCCTCACCTTTGCTCTAATTTTAAAATAGTCCTCCCTCTAGGAAGAGATGGTGGCATAGTGATATTGTCACTGAACTAACAATCCAAGAGACCCAGGGTAAAGCTCTGGGGAGCTGCGTTCATATCCCACCAGGGCAGATGGTGAAATTTGCATTCAATAAAAATCTGGAGTTGAAAATCTAATGATGACCATGAAATCATTGTTGATTGCCATAGAATCCCTACAGTGCAGAAGGAGGCTATTCAGCCTATCCAGTCTACACTGACCACAATCCCACATATTTACCCTGTTGTTAACACCCGACACTAGGGTCATGGCCAATCAACCTAGCCCCAGGTTCATCTATCGGAAAACCCATCTGATTCACTAATGTCCTTGAGGGAAGGAAATCTGCCATCCTTAGCTGGTCTGGCCTGCATGTGACTCCAGAACCACGGCAACTGCCATAGCTAGGGAGGGGCAATAAATGCTGGCCAGCCAGCAATGCCCAGGCCCCATGAATAAATAAAAAAATAAACTGTAATTAGTTCTAACCTTTCCTCTGGACTCCAGCTTCCTTCCACACTTGAACCTCACCTTTGCTCTTCTGAGACCTCTTCCCCTTCCTCTAGACACTCCGAGTGTGACCCCATGCCAAAAGATTAGCCTTTCTACAGCAAAGCAGTCTCTCAATCTGGCTGCCTGTGGCCAGGAAATGGAAATAAAAAATGCTAGACAGATCTTACCATTGAAATCGAGTAAAGTACGGCATATATTGGTTCCTGAAATGAAATGAAAGTGCTCAAAAACATAACAGTTTGGGCTGCATCTCCAGAGTGAGAAACAGAGGCCTGATTCTGGGGACAGGCGAGGCTCGGAGGATGACATTCACCATTGGCCTGGGGCGGGATTGTATGAACCTAGGGCAGAAGTGATGGTAAAATTCTGCCCAGTGTTGATGTTTCAAGTCCAACATAACTCTTCTTCAGAACTAACCCAGGTCTCTATCTCTGCGAATGAATTTTAGACTGTTAAATGATAGAGATTTCTTCTTAAGGGAGAGAGAGAGAGAATCTCCACTGCAGTTTTCTGCACTTTTTCCAGATGAGCGTAATTTTTCTCTCTCTGTTTCTGGCTTGGCAAAAGCAATTCTTAAACTTCCTATCTGTATTTTCCAAGAGGGAATTTAATTAACATTCCTTGTAGTCATTAGTCACCGGAATAGGGCCTAAGTGGGATTGTGGTCAGTATAGACTCGACGGGGCAAATAGCCTCCTTCTGTACTGTAGGGATCCTATGATTCTATGTATCCATTATGTACATATATAAGAACTAAGAGCAGGAGTAGGCCACCTGGCCCCTTGAGACTGCTCCTCTGTTCAATAAGATCATGGCTGATCTTTTCGTGGACTCAGCTCCACTTACCTGCCATCACCCTTAATTCCTTTACTGTTCAAAAATTGATCTATCCTTGCCTTAAAAACATTCAATGAGGTTGCCTCAACAGCTTCATTGGGCAGGGAATTCCACAGATTCACAACCCTTTGGGTGAAGAAGTTCCTCCTCAACTCAGTCCTAAATCCATCCCCCCTTATTTTGAGGCCATGCCCCCGGTTCTAGCTTCACCTTCCAGTGGAAACAACTTCCCTGCTTCTATCTTATCTATTCCCTTCATAATCTGATGTGTTTCTATAAAATCTCCCTTATTCTTCTGAATTCCAATGAGTATAGCCCCAGTCTACTCAGTCTCTTCTCATAAGCCAACCCTCTCAACTCCAAAATAAACATAGTGAATCTGCTTTGCACCCCCTTTAGTGCCTGTATATCCTTTCCCAAATAAGGAGACCAAAACGGTACACAGTACTCAAGATGTGGCCTCACCAGCACCTTATATAGCAACAACATAACCTTGCTATTTTTAAACCCCATCCCTTTAGCAATGAAGGACAAAATTCCATTTGCCTTCTTAATTACCTGCTGCACCTGCAAACTAACTTTTTGTGATTCCTGCACAAGGACACCCAGGTCTCTGCACACTTACCAACATTGTACTCCATCTGCCAGACCTTTGACCACTCACTTAGACTATCTCTTTCGCTTTGCAGACTTTCAGTGTCCATGGCACATTTGCTCTGCCATTCATCTTAGTATCATCTGTGAATATCACCAAAAAAACTGAAGGGAGAGAAGAACATGGGCTAGAGGAAAGAAAAGTAAACATAAGGAAAGGGGTGCCACAGTGGTTAGCATTGCTGCCTCACAGCGCAGGGGACCTGGGTTCAATTCCCAGCTTGGATCACTGTCTGTGGAGTTTGCACATTCTCCCTGTGTCTGCATGGGTTTCCACAGTCCAAAGATGTGTGGGTTAGGTGCATTGGCCATACTAAATTTCCCCTTAGTTTCAGGGGAACCAGCTAGGGTAAATGCATGGGGTTATGGAGATAATGCCTGGGTAGGATCATGGTTGGTGCCAACTCAATGGGTTCCTCCTCCTGCTCTGTGGGATTCTATGATTCATTGTTATCAAACAAGTAATCACATTTTTGATTTTTCATCTCAAACATCTGACATATTCCAAAATAGTGGAAATCAACAGGGTTATGTCATCCTCCACATGGGGGTCAAATATTTGTTGGGTATCTGGCTTGTTATTGTTCAGGTCAAAAACTCCAAAGTGTTCCATGGAGCCCGCCTGGATCATAGGTTTTGCAATTTGAATTTGGCTAGGGTAAGGGTGACGTTTCACATCAGGTATGATTCAAGTGGGCCACTAGGGAGCTTTTATCAAACAAAATTTAAGAATATAGTTAACATGTATGGTCATAAAATTAGCAAGTTTTTTTATCAATTACAAACAATCATGATAATGTATAATCCGTAACAAAAATATCTACAATGTTCCAATCAAACCAATTTCACAGACAAAAGACCCTTTTCATGGGTTTAACACAGAAAGACTAATGCTCACATGATACTGGAATTGAGACCTTTGGTTGGAGAATTGAAAACTTTCAATTTTGATACACTCAGAACATGTTGAAGTCACAACAGTTTCCCAGAACATCAGAGACTTTAGGCAAACTACTAACAGTAGATTATTTCCTTCAGAAAGGCAAAACCTTGCTTTAAGATCATCAGCAGAATTTCCAAATAAAAGAGGGAGAGTGAGAGAGACTCCTGTTCAGCTTGTTAGAACCCAACTGCCATTCAGAACTGAAAATTAAACCTTAAACTCATTGGGGAAAAAAACCTGTCCAAAAACACACAACCATTCTCCTAACAGTTCAGTATCGTAAAATTAATCCCAGAGTAAACACAAACAACCCCATTTAAACCACTTAAGTAGCAATACAAGCACTCATTGTAATCAGGCTGGCAACATAATGGCATCAGCTAAGGCTGTGAGCTGAGAAACACAGAGTGTGAGAGTTGCAGAGATCATAATTTTAAAACAAATTTCTCAAAGGTACACTAATATCATAGGCTGGCTAACAGTTACCATTGTCTTGACAGAATTATCACTGATAAAAGTCCAGCACTTCACATTTTTAATGCCTTCCATTCAAAAGTCGCTTTTAAAAAGTTAAAATTTTATTTATTAGTCACAACTAAGGCTTACATTCACACTGCAATGAAGTTATTGTGAAATTCCCCTAGTCGCCACACTCCGGCACCTATTTGGGTCAACGTACCCAACATTTTTAAAGTGAATCTTGACACCTTCAGGCGTGAAATTCCTTTGGCAACATGTCAGCAGTGCAGTGTAGTTTATAACTTTCCAGAAAAGGTCAACTTATAATTCCAGACATTCCAGGCAGCTTGTTGCAGTCACGGTTGGTAAATGTTTCTGATTTTTTTTAAAAAACGAGTCTCCTTTATGTAGTTCAATATGTTTTTGGATAGCTGATGAAGTTTTAGGTAGACCTCACTCAGTCATAATTTCTCATCATTGTGACAGCAACCGCTGCTCAAAATACAGCCCACTTTAGATTGGGAACTGGGGAGACTGAAAATTAAACACTCCTATTCACTCCGCAAACATGACTCTAACCTCTTGGCCATTTTTTATCTAAATCCACTATCTTGATCTCATGCCCATTTTTCTGTCCTCACTTTTCTACATGCTCCAGTGAAGCACAATGCTAACTGGAGGAACTGTACCTTATCCTCCAATTAGGTGTCTACAGCCTTTTGGACTTAATATTAACATTAACAACTTTAGCCTATAAACTCCCTCCTCAATCTTGACCTCTTTTATATTCCAATTATTTGGTCCCAATGTCCCCCCACCATCACCCGCCTCATCCTCCCACATACCTCACAAGGCCTTTTATCATTTATTCTTATGTTTTGCTTTCATAGAGTGTTGACCTTTGTTCTGCCATTAACACATTTCCATTCTGCCACTATCCGCAACTTCATTAGTCTTCAACACTATCATTAACATTCCCTTTGCCCTTGTGTTCCATGATATCTTTGTCAAATTTCTCGAGCTCTCACTGATTGCTGACTTCTATTTTGCTGCACCTACTCCACCCCCTCCTAAATGGTGCAAAATCCATCAGATTTCTCCCTCTCTTTACCTGTGAAGATTCATATAGACTCAAAACATTAAGTATTTCTCTTTCCAGAAATAGTGAACGCTGAGAACATTATGGTGTATTTTGTAATTTGTGTTATCTTTAAAAATGTGTTTGAATCTATGAAGATATAGATGGGGTGAAGGAGTATTGTATTATAGTCAGGCTGCGATTCTCCTGAATTGGGACTAAGAGTACATGCCAGTGGAAAAGCTGGAGTGTTTCCTGTTGGCACTACCAATGATCTACACTCACTATTCAGAATATGTTAATGGACCAGTTCTCCCCCATGTTTAACATTTAATGTTTAACATTGACTTCCCAAGGTCTGGTGCCTGATTTGCTGCAGTTGGGATTCAGCTATTTGCCTTCGGCAAGTTGGAGCAATATTTCAGCGTTCTTCAATAGTACACTCACATCAGCCAGAGAGAAGATCGGCACCCAGATTCCTTGAGTCACCTCCTGGAGTTTCCAGTATTCCCTCGTCATATCCAGAGGACTGTCATTTTTCAGGAATGGAGAAAGGTCTTCATAACCAATTGTAGGTTAAATTGCTGAAGGATTTCTTGTTGCTGTTAATTTAGCCCTCACTTCATGAAGCTACACTATTTGTGAATTGAGTGATCATTGTCATGAGTGGCATGGTGACACAGTAGTTAACACTGCTGCCTCACAGCACCAGGGACGCAGGTTTGATTCCCAGCTTGGGTCGCTGTCTGTGCAAAGTCTGCACATTCAACCTGTGTCTGCGTGGGTTTCCTCTGGGTGCTCCGGTTCCTCCCACAGTCCGTAAGATGAGCTGGTTAGGCACATTGGCTTCACCAAGATACTGTATAACAGCAGCAAGACAACATGTCTTATGGTCTAACGCTCTTATAGCAAGACATCTCTGTCCCTGAATTTGAATCCTCTCGCTATGAAGGCCAGCATTCCATTTGCCTTGTTATTGTCCGCTGCATGTTTATTTCCAGTGACTGGTGTACAAGGACATCCAGGTCTCATTGCACATTCCTTTATCTCAATCAATCGTGATTCAGATAATAATCCATTGTTGCCATCAAAGTGCATAACCTCGCAGTATCATGTAGATAAATGTATCTGCCAATCATTTGTCCCCTCACTCAACTTGTCCAAATCACACTGAAGGATCTCTGCATCCTCCTCACAGCTCACCCTCCCAGCCAGCATTGTGTCATCTGCAAATTTGGAGATATTATATTCAGTTCACTCATTTAAGTTGTTAATATACATTTTGAATAGCTGGAATCCTGGCATCAATCCCTGCAGTACCCCTTAGTCGTTGTCTGCCATTTGGAAAAAGATCTAGTTGCTCCTACTCTTTGTTTCCTATCTGCCAACCAGCTTTCTACCTACCTCAATACACTAGTCCCAATCCATGCACTTTAATTTTATACACTAATCCCTTATATGGGACTTCGTCGGAAGTGGTAGACGGAGGGGAACCGGTGGATGTGGTGTTTTTAGATTTCCAAAAGGTGTTTGATAAGGTGCCTCACAAAACGTTGCTACAGAAGGTTGGGGTGCACAGAGTTGGGGGTAAGGTGTTAGTGTGGATAGAGGATTGGCTGTCTAATAGGAAGCAAAGAGTTGGTATCAATGGATGCTATTCTGGTTGGCAGTTGGTGACTATTGGAGTGCCACAGGGATAGGTGCTGGGGCCTCAACTGTTTACCATTTATATAGACGATCTGGAGGAGGGGGCTGAGTGTAGGGTGACGAAATTTGCTGATGACACGAAGATGAGTGGAAAAACAAATTGCGTGGAGGGTATGGAAAGTCTGCAGAGAGATCTGGATAGGCTGAGTGAGTGGGCGAGGACCTGGCAGATGGAGTATAATGTTAACAAGTGTGAGGTTATCCACTTTGGCAGAAATAATTGTAGAGGGATTATTATTTAAAAGGCGAAAGGCTGCAGCATGCTACGGTGCAGAGGAACCTGGGGGTCCTTGTGCACGAGTCGCAAAAACCCAGTCTGCAGGTGTAGCAGGTGATCAAGAAGGCGAATGTAATGTTGGCCTTTATAGCGAGGGGGATAGAATATAAAAGCAGGGAGGTCTTGCTGCAACTGTACAGGGTACTGGTGAGGCCGCAACTGGAGTACTGTGTGCAGTTTTGGTCGCCGCACTCATGCAAGGATATATTGGCCTTGGAGGGAGTGCAGAGGAGGTTCACTAGGCTGATACCGGAGATGAGGGGATTGGCCTATGAAGAGAGACTAAATAGACTGGGTCTGTACTCGTTGGAGTTTAGAAAGCTGAGGGGGGATCTTATAGAGATGTATAAGATAATGAAGGGGATGGATAGGGTAGAGGTAGAGAGATTCTCCCCGCTTAGAAAGGATAGCAGGACTAGAGGACACAGCCTCAAGATAAGTGGGGGAGGAGGAGGAACTTCTTCACTCAAAGGGTGGTGAATCTCTGGAATTCTCTGCCCGTTGAAGTGGTGGAGGCTACCTCGCTAAATATATTTAAGACACGGGTAGATAGGTTTTTGACAGACAAGGGAATTAAGGGTTATGGGGAGAAAGCGGGAATGTGGAACTGATCCACTTCAGATCAGCCATGATCTTATTGAATGGCGGGGCAGGCTCGAAGGACTAGATGGCCTACTCCTGCTCCTATTTCTTATGTTCTTATGTAAGTCTTATTTACATAAACCACATCCACTGGCTGTCCTCATCAACTCTACTGGTTACACCCATGAAGAATTCTAGTCAATTTGTCAAGCATGAAATCCATTTCATAAATCTATGCAGACTCTGTCCAAATCCACCCCTGTTTACCTAGTGCTGTGATATAAAATCCTTGATAATGGATTCTAGAATTTTCCCATTACCAGTGTCAGGCTAACTTGTCTGTAATTCCCTGTTTTCTCTCTACCTCCCTTTTTAAATAGTGGGGTTACATTAGCTACCCTTCAATCTTTAGCAATTGTCACGGAGTCTGTAGAATCTTGGAAGATGGCCATTAATACAATCACTATTTCTAGGGCCACTTCCTTAATTATTCTGGGATGTAGATTATAAAGTCCTGGGGATTAATCGGTCAACTGTTCCCCCAATTAGATTATTCCCGTTTACATCCATTTGTGTGAATGCACTGCCCAATAAGATACAAAGACTTAAGGTTTGTCGTTTTAACATTACTTTTCCCATTTTTAGTTTGATTTTGGCCCTTGATTTCTCTATCCATCACTTTTCTTACTCCCTTTCTGACTTTTGTTCTTGGCCTTGAATACTTTCCTCTAATCTTTGCATAGGTTCCCATTCAGCTGCTATTTTGGTTGATTACACCTCCTCCCTCCACCACCCCCCACCCCCTCTCCCCCCCACCCCCCCCCCCCCCCCCAGCTGCCCACCATCACCACCACCGCACCAGAAAATACTCCCCGAAAGACACCAGCCCCAGTCCTGCCAGGTGTAAAACAACCAGTTTGTACTGGTCTCACCTCCCCCAAAATTGGTCCCAATATTCCAAGAATCTCTCTTCAACCACCTACTGGCTGAACTCATCTAATGTATCCTGCTATTTCTGCATGTGGCACTGGTTGTAATCCTGAGATTTGAAGTCCTACTTATTAACTTACTTCCTAACTTTCTACAGTCAGCTTTTAGGACCTCATTCCTTTTTTCACCTGTACCATTTGTACCAATGACATTTGCACTAATGTGTACCATGACCACTGGCTGTTCTCTGTCTCCCTCCAGAATTCCGTGAGAAATCTTGACCCTAGCATCAGGGAGGCAACATTACATCTTGGAATCTCATTTGTGGCCACATAAATACTTATTGATTCCCCTTACAATTGAATCCTCTATAAATATTGCATTGCCATGCATTTTACTGCTCAGCTGTGCAACAGAATTTACTGTGGTTCAAAAAATTGGTCTGTTGCTGTTTTTCCCTGAGAGGCTTTTCCGTGGAGCAGGAGGGGGAACACCATGATTTTGCGCTCTTCTGCATGACTTACCCTTTTAAATTAAACCTTTTGGAAGAGGCTTAATATCAATTCCTCTAGGGCCTTTCTTCCTTGCTCCTTGTTACTACAGAATATAGCCCTTACAAACTGTAAACAAAATAAATAGTAAATACTTACCTGACCCTAGCCATTACTTATCATTCAGTTCCCTTGTTTGTAGCCTCAATTGCTGCCACAGGCAAGACCATTCTCTGAAGATTTAAAAGGTTAGAAAACCCAAAAGGCAAAAAGCAACTCTTCTCTTCTACACTGAATTCTCACTGTGTTCCATATTCCAAGATAACTGCACTCACTCCGACTGTATCACATTCAGGACATGCTCTCTCCCACTGCTCATGCACAAAGATTATGGATCAAAGCAATTACAACTGAACATGACAGGAGTCATGATTATTTTAAGACAGATCACTGTTCTTGGCCAATAGAGAGATTGAACCCACAACCTTCATGCCCTAACCATCTGAATTAACCGGCCAGCAATTCTGCAGAGACTAACTCACCTCCTGATTTCCTCCAGCCTGTCCATCACCTACAAGGCACAAGTTGGGAGTGTGATGGAATTCTTCCCACTTGCCTAGATGAGTTCACCTCAAGAATGTCCACACCACCTAGGACAAATCAGCCTGTTTGATTGGCACCCCATCAAGCACTTTCAACATTCACACCCTCTACCACCAACACACAGCACTATAGCAACTCACCAAGCCTCCTTCAACAGCACCTTCCTGGCCTACCATCTCCAGCACCTAGAAGGACAAGGGTAGCAGATTTATGGGAGCACCACCACTTGGAAATTTCTCTCTAAGCCACTCACTACCCTGACTTGGAAATATATCGCCCGTCCTTCACTGTCACTGAGTCAAAATCCCTTCCTAATGGCATTGTGGGTACACCTACATACAGGGGACTGCAGCAGTTAAAGAAGGTTGCTCACCACTCCTCAAGAGAAATTAGGAATGACAAAAAAAGTGCTGACCTAGCCAGCAACTCATCAATGCCATAAAAGAACTCACTGCTGGGAGAGGTAGCGGAAGCATTTATGATAGTGACTTTTAAGGAGCATCTGGGCAAATACATGAATAGGATGGGAATAGAGGGATATGGTCCCCAGAAGGGTATGGGGTTTTAGTTCGGTCGGGCAGTATGGTTGGCGCAGGTTTGGAGGGCCAAACAGCCTGTGTTGCTCATCCAAACCAATGCGATTCAGCGTGTTAGGACAGCTCCCTTCCTCAAGAGGCCTCCTGATAACTCTCCCCTTACTGCACTTTCCATTTGTACTACTTGTCACAGCATTGACCACATAGGGCTTTGGGGGATAATAGAAACATACAAAACAGAGATCAGGATGCTTCTGAATTCCATGACTCCCAGACTCTACCTGCCAGAAAGCCTGCTCTCCCGCGCTGGATTCACGTTCTTCACCGCGATTGGCCTGATAGGTTGTGTGACCTCCTGATAACTCTCCCCTTAAAGATGCAACCTACCGCACTTTCCATGAATACTACTTGTCACAGCATTGATCACAACACAGGATGAGTGCAGAGTAGACATGGTCAGATAGAGAAAAAAACATTTTAATGATGCAGAAGGGCTTCATAGTAGCCAATATTAAGCAAATGCAGAGATTTGTTTAACGGGATATGTAAAATTGCTGATCAACTGACTGAATCCCATTAACTGTAACTGAATTTTGATGAGTTACAGCAGCAGGAGAAACAAACCAAGTCAGTGGCTTCAATGACTTGCATGTCATTGGGGAGAGGGAACTGAGAAGAGGAGGCAGGGGACGGGGGGTGATAACTAATAACACAAAGCAGAGGATCTGTAATTAACAGAGGAATGAGGAGGAGCTGTAACTGATAACAAGAGGAGAAATTTTAATTGACAGCAGAGAGAGGAGAGCAGTTATTGACAATGAAGATGACAGCTAAGATAATAAATTGGTAACAGGATCTGGTGGATTTAGCTGTCATCAAAATGTCCAACCTCCTCCTCCAAAACTCTCCCTGTTACGTGGGAGACAGAATTGTGTTTAATTCCACAAATTATGACACTTCAGAAAAGAGCATGAAGCTAAAACCACTGGTGATGGGTGTAGCTCAATTTTTATAAACTTTATATTTAATCTTAATTGCCTCCCACAGTTTCTCCTGTCTCTCTGTCTATGATGGTTAAGATGTATTACTTTTGAGTGATGTGCACAAGTTACTTCATTTCATTTTTTGACTCAGTTCATAAGAGTGAAGATAAAAATGTTTCAGAAAAAATGATTCCCTTTAATAGAGACAGTTCCATGTGCTCACCTTCTCATTCAATCCTTCAGCCACTTCTATCTCCAGAAGTATGTTGATGTATCTCTTGGCCCCATTTATACTATCTGCCTCATTGTAGAGCCAATTTCAGGTTGATTGAGTCTCTGTCCCACAAGGGGAGGCTGACATTTGCTCAGTTTATATTCAATCCATCAATACTTTACTCAGAGTGCTACCTGTGATGTGTGTAATGATACCAGTTTTCCCCGTCGGAGTGAAGATGATTGGCGAATTCCTCTGCTGTGAGTGACTGGGATTGATTTTCTACACAACATTTATACAGTGTAACTATCCTCCACTCACTGCATTCAGCTGGAGAAATCACACTGCTTTTATCAGGAAACTTTACTGTCGTTTCAATCACGAGTTCTGTTTGCTATGATTGGCAGAGATTCTTTTCAAATAGCCTCTGTTTACTCTTTACGAAGTGATAGGGGGACTACTGTGAAAATTAAAGGCATATTTTGCTCCCTGTGTGCTGTGATGTTAGGGCAAGAGCAAGCTACAATGTCACTTTTGCAGAAGATCTATATTATCTGACTTTGTCCTCTGTAACTTAGATTCAGTCTGGTTGTGGCAAGACACAAACCAAAAGCAAAACTTTGGAAAGTAATTTTTTTTTAAAAGTTTGTTTTTAGAAGGGAAAGGATTTACTTATCCAATACACAGTCGGCGTTTATAATCCAATTGAGAGATCAGTCTAGATGGAAATGTAAATTGACATCAAACCATCCACTCAAACTTGTTCATATGTGAATGAGTGTGACTGAGTGAATGTGTGAAAGCGTGCAAACATATGAATGGGTGAGTGAATGTGAAAGCTAATGAGCGTGTGAATGTACGAGTGCATGAGTGTGTGTGTGTGCATGAATACCAGGTTTCAGCCCAACCAATTTATTTGATAGTAAACTCACTAGCTTTCGGGTTAGCCCCTTCGTCAGGTGAATGGAGAGTTCTGGCCTCAGACAGAGCATATAAAGCACAGACAGTTTACAGATTACTGATTAGAATGCGAATCTTTACACCTAACCTGCTGTTCAAGTCTTAAAGTGGCTAACAATGTGAGTGGAAGGAGCACTGATCACAGGTTAAAGAGATGTGTGTTGTCTCCAGACAGTACAGTAAGTGAGGTTTTGCAAACCCAGGCAAATCACGGGGGTTACAGGTAGTGTGACATCGCACCATCTGTAACCCCCATGACTTGCCTGGGTTTGCAAAACCTCACTTACTGTACTGTCTGGAGACAATACACATCTCTTTAGCCTGTGATCAGTACTCCTTCCACTCACATTGTTAGCCACTTTAGGACTTGAACAGCAGGTTAGGCGTAAAGATTCACATTCTAATCAGTAATCTCTAAACTGTCTGTGCTTTATATGCTCTGTCTGAGGCCAGAACTCTCCATTCACCTGACGAAGGGGCTAACCCAAAAGCTAGTGAGTTTACTATCAAATAAATCGGTTGGACTGAAACCTGGTGTTGTCAGACTTTTTACTGTGTTTACCCCAGTCCAACGCCAACATATCCACATCATGTGCATGAATGCCAGTGAGTCTGTGTGTGAGAGTGTATGTATCTTTCTATTCATTTCTTTTAAATCTCTTGTTTCTCACATCATGTTGGAATTCATTGTTAACTACCAAAGAAAAACAAAATCCACCAAGAACACAATGAGCTAGTTAATATGTATTCGACCACACTGTCAAAAACTTAAAATTTAATAACATCCAATATATAAATTTACACTCAAAAATACAAATGCTCTGTGGAGATTTGTTTTTAAAAAGCAGAAAGACTTAACTTTTCTGTTGGATTCGAGGGAGGAGTAAAACATTCAAAATGCAGTTTCTTCACTTCACATGATCTTTAAAGGAAAACATTCTCAATCAATAGAAACTCTGCTTTCTTAAATTCTTTAGCACTGTTCCTTGTTGTTCTGATTCATGTATTTTGTTTCCTTAGGAATTAAAAGCAACAAAAACCTTTAGTAACATTAACTCTGAAAGAAAGCAAACTATGCCTTAGGTTAATGTTTAAAAAACTATTTTTAAAATCTTGTTTAATAAAACAAACAGCCTATAACAAAGAGGAGAATAAAAATGCAGGAAGGAATTTTAAAAGGAAAGCCCATAGAGTGCATGAAAAAGCTTTGGCAAGTAGAATAAAGGAAAACCCAAAGGGATTTTTTTTAAATATATAAAGAGCAAAAGACTAACTAGAGAAAGAGTGGGGTCAATTGTGGACTGTACAGGTAATCTGTGTGTGGACCTGGAAGATATGGGTATAGTTTTCAATGAATACTTTGTGTGAGTCTTCACAATGGAAAAGGAAAATGCAGATATAGACATCAGAGTAGATGACCGTGAAATATTAGAGAAAATTAACATAGAGAAGGGGTATCGGCATGGTTTAGCAGTATTAGAAGTGGATAAATCCACAGGCCTGGGTGAGATGTATCCCCTGGTGTTGAGGGAGACAAGGGAAAAGATATCACAGGCACTAGCAGTAATTTTCAAATCCTCTCTGGCCACAGGTGAGGTTGTTTTATTGTAAATAGTTTAACTTGTTTTGGTATGTGGCAAGGGGGAGGGATGTAGCAGTAGGTGCTGTTAAGGGGGGGTCACATGACCCAATTGGCCAATCAGGACATAGCAAAAATCCTGGGGCTGAGCGTAAGTTTTCCCTGTCAATCTGAGGCTGGAATTGAAGGAGTGATTGAATTATTTCTTGCCCTCAGTACATAGTTTATTTATTACAATAAATAGTTTAATTACTAAACTTGGTGGTCACCAATCCTTTGAGATGTTATAGTTCCATTATTAAACAAGGTAGAGATTTACCAGGAAATTATAGGCCAGTTTTCCAACTCAGTGGTGGGAAAGAATACTGAGGGACAGAATATATTAGCACTTGGATAGACATGGATTAATCAGGGATACAGCATTGGTGATGTCATGAGTCACATGCATAGGCTTCAGGTCCAATTTTGTATTAAAGCTTCCAAAATGCACAGTTACAACATAAACCTCCCTGTTGTGCAATATTAATGAATTTGTCTGTTTTCTGGTTCCAACCGCAGCCTTGTAACTTCATCCAGTATAGGATAGTTTTGGCCCCAACTGCTTTCTATGGTAGAAAGTGCCACAGGCTCACACTCTCTGGATAAATAAATTTTCTCCCAACATTAAGAACTAGACAGAGGGTTCAAGCCCTTAGGTTCTGCATGCATGCACACATCTAATCTAGCCTTCTCATAACAGCTCAAAAATTTCTCTTTCTTTCAGCCTTTCTCTCTTAAAATGTTTTTAGAATCACTATCCTCAATTCTGAGTGACCTTACTTAATATCTCACCACTACCTATTCATTTCAAAGGGATCAGTTCCTAACTCCAGAGCATAAACCTGTGTGGGAGAGAAGAACAGGCTCCACATTTACCCAAGTTGCCCTGTGCCTCACAGGTTCATGATACAACTGAGACAGGAGCTGACTTATTCTCGGAAGGGGAGGATAGGCGGCTGGAGAAGTGACTTGTCAGAGTAGGGGTGGGGATATTCTTCTCATCAACTATCTCTACCAGTGGTGGCGTATCTGGCCGTTCCCAATCCTACACACTCATCTCTTGCAGACATATTTCTGGCTTCGGGGCAGATCCAGCATGTGTTCTCTCCTCTACCTTCAGAAACAATTGCATTGTCCCTTCAAACTTCACCACATCTCTTACAGAAGGCCTGTAAATTTAGATAAAACTTACTTTTAAACTTCAACATTGTAATAAAGGCCAGTTTGCCTTTACAATCCTTGCCAGAAATCGGAACAGCACAGCGGCACAGTTGTCAGCGCTGCTGCCTCATAGAACCCGGGTTCAATTCTCGGCTTGTGTTACTGACTGTGCGGAGTTTGCCCGTTCTCCCTGTGCCTGCATGGGTTTCCTCCGGGTGCTCTGGTTTTCTCCCACAGTTCAAAGATGTGCAGGTTAGGTGAGCTAGCCATGTTAACTTGACCTTAAATATCAGAGGGATTATCAAGGTAAATAAGTGGATTATCAGGGTAAATACATGGGGTTATGGGGATAGCGCCTGGATGGGATTGTTGTGGGTGCAGGCTTGATGGACCAAATGGCTTCCTCCTGCACTATAGGGATTCTATGAGTCGGAAATTTGTATACAAGGCCACTCAGAACCCTTTGAATTGAGACATTCACTTGCCTTTCGTATTTTAGAAATATTCTGCTTTTACATTCTTCCTACCACACTAGATCAGGTTAAACTGCCCAATATATTCCATTAGCTGCCATCTTCTCACTCAATCACTGAGCCTTTTACAGCCTCTTTGGTTTCTCCTCACAGTTTACTCAGCTTTAATTGCATCATCTCAGTCAGTGTGTGTGGTCTGTATCACTGAGCAGTCCATTAGGAGACAGTGTGTTGTGAATTAGGACCTGAATTCCTGATTATCTCTGTCTAATCTCAGTCTGTCCCCTTCCAGCCAGAAGGAGCGACTGAGCAAACGATCCTTGAAATCCAGCGACCTGCTGCGTTTCTTCAAGCACCCGATGGCAGACACCAGAATTGCAGTGCGCTCTGCGGAGTACATGGAAAATACACTGCACCTCATCCAACACCATGTCCATCGAGTCCACAAACGCTCACTGAACGCATCAGGTCAGTTGGAGAACGACTGAGGGAAATGTGGAGCTACATTGAAGTGTTTCAATTAGCCCAGTCTCCTTGTCACATTGTCACTGAACTCTTTCTCGGATGAAAACAGAAATTGTTGGTGGTTCAGAATCGAAATGTTGACTCCATTCTCTCTCCACAGATGCTGCCAGACCTGTTGAGATTTTCCCAGCATTTTCTGTTTGTGTTTCAGGCTCCAGCATCTGCAGTATTTTGCTTTTAACCATCTCAGTTGGGTTGCTTTTGGGTACTGCTGTATCTCTGAGATACATAATAAACTGTGCCATGTGATAATAAGTTACATTCACAAAAGCCATGCCTGCATGACAATGGTGCAGACAGGGGTCAGGGTGGAGGTGGGGCAGTGCAGGATGAATACAGTATAACTGAGAGTCACTGCGCTGTCCAGCCTCAGGAAAGTTCCCCAATTTTTCATGAAACTTTCTTGGTTCAAGACTTGACTTCATGTTTCAGAGTCCTACCCTCATCCTTTACAATCAGCCAGTTACTACTGATTTCAGCTACATCCTTTCAGTAGCAGGAGGAGAGGTGGATATCTTTTCCAATGTCGCCCAATGGGAAAACATGCACCCACAAACCTGTGTGTAAGCAGGCTATTTGAGGACAAGGAAGACTGGCCACTGGTCATGGCCTACGTTAATATCATTGACGTATAGAAGTACTGGAGGCAGGTTATATAGAGAACAAGGAGACTGACAATGGAGCAGGACCTCAAAGGTAGTAATCCCTGAATTACACCCAATGCCACCTGCAGGTTAGTATAGAAATCAAAGGACAGAGCAGATGAATGTGGGGTTGAAGAGAAGGAGAAAGATGAATGCTTTTAGCTTCCTGGAATGTTGAGACTCTTCCTGGGAGAAGTGTGACATGTACAGACCAGACTGGTTGCACCTCAACACAGCCAAGAACAGTTGCCCTGCAGGTAGTTTGCCAATGCTACAAAAGACAGTTTAAAGATCATTGGCTGGTGGTTATGAACCAAAATGTAACACTGGAAATGGAAAACAAGGTATACAAAGGACTCGGAGAGTCAGATAGCACCAGATTAAGAAATTATAATTGGACCACAGTAGAAGAAGATAAGATCCAGAATTAGGTTTGCAGTGCATGTATGTGAAAGCACAGAGCAAGGCAAATGCAGTCACTGAGGCAAATATGGACTAATTATGCAAAACCAGCATGGATTTGTTCAGGTCAAATCGTGTTTAACTAATTTGATTATGTTTTTTGATGAGATAACAAAGAGACTCAATAAGGGGAATATGGTTTGTAGGATATATGGACTTCTAAGAGGCATTCGATAAAGTGCCAAACAACAGGATTGTGAACAGAAGTTGGAGCCAAAGTTGGAAAGGGGCAGTGGCAGCATAGGTACAAAGTTGGCTGAACAAAATACAAAGAATAGTACAGCACAAAAACAGGCCCTTCCGCCCACCAGGTCTGTGCCAACGCAGATGCCTCTCTAATCTAATATTTTCCTGCCTCTACGTGGTCCATATCCCTCTTTTCCCTGCCTATTCATGTATCTATCCAAATGCCTCTTGAATAAGAACATAAGAACATAAGAAATAGGAGCAGGAGTAGGTCATCTAGCCCTTTGAGCCTGCCCCGCCATTCAATAAGATCATGGCTGACCTGAAGTGGATCAGTTCCACTTTCCCACCCTCTCCCCAAAACCCTTAATTCCCTTGTCTGTCAAAAACCTATCTACCCGTGACTTAAATATATTTAGCAAGGTAGCCTCCACCACTTCAACGGGCAGAGAATTCCAGAGATTCACCACCCTTTGAGTGAAGAAGTTCCTCCTCAACTCCGATCTAAACTGATCCTCCCTTATCTTGAGGCTGTGCCCTCTAGTCCTGCTATCCTTTCTAAGCAGGAAGAATCTCTCTACCTCTACCCTATCTATCCCTTTCATTATCTTATACGTCTCTATAAGATCCCCCCTCATCCTTCTAAACTCCAACGAGTACAGACCCAGTTTATTTAGTCTCTCTTCATAGTCCAACCCCCTCATCTCCGGTATCAGCCTAGTGAACCTCCTCTGCACTCCCTCCAAGGCCAAAATAACCTTGCGCAAGTGCGGCGACCAAAACTGCACACAGTACTCCAGCTGCGGCCTCACCAGTGCCCTGTACAGTTGTAGCAAGACCTCCCTGCTTTTATATTCCATCCCCCTCGCTATAAAGGCCAGCATACCATTCGCCTTCTTGATCACCTGCAGATTGGGTTTTTGCGACTCATGCACAAGGACTCCCAGGTCCCTCTGCACCGTAGCTTGCTGCAGCTTTTCGCCTTTTAAATTATAATCCCTCCTACTATTATTTCTGCCAAAGTGGATAACATCACACCTGCTATTGTTATAGAATGTGCTTCCACACTTCCTTTAGCAGTGCGTTCCAGGCATTAACCACTCTGTGTGAGAAACTTGGTCTTACATCTCAAACTGCCCCCTTCTCACTTTCAACCAATGCTGCTGAGTAATTGACCCTTCAACCCTAGGAAAAAGACTGACTATCCATTCTATCCAAGCCTGTCATAATCTTGGAAACATCTAACAATGCCCCGTCATCCTCCAACACTCCAATGAAAACATTCCAAGTTAATTCAACTTTTCTCCATAGTCCACATCCTCCAAACCAGGCAACATCCTGGTAAATCTCTTCTGCAACCTTTCCAATGCATCAACATCCTGCCGGTAGTGTGGCAACCAGAACTGTAATCAAAATGCTACCTAACTGAAATCTTACGGAGTTGCAACATGATTTTCCAATTCTATACTCAACACCCCAACTGGTGAAGGCCAGCACGCCATTCTTGACCATCTTGTCCACCTGAGTTGCTGCCTTCAGGGAACTGTGGATCTGCATGCTTAGAACCTTCTGTATGCTAATATTTCTAAGGCTCTGCCATTTCCTTCAGCAATAGATCTTTCAAATTGCATCACCTCACATTTGTACAGGTTAAATTTCATCTTCCAGCCCAGGTCTCCAGCTGATTTATATCCTGCTGTATCCTCCAACAATCCTCCTCACTATCCACTACTCCTCCAATTTTTGTATCATCTGCAAATTTCCGAATCAGACCACTTACATTTTCTTCCAAATCATATATACCTTACTAGTTCACCTCGGATCCCAAATGGCCTTACCTTCTATATCAGCCAGCCATGAGGAACCTTATCTACAGTCCATATACACATCCATTGCCCTGGATGAAAGCAAATCACTGCAGGTGCTGGAATTTAAACCAAAAGAGAAAATGCTGGAAATCTCAGTAGGTCTGGCAGCATCTGTAAGGAGAGAAAAGAGCTGATGTTTCAAGTCCATTTACTCCAGACCAGTCTCTCACTGTAACTCCATTTAACCCAGACCAGTCTCTCACTGTAACTCCATTTAACCCAGACCAGTCTCTCACTGTAACCCCATTTACCCCAGACCAGTCTCTCACTGTAACTCCATTTAACCCAGACCAGTCTCTCACTGTAACTCCATTTACCCCAGACCAGTCTCTCACTGTAACTCCATTTAACCCAGACCAGTCTCACTGTAACTCCATTTAACCCAGACCAGTCTCTCACTGTAACTCCATTTAACCCAGACCAGTCTCTCACTGTAACTCCATTTAACCCAGACCAGTCTCTCACTGTAACTCCATTTAACCCAGACCAGTCTCTCACTGTAACTCCATTTACCCCAGACCAGTCTCTCACTGTAACTCCATTTACCCCAGACCAGTCTCTCACTGTAACTCAAACTAACCCAGACCAGTCTCTCACTGTAACTCCATTTAACCCAGACCAGTCTCACTGTAACTCCATTTAACCCAGACCAGTCTCTCACTGTAACTCCATTTAACCCAGACCAGTCTCACTGTAACTCCATTTAACCCAGACCAGTCTCACTGTAACTCCATTTAACCCAGACCAGTCTCTCACTGTAACTCCATTTAACCCAGACCAGTCTCTCACTGTAACTCCATTTACCCCAGACCAGTCTCTCACTGTAACTCCATTTAACCCAGACCAGTCTCTCACTGTAACTCCATTTACCCCAGACCAGTCTCTCACTGTAACTCCATTTACCCCAGACCAGTCTCTCACTGTAACTCCATTTAACCCAGACCAGTCTCTCACTGTAACTCCATTTAACCCAGACCAGTCTCTCACTGTAACTCCATTTACCCCAGACCAGTCTCTCACTGTAACTCCATTTAACCCAGACCAGTCTCTCACTGTAACTCCATTTAACCCAGACCAGTCTCTCACTGTAACTCCATTTACCCCAGACCAGTCTCTCACTGTAACTCCATTTACCCCAGACCAATCTCTCACTGTAACTCAAACTAACCCAGACCAGTCTCTCACTGTAACTCCATTTAACCCAGACCAGTCTCACTGTAACTCCATTTACCCCAGACCAGTCTCTCACTGTAACTCCATTTAACCCAGACCAGTCTCTCACTGTAACTCCATTTACCCCAGACCAGTCTCTCACTGTAACTCCATTTAACCCAGACCAGTCTCTCACTGTAACTCCATTTACCCCAGACCAGTCTCTCACTGTAACTCCATTTAACCCAGACCAGTCTCTCACTGTAACTCCATTTAACCCAGACCAGTCTCACTGTAACTCCATTTAACCCAGACCAGTCTCTCACTGTAACTCCATTTAACCCAGACCAGTCTCTCACTGTAACTCCATTTAACCCAGACCAGTCTCTCACTGTAACTCCATTTAACCCAGACCAGTCTCTCACTGTAACTCCATTTAACCCAGACCAGTCTCTCACTGTAACTCCATTTACCCCAGACCAGTCTCTCACTGTAACTTCATTTAACCCAGACCAGTCTCTCACTGTAACTCCATTTAACCCAGACCAGTCTCTCACTGTAACTCCATTTAACCCAGACCAGTCTCTCACTGTAACTCCATTTACCCCAGACCAGTCTCTCACTGTAACTCCATTTAACCCAGACCAGTCTCTCACTGTAACTCCATTTAACCCAGACCAGTCTCTCACTGTAACTCTGTTTTCAGCTGTTTACCTTGTTTCTCAGGAAATACTGTAGAATTTCAGGGCTGCCTGATAGCATGGCACTGTGACTTCTTCTAGCGGTCACGGGAAAAGTAAGAGATATCATTCGGATAGATTGCATAACCAAGTGAGCATTGGCTAGTCCAATTTTTAAAATGAAACAAACTGGTCCCACGGACATCTCCGTAAAGGTTACTTCTTAACTGTGCAAATACAGAAATTATATTCTGCTAAAGGAATTTCTTGTGGCATTCCATCTCATCCAGTATTTCTGATCCACGCAGAAGGGAACAACATTGCAAAGAAATTAAAAATAAATTTCCTATTTACCCCTGAACCACACCAAGCAATCTAACCCATAGCTCTTGGAATCTTTGACTGGCAGAGCTGTGGGGCGGATGGAGGTGGGATGCACACACACAATCTTAACTTAAACCTTTAATTGGCGGGGTGGGAGTTCCGTGGTTGTGGGAGTGGGACTCCATGTTGGTGGGGGATGTGGGTAGGGGGGCTTCTGTGGGGGGGAGGGAGTTGTACTTTTTTTTATATATTGTGGCAACCATTCTTTACAGACTAAGTTGCTGGTAGGGTGGATGCAATCAGAGCTCACCGCACCAGCGTGATGACTACTGCTTAACCTTTTTTACTATGACCCTAAAAGTGCAGTGGGGGAAGTCACCCAGCAGCCTCTACACCATTCTTCCCAGCTGCTGTGCCATGCTGGCCTAAAGTGAGAAAATTCCACTCTATTTCTTCCTTCACTAACAGTATTGGTTAGCTCAGCTGGCTGGATGGTTGGTTTGTGATGTGGAGGGATGCCAACAGTGTGGGTTCAATTCACTGAGGTCATTCATGAAGGCCACCCCTTCTCAACCTCCCCACCTCTCCTGAAGTGTGGTGATCCTCAGGTTAAAATCACCACCAGCCTATGGTCATCTGGGATTATGAAGACTTTATTTACATTATCTTTACTTCATATTAACCAACACCAATCATGTTTACCGCAGGTGATGTACGTGTGAATGAACAGTTAGGCCTGTTAATATTCCGTACAGTATTTCTACGGGAACATAATCACTTAGTGAGAGAGCTGAAGAAACTGAACCCTCACTGGAGCGGAGATACAATATACTTGGAATAGAAAAAAATCCTGGGAGTGTTTCAACAGGTAAGAGAGAGAATGTAATCGGTAAAGTCATAGCAATATGACCCACTGATTACATCTCAAATCCTGTCAGAGTAAGTTGGGAAACTGCGTCTTAAAATCTTTATGAATTTGTGGCTAATTGCAGATTTTGTTTATTTGTTTTTAAAATGTTTTTGGAAAGTGGCTTTATCACATTGCCCAGGTCTGGCCTACGTGTGATCTCAGTCCCACACTTTGCACATGCTATTAGGACTGGCTTTAATGCTGCCTGGTGAACATGGTGGTTACCTTAGCCCACTCCATCATTGGGCAAGTTCTATGTCAGCGTCCCAGTGGTGGGAAATCCTCCTGTAACTCAGTTAGAGGCAGGAAAGGGCCCATGGTGGAAACCAACTGAGGAGCTGGGAAGTGCTCCATGCAATCATCTTGCAATCGCCAGAGGTTGCAGAAATGGGATCAGAATTATACCTCGAAGTGGCCATGATGTGGAGATGCCACTGTTGGACTGGGGCAGACAAGATGAGCGGTCACACGATGTCAGGTTAGAGCCCAACAGACTTATTTGAAATCACAAGCTTTTGGAGCACTGGTCTTTCGTCAGGTGAAGTGGACAGAGGCATGCAGGCACAGAATATACAGGCAGAGTGATGATAGCCTGACAGTAACAAGTAATTCTGTGCTTTCACGCCTCTCTCCACTTCACCTGATAAAGGAGCAGCACTCTGAAAGCTTGTGATTTCAAATAAACCTGTTAGACCATAACCTGGTGTCGAGTGACCTCTCACCTCAAAGTATGTCACCAGCTGTCTTAGCTGACAACTCACATGGTTGACAACTCACAAAAACTTCCTTGAAGTGACCAGCAAGCATTTAGCAGGACATGTTTAGCTGGAGAATTTGCAGAGTGCACTTAACGGGGATCATAATCAGTAGAATATTTAGTGAGATGTATTTAGCAGTAAATACTTACTGCTAGTCATTTGCTAATCATTATTTACCACTGCATATTCAAAGGTATCCTTGTCATGAAATGTTCATCAGTGGCTATTTATTAGTTAATATTTAGCAAGGTTTATGTACTGGAATATCTATCTAGAATTATGTAAAATAAATTAGCAATGATTAAGTGTATTTTCTTGGAGATATATTGTCATTAAAGAATTACATAATGAGAAACATTTCCTGGGGAACACTTAGAAGATTTAGCAGGAATAGTTAATTGGAATATTTAATAAGGGAGTACTTAACAAAATATTTATCAGGCATTACTCAAGATGAGTATTTACTGAAGATTATATACAAAATTCTGCTCAACTAAAACAACATCAACCAATAATTTTGAATGGGGAACATTCACCAAGACTATTTATTGAGAAATATATATTAAAAATAGTTACTGGGAATATTTTATGTGAGTATTTATCATGAACTATTTGCAAAGAGATAGCATAAAATAGTTGAAAGGAAGTAAAATCGGGCCCATGGTTACTGCACATTGTCCAAAGGAGATTCAACAGGGTGGAGGCTGCTGCACGCAGCAGTGCCGCACAACTGTAGGACTCACTGGTACGCGGGCTCCCGAGACTGCTCTTTCTGTGGCCTCAAGGAGTCTATGGACCACGTCTACGTTTTGTGTTATAGATTGCACACCCTTTTTGATTTTTTGAAGAACCTTTTATTGATGTTCTGTTTGCATTTCAGTCCCACGCTCCTGATCTACAGACACCCAGTGCGGAGAGGGGAGGGGAGGGATGTCGATCTCCTCATGAACCTGCTCCTGGGCCTGGCGAGACGCACCATCAACAGGTCCAGGCAGCGGGCGATCGGGGGGAACCGTCCGTCCCGACTGTCTGACCCTCTACCGCGGCTACGTTCGCAGCCGGGTGTCCCTGGAGAGGGAGCACACGGTGTCCGCGAGCACAGTTGACGCTTTCCGTGCCCATTGGGCACCGCAGGGGCTGAGTTGCGTTATAAACCCCGACAATCACATTTTGATTTGACGTGTCTTAAGTTTCCTTTGTACTTTTTGTTTCTGTTCGGGCCGTTCCCCCTCCTTTTGGGGAACCGCCCCCTTTTTCCTTGTCCTAATGTAATTTGAGTTTGTTTACTTGGTTGACCTGAAAGACCTCCCCCCCCACCCCCACCGAGGAGATTCAATGAAGCAATCTTCTGACAGTTGTGTAAAAGTACAGCGATTAAAATGCTGATGCGTGCTCTAAAAGACTTTGAGAATAGGTTAATGAGTTGGGTTGGGGTACCTATGGTGTACAAAGTGCTAAGTATTGTGTTTCCTCCCCCTCCAACAGCTAAGTCTTTAACCCCAGGCAGTGCCACTAGAGGGGGACACGAAGCAAAAACCATTCAAGTCCCCCACACACATCTCTCACCAGTTACGGTGAGAGACAAGAAAGGGAGAGCCCTTCCAGAACATTCTACGGACCTTCTCTTGTTTCTCTTAAGAAAGACATTGCCAGAGTCATAGAGACAGATCACCCACCAAATATTCAAGCAGCAAAATTTATTTTTTAGTCAATTGTGGGACATGGGCGTCACTGGCTGGCCACCATTTATTGCCCATTCCTAGCTGACCTTGAGAAGGTGGTGGTGAACTGCCTGCTTGGATTGTTACAGTCCATGTGCTGGAGGTTGACTCACAATGTGTTCGGAAAGGAAATCCAGGATTTTGACTCCGCAACTGCGAAGGAATGGCAACATATTTCCGAGTCAGGATGGTGAGTGGCTTGGAGGGGAACCTGCAGTTAGTGCTGTTCCCATGTGCACAGTGATGAGAAACAATTACCACGACCCTGAACCAATTACACAGTTGAAAACTGAACCCATCACAAATTAAGCTAACCGATCTCAGTGTCAGGTAGGTCTGGAATTCTGATCTCCAATCCCTCTAACATGAAGTGAAAACTTGCAACTTGATGAAAGCCAAAACCTTCAGTAGTTTCTGTGCTACTAGTATCGCCCGTTACCTGCTCATGTCCTTCTAGATGGAAGTGGCCATGGGTTTGGAAGGTGCTGTCTAAGGATCTTTGGTGAATTTGTGCAGTGCTTTTTTGTAGATTGTTGCTGGTAGATTTCTGTGGCAACAGACAAAGTTCACTGTGCACTTCTTCAAGTTCCAATAATACAGTAGCCGACACTTAACATTTTGTTCTCTGAATTTCACAGGTTACAATGCTTGGCGGAAATTCTGCAGCCTTTCACAACCCAGAAATGTGATTGAGCTTGCTGAAGTCCTCAATAATCGTGCATTAGCAGAAAATCTCCTGTAGTTGTATGGAACTCCAAACAATATCAATGTGTGGGTGGGGGAGATCTCTGAACCCTTTGTGGAAGGCGGGAAGTTGGGCCCTTTGTTTGCCTGAATTGGACGTCAATTCAAGAACCTGAGAGATGGAGACAGGTAACGGGCGATACTAGTAGCACAGAAACTACTGAAGGTTTTGGCTTTCATCAAGTTGCAAGTTTTCACTTCACGTTAGAGGGATTGGAGATCAGAATTCCAGACCTACCTGACACTGAGATCGGTTAGCTTAATTTGTGATGGGTTCAGTTTTCAACTGTGTAATTGGTTCAGGGTCGTGGTAATTGTTTTTCATCACTGTGCAGAAAAATGTCATTATTGGCCTCTTACTTGTCCTGAACCAATGTTGGAGGTAAACTGAACTGAGTCCAACCAGTGAGTAAATGGCAGGACAAGAGTTCACTGGAAAAAAACATCAAACAGAAACTTGGGAGAGGGCAGAAAGATCAAAGTCAGAGACTGAAGGATGATTTTAACTTGGTCTGCCTATCAAAACATGGTGGTAGTGGCCCTAAGATCCCAGTGCTGCAGTTACTTCACCATTCCTGCTCCAAAGCTACCTATCCTCATTTTTCCCACAGACTTCTTGAGATCATTCCATGCACTCCACTGATTCAGGAGGGATTGGATGTAAATAAGGTGCGACAATGTATATAGGGTGCTGATTTTGGGAGTGGAGTGTCCACCATTGACTTTCCACTCAATTGCACTAAGTGGTGAAACAAAAAAAATCAAGAGAAATCTATGCACCAATAACCATTGAGGTAAAAGACAGGAGATGTGTATTGACATGAGTCAC
Source organism: Carcharhinus amblyrhynchos (assembly GCF_965287045.1). Taxonomy (NCBI): domain Eukaryota; kingdom Metazoa; phylum Chordata; class Chondrichthyes; order Carcharhiniformes; family Carcharhinidae; genus Carcharhinus; species Carcharhinus amblyrhynchos. The sequence continues at coordinate 32,385,082 of NC_137346.1, forward strand.
AATTAAAACTAAAGAAGACAAGAATGGTGTCCAGGCCCATACAAAGAATAAATGTTATTTTCTGGTTACTTTGCTACTTTGATGCATTGTTACTTGGTATATGACTGCAGTGCAGCAAGAAAATGCGGCACCCCTGGATATATTTTCACATAACAATTAGTTCCTAGCTCTTTATGAATAATGTAACAATGGATTTATTCTATCTTCAGAATGAAAAACTAGCCCCCCATCATCATAAACTTACTGAATGTGACGGTCTGTTATTGTCTTCCTCCCTTGCAGCCTCCTCTGTGAGGGTCAGTAAAATGGCTTCCTCCACCCAGCCTTCACTGTGAGGGTCAGTAAATGTTTCCCCCCCCCGCCCCCAGCCTTCACTGTGAGGGTCAGTAAATGTTTCCCCCCCCCGCCCCCAGCCTTCACTGTGAGGGTCAGTAAAATGGCTTCCTCCACCCAGCCTTCACTGTGAGGGTCAGTAAATGTTTCCCCACCACCCCCCCCCAAGTCTTCTCTGTGAGGGTCAGTAAATGTGTTCCCCCCCCCCCCCGTTAGCCTCTCTGTTGCACGTGTACTCAGCAACGTGGATGAACTGTTTACAGTCGATAGGTTTGATCTGTCCTTTTCAGGCATTTACCAATGAGATTTCTCCTTGTGTTTCAGATTCTGGTGGGAAAATACAGGAGTTTTTACTGCTAGCCAACGTCAGGCTCTTACGAAAATTTCCATGTCCAGGATCATTTGTGAAAACACTGGGATCCAATTAATTCCTCACGATGTCTTTAAGTTCCAACAATTCCCACGAGGATATGTAAACTGCAGCCAGATACCAAAGGTAGACCTGAGTGCCTGGAAGGAGGATGTGCGAGGTAGGTTATTACAGGGCTGGGCCCAGCCTTCAGAAAGCTGACATTCCAGTTCATTTATGTTTGAATATAAAACTAAACAAATCAGCTGCTGTCAGAAAGGAGCAGAGAGACACTTAGAGCCGGACCTTAATTTAGTGAACTTTTCAAGACAGAGAATGCTGATAAACACATGTGGGAGGGGATTTTACCAAAAACATTCGAAGTGCCAAACCAGCATGAGAATGGGAGTGAATTGCACCCATTTTTTGGGTGAGCTCCCAGAAGAAATTATATGGCAGTTAGGAGACAAAATGGTCCCAAATGTCATTCTCACTGGGAAGCCAGCTGCGGAACTGTAGAAGCACCATTGCGCATGTGTTTGATCTTCCTGTGCACTGTTTACAAGTATACACAGTTCACTGAGAGATCTGTCACTCCCCCAACCCCCCAGAAAGTGCCAATCACCCTCACTTGTGCCCCTGGACATTACCCCACCTGCCAATCACTGCCCCCCGCCACTCTCCACCCCATGGCCGAACGCTAGATCTGACATCCACCTGCCCCTCGGCTGATCACCGGCCCCGATCGACCCTCTCCTGGCCTCGATTCCTCCCATTCAGTCAATACCCAGTGTAGAGTATCCCCCATCTTTCCATCATGGGCCCTCCCCTTCAGGCCCTGCCCTGTCTCTTGGCACTGTCCAGTGTCTGGTGAGCGGTGTTAAGCTGGCACTGCCAGAGGGGCATGCCTGCCTCTGCCCCCGACCACCCGGGGGCTTCAATGACCTCTGGCCCCACCTGTGAGGCTATCAAGTCAGGTCCCTTTTGACTGGAACCATATGTGATCCACGTCAGTGAGGCCCTCCATCAGCAAGACTGTTAAAGCAAGTGAGTGCGGACAATAGCGTCACACATTCACTGATAATAATGAAATTAGCAAATGAATATTTGAATCAGCCTCGCATGCTTCCCAGGGCCAAAGCCAAGTAGGCCAGCAGAATGCAGCCAGAAATGTTGCGAGAAACTGGGCATGAAGCCGATTTTTCTCCTCTTCCCCAATCTTCCCAGCTCACCACATTGATCGACCGACATGATGAGCCAGTAAGATTGCCCCCATGAACTCTGGCAGCTACTGTATGGTGAGCGGGATTCTGGGATCTCGTCCATACCTGCCCTGCTGCAAGTGAGAATGGAGAATTTGGCACTCAAGGCAAAACTCCATCCCTTTTAGCGGCACTGCAGAATTCCAGCCGTGAACGAGGGTGAAGATTTTTGAAGCATGTTCTCCAGCCTGTTTCATTCTCCATCAGAATTAAAGAGAGCAGGAATGTGTTGGATGTTAAACTGTGAGAGATTGCAATAAGATGTAGCAACATTAAGAATGAGAAGCAGATGGCTTGGTGTGGGAAGGGGACAGAAGAAGGGAGGGATTTTTACGTTGAGACAATAAATGTATGAGATATATTTTAAGAAATATGTAAGATGGAGGGGGAAGGTCACAGTGTAAAGTTGTTGAACTCAGTGTTGTAATATCAGAAAATGAGATGCTGCTCCTCCAGTTTGTGCCGGTTTCAGTGAAACATTGCAGCAGGCCAAGGACGGACGTATGGACATGAGAGCAATGTGCTGGGTTAAAACGGTACGCAACAGGAAGGCTGGGCCATGCTTGGGGACTGAGCAAAGGTGTTTCTCAAAGCGGTCACCAGTCTGTGTTCAGTCTCCCCAATGTAGAGACCACCACATTGGGAGCAGCAAATACAATAAACCAAACTGAAGGAAGTGCAGGTGAAACACTGCTTCACCTGAAAGGAGTGTTTAGAGCCTTAAACAGTGAGGAGGGAGGAGGTAAAGGGGCAGGTGTTGCAGCTTCTGCGATTGTAAAGGCATTGGCAAGGGTGTCAAAAAGATTCACGACAATGATTCCAGGGATGAGGAATTTGAGTTTTGTAGATAGATTGGAGAAGTTGGGATTGTTTTCTTTGGAAAAGAGAAGGTTGAGAAGAGATTTGAATGAGGCATTCAAGATAATCAGAGATCTGGACAAAGTAAAGGGAGAGAGAGAAGCTGTCCCCATTGGTGGAAGGATCAAGAACCTGAGAGCATAGATTCAAGGCAATGGACGAAAGAAGTAATGCTGACATGAGGAAAAACTTTCTCACACAACAAGTGGTTAAGATCTGGAATGCCTGATAGGTTGGCAGAGACAGGGTAACTGAGAAACATCGGAGAACCGGATTACTGTCCAAAAAGGAAGAATGTGCAGCACCATCGGGAGAAGGTGGGTGATGTGGTCTTCAGCAAGCCAGTATAGACCACCTGGCCAAATGGCTTCCTTCTGTATTGTAACCATTGTATCATTCTGTCTAAACATAGAGCTGTAATGTACATGAAACTTCACATGCTCTTCGTAGGGAGATGGCGGTGTAATGGTGATATTACTGGACTAATAATCCAGGGGCCCAGACCCTGGGGTCACATATTTAAATCCCACTCGCTGGAATTTAAATTGAATTAATACATCTGGAATTGAAAGTAATGGTGACATGAAACTGTCATTGATAGCTGTAAAAACCCAGCTGGCTCACTAATGTTCTTTAGGGAAGGAAATCTGCCATTCTTATTTGTCTGGCCTACTTGTAACCCCCAGCAATATGGTTGACTCTTGAATGCCCTTTAAAATGGTCAAACAAGCCATTCAGTTTGAGGGCAATTAGGGAGGGGCAACAAATGCTGGCCCAGCCAGTGATGTTCACATTTCACGAACGTATACGTCTAAACTTTCTATTTCCTAATTAGTGTCTTTTTTTGACTTTTAACAGTGACCCCCTGTGGCCACGTCCCTGTTGTGAAGCACAGCCATTTCTCCATCTGTAAATCCTCGGTCAGGTTCACCTGTGAGTCGGGATTCAAGCTGGTGGGGGTGGATATGATTAAATGTCACAGGAACAAGAAGTGGAACGTTCAACCACCTCGCTGCATAGGTAAGAACCAAAACACAGTACCTTGGAATAGCGAGTGCCATTGGTTGGCATAGGATGAGAGGGGCCGGATATAAACATATCAATGATGATTTCCACCTCCATGGTCTGAGCTCTAAACTAAGAGCGGGTTATCTGTCAAATCCTCCCTGCCACCCCACCTCCCCAACTTGCTCTGGATGTCCCATTCTTTCTGTAAGGGTTAGCAACAATGAGGCAATATTGTTGAACAAATCTTAAATCCTAATGTACAGATAAATGTGATGATCTATTCTTGCAATTCTTTCAGCATCCTAATGGACTGAACTTCACCAAACTCAAAATTTTGATGGATAAACAAGACAACAACGTTAATATGAGATGTCCGCTTTTTCTGTGGAACATCAAATAGCCAATCTAATACAAACTAAAGCAATTTCAGGTCCAGTGGGGGATCTTCAAAGATCAGGAACACCATAACTGTCAGAATGGAACAGTGACTTGTCAGATATCTGGGACATATCTATTCTCATATCGCCGCAAAGCAAATTGTCACAAAGAATTGGCCCTTTGCAGAAATCATGTGACAGTGATTACCACAGATCTGGACAGAAGAAATGGGCAAAAAATTTTATCAGGATCCTTCAATTAAATTCTGGTGATCACATTTGGTTAAAAGTTTGGGAGAGGTACAATATTGCCTCACAGTTATTTTCTGGAACTCTTTGCAAATTCAGAAATTTCCTTTTGTTTGCAATCAAATGATAAAGGGATCTGGCCCTGGGATAAAAACCTGAGCTAGAAAACCAGGAGCCATTTCTGAAAACTTTGCAACACAGAAGTTGCTTTTCAGTTGGTGGGTAGAACAAAGCCACTCAGTTCAGAGGTCTGATCTTGTGACCCGACTCCAACTCAAACTCTTCTCCACAAGTATTACACTGAGGGCATCTGGGGCGATTTATTACCAGTAGATTTGCATCTTATGTTTTCACAATTGCCATTTCTAGCTGAGATAGACTTTCAGACATGAACCACACTGCAAACATGATTTCCCCAATTCACTCTCTGAGCATTTTACATTTTCATTTGTTTTATTTCTCTCCAATATCTGACCCATTGAAGAAATGTTAAAGGATAATCCACTATAGCACCTCAGGCAAGCCATTTATCAGCTTTCTCCAACTCCTTAAAGCACCAATTTGTCCATTGAAGCCCATCCCTTGCAGTCTTTAAGATGTCTCTTTGAGACCCATGCTTCAATATAGTAATGATCACACCATTTGTTCACTCCCTTAATACTTTCACTTTCCTGCTGCAACCCATCTCATTAACACTGTCATTCTCTCATTACACAACCAGCAATATATTGAATGTTCCCAACTTGGTCCAACTAGCCAACTAACTTCCCCACCCCCCTGAGATCTTGCAGTCCCACCAAAAGTCAACAGACTGTTGGCTAGCCCAATGCATCCTCTGCCATGGGATTGCTTGGGAAATGGTTCCAAATAATTTGCTCTGTCGGAGAAAAAAATTATTAGTAATGTTTCTTAAAACTTTCTCAGTACTTAAGTGCACTGCCTTTTTTGTCTTGAACTCAAATGATATCTATCAATTTATCTTAAAGATTTAAACTGTGATATCTCTCAGCGAGACTCCCCCACAACCATTGTCCCTCTAGGTTGTAGAGTTTAAGCCTCTCTGATCTTTCCTCGCAGCTTTTCTTGTGCTCTGATTATCTCCCTCAGGAGATGGAAGAGAGAGTTGGCACATAAGCAGGAAAACATATAAGGATCCAAGAGAGCACACATGAGCCTAATGGCCAATTCTTATCCTCAATACATAAACTGCAGAATGTTTTTGTAATGCAGGGTTGAACACAATACTCCATGTACAGTCCAACCAGTGCATTGTAAAGCACAGTGTAATCTCTGAGTTCTCTGCCTGCTGCTGCTCATTCTACGGTCCAGTATTGTGTTGCTCTTTCAATTACTCCACCATATGGAACAGACATTTAAAGTGATTGGGTAACAATTCCTAAAGCTTCTTTTTTAAAGCCCCTTCGACCAATTCAATCCCATTCTCTGCAGGCTTACAACTTTTTCAGTTAAATTTTATTTGTCATTTTTTTGCCTCGTGACTCAACAACTCTCTCTCAATTATTTGCTGCATTCTCTGTCTCAACTGGTGACTCTAACTTTGTGGCAAAAGTTTTTAACTTTGGTAAGTTTTGTGCCTGATAATTCCCACTTGAGCAAAACTCCAGACTTTGTCAGATTTGATTAGATTAAAACAGTTTTGTTTCAATTTGCAATGAATAAATATGGCTTCATGATCTTGGGAATGCAGTTGGACAGACACGTTAATGCTCAGTAAATTTTTCATCTACCTGGTCCAGGAACTGTTGTACTTCCTGGATGGCGAATACTAGCAATTAGAAACCGCACTCTAATCATCAGCTTCAAGAATAGCATGTACTTAATTGATCTCTAGATAATGATAACCATGATATGGCTGTCTAACTGTGATCATGTGAAGATATTTCCATGAGATTGAATATCCAGTATTCATACAAGGAAACAATGGTCAGTTGCTATAATCAGACTCTCTGTATAAACAATGGCCTCCATCTTCAAACATTGCGAGGAGAGAATGAATCAGATTGTTTTAGCTGCTATTTAACTTTAGAAAGGTAAAGGTTCCTATTTGAGTTCATTACTGTCATGGATCTTACCATTTGTTGTTGTTTATTATTGGCCATTTTCTGTAATCAAACCAGCTTCACAGCAGCTGTGTTGTCAGGGGTTGTTTGACTTCCTGTGACAGCTGTTGGCCAATGAGAACATTCCTTCATGCCCACCGAGAACCTATCAGAAGTACAAAGATGAGACTGACAGTGTGTTCACCTGATGATTGGTTATTTTTCAATGAGTTGATCATTCTGACCAATGACTGCAGTCTAGTCCCCTCACTCTCGAGATCCCAGAGACAGTGCTTCCCCCTCACACTGCATGAACTGTATGTTGTTACTGGTTTTGTTTGAGGCAAACTCTGCACTAACGCTAACAATTGATTCTTTTTCACTGTATGCATTTGATTTGTAATTTTCTGCTTTGCAACATATAAATGTTATATATTTTGTTCATAAAGTAATGTTTGGGGACAATTATTAACAGGTTTTAAATGGATATAATTTGATGTCAGTTAAACTCAATGTATCAAAATCATATTTCGAATGACTTGTAACAAATGGATTCTGACTTAGCTTGTCAGCAATGTAGGCAAATTGTTCTTTCAAAATCAGTATTTCAATAAAATGTCAAATGTATAAAAATTTAAAACATATTAAAATTACATTAAAATAACACAATCAGTTGTTTCTCACTGGAGTGTATTTGCTTCTTGTGTTTCTGTGCTGATTTGCAATAAGTTAAACCAGTTTAACAGATTTAGGAAATTTGACCTGAGCATACAAAATTATGTATGGTCTAGCTTGTGTCATAAGGGCAACACAGTGGCACAGTGGTTAGCACTAAAGCCTCAGGGAGTCAGGGACCTGCAGTTCAATTCCCGACTCGGATCACTGTCTGTCTGGAGTCTGCACGTTCTCCCCGTGTCTGCGTGAGTTTCCTCCAAGTGCTTTGGTTTCCTCCCACAGTCCAAAAGATGTGCTGGTTAGGTGCATTGGATATGTTAAGTTCTCCCTCAGTCTACCTGAATGGGCGCCAGAGTGTGGTGATTTTCACAGTAACATCATTGCAGTGTTAATGCAAGCCTACTTGTGACACAAATAAATAAACTTCAAAACATTAAACATCTTATGGATTATGCTATCAGGCACTTTACTCTTTAGATGCCATGTTATTTGCATAGATTGTGAAAGAAAAGCTCATTAACTCATTTGAATTTGCCAGAAATTCTAGGAAGTTCCTGTCTGACCCTGCTTGGTGACTGAAAATAGTCCAGGGAACAACACTGATAGTGACTGTATACTAGTTGCCCCAGCAGAAGAAGCTCGCTGTTGCAGAACCAGCAATGATTGGAAAATCCCAGCCCTTATACACAGGATCCCTGTGTCAGCCATGAAACTTTCAAGCTCTCTCTTGAAGTTGGATCTTTTGAATCAGTAACTTATCATTTAAACCATCAACTTGTGCCATTGTTTTATGTTCCCTAGGAATAGCTAAAACCCCTTACATCCAACCTATTTATTTAATAATACAATTTATAAGCATGACGTCTGATCCTCTCAATCTATCTTATTAAAATAACCTGCCGTCAAGCAATCTAGTCTGTTCATTTTCATCTAACCCTTAAGTCAATCACCCAGATACTTACCCGTCTCTACAGTAGGAAGCATAGACTAAGAAGGGTTTCTTTAATACTCTTTTTTTGTGGGGGGGGGGGGGCGGTAACCAGGCTATTTTAAACTGAGATTTGTTCTTCCAATAGTCATCTGAACCATTTCCAAAATGACCACGTTGCGCATCTGCGTGGGAGATCCCCCGTGTTCAGTGGAGGGGATTCCCAACCACCCACCCACTACCACCACCCCCTCTCCTTCGCCCCCCCTGCCAAACCAGGATCTTTTGGTCCCATTTCCCATTGTTCACAACCTCTGCCTCTGGGAATGCATGGTGAAGGGTAACCATCAGTCGTATCAAAAGATTGTGCCAGTGAGAACAACCAGAATAACCCACCCCATGTTTTTTTATTGATTCACAGGATGTCAGACATCATTTGTCATCCCCTCCTAACTTGCTATGAGAAGATCTTGCTGAGTTGCCTTCCTGAACCACTGCAGCGAATGTAGGGTAAACACATCTTGAGGGCTCTGAGGGAGGGAGCGCCAGGATTTTAACCTGGGACAGTGAAGGAATGGTAATATTACTTCAGTCAGGATGGTGAGTGGTTTGGAGGGAACTTGCAAGTGGTGGTGTTCCCTGGTATCAGTTGCTTGGGTTTATTCCAACCCACCCCCACCCGCACTTCCTCCAGCCCAGGCCTATCAGCTTGACTGCAATTAAGGTCCGTGCTCCATTAGTAAATGCTTTCTTGAGGACAGGCTGCAGTTCCAGCAGCGGCCTCTAACTCCATGGCGCTGTTGGGAACAGAGAACAACTTGTTGATTGTCAAGTAGCTCTTGGAAGCAGGGCTTCCTTCCCAGATGGAAGCAGGAAAACCCACCCCAAACCAATTCATGGCCTGACAGCAGAGGCAGGCTTACCCATTCACTGAGTAGGGACACTTGGCTCCTGTAAAATCCAGTTCATTGAATATATTCTAGGCTAAGATAGATAGATGTTTGAACTGTAGGGAGGTCAAGAGTTATTGTGGACTGGCAGGAAATGAATTTGAGGCCAAGATCAGATAATTCATGATCCAGCAGTCTTGAATAGCCAATGGTATACTTGCTCCTGTTTGTTACATTTTTATGTTATTTATGTGGTTGATCCAGTTAAGTTTCTGGTCAATGGTATTCCTTCAGATTGAAGGTAGTGTGGAATTCAGTAATGGTAGCATTTTTGAATATCAATGTGGTCTTATGCTCTTATAAGATTCTCTTTTGTTGGAGCTGGTCATTGCTTGGCACTTTTGTGATATGAATGTTACTTGCCACTTAACAGCCCAAGCCTGAACGCTGTCCATGTCTTACTGTCTAAATACAGAGACTGTTTCAGTATCTGGGAATTGTAAATGGTGCTGAACAGAATGCAATCATCAGCAAACATCCTCATTCTGACTCTATGATGGAGGAAAGGTCATTGATGAAGCAGCTAAAGGTGATTATGCCGAGGATACTATCCTGAAAAACTCCTACAGCAATACACTGGAGGTGGAATTACTGATCTACAATGAACACAACCTTCTTGCTTTGTGCTATGTATGATCAATCCAGTGAAGAGCTTTCCTCCGATTCCCATTGACTTCATTGTTGCTGGAAATCCTTGATGCCACACTCAGCCAAATGCTGACTTGAAGTCAAGGGTAGCTTCTCGCACTTTTGGAATTCTGTTCTTTTGTCCAGCTTTGATTGATTCTGTTCTATCTGACACCACTGAGGACATTATGGAATGACCGTATTCCAGCTGGGTGCCCTTTCTCAAATCTCACCTCATCCACCTCATGCTGTCTAGCATGAAGTCTAAGCTCCTAATCTGACCATGCTTTCAACCCCACCCCATTTCCTTCAGCCAAACCTCACCTTCTGTGCTTTTAAGTATCTAAGAACAGCCACCTGACAGAATCAGGACCACACAGTTAAAGCTCAACCCTGTTAAACACAGATTCAGGGTGAACCAGCTTCCTTATGTAGGTCATTTGCTCGCAGCTAATGGTGCAAATCCAGGTCCAAACAAAACAATGTCTATACAACAGCTATTTAGCCATTCCTGAGGACAAATATGCCTTGCAGTGCTTTCTTAGTATGACAAACTCTTTCCAAGTTCATTCCTTGTTTCAGTGAGGTCACTGGACCTCTTTGTCAGCTCCTTAACAAGATGTCGACTGGTGTTGGGAGCATCATACTGTTACATTTAACCAGTTCCTCCAATGCTGCAATATACCAATGTACAAGTCCCTGTAGTCCTATCAGCAGATGCCTCCCAGCATGGACTTGGCACAGCCTGTATCCAGAATTGGCAGAGCAGTAGCATTCATATTAAGCGCCCTCACTGGCACTGAGTTCGTTATGCCCAAATCGAGAAGGAACTCTTTGGCCTCGTTTTCATTTTCATGACCTCATATATGTTCATCCTGAAACTGATCATCAACCACTTTTTGCTGTTCTTAATACGTCTCTTCACAATGTGTTTGCATGACTACATTCCATGGTGCTCAAGCTACAGCAATACAACCGCAGTACTGCCTACAAGTGTGGTGAGGAGCTGCCTACAAGTGTGGTGAGGAGCTGCCTACAAGTGTGGTGAGGAGCTGTCTACAAGTGTGGTGAGGAGCTGCCTACAAGTGTGGTGAGGAATTGTCTACAAGTGTGGTGAGGAGCTGTCCACAAGTGTGGTGAGGAATTGTCTACAAGTGTGGTGAGGAGCTGTCCACAAGTGTGGTGAGGAGCTGTCCACAAGCGTGGTGAGGGGTTGTCTACAAGCGTGGTGAGGAATTGTCTACAAGCGTGGTGAGGAATTGTCTACAAGCGTGGTGAGGAATTGTCTACAAGCGTGGTGAGGAATTGTCTACAAGCGTGGTGAGGAATTGTCTACAAGTGTGGTGAGGAATTGTCTACAAGTGTGGTGAGGGGCTGTCTACAAGTGTGGTGAGGAGCTGTCCACAAGTGTGGTGAGGGGTTGTCTACAAGCGTGGTGAGGGGTTGTCTACAAGTGTGGTGAGGAGCTGTCCACAAGTGTGGTGAGGAGCTGTCCACAAGTGTGGTGAGGAGCTGTCCACAAGTGTGGTGAGGAGCTGTCCACAAGTGTGGATTTTCAATCCCACCACTGATCTGAGTTAGAGAGCTGCCGGAAGCTCTGTACTTACCTCTTCAGAAGCTAGATCGCACGAAACACACCTTTAAGGATCAGGTCTGTTTTGCGCAGAATCTGGATGCACGCACGCAATGGTAAAGGGGGAAATGCTGGTAAAGTTGGGCAGGTAGCCCATTAATTCAATTGAAATGCATGCAAATGCAGTTAAATCACCATTCCTCTTGTTTCGGGTGCGGTTTGGATCACAGCCATTTTTTGGGCCTTGGTAAAATGGGCATCTGCGCGTTGGCAGATTGCACTAATTGCCTCACATCTAACTTTATCTGACGCAGTGGTAAAATTGGGCCCTTTGTGTGGTCTTCCCCCTCTTCACTTTGTTTAAATTTCCACAGTTGATACTGGGTTACATAAAGGTCATTTGGTAATTTAGTTCTTGCGGTCTGAACTTTAGGTTCAAATAGTTTTCAATACAGCTAGATTTACTAATAAATTATTCCATATTCACATCAGCAAGTGAGTTAGAAAATCAGTACCACTTCCCTTTTCTAGGTTGGCGGACACAATATAAAATAATTCTGTGAAGTTCTTTGGAATGAATAGTAAGATTTAGTAAGGAAGTTTTCAGGAGCAGAGATGCATGTACTGTTAAAACAATCAATTCATTTAACTTAATCCAGATTCCTTCCACTGGAAGATAGTTACGGAGGCCTTAAGTGGGCAAAGTGCACAATGCAATTTTCAATACACTACATTCTTCCACTTCTTAATACATGAGAGGCTTAGGGCAGGATTTTCCTCTGGTGCTGACACATGTGGATGCCCACAGGCGCCTGAGTGCATGTCCTGTGCATTGGAGTGTCTAACAGTGTGGCTTCCCCACCTCACTCTAACTGGTCCTGTATCCTAAGGAGGAAGCCAGGGGCACTACAGGGAGGATGAGAAGCTGATGCACAGCCCTGAGTCTTCCTTCCAGAATACTCCAGGTTTGTCCAGCTCACCTGACTCTCCTCTTCTTGTGACCATATCAGCTTTATCCCGTCGGGTCGATAATGGCTGCACGACCACACTGAGAGCAGGCTGGGGCCTTCCAGGCATCAGAAGATGCCTGCCAAGGTCATCACAGATAACAGGGCATGGCTGTGCCCACCTCTGCTATGGATCCTGGGGAGACTCCAAAAATGTAATGACAAGGTTAGAAAGGTTAAGAAGGTCTTGTTTCACAGCATGGGGACGGGTGTTAGGCACTTGTAGATGGTGTTGAGCTCTGTATGTTAGCACTGAAGAGCATTCAATGTTTGTCACTGTTGCAAGGGTAGGTTTTTCTATTCCCTGGTTTACTGAATGTTCAATGTCCCACAATATTGCCAGATGCTCCTGTATCCATGAGAACATCCACTTCCAAACAGCCAGTAGTCATGTCACCCATGGCTGGGAGCTCTGTCCAAGAGAGTGTGCGAAAAATGTATTCGAAGTCATCCGCCTCTACATTGACTACATTCTCTCATTCTGTTATTGTGGTATCGTACATGGCACCCTTCTGGCAGTATTGATCTTTGTAGCTGGATTCACCAGTGAGTAGCATATGCAAGCAAAATGGTTGCATTCTCTGCAGGTTTTTCATACTGCTTGTCAGAAGCAGTGATGATGTGGATGTGCCGGCGTTGGACTGGGGTAAACACAGTAAAAAGTCTGACAACACCAGGTTTTAGTCCAATCGATTTATTTGATAGTAAACTCACAAGCTTTCGAGGGAATTCCCTCTTCGTCAGGTGAATGGAGAGTTCTGGCCTCGGACAGAGCGTATAAAGCACAGACAGTTTAGAAATTACTGATTAGAATGCGAATCTTTACGCCTAACCTGCTGTTCAAGTCCTAAAGTGGCCAACAATGTGTGTGGAAGGAGCACTGATCACAGGTTAAAGAGATGTGTATTGTCTGGGTTCGCAAAACCTCACTCACTGTGCTGTCTGGAGACAATACACATCTCTTTAACCTGTGATCAGTGCTCCTTCCACACACATTGTTGGCCACTTTAGGACTTGAACAGCAGGTTAGGTGTAAAGATTCACATTCTAATCAGTAATTTCTAAACTGTCTGTGCTTTATATGCTCTGTCCGAGGCCAGAACTCTCCATTCACCAGACGAAGAGGGAGTCCCGTTAAAAGCTTGTGAGTTTACTATCAAATAAATCGGTTGGACTAAAACCTGGTGTTGTCAGACTTTTTACTGTGTCAGAAGCAGGACATTCTTTCCAATGTAGGTTCGCACTCACATCATAGGATCATTCAATGGACATGTTGTAACTCAGTGAGACTGCCTCATTGCTTGGAAGTGGTTTCCTGGCACGAACTAACAGTGTTCATAGGAGTGTGAAATTGGGAATGTGTTAGATCTTGCTGGCAGCCTCAATTGTAGTGCCTCTGAGCTCTGAAAACAATTGCCATTTTTCTAATTACAGCAGCTCCAGAAGATTTCAGACTTTCTCTAGTGCATTTCCACATGACTGGCTCAGAGAGATAACTCGTGCTTTAATTTCTGGTCTGACCTGTTTAATGTCACTGAAGTCACATTTGGTTGTTAGTTATCTCAATCGCGTGTGACATTTATCAATTTCCATTGAAGAAAGGCATGATACATGTATCATTTCCTTGCGTCATAAGGCTGTTGTTTCATACAATGTTGTTTTCTTGGGTGTAACTACATGTGCTGTTAGTTATTTACATCCTGCACACATGTAAATGTTCCCAAAATATCTTTCAAATCTTCGCTCGCACAGTGGAATTGTAAGACCCTTTTTCTCTTTTGCTTTTTTTTGATTTCAAAAGCTGCCATTTCACCTTTGAAACTTCCCAGCCATTTTTGCCAATGTGGGAAAAGAGATGCTGTCTTTGAGTGCTCATCAAATGGTTGAAAATTTCATAGAATTCATATATTTCCAATGTAATAGAATCCCTACTGTATAGAAGGAGGCTATTCAGCCCATCAAATCTGTACTGACCACAATCCCACCCAGCCTCTATCCCCACAACCCTACTTATTTACCCTGCTAATCCCCTGATACTAGTAAGGGGTAATTTAGCATGGCCAATAAACCTAACCTGCACATCTTTGGACTGTGGGAGGAAACCAGAGCAGCTGGAGGAAACCCGCACAGATAAGGGGAGAATGTGCAGACTCCACACAGACAGTGACCCAAGGTGAGAATCGAACCTGGGTCCCTGATGCTGTGAGGCTGTAGTGTTAACCATTGTGCTACTGTGCCGCCCCAGCAGTGACTCCTTGATCAGCAGTGTGTGATGAAGCATTTCAAACCGCATTTCTTTTGAAGAAAAATGTCTCTGCAACAATGCGATCGTGATTTATTTTTCTTTGGATGGTTATTCTGGTGAAATTCTGGTTTGTGTGCATATACTCCTCGAACCTCCCGCCTGCTAATTCCAAAACCATTGTGCCTTATGTGTGTATCCAACAAGAGGATAAAACTGCAACATGCGCCTAAAACCTCAATGTCAAATGATGCCTCCAGGCAAACATCTTCCAAAGGTTTTATGCCTGCAAGCAATATTTCATATTTTCACTCCCTTTTTCACCATTGAGGAGTCCTTTAGGAAGAGACAGCAAGGCTCAGTCAGAAACCTTTCAGGAGCAGAACCACACAGTGCATTTCCATATTCTTTATCCAGACACCCTCTGCTGATTCAAAAAGAGAAAACCTCAGCAGGTCTGACAGTATCTGTGGAGAGAGAACAGAGCCAACGTTTCGAGACTGGATGATTCTTTAGCAGATCTGAAGACAGTAGAGAATAGGGTGACATTTATACTGTAGTGGTGGGAGGAAGGTGGGGAAGGTCGTTACTGCTGTGGGGCTGGTTAGAGAAGCAGCGATTGGTGGAAATGGGAGAGTTTGACGAAGGTGTCATGGTCAAAAGGACAAAGGGAATGTAAATGCAACAATCATGGCTAAGAATGGTGCTGCTAGCAGCCCATTAAGAGATTGGGGAGGAGCAATCCTGCTAATTTTAAGCGCAGTGGGCTGGGAGATACCAGCAGCACCCAATGCATGGGATCCGCGCTGGGAATCCTGTCCCAATAGCATCTCCCAGCACCGGATTTCCGGTGGTGTCAACTCTTGGGGGGGTGGGTGGAAAGGGGGACGGGAGATTGGGGCTGCAAGGAGGGTCGAGGCTGGCCCGGGTATGCTTGGGGAGTCAGTAAAAAGACCGTGAGGAGAGTTGCCTGACCAGTGATGCTGGGTTCATGGGGCTGGCCAGTGATCGAACTGGTCCGCAATGAACAGGCCGGCAGACAGGGGGCACTGCGCATGCACTGATCCGTCAGTGCTGAGATTGGAGGAGAGTGGTGGTGCACAGGAATTGTTCAAGTTCTGTTCAAGGAGAACTCCTGGTGGTGGGGTGGAGGTGTCGAGGGATTGAATATCCATAGTGATGAGGAGACGGTTAGGAAGGGGAACCAGAAATTGTTGATATGATGTAGGGTATCCGGTGAATCATGAACGTAGGCAAGCAGGGACTGGGCAAGAGGAGAGAGGATGGAGTTAATGTAGGAGGAAATGTGTTCAGTGGGGCAGGAACTGGCTGATATGAGGGGCAGTCCTACTTGTGGATTTTGGGAAGGAGGTAAAAGTGGCCCATCTAGCGTTGGGAGACTATGAGGTTGGAAGCTGTGGAGGGAAGATCTCCAGAGGAGATGAGGTCAATGACAGACCTGGGAAGAAAGTTGGTGCTAGGTGGTGGGGTCATGGTACAGCTGGGGGGGTAGGAGGAAGCATCTAAGAATTTTAAGTTGAAAATTTATTTATTAGTCACCAGTAGGCTTACATTAACATCATAATGAAGTTACTATGAAGATCCCCCAGTTGCCACACTCCAGCACCTGTTCAGGTACACTGAGGGAAAACTAAGTTTTGCCGATGCATCTAACCAGCATGTCTTTTAGACCGTGGGAGGAAACCAGAGCACCCAGAGGAAACCCATGCACACATGGGGAGAACATGCAAGGACAGTGACCCAAGCCAGGAATCAAACCCAGGGCCTTGGTATTGTTAAGCAAGCAGTGCTAACCACTGTGCCACCATCGCATCTTTGTGCTCAGCCTCTGTGAGGTAGAGGTCAGAACACCAGACAACAACAACATTGCCCTTATCATATCCCATAAGAAACATATACACGAGATGCTTGACAAACAAGAATGGCAATGAGGTGCATGGCAAGACAAAGGAGTATAGGACGCATATGAGGATAAGAACTTGGTGGACAAGAAGATAATTTGGAACTTACAGACAGTTTACATATCCAGAACAGAGGCAGAGAGTGGGGGTCAATGGGTGCTATTCACATTGGCGGATGGTGACTAGTGGGGTGCCCCAGGGGTCGGTGCTGGGGCCTCAGCTTTTTACCATTTATATAGATGATCTGGAGGAGGGAACCGAGTGCAGGGTGTCGAAATTCGCTGATGACACCAAGATTGGGGGAACGGCAAATTGTGCGGAGGGTGTGGAGAGTCTGCAGAAGGATCTAGATAGGCTGGGCGAATGGGCCAGGAAATGGCAAATGGAATTTAATGTTGGCAAGTGTGAGGTGGTCCACTTTGGTAGGAAGAATGGTAGGAAGGACTATTACTTACGTGGCGAAAAACTGCAGCAGGCGACGGTGCAGAGAGACCTCGGGGTCCTTGTGCATGAGTCGCAAAAACCCAGCTTGCAGGTGCAGCAGGTGGTCAGGAAGGCGAATGGGATGCTGGCCTTCATAGCGAGGGGGATTGAATATAAAAGTAGGGAGGTCTTGCTGCAGCTGCATAGGGCATTGGTGAGGCCGCAGCTGGAGTACTGTGTGCAGTTTTGGGCGCCGCACCTGTGCAAAGATATTTTGGCCTTGGAAGGAGTGCAGAGGAGGTTTACTAGGCTGATACCAGAGTTGAGGGGGTTGAGCTATGAGGAGAGGCTGAATAAACTAGGCTTGTACTCGTTAGAGTTTAGAAGAATGAGGGGAGATCTCATTGAGACGTATAAGATGATGAATGGGATGGATAGGATAGAGGTGGAGAGACTCTTCCCGCTCAAAAAAGACAGTAGGACTAGGGGGCACAGCCTCAAGATAAAGGGGGGGCGGTTTAGAACGGAGTTGAGGAGGAACTTCTTCACTCAAAGGGTGGTGAATCTCTGGAATTCTCTGCCCGTTGAAGTGGTGGAGGCTGCCTCGCTAAATATTTTTAAGACGCGGGTTGATGGGTTTTTGATAAGCGAGGGGACTAAGGGTTGTGGGGAGAGGGCGGGAAAGTGGAACTGAGCCACGACAGATCAGCCATGATCTTATTGAATGGCGGGGCAGGCTCGAAGGGCCAGATGGCCTACTCCTGCTCCTATTTCTTATGTTCTTATGTTCTTAGAACTCTACTTTGAGATGCAGGAGCGCTTGATAAAGGACGTGATGACCTAATTGAATACATCACTGCTAAAATGAAATTTGCGTTAAATATGTCAAGACACCACCACATTCTGTAGTGGGCTTGCCACGTGCCAGGGTGTTTAATAGGACAGTGGCAATGTACTTAAAAGTTTGGGATAAGGTCAGGGGTATTTACATGCTACACTTCATAAATCTGGCTACCAGATTTAGCCTATTCACTGTGATACATAGCAAAGACAAAGAGCCAATGTGGATAAGCTCATCGAGAAATGGGTGGGAATAAGATTAGCAACACAAATGAAATTCCTGACACATAATAGTGGAGAATTTGCTGATGAGGAATTTCAAGATATGTTTGAAAATCTAAACATCATAGTTATGCACACTGCAGCTGAGAACCCATTTAGTTTATTGGGCAGCAGGATGGCACAGTGGTTAGCACTGCTACCTCACAGCACCAGGGACCTGGGTTCGATTCACAGCCTTGGATCATTGTCTGTGTGGAGTTTGCACATCCTTCCCATGTGTGTGTGTGGGTTTCCTCCGGATGTTCCGATTTTCTCCCACAGTCCAAAAGATGTGCAGGTTAGATGAATTACCCATGCTAAATTTTCCCTCAGTGCACCCGAACAAGTGCCAGAGTGTGGCAACAAGGGAATTTTCACAATAACTTCATTGCAGTGTTAATGTAAGCCTATTTGTGACTAATAAATAAATAAACTTAAGTACTGGGTTTTGCAAAATAAGCCATGCATTATTAGATGACAAGTCAAACATAAAATATTAAGCAGATTGTAAATTGCCTACAGCATAGTCATGGGCAGCGTATGCAAATATTTCTTCAAGTGGTTGGTATGTACAGTCCATGTTTGTTGCTCTAAGGGAGAAATCCAAAGATGCCTTCAGTGCTACCAGATGTTCTCTCTGCTCTAGAAGGGACTAACATTAGTTCTACTTCTTCTGCTCATCTAAATGCCTTACATGCAGGCAGAAAAGCTTTCATTAAAGCTGAGGTTTCGGACAAAATTCAACAAGCCCTGCAGCATTGCATAAGGCCAATGGGGGTACAATTTCAACAAGGAGATGCATTATATTGTAGACGAGAAGGCCAAAAAGCATTGAAAGTGCCTGGCAAGGTAACAGCAAGTAATGGCAAAGTATTAAATGTACAAAACAGTAATCAAATTGTTTAGGTATACTCTTCCTTGTTGACTAACTTTACATTCACAGCTCATGAACAGCATATAGAAAGTGAGCAGAAACTGTACACTTCACATACACACACATTAGATAGTTATAAGGAGCAGATGAGGGGAGATAAAAGGTTGATAGACTAAGAACAAAGTAATTCTAAGGCACAGGATGATGCTATTCGTTCAAAAGGGCAACTACCCAAAGTGGGCACAAAGGTAACATGCAATCCAGAAGGGACCAGTGTGTGTGGAGGAATGCCACCATAGTAGGGAGAGCAGGAAAAGCCTCTGGTAAACATAAAAAATTGCTGAATGTACAGGAAGAAGGACAAGAGACAAGATTTATGGATTAGTAAAAACCTGTAAGGAAACGGAAACCCAAAAAGTAGAGCATCAGTTCTGAAACTGAACCAGAAAGTGGCCAGGACCATAGAAAAAAAATCATAACCTGGGTGAGTTCTGCTCGTCTGGGAGAAAGATCATATAGTAGAGTATTCCAGAAAGTGACAGGAATGAAAGTGGAGCATGTAGAATGAGACCTAGAGAGTAAGCTAGCAATCTCAATAAAAGTAAAAGTCTTTATGACCAAGAAATTTAAGTAGCTGCTAACAAACTCAAAAATAAGATGATAAAGGGAGCCAAATAGAAAGGGTTAGAAAGTTAGAAGGAATTTAGATTATATACTGAATTGCTGAAAGGGGACAGCCAGCTTTATCTCACCGGTGGATCTGTACAGAAAAGGTACTCTCAGATAAGGCCAAAGTGAGATGTGTAGCCTGAGGCTTGGAAGAGAGACTGGGGAATCAGGATATCAGGGTGGACTCACCTTCTGTAAGGAAGGTAAGTTTGAAATTTTTTTGGCTATTTTAACATCATATCTCTGGGAATGCTAACTGATTGACATCAAGGCTGTGTTTTTACAAGGGGAGAATTTTCAAGAGAAATTTTCTTGAAACCGCCCAAAGTAGTTAGTGATGTAGAAGGAAAGCTATGGAAATTGAACGAGTGTGTTTATGGATTGAATGGTGGGTCAAGAGTATGGTATTTTCCTGTGAGTTCTGTCCCGTTGAAAACAAGTTGCATTCAGTTAAAGGCAGACCCCGCAATGTTATAAAGAGAAGATGAGCTGTAATTGTCATCATGCATGTTAATGATTCCCTGTGGGGGGACTCTATTGAAATTGAACAAGGGGTAATCGAGGAGATTTAGAAAGGAATTCAAGGTATGAAGTCTGACTTTAGGGGCCTTTATATATATATATAAATTTAAACAATAAGCAAAATAAGTTCAGAGTGACACTGAATCAACAGTCTTATCTTAAAAATGTTAACCATATCCATATAACTTGGATTAGACCGTCACACAAAGAGAATCCAGCTACGTTGGAAGAAACCAAACAACTGAGATGTTTGATTGGGCAGTTGAACATACAGGACATTCAGACTAGACCTGAAGCTAGCTATGATGTGTTAGAGCTAAGTACGATGATGAAACACACTTCAGTTGAGGAAATTCTGAAAGCAAATGAAACACTAAAAAAGTTACATTCAGAGAGATGCATGCTCAGGTTCCCAGCCTTGGATGAGCCACGAGATATAAGTTGATCATTTTTAGTGATGCTTCACATACTAACCTCAAAATGGGTACTCTACCACAGCAGGGTTTATCATATTCTTGGTGGGAAAAAATGACCAATGGCTTAGGAGGCCAACAAAATTTAAAAAAGCCATAAAAAGCACATTAGCTACTGAAACACCGCCATTGGTAGTGGCACTGGATATGGGGGTTTACTTGTCCAATATATTGTCAGAAATTTTATATAAGGGAGAATGTGGGAAAACTTTACCCATAGAATGTTATGTTGACAATCAGTCTCTCTGGGAGAATGTTCATTCAACAAAGAATGGAACTGAGAAAAGATTAAGAATAAACCTAGCCGACATAAAATAAATGTTAGGGAGAAGGCATATCTCTAACATGCACAAGTCACCAGCTATCGGACTGTCTTATAAAAAGAAGTACCTGTTCTAAGAAATGACTGAATGAATTAGAAGAAGGGCATGTTCTGTTAAAATGATGAAATGAAAAATACTAATTTCAGTTTACATAATGGCTTATGTATACTTGATAAAGGACTTACAAGATCATGAAAATGTGGGATTTTTACATTTCTGTTTAGATTCAACCTTGTTAAGAGAATTGTGAGTTAAACATGTGACATCGATTGTATCATAAGTAGAGACAGCTGGAAGACTGAGTTCATTGCTTCTTGTAAGTTAGTAGCACTGAGGAGGTGTCTTGTAATAAACTAGATTAGACCTAAAGACCAATCTAGGGCAATTCTTCTACTGCAGATACTTATTGTGAGTAACACAAGTCACATCAATGTGACAGTGCATTGTTACTTCTTTCTTAATAGTAATGTGTTTCAGGCTTCAACCAGCCAGCAGTGGTGATGTTACCAAGTTACTCTCGATGTTGGAGATTACCATCTCTATTCAAAGTATATACTGAGCCCTTCCAAATGAAGTTTAACATGGACAGCACTGATTCTTCAGCTGGGAGAGGCCAATAGATGATAATCAGGTTTCTTTGCCCCTGTTTGGTCAGATTTCATGCTATGCAGAGTCAATGTTGAAACCTAGTCTGCTGTTATCTCAAGTGGGGATATCCCTGTTATTGGGAGTGAATGTATACAGGAATGGTGATGGAGGAGCCTGGGACATTAGCTGATAGGTATGACTATGTCAGGCTGTTGCTTGATGAACTCAAATTTAGGAGTTGAAAACAGATTGCCAGATTAATAGTCCAGGCTTCTGGATTACTGGTTGTTAAATATTTGAGTAATTAGGTAGTTCTTACGAGCTAAACGAGTAAAACCAACTCAAATTAACTTAGGGACAAATTAAGAGGGGCAGCCCCCCCAAAAAGGAAGCGGTGGGGACGGCCCAAACAGAAACCAAAGTCCAAAGGAAACTTAAAACATTAAATCAAAATGTGGTTGTAAGGGTCTATAACACACACCAGCCCCTGCGGTGCCCAGCGGGCGTGGAAGGCATCAACTGCACCCGTGGACACCGCATGTTCCCTCTCCAGGGATACCTGGCCGCGAACGTAGCCATGGTAGAGGGGCTTGAGTAATTAAGTATCTCCTCAAGAACTACTCCACAGCCAGGCATAGATTATAGAATCCCACAGTGCAGAAAGAGGCCATTCGGCCCATCAAGCCTGCACCAATTACAATCCTA
The DNA here is from genome assembly GCF_965287045.1 of Carcharhinus amblyrhynchos. NCBI lineage: Eukaryota > Metazoa > Chordata > Chondrichthyes > Carcharhiniformes > Carcharhinidae > Carcharhinus > Carcharhinus amblyrhynchos. The sequence goes on from NC_137346.1 coordinate 32,407,180, forward strand.
CCCCGGCCCTATCCCCATATCCCTACATATTTACCCACTAATTCCTCTAACCTATGCATCCTGGGACACTAAGGGGCAATTTAGAATGGCCAATTAACCTAGCCCACACATCTTTGGACTGTGGGAGGAAACCGGATCAAATCCACACAGACACAAGGAGAATGTGCAAACTCCACACAGACAGTGACCTGAGCCAGGATTTGAACCCAGGTCCCTGGAGCTGTGAAGCAGCAATGCTAACCACTGTTCTCCCGTGCTGCCCAATCAGGGAATACAAGTCTTTATTCAGTCTACTCGCTCCATATTCCAAATGTTGACTGCTCACTCAGGGTGGCCCCGACCAGCTCAACCCACACCCCCAAGTCACCGGATCTGTTTTCTTAAAAAGGCTATGCCCCACCCTACATAACGCTGGTCGATAACATAACCCCTATGGCCTACGTTGTAGGTGCGTAGTGCAGTATTGCAGTACTTGACTATCCTTTAGTTTTGACGGAAGAATAGGAGACAGAAGTGCTGAAAATGTTGAATGCCAAAACAACAATGCTGTTTCTCTTTTTACAGATGCTACCAGATTTCTTCCAGCACTTTCTCTTATTGCAGATGTATCTTTATTTTTGTCACTGGTTCTTTTTATTATTGATTCTTAGGATGTAGGTGGTGCTGGGAATGTTGGCATTTAATGTCCATCACTAGCTCCCTTAACCAAATAGCTTGCGAGACTACTTCAAAGCATAATGAAGTCAAACACATTAATGTGGGCACAGTAAGAAGTCTCACAACACCAGGTTAAAGTCCAACAGGTTTATTTGGAATCACGAGTTTTCAGAGCGCTGCTCCTTCATCAGGTGAGTGACCCCAGTCCAATGCTGGCATCTCCACATCACATTAGTGTGGGACAGAGAAATATATAGGTCAGACTAGGTAACAACAGTGGTTTTGTGAGGGATGAGGCCAGCTTAGTATCAGATCTTCAGCGCAAAGGCACTTGTGCCCACATAGCCATGTTAATTGGATAGAGGGGTCCCAGTTGGAATGATTGACACATAACCAGCAAGATGATAATTTGAAGAACTTCAACACCAGTACATTCAGACAAGTTAAAGCTAAGGTGACTAATGGTAGTGTTTAAAGTGTTAAAGATAATTGAGATACAGGACTAAACATTTTTCTTTAATGATTGTTTCCAAGAACAAGCACCTGCTTCAAATGATAACATCCTCATTCCAATGAGATAAATGATGAATGCATCTTTTAATGTTACTATTAGCTCAATATTTACAGAAAATCCTGTCAGACTGGATATTTAATCTATTGGAATCATATATAAGCAAGTTTCAGAAGTGTTCTTGCAGGAGATGTTGGAGGTCCAAAGGTGAGTGACAACTGATTTCCTGATGTTAGCTCTGCTCAAGGAGCTTACGTTCCTTTTGTTTATACTTTTGAATATTTTGAGTGAGGGGCAGGAATTTAGAAGGCTCACTATTCAGTATTCATTCTCAGTTTAAAATATTTTGTATCATTCAGAGAATATCATTTTCCTTTGATTCTCCTCTGACAATGGTAATACTGAAAGAATTTATTACATTTAGTTTATGCTCCTGCTTTTCACTCCTGGTCGTTGATTTTAATGTAGTTCAGTGTACTCTTCCAATCATCCAATTTAAGTATTTGCATTTTCTACCCGGATTGTAGACATCAATGTTGCTCTTTATTTATCTTCTAAGTTGATCATCCATTCAGGAACATATCATTTGTTTTGAAATGTACTTTATCCTGCACGCTCAGCATTATTCCAATTACCATTAAATCAAACGCTAATCCTTTCTCCATATGGTTTATTCTCTTCTTTAGCCTTTTCAATAGCCAAATTCCCGAACTTGATCATTCTGTAGTCAAAACCCCTCATTGAAGCTAGAACTTCCATATGCTGTGGAAACATGGGGAAGGGAAAGGCAATGAGCTATCTACGAATGTGCAGGAAGTGAGGGAAACCTAAAGGAAAATGTATTAAAGAAAAACAAAATATCTGACATCTGTGGAGAGAGAATAGAGCCAATATTCCCAGTCTGGACAACTCTTTGTCAGATGGCTCTCTTGTTGGGTGGCACAGTGGTTAGCACTGCTGCCTCACAGCACCAGGGACCTGGGTTCAATTCCCAACTTGGGTCACTGTTTGTGTGGAGTTTGCACGTTCTCCCCGTGTCTGCATGGGTTTCCTCCGGGTGCTCCGATTTCTTCCCACGTGCTGGTTAGATGTACTGACCTGAACTGGCACTGGAGTCCGGCGACTAGGGAAATTTAACAGTAACTTCATTGCAGTGTTAATGTAAACGTTACTTGTGACTAATAAGTAAACTAAAAATGTGTGATGCTTATGAAAAACAATGGGACTTGCATACAACAGCTATAAAAATTAGTCTTGGTCAGCTTTGATTTTGGATGATTTGACATCTATCCCTATGTTTACTGCAAACTCCGACTGTGTTTTGTTCAGGAGTTACATTATCTCTGACAGCACAGTTTGTATATAAATTACATTGGGCATGAAATTAAAGCCCATGGTAAGAGTGGGAAATTGGTTGGAATGTATCAGCCAACTCCCTCCCTAACAGGCACTTTGGGCGTACTTACTCCCTAGGGACTGCGATGGTTCAAAGGCAAGTAGGGATGGGCAATAAATGCTGGCTTAGACAATGACACCCACTTCCAGTAAATGAATAAAGGATAAATAAAAAATTGAGACACACCTAACAATATCTTTAGCTAAAACGGAGAGAAAATTAAGTGGGCTGTGTATGTTACTACTTCATCTCTTAGTATTAGGACTACCGATATACAAGTCACATTGCCTCTGACTGCTGGCACAGTCTGTAAATACAGTACATTATTAGTCGCATTGTTCTGTTCAATTTTCATGCTTTTAATCCAGTAATTGGTTGGTTTTGCATTTCAGTTTTGTCCATTAATTGGGCGGCATGGTGGTGCAGTGGTTAGCACTGCTGCCCCACAGCACCAGGGACCTGGGTTTGATTTCTGGCTTAGGTCACTGCCTGTGTGGAGTTTGCACATTCTCCTCGTGCCTGTGTGGTTTCTTTTGGCTGCTCTGGTTTCCTCCCACAGATTCCAAGATGCATGGTTTAGGTGGATTGGCCATGCTAAATTACCGTTTAGTATTAGGAGGACTGGCTAGGTTAAATGTGTGGGGTTATGGGGATAAGGCCCAGGTGGGATTGTGGTTGGTGCACACTCAATGGGCCAAATGGCCTCCTGCACTGTAGAATTCTATGATTAATACTGATGAGAACCCCATGATTCTCCATGGGTTTCCTCTGGTTTCCAGGGACCAAAGTTGTGCAAGTTTTGTGGGTTGGCCATGCCAAATTTCCCCTTAGTGCCCCAAGTTGTGTAACTTAGGGGGATTGGCGGGTGAGTGTGTGGATAGGGTTTGGGGGGTTGGGGTGGGCCCGGGTGGGATACCCTGTTAGGGATTCTGTGTGGACTCGATGGGCTGAATGATCTCCTCTGCGCTGTGAGGATTCTATCACTGTGACCTTGAAGCTCTGATGTGGGTATGCCGGCGTTGGACTGGCGTAAACACAGTAAAAAGTCTGACAACACCAGGTTTTAGTCCAACCTATTTATTTGATAATATACTCACTAGCTTTCGGGGTTACCCCCTTCGGCAGGTGCCTTCACCTGCCAAAGGGGCTAACCCGAAAGCTAGTGAGTATATTATCAAATAAATAGGTTGGACTAAAACCTGGTGTTGTCAGACTTTTTACCTTGAAGCTCATCACTGTTATTACTGTTGAGATGTGGTCTTCTGAGAAATCCATTAGCTATTTCTGGAGATGAATATGGAAAAATGAAAGTCTGCACTGTGCAGGTGTCACCAATTATGTTTATGCATCTGCCTGTCAATCTGTTCATGTTTGTGCTTGTGTGTCCATGTAATTCTGTCTGTACTTGTAAATGTATATCTCCTTGTCGTGTGTCTAGCTGTGATGTTTACTGTTTAAGACTTCTGGCTTTAATATATTATTGATCTGAGTCCAGTTTCTGACACGTTTACTGAATGTGTTCCTTTCAGAATGGCACCGCTGTGGTCCCTGGGCATGCTCTTTGCTGGATTGTTCTTGTTTCAGACTGATGGGGTTCATGTAGGTAAGAGACTCAGCCCCACTCTGCCCGATCAGTCTTGTGTAATCTCACTGAGCAGGAGACGTGGAGCCTGGCCATTTCAGATATTCCTCATGTAACCTGGCAGAGTGGGAGAGGTTGAACCTAACTCTTCAGATCTGTCTCACTCTGCCTCAGACAAGATCGACCTGTATCTTAACAAGATGTGGCCATTTGATCTCGTTAAGTTACAGGACACATTTTCTGTAACATGTTGTTTTCCTTCCATTATTCACTTCCCACAGCATTTATCACAATGCAAGGTGAGTGTGGACATGGTCACGTAAACAGATGTAGTAGACTACCTTATAGAGAATATTACAGCAGAGTTACTAATATTAACAAATTCACAGATTTGTTCAACAGGATACACAGAAGAAAATTGCCCCCAGACAATGAGCAAACTTGGAGCAAAGCTAACAATCAGTATTCTACAGCAATCAGCAAATTTCATCTGACACTCACTGACGTTCACATTGCTTATTTTTGAATTTGAAAGGTTTTGAAATTTGATGTAATTGATAAGTTTGCTTAATGGGAGTGTCATTAAAACCTGCAATGGATCACTTAGAATCCCCACACAAGTACAGAATAAGTTATTTGCAGAACATACAAGCGTGGAATTTCTACTCAAGCTGTAGGCAAAATACACCCAGGGTGAGCCATATTGTACCAAGGTGAAGTTATGTTGAAGTTTCCACATGAGGGTATTAGGAATTCCAAAAATGACTGCAATTGACTAGCAATTGGAACAGAGTAACCTCCCACATTACAAAGCAGAGTGGCGTGACTAGAGAATGGAATATTCATTAAAATATTAGCCAATATTCATTAGCTGCTGTCTGTAGAAGAATCACCATTGTGTAGAAGTGTTTCCTAATTTTACTATTAAACCGTCTGTTCTAATTTTTAGATTGTGCTCCCTAGCCCTAAACTCCGTGGATTAGGTGATCGTTTACCTCATTACATTTGCTGCATCACAGACTACACTTTCAAAGAATTTCCGTCAACGCAAAGCATTTTGTGAGGTCCTAATGGAACAAAATCAAACACAAAAACTGCAAATCATTCATTACTGTTGGTGACCATAACATACGCTGAATGGCTGTGTGTTTGTCCCCAACAGAGTCACAGGATCTCAATTAGTTCACAGTATGTGAAACATTTTGAGATGTCATCATTCATAAGTGCAGGTCTTTTCTTATGGAGTTAAATTGTTCAGCATTATTTTATCCAATTAACATTGTGCTCATTGCAATAGCATTCATTACTTTTTATTCTATACCTTGAATTTATGCAGCCTTAAGCTAAAGACTCCATATGTTCGCTTGCAAGGAATTCTTTACCTTTGCATTATCTCATTTTCCAAGCCAATACGTAAGGAAGAAGGTAAAAATGTTTCAAGGATAGGGAGTTTAATTTCCCTTTAACAGAGGCAGTTTCATGTACTCGCCTTCTCACTCAATCCTTCAGCCCCTGCTATCTTCAGAAATGTGTTGATGTATCTCTTGGCCCCATTTACATCATCTGCCTCATTGTAAAGCCAATTTTAGGTTGAAGTCACCTGGTGTTTCTCAAGATGTGTGTCTCTGAGATTTTCTGTGTTTCTCTTGTAGAAAGCAAGGAGCCCCTGGGAAGTTCATTCGTAGAAAGAGCTGTACATGAAGCTATTGAACTGGTGAACAAAGCTTACAAGGAGACCAGAGCTAAGTAGGTCCTTTAATGCAGTAACATCTTCAGGTTGGGCTTTTAATGAAGGACTCAATGCGAATTCATGTGAAATAAGGACTACCATATTCAGAGTGAGAAGAATGTTTTGTGCTAATTCCTTAGAGGAGCTGTTGAGCTAATCGTAGTAAAGTTAAAGGAGCAATGTCACTGAGTTGGGGAGAGTTGCAGAGAATGAGCCAGTTAAGTTCTTTTCCTCTTGAACGATTTGCCACATGTTTGCCCAATCACTTAACATGTTGTCATCTCTTTACATCCTCTTCATAGCTTATTTTCCCACCCAAATTTGTATCATCAGCAACTTGGATATGTTTCACTCTGTTCCCTCATCTCAGTCAGTGATCAGTGTGTGTGGTCTGTATCACTGAGCAGTCCATTAGGAGACAGTGTGTTGTGAATTAGGACCTAAATTCCTGATTATCTCTGTCTAATCTCAGTCTGTCCCCTTCCAGCCAGAAGGAGCGGCTGAGCAAACGATCCTTGAAATCCAGCGACCTGCTGCGTTTCTTCAAGTACCCGATGGCAGACACCAGAATTGCAGTGCGCTCTGCAGAGTACATGGAAAATACACTGCACCTCATCCAACACCATGTCCATCGAGTCCACAAACGCTCACTGAACGCATCAGGTCAGTTGGAGAACGACTGAGGGAAATGTGGAGCTACATTAAAGTGTTTTGATTGGCCCAGTCTCCTTGTCACATTGTCACTGAACTCTTTCTCAGATGGGTTGGTTTTGAATATTGCTCTAACTCTGAGATCTGTAACAAACCGAGCCATACAAGGATGCCACCCACTGACAAGCGCAATGTCTGTATGAAGATGATACCATTAGAGGCCAGGGTGGTGAGACAGGGCAGGATGGTGCCAATAGAGGCCAGGGTGGTGAGACAGGGCAGGATGGTGCCAATAGAGGCCAGGGTGGTGAGACAGGGCAGGATGGTGCCAATAGAGGCCAGGGTGGTGAGACAGGGCAGGACGATGCCAATAGAGGCCAAGGTGGTGAGACAAGGCTGGATAGTGCCAATAGAGGCCAGGGTGGTGAGACAGGGCAGGATGGTGCCAATAGAGGCCAGGGTGGTAAGACAGGGTGGGACAGTGCCAACAGAGGCCAGGGTGGTGAGACAGGGCAGGACGATGCCAACAGCGGCCAGGGTGGTGAGACAGGGCAGGACGATGCCAACAGCGGCCAGGGTGGTGAGACAGGGCAGGATGGCGCTTCCGTTTGAATTCAGAGTTGCTGCACAGTCCCGCCTAAAGCGAGTTACCTGATATTTTATTCCATTTCCTCAGTTCAAAACTAGTTTCAAGTTTCAGAACCTATGTTCTGTAGTCAGTTTGTTATTACTGAAAGCTGTCACATATCACTTCAGCAGCAAGAGGAGAGAGAGGATGGGTCTTATTCCAGAAGTGTTTCCTATGGTGTCAGCTCCAGCTGTTCTACAGCTGTGCACTTGGAACAATTCCCTGTCAGCAGTGTGTTTGTAGTTATATGTGCTGCATGGATTATAATGTAAAGGAGCTTGGCAGAGTAAAGATTAATGTGGGATCGGAGAGTGGCATCGCCCATGGTATAATGTATGCGTGGTTGGAACTGTCAGAGAACAGTCTAGAAACAAACTTGAAATGCAGCCTAGAAATCTGCACTTTGGAAGAGGCACCATGCATGACCATACTTGGAATTGTAAATAGTTAAAGCCTACTCATGTGTAAACACACAAGGCTCAAGATGTCATCAATGAAACACCACTACAGTAACACAAAGAAGCCATAATATGGAGATGTATGAGAACAGGTGAAGGTTTCATGTGTGTAGTTGTGTGGATCAGAGATCAACCGGCCAGTGGCCCACAACACCAAGACCATACTGTAATTCAAATCAGTGAACACAGAGCCTGGAGTGTGGTCAACATCAGTCAGTCTGCCTGGAATTTACTCACCGGATCTGTTAATGCTCCCACTGTAACAAAGTCAGATTGTTGTTTAACTGATACAATTTGTGTGTGAATGTTTCAGTGATTTGGAATTGATAATGAGTGAATGTTTCCTACAGATTTGTTAACAGCGAGTGACCTGGACAGCATCGCAAAGGTCACAGGCTGTCTAGCCATACGTCAGCCCCCTGCCTGTAAAGACGACTGTTGGTCAAATCGATACAGAACCTTCACCTCTGTGTGCAACAACAGGTAGGAACTGATTGTGCAAGTATAAAGGTAGCTGTAATACGTTCACGTTTGTTTCATTGAGAGGCTTTTTTAAAATAAAAATGATCTTAATACGTCTGCCTCTACAGAGTCACATGGCCATGGCAATCCTTCAGTACAAAATTTCAATTCCAAAAACAGCATTGGTGACCATTGTCTTTGATTTGATTTATTACTGTCAGATGTATTAACATGCAGTGAAAAGTATTGTTTTTTTGCATGCTATACAGACAAAACATACTGTTCATAGAGAAGGAAACGAGAGTATGCAGAATGTAGTGTTACAGTCATAGCTAGGGTGTAGAGAAAGATCAACTTCATGCAAAGTAAGTCCATTTAAAAGACTGACAGCAGCAAGAAAAAAACTGTTCTTGAATCGGTTGGGATGTGACCTCAGACTTTTGTATCTTTTTCCTAAAGGAAGAAGATGAAAGAGAGGATGTGTTGGGTCCTTGATTATGCTTTGCTGAGGCAGCAGGAAGTGTAGATAGAGTCAATGGATGAGAGGCTGGTTTGCGTGATGGATTGGGCTACATTCTTGACCTGTTGTAGTTCCTTGGGCAGAACAGGAGCCATATCAAGCTGTGATACGACCAGAAAGAATGCTTTCTGTGGTGTATTTGTAAATGTTGGTGAGAGTTGTAGCTGACATGCCAAATTCCCTTAGACTTCTAAGAAAGTATAGGCGTTGGTGGACCTTCTTAACTATATTGTTGGTAGGGGGGACCAAGACAGATTGTTGGTGATCTGGACACCTAAAAACTTGAAGCTTTTGATCCTTTCTACTTCATCCCCGTTGATGTAGACAGGGGCATGTTCTCCTTTACGCTTCCTGAAGTTGATGACAATCTCCTTCATTTTGTTGACATTGAGGGAGAGATTATTGTTCATCAGTTCACCAGATTCTCTATCTCACTCCCATACTCTGTCTAGTCATTGTTTGAGATTCGACCCATTACGATGGTGTCGTCAGCAAACTTGAAAATTGAATTGGAGGGGAATTTGGCCACATAGTCATAAGTGTGTAAGGAGTATAGCAGGGGCTGAGAACACAGCCTTGTCCACACTACTTCAGTGATTAAGTAATTAGTGAATAAGTGCTGTGAAATAAATATTACCATTCACTAAATGTTTGTTATCTTGATTCTGGTAGATCTATAGATCTCCCCGTGAGCTTCATGGAGGACAAACTCCCTTAGGGGAGACGCTCACCCAATAAGAAGTGAGAATTGGGGGGGGGTTAAACCCGTTGCTTCAACCAGGACTGCTATTGATTTGTATTCTGTAAGCTATGGGTGTGGCTTTTTCAACAATACCCTTCATCAGCTTCACTTCCAGTTTTCTATTCAGCCTGCTGTGTGGAGTCTTGATCCAAGTGTGACTGACTGAGGGTGAATGCATGGTCCTAAAAGAGCCTTCAGGAATGCCAGATGATCTTAGATTCTCCCAAATGGGGGTCATGCACTGAGAATCTCTTGGACATTGCACCTAATAACTCTGCACAATGTACAAACACTGGACTGAAATCAGAAACTGAAATAACAGTTCTTAAACCAACTAAAAACTCGGATTGAAGAAGTGTATTCAGCATAGAAAAAATCCCAAAATACCTTGTGAAGTAAAATGGACAAAATGAGTTGAGCTTTACGATGCTGTAAGTATTGGAATGCTTGACTTTAGAGATGACAATATCATTGGTGAAGGTTTCAGCGACATTTGAGTTAGACATAACTGCAGATAACTGCAGCAGGCGACAGTGCAAAGGGACCTGGGGGTCCTTGTGCATGAGTCGCAAAAACCCAGCCTGCAGGTGGTCAGGAAGGCGAATGGGATGCTGGCCTTCATAGCGAGGGGGATTGAATATAAAAGTAGGGAGGTCTTGCTGCAGCTGTATCGGGCATTGGTGAGGCCGCAGCTGGAGTACTGTGTGCAGTTTTGGTCGCCGTACTTACGCAAGGATATTTTGGCCTTGGAGGGAGTGCAGAGGAGGTTTACTAGACTGATACCGGAGTTCAGGGGGTTGAGCTATGAGGAGAGGCTGAATAAACGAGGCTTGTACTCGTTAGAGTTTAGAAGAATGAGGGGAGATCTCATTGAGACATATAAGATGATGAATGGGATGGATAGGATAGAGGTGGAGAGACTCTTCCCGCTCAGAAAGGACAGTAGGACTAGGGGGCACAGCCTCAAGATAAAGGGGGGGCAGTTTAGAACGGAGTTGAGGAGGAACTTCTTCACTCAAAGGGTGGTGAATCTCTGGAATTCTCTGCCCGTTGAAGTGGTGGAGGCTGCCTCGCTCAATATTTTTAAGACGCGGGTTGATGGGTTTTTGATAAGCGAGGGGATTAAGGGTTATGGGGAGAGGGCAGGAATGTGGAACTGAGCCATGACAGATCAGCCATGATCTTATTGAATGGCAGGGCAGGCTCGAAGGGCTAGATGGCCTACTCCTGCTCCTATTTCTTATGTTCTTATGTTCTTAGACAAGAGACAAGAGACAGCCTGGATCTTCCAGTTCTGCCCACTTCCAGATGAGAAATTTTTGCCCAAGTCAACAGACCTTTTACTTGTCTGTCAAGCTTTCTATCCTGTCCACAATGATTCCTGCCATGGGGGAGACTGAAAATTCCTTGGTCTTGTGAAAACAGGATAAGGAACCAGAAATTGAATTCAGGATTGTACAGAATGCTGAAGTTTCAGGCAGTTTGTCACAGTCTGAGAGAGTGGACAGGAAAGTGATACTCTTGGTCACAAGGATTACAGGCTTTGAGGGAAGGACTGATGACCACAGGTTTGATGTTCCCAGTGTTTGGCTGGGCAAAGTGCAAATCACCCAAGGGCATTGCACAAGGAATCCTGGCATCACAGAGGCAAAGTGGCATTGAAGTAAAGTTGGCTGTCATTGCCATGTTGGTCGATGATCCTACTGAAGAGTAACATGTGGGTAAATAAGAAGTGAGAGATGGCGATAGATTTTCCAGGGACTATGAAGATAATGAATATAGGTTTTGGGAGTGAAGCAATTAGTGATAATACCCTGACTCTGGAATCAAATGAGAAAGCCTGCTATGTTGCATAATCAGGGGGATGTACTGGATGAAGATTACTGATAGTAAAAGTTGGTCAGTGATTAGGTGAGGAAAGTTGGGATGAATAATGCATTATGTACAGTCTCAAAAATGTTCTCATGACTCTTGTTAAGGTTGTCTTGATGTTACTGAATTAATTCAAAAGAAAATGTTTTGGAAAAAAACGGACATGGATTTGGCAGAGGTGAAGAGAGAGGTGTGTTCTCTGAAGATTGCCGATATTAGTTATTTTGAAAAGAAATGGACCTGTGCCTGAAGTGATGAAATCTGTCATCATTCCCTACAATCATGAAAAATCACAAAACTCAAAGCAAAATGCTATGGATGCTGTAAATTAAAAGCAATGATTCAGGAAATGAAGAAACCACTTTGACACTGAGTCTTCACCAACTACTATATATTTCCAAAGTGCTTGCCGTTGTTAGCGTGGCCTCAGCGTTCAAGCTGTTGAAACCCTCTGCCATGTTTTTCAAACACTCAGGCTCAAATACACAATTCCCTCCTCACCACCATCAAATCCTGTTACATATAGAACATAGAACACTACAGCACAAACAGATCCTTCCGCCCACAAGTTGTGCCGATCACATTCATACCTACCAAGCCATAGAACTACCTGTAAATCCCAATCCCATTAAATCCCATATACTCATCCAGAAGTCTCTTAAAAGACCCCAGCGAGTTTGCCTCTACCACCACCGACGGCAGCTGATTCCACTCACTCACCACCCTCTGACCAAAAAACTTACCCCTAACATCTCCTCTGTTCTTCCATTAAACTTAGCCCATCCAAAATTCTGCTGCCTACAATCTAACCTGTGCCATGTCCAATTAACCCCATGTTGTCTGATTTGTATTGGTTCCTGCCCCACAGCACCTCTAGTTTGGAATCGTCCTTGTGCCCAAATCCCACTATGGCCTAGTACTCTTGTAATTTTCTCCACCTCCTTGGGTTACTTCACTATGATAAATGTGCAATGTACAATGCTAGTTGTTGTACATTCATCTATTATGTTCAGACCAGACACTTTCAGAAACCTGAGATGCCCCCTCCATGATGCCAGTGCATGTTGGTACCATGTGATGTGAAGACCACCATGATACCCATATTAAGATTGAGACAGTGCTTAACATCAAAGGCAGATGCTTTGCTGCAGACATACTGCAATATATCCTTCACCCATCTTGCTATTCCCTAATCCAGTAGTTTTATGGTCTCAGAATCACCACAAGGCAAATTGATGGTTGCCATCTCTTATCTATGGTGTCTTCATCTTAGTTCTTCTTCATTCATTACTATTCTTGACCTCACTATCTCCCCTGATCTCAGAAGGAAGTCCAATATTGCCTCACTACTGAATTTGCATTTGCAAAGAATGACTTCATACGTTCGTTTCAAACCTTTGTTTTTACCTCAACCATTCTTCACTGTATAAAGTCCAAATTTGAGCAAGATCAAATTTCATGTTTAGGAGAGCCTTTCAAGTGCTTTTTGAAATCTTGACCAATAATCATCTGGTGTTCCTCCTCTCAAGGCCACTTTTGAACCTCCCTCTGTCTCAACATTTCCAAAACTTTTTACTAATGCAATGGTTAATGTTCTTTCCAACTTTTCTTTTTGCTTCTTCTGAGAACCAGACACAACACAATTTCTTCCTCCTCCCTATTACAATCTTGTGGCTCTTGATCCTGCACTTGGGGTTCTCAATAATAAATAAATCAGTAATGATTTGACCGATTTGGAAGTCTTCATGGCTCTGGACATGATTAAATGAGTGGACTTTGCATACAAAGACCTTCAACTAGATTTGGTCGAGGCTCATAGAATCATAGAATCCCTACAGTGCAGAAGAAGGCCATTCGGCCCATCGAGTCTGCACCAACTCTCCAACAGAGCATCTTAGTGTTCATATTGGTTACAGTCTCAATCAGATTGGGATTGAAAGCAAAGGAACAGTTGCTGATGTTTTTCCCGTTGTCCATCCTGCCTGATTCTTCTTTCTACTGAAATCAATAGAAAAAAGATTAGTGTTTCCAAAATGAAAATTAGCCTCAAGGAGTATACACTAGGGCTAACAATCATTTCTGACTTTTAATGGATGCCACTTTTTTGTTCATTACTAAGTTAAATGGAAAGGAAAACTTTTGCAGAAAACTTTCAGCTGCCTTTTGTGATGTTGAAATTCAAATGTTACCATCATTCATGTGAGTTTTATTCATACCAAGTTACAGTTTAGGGTCAGGTGAATTAGGGGGAAGGAAATGACTGTTGTTTTCCTTATTTGAAGGAGGAAGCCTCGCCTGGGAGCATCTAACACAGCACTCACCCGATGGCTCCCAGCTCGCTATGAGGATGGAATTTCACTTCCATTGGGCTGGACTCCGGGCAAAAAAATATCAGGATTCACTCTGCCACTGGTAAGTGTTCACACATCAGACACAAACAAATCCAATTCACTGGGATATTGAAAACCCTACTGTCAACTGTAGAGAACCTCCCCCGAGTCCCACCGCCCCCCCCGCCCCCCCACAATACTCAGGGCAGCCAGTGTCCAGGATTAATATAGTGTCCTCGAGATGGCTCTCTAATGGATAAACACTGTCTTGTTTTTATGTAATGAATGCTTTAAATTTCTGCTCCAGGCTCGAGACGTGTCCAACAAAATCCTGAAAACACCCAATGAAAATGTGCCCTTGGATTTTGGAACAAGTCATTTGTTTATGCAGTGGGGTCAGTGGATTGATCACGACATGAGTTTAAGCCCTGTGTCTGGCAGCCTCCAAACCTTCAATGATGGCATTAATTGTGAATCGACTTGTGTTCAGAAAAGTCCTTGTTTCCCAATAAAGGTGAGATCTCCATTCTGTTTCATTCTGAGGTACTGTTGGAGTTTTTACTGTTCTGTCCTTTTTGGATTTCTGGATTCAGCCCATCCAGAAATCCTGGGCCAACGATCCATCCAAATGCTATTGGACAAAATGATCCCACAAACAAAAAATACACAAGCGATTTAATTATATGATTTTGATTTAAGGGATTATGTTCCTCAGGACAGAAGGTTAAAATGAGCCAAAACTTTCTGCTTGTGTGGTTCAGGAGGAGGGTACTTATTTACAGAGAACTTGCAGGTCTCTAGGAAAACCCCTGTTTTTTTTCCAGTTAATGGCATTTTTACATCCAACCTTATTCATGGGAAATGGGGTGCAGTTGGATCAGAGCCTATCGGGAGGGGATTGGTGACAATTGGTCCAGGAAAATCCATGTTCACCAGCAGCCAGTAATGTTCAGTTGTGGGGTCAGGGGAACACATGTTTCCCTTGGGTTCACGTTCGGAAAAATACCTTTGGAAGCGTATTGTTATAGAAGTGTAGAAACGTTAACAGTTGGCAGAACAATAGGAGGCGATTCCACATGCTGTCTGTGCTAGGAGAAAAAGAGCAATGATGTGGAGATGCTGGTGTTGGACTAGGGTAAACACAGTAAGAAGTCTACAACACCAGGTTAAAGTCCAACAAGTTTATTTGATAGTAAACCCACTAGCTTTCAGGGTTTGCCCCTTCGTTTTACAGAAAAAGAGCAACTCAGAGCTTAGCCCTACTTTCCAGCTCAGGGTCTTTAGCTCTTTATGTTTCAGCACTTCAAGTGCATGTTTGAGAAGTTTTTAAAAGAAATGCGATGAGAATTTCAGACAGTGTACTCTTGACCCCCAATAGCATTGGAGTGAAATGATTCCTCCTTAACTTCCCCCTAATCCTGCTATTACTTTAAACATATGGCTCCTGGGTTATTAGCATCATAGAAATTTACAGCACGGAAACAAGTCCTTCGGCCCAATTTTTACAATTAGGCTAATCCCAATTACTCGCATTTGGCCCATATCCCTCTATACCCATCTTACCCATGTAATTGCCTAAACACTTTATAAAGACAAAATTGTACCCACCTCTATTACTACCTCGGAGTTTCATTCCAGAAACCCACCACCCTCTGTGTGAAAAAATTGCCCCTTGAACCCTTTGGTATCTCTCCCTTAATCAAAATCTATGCCCTCTGGTTTTAGACTCCACTATCTTTGGGAAAAGACGTTGACTATCTCGCTGATCTATGCCCCCCATTATTTTATAGACCTACATAAGATCACCCCTAAGTTTCCTATGCTCTAGGGAAAAATGTCCCAGTCTATCCAGCCTCTCCTTATAACTCAACCATCAAGTCCCAGTCGCATCCTAGTAAATCTTTTCTTCACTCTATGTAGTTTAATAATATCCTTTCTGCAATAAGGTGAGCAGAACTGTACACAGTATTCCAAGTGTGGCCTTACCAATGTCTTGTACAACTTCAACAAGTCGTCCCAACTCCTGTATTCACTGCTTTAACCAATGAAACCAAGCATCCTGTCCACCTGTGACTCCACTTTCAAGGAGCTATGAACTTGTACCCCTAGATTTCTTTGTTCTATAACTCTCCCCAACATCCAGTCATTAGCTGAGCAAGTCCAGTTCTGGTTCGATCCACCAAAATGTACCACCTGGCATTTATTTAAATTAAACTCCCATCTGCCATTCATCAGCCCACTGGCCCAATTGATCAAGGTCCCATTGCAATCCTAGATAACCTTCTTGACTGTCCACTATGCCACCAATCTTGGTGTCATCTGCAAACTTACTAACTATACCTCCTAAATTCTCATCCAAAACATTATTATAAATGACAAGTAACAGTGGACCCAGCACCGATCCCTGAGGCACACCACTGTTCAGAGGGCTCCTGTTTGAAAAACAACCTTCTACAACCTTCTGTCATCAAGCCAATTTTGTATCCAATTGGCTACCTCACCCTGGATCCCGTGAGATTTAACCTTTTTGCAACAACCTACCACACGGTACCTTGTCAAAGGCCTTGCTAAAGTCCATGCAGAAAACATCTACGGTACTGCCCTCATCTACCTTCTTGGTTACCCCTTCAAAAAACTCAATCAAATTCATGATTCGAGATTTTCCACAGCCATGCTCTAAATGCCTATAGATCCTGTCTCTCAGAATACCTTCAATGAACATAACCATTACAGATGTTAGGCTCACTGGCCTGTAGTTCCAAGGCTTTTCCTTGCAGCTCTTCTTAAACACAGGCACAACATATGCTCCTCTCCAATCTTTAGGAACCTCACCTGTGACTGTTGGGATTCAAATAACTCTGCTAAGGGACCTGCAATTTCCTCCCTGGCCTCTCACAATGTCCTCGGATACACTTCTTCAGGTTCAAGGATTCATCTACCTTGATGCAACTTCCAACACCATCTTCTCTGTAATATGTACACTCCTCAAGACATCACAACTTATTTCCCCAGTTCCCGAACACCCATGCCTTTCTCAGCAGTAAATACTGATGAGAAATATTTATTTAGGATCTTACCCATCTCTTGTGGATCCACACATAGATGACTTTGTTGATCTTTAAGAGGCCCTAGACTCTCCCTTGTTAGTCTTTTACTCAGATGTCTCAAATAAAGTAAATTGATCCTTCCTATATCCACTTGATCACCTCATAATTTTTATTCATTTAATTTAAACCTCCCCACAAACTTTTCAATTCCAAAGTTATTTTAGCATTATTGTTTCCAGTGTAGCAGTCTGACTACCAATTTGGGTTCCTCTGTACTGCTGGTTCCTCAGTACTGCTGGTGCAGGCTACCTCATGCACAATGGTTAGCACTGCTGCCTCACAGTGCCAGAAACCTGGGTTCAATTCCAGCCTTGGGTGACTGTGTAGAGTTTGTACATTCTCCCCATTTCTGTGTGGGTTTCTTTTGGGTGCTCCAGTTTCCACCCACACTCCAAAAATGTGCGGGTTAGAGTGACAGGCCATGCTAAATTGCCCTTTAGTGTCAGGGGGATTGCAGGGTAAATAAGTGGGATGACGTGGATAAGGCCTGGATAGGATTGTTGTGGGCGCAGGCTTGATGAAGTGAATGTTCTCTTTCTGCACTGTAGGGATTCTGAGTTAAGAAGTAGGGAGCCCCTTATTTATCCACATCCTTCACATCATAGTGAAGCTTAGTGTGAGGAAGACTGTGACTGTGTGTCTAAGGGTCTCACCCACTGCCTTCAAACATAGATTGTACCATTGACTTCCACTCTGTTCTAATCCTAAACCAGTTTACTGTCTAACAAGCTGAACAGTCACCAATCCAGTGAAACTCCTAATCTGCTTCATATTCCTCTTCTTAGTGTTTCTGGCACACTTTATGAGGTACAAATACTCAGTGTTCCTGATCTCTCCTGACAGATACCTCGAGGGGACACCAGGATCAAGGATAGGAAAAAATGTTTGCCTTTCTTCCGATCTGCTCCGGCCTGTGGAAGTGGTGAACTGGGCTCGTTGTTTGGAGATGTAAACACCCGTCAGCAGATCAATTCCCTGACCTCTTTCATTGATGTTAATGAAGTCTACGGCAGCTCAGATTGTTTGGGCAACAAACTCAGGAATCTCACCAATGAGCTCGGCCAGTTGGCTGTCAATGAGGAATTCTCTGACAATGGACGAGAATATTTACCATTTAACAGCATTTCAAGTAACCTTTGTGGAGGGATGGGAGAAGCCTGTGTTATGGATCAAAATTCAATTCCATGTTTTCTGGCCGGTGAGTCAAGTCTGGATCCAGAAATTCGGTCCCATGACATCTTTATACCCAGCATTCCTTTCTCTCACACACACACACACACACACACACCTACAACCATGCAATTGTTTAACACACATTGCAGGTATTTACACTGAAATCTGTTGGGAGAAATTGGCTTAGAAATTGATTGACGGGCTTAAAGTGGGCACAAAAGCTTCCAACATGGCAGAACCTTGCACATTGAGTGGGAGGAGTATGAGTCACTATATTAGCAAAGGCTGAAAAAATGGCAGCAGTTTCTAAGCCTCTGTTCCAACAGTTCTCTCACTGTAACTCAGACCTTTAGATGTTTATCCGTTTTCTCAGAGAAAGCATGGCATTGTGAATTCTTCTATGACCATGGAAAGGGTAGGAGACCTCAAACAATCAATCATTTAATCAATCAATCAATCAAACTGCAGAACTAAATGAGCATTGCCTAATCAGACTTTGAAATGAAATAAACTGATCCCTCAATGATCTCTATAAAGTGATATCTTTATATGGGGCTACACAGTGGTTGGCACTCCTGTCTTACTCCGATTTCAATTCCAGCCTCGGGTCATTGTGTGCAGAGTTTGCATGTTCTCCTCATGTCTGCGTGAATTTCCTCATTGTGCTCTGGTTTCCTTCCACAGTCCAAAGATGTGCACTTTAGTTGGATTGGCCATATCAAGTTGTCCCTTAGTGTCCAAGGATGTGTAGGTTAGGGGAATTAGTAGGGTAAATATGTGGGCTTACGGGGAAAGGCCTGGGTAAGTTGCTTTGTCGGAGAGTCGGTAAAGACTCTATGATTCTAAGGCCATTTCTTATTCGTGCACGCACAAAAGTAAATTTGATTAATTTACAGAAGAATAGAAAGACCTGAGACCTGGTTGACGTGCTCGGGTGTCTATTGGACATTTATATGTGTTTGTCCTCCTTCACAAACAGTATAAAGGTAATACTTACAAACACAAATTGTGTTTACCACAGGGGATGTACGTGTGAATGAACAGTTAGGCCTGTTAACATTCCATACAGTATTTCTACGGGAACATAACCGCTTAGCGAGAGAGCTGAAGAAACTGAACCCTCACTGGAGCGGAGATACAATCTATCTAGAAGCAAGAAAAATCCTGGGAGCGTTTCAACAGGTACAGAGAGAGAATGTGACTGGTAAAGCCATAGTAATGTGACCCACTAACTACATCTCAAATCCCAACAGAGCAAATTGGGTTTAACAGATCTAGTCGTTTGTGGTCAATGGCAGATTATTTTTGTAAACCCAGCCTTCAGAATGTGTTCCTGACACCCTGATCACGATTGGTTTACATATGACATAATCCCATAATCTGTAGTTAATGTCCTTGGGCGAAATATTGCAACGATTATTAAATATTGCCTTGCCAGTGTTACCCAAATCTCCTGAAACTGTTGTATCAGGTTTTGGTCACAAGAAGAAGATGCAAAGAGAATATTTAAAAGGGAGGATTAAGACAGTGAAATCTGTTTATACTGAGTAAAAAAGTTTGCTCCAGGTGACTGTGATGAAAATCATGAACAGAATTGAAAAAACTTGTGCAAGTTGCAGATTTGTTGAAAGATTGAAATCCCAATAGTTCAATCTGAATTGTAAATAGGACACGATGGGCAGGGTTTTCCAGCCACGTTCGCCACAAACCTGGAAAATCCCACCAGGGGTCAACAGATCTTTGCATGGTCCGACCCTCCCACCCTCCCCGCCTGCCCAGTTCCCGTAGTGGGCAGGATAGGAAAATTCCCTCATATGTGAAATACTTAATGGGTAGGAGGCTAATTCAGTGGGAATGAAATTTACAGTGGACAGTAGGAGGCCTCTGCTAGAACCATAGAAAGGTTACAGCACTGAAGGAGGCCATTCAGGCCATCTTGACCATGCCAACCTAAGTGCACCCAGCCCACAGCCCTGTAGCTTATGGCACTTAAGGTGCAGATCCAGGCACTTTTCAAAAGAGTTTAGGGTCTCTGCCCCCACCAACAACCCGGGCAATGAATTCCAGACACCTACTATCCTCTGAGTAAACAAAGTTCTTCCTCGTGTATCTTTATACCCTCCACCACTTATCATGAATCTATGTCCTCAATTCGACAATTACCTGTCTAGGGTAACAATTTTATCCTGTCCACACTGGCACACTGCATGAATTTTTCTCCCTTTGTGTCCCTTGTATTACTTGAATGTTATGTTGATGTTCTGAGATGTCTGACAGTGGGGTGTCCTTGTTCTGGGTGTTGGACAGAGCAGTGCACTTGTTCTGGGGTCAGACAATGGCACACCCCTGTTCTGGGGTCAGACATCCTGTTATGTTGAGGTGATTTCTCCTTTCTGTGGTAAAAGGTTGGCCAACACAAAACCCACTCACAGGAGAGGACCTATTGATTGGACATTCTGAACCTGATTTTAAAAAAAGGTAAAGTCACCACAGATGACCACAGGATGACTAGTGATGGTTTAACCTGAGGGTCACTACACCTCGGATAAGAGGCACGGTTGAGAAACGTAACCTTCATGAATAACCCCAGCCGGTATGGGAACTGAACATGTGCTGTTAGCAATACTCTGCATCATTAACCAGCCATCCAGCCAACTGAATGAAACTGACTTGATTATTTTTTATATGAACTCTCTTTACTAGGCCAGATTCCAGGGCAAAAAGGTAATTTTCTGCCACACTCATTCCCGGTTGTGTTTAAACCCCAACACGGATAGAAACCTTGAATCTTTTTCTGTCATGATATGGAGATGGCGTTGGACTGGGGTAAACACAGTAAGAAATCTCACAACACCAGGTTAAAGTCAAACAGGTTTATTTGTAACAAACGCCACTATCTTTCGGAACTGGCCATTCCTTCGTCAGGTGGGTGGGAGTTCTGATCATAAGCAGGGCATATAAAGACACAAACTCAATTTACATGAATAATGATTGGAATGTGAGTCTTTATGCTAATCAAGTCTTAAAGTTACAGACAACGTGAGTGGAGAGAGCATTAAGCACAGGTTAAAAAGTTGTGTATTGTTTCCAGACAGGAAAGCTGGTGAGATTTTACAAGTCTAGGCAAGTTATGGGGGTTACAGATAGTGTGACATGAATCCAAGATCCTGGTTGAGGCCGTACTCGTGTGCAGAACTTGGCTATCAGTTTCTGCTCAGCGACTCCCAAGGCATGATACATTGGGGAGATCTTGCAGATGGTATGACAATGGATGAATGAACACTGCTCAACAATCACCAGGCAAGAGTGTTCTCTTCCTGTTGGGGAACATTTCAGCGGTCACAAGCATTCGGCCTCTGATCTTTGGATAAGCATTCTCCAAGGCGGCCTTCACGACACACGACAGCGCAGAGTCACTGAGCAGAGACTGATAGCCAAGTTCCGCATACATGAGGACGGCCTCAACTGGAATCTTGGGTTCATGTCACACTCTCTGCAAGCCTCACAACTTACCTGGACTTGCAAAATCTCACTAACTTTCCTGACTGGAAACAATACACATCTTTTTAATCTATGCTTAATGCTCTCTCCATTCACATTTGTACCTTTTAAGACTTGATTAGCTGTAAAGACTCACATTCCAGTCATTATTCATGTCAATTGAGTTTGTGTCTTTATATGCCCTGTTTGTGATCAGAACTCCCACTCACCTGATGAAGGAATAGCCAGTTCCGAAAGCAAGTGGTGTTTGCCACAAATAAACCTGTTGGATGTTAACCTGGTGTTGTGAGACTTTTTGCTCTCTTTTTCTGTGCCAGGCCTGTAATCAATACATAGAGCTGAACAGGTCACTTTCTAACTCGAGACTTACTGATCCCTTTTGAGTTGACTGTTGTTTAATCAATCTACACTGAATGGTGACTTTTCTCACTGCCATAGATAATAAACCACAGAGACTATGTCCCACTGCTGATTGGAAACAAGGGAATGGAGAAATATCTCCCAGCTTATGAAGGCTACGATGAATCTGTAGATCCCAGTATTGCCAACGTTTTCTCGACAGCAGCTTTCCGTTTCGGACATCTCACCATTCAGCCAAAGGTTTTCCGCCTTGATAAAAACTATCAGGAACACCCTCAATTCAAAAGCCTTGACCTGCATCTGTCCTTCTTCACTCCCTGGAGACTGATCAGGGAAGGTAAGTGACAATCTTCAATATGACTGCAGCGTATTCACCCAGAGACACTTCATTTGTACAGAAAACAGAGTTCAACTTCATGAACAGGCAAATAGTGTAGTGTTTGCAGTGATTAGATTCTGGTTGTGAGCAAATGTGGTAGAAGACATAGGGCTGATTATAGGGCCTATTTTTTTCTGTCCCTATCTGCCTCAGCGTTAGACAAGAGCAGCACATCCAAAATAAACTGCCCCTTCCCAGATCTTTGGGTTGGGGACAAATCTTTTCCTGAACTCAGCCTGGAGCCTCCTAGTTCATTCCTGCTGAAGAAATGCCTGGAGCTGGTAAAAGGGAAAGGAACATGCTCATCTGTACATCTTCCCATGCAGGATGTGGAGGTGTCAGCGTTGGACTGGGGTAAGCACAGTAAGAAGTCTCATAACACCAGGTTAAAGTCCAACAGCTTTATTTGATATCAATGCAGGGACCTCATGACACCAAATAAACCTGTTGGACTTTAACCTGGTGTTTTGAGACTTCTTACTTTTCCCATCTACACAATTCCCAGTACCAGCATACAATGGTGCCAATGTTCAGATTTACTTCCACCTGGGCAGCTAAAGTTTTAAGAAATCAGGAAGTCCTGAGGATTTCATCTCAGGCAAATGTCAAAAAAATCAAGGTTTTGATTGCATATAATGAAGATCATGGAGAAACCAAGGCACACACCAGCCTAACTGAGGGCTTCTATCATTGATATATGACTGGTTTGATATCCGACTCCTAACTGACAATACTGTGGGAGCATCAGAATTGAGAGAAGTCAATAGATCCACCAACTCCATCATTTCAAGGCACATCGATATGGGTAATAAATACTGCTTTAGCACAATCCCCAGCATCTCAGAAATCTATTTAATAAACCAGTTTTTGATTCCACCATGCAGTTAGAGAACTTGATTTCCTGCTTTATAAATTATGGGAAGGTCTGATGCTCTATCCTAAATATGGGGAAACATTTTGGTCAGAAATTATATTGCAACTGATACAGGGACTTGATTTTTCCTTAAAAGAAGTGGATCTGTTTTCAGACAACTTAGTAATAAAATGGGCCAAAGACACTTTTCTTAAAAACTCAAGTTGTGCGCTAAGAAATAGCTGCCACAGTTTGCCTGCCATGACCCCTTTATGGCCCTAATCTGGGCACCTGGTAGCTATTAAGCTCCCTCCTCATGTCTTCTCAGGATTCCAGTGCTCCTGTGTTTTGTGGGATAACATGAGTACATTTGAAGGAGGAAAAGATGGAGGCCAGGTAGTTAAGCCCTGGCTGTAAGTACATGTGCCACAGCAAACAGAGGACCTATCCTGGGAGTCAACTTTCCTCTACCCCAGCACAGAGTTAATGCTAACTTGTTGGAACTTGACTCATAGCTCCTTCCACTCCTGTACACTGTGGCTGCAGAGATTGGATGGATAATTTATTTATTAGTGTCACAAGTAGGCTTACGTCAATACTGCAATGAAGTTACTGTGAAAATCACACTCCGACGCCTGTTTGGGTACACTGACGGAGAATTTAGCATGGCCAATACACCTAACCAGCACTTCTTTCAGACGTGGGAAGAAACCAGAGTGCCGGAGGAAACCAAATGGGGAGAAAGTGCAGACTCCACACAGACAGTGACCCAAGCCAGGAATCAAATTCAGGTCCCTGGCACTGTGAGGCAGCAGTGCTAAGCACTGTGTCATCATGCCAATCCTCAGTTGTTCATTTGTTTAGTGCTCCATGTGTCTGTTGATTCTTGTCTATTCTCTGCTACTGCATGGAGTGACTGAGAAAGAGAAACTAAACTGGAAGAAGCAGCTGGATGCTCCTACTCCAGGAATTGTACTGAATTCCTTGTGCTGGTGTGTGTCATTTCCGAGGCATAAAACATGACAATGTGAAAACGGACTGTATGTATCCAGCTGTTTCCAGGCACCGGTCAGTGACGTTAATTTTATCGGTCAGTTGACAGCTGTTGTATTAGACATGCCCCATAAGTTTATTAAACTCCATAGAAACTCAGCAAAGTGGACATTGGAGAGAGGGAAAAAGTGATGACAATCAGGCTGCTCTCTCACAAAGGGCAAATGCCATTGATGCCACGTGGTTGGAAAGGTCCCAGAATCTCCCATCAGCTCCATCAATACCCTTGAATCCAGATGGTGACTAATATTAGAACAGAATCATAGAATCCGTAGAGTGCAGAAGGAGGCCATTTGGTCCATCGAACCTGCAGCGACAACAATCCTATCCAGGCCCTATCCCTGTGACCCTACATATTTACCCTGTTAGTCCCCCGACACTAAGGGGTAATTTAGCACGGCCAATTAACCTAACCCCGCACATCTTTGGTGTATGGAAGGAAGCTAGAGCACCCAGTTTGACCCTCTTATTTGACTTGTGAGGTTCTGATTTTCGTGGAACACAATACCACTTATGTTGCTGCAACATGTGTAAAATACTGCAGCTGCCGGAAATCTGAAATAAAAACAGAAAATGCTGGAAATACTAAGCAGGTCTAGCAGCATCAGTGGAGATAGAAACAGTTAACAAACATTTCTCTATTTCTGTCTCCACAGCCTCTGCCACACCTGCTGAGTATTTCCAGCATTTTCTGTTTTTAATTCAGATTTTCAGTCGGCTGGTTTCTGAGCTGGAATTTGTCTTTGATCTGCTTGGCTCGCATTGTAATAGTAATTGGGCACCATCCATTCATCACTTCCCCACGTAGAAACATGGACAGGACTTTGTCCTTCATTTCACTGTGTAGAAGCTTATTTTATTGCGCAACAAGTGAATGTTCAGTGCAGTCAGGTATTGGAAGTGAGTTCCTGCCTTTCCCTTCAACTCACCTCTTGTGTGGATGCAGAATGTTACCTGATAACGGATAGTTACAGTTTGAGCTTTTGACTGCTCCTCTGGCTGTTCAGCCTTGCTGTTCATTCTTATATCAGATTATAAGATATAGGAGCAGAATTAGGCCATTCAGCCCATCGAGTCTGTTCTGCCATTCAATCAAGGCTGATAAGTTTCTCAACCCCATTCTCCCGCCTTTTCCACGTAACCTTTAATGACCTTATCTTCCAAGAACCTATCTATCTCTGTCTTAAATACACAGCCTGTTGTTGCAATGAGTTCAGGGTTGGTTTAGGAATCACTCGGGGACAAGGCTGATCTCAGGTGATTTGTTTCATTGGTGGTTGTGTGGGGAGTAATTCATTGTCACAGATATTTCTGTGTTGCTCGATTAGAGATGTTTAACTTATCAGTCACTCTACCACCAGCTGCAGATTAAAGAGGAGGGTGAGAATTTGAGATACATTAAGAACTCGTGTGTGTGTGTGTGTGTGTGTGTGTGTACATTAGGTGGAGTCGATCCCGTCATGCGAGGATTGTTGGGCAGACCTGCCAAACTGCAGACACAGAGCAAGATGTTGCCAGACGAACTGCGGGAGAAGCTCTTTGAATTGAGTACTCATTTAGCCCTGGATCTGGGTGCTCTGAATATGCAGCGATCCCGGGATCACGGAATCCCAGGTAAGCAGAAAACCAACATGCGGTAGACTTTAACTCAAAACAAGTTGATAAAATGTCAGGGCAATGGAATAATTTAATTTCTTGGAGTCACGGTATCAACTGGGATCACATTCACTCACCTGAGAACAATGGGTTTACCCCAGTACTGACTGGAAATGATTTGGAAAGGCTTTTTAACACTTTTACATGGGGCGTGGGCATCGCTGGCAAGGCTAGCATTTGTTCCCCATCCCTAAGTGCCCCTGAACAGAGTGGCAGGAGGGTGGTTAAGATTTAATCACATTGCTGTGGGACTGGAGTCACATGTAGGCCAGACCAGATAAGCATGACAGGATTCTTTCCTGAAGTATGTTAGTGAACCAGATGGCGTTTATTTCCCCATCAATCAATGATAGTTTTGTGGTCACTATTGCTGAAATTAGCTTTCAATTCCAGATTAATAATTGAATTTAAATTCCACCAACTGTCATGATGCTCACGTCCCCACAAGGCATTAGCCAGGGCCCCTGGAGAACAAGTAGAGTTTACCAGGCACGGTTTACTAGGCTCGGTTTACCAGGCCCAGTTTGCCAGGCAATATTTCCTTGAAGGTTTATACACTTATGTAGTATTTTCATCATCTTATGTCCCAAGTTTCTTTACAATAAATGAATTACTTTTGAAATATAGACACCTTTGGAACCTAGGCATCGTATCTCGCAGATTGCAGTAAAATCTATCAGGACCACTAATGTCCTTTTAGGGAAGGAAATCTGCCGTCATTAGTCGACTCCAGATCCCCAGTTATTTGGGTGACTCTTAAATGCCCTCTGAAATGGCTGAATAAGCCACTCAGTGGAAGGGTACTTTGGAGTGGACAGTACACGCTGGCCTAGGTGGAGATTTCATTCCCATGATGGAATGAAAATAAAATTGAGTCTTTAACTTTGGCAGTGCCACTAGACGGAGACAAGAAACAGAAACCATTTAATTCTCCATGCACATCTCTCACCATTACTAGTGAGGGAACAGAAAAGGGAGAGCCCCTCCAGAATATTTCACAAAGCTCTGCATGCTTAGCTTCAGAGAAGCCTTGCCAGAGTCGCGGTGATGGACCACCCACCCAAACATTTCGACCTCAGGGTTTCTGTGGCAATAAAACAATGTTTAGTGTTTACTCTCTCTAGTATAACTAATGCACAGTAGCTGACATGTGTACTTTCACATTTTGCTCTCTGAATGTCACAGGTTACAATGCTTGGCGGAGATTCTGCGGCCTTTCGCAGCCCAGGAATTTACGTCAGCTTGCTCGAGTCCTGAAGAATATCCAATTAGCGAAGAAACTCCTGAGGTTGTACAGAACTCCAAACAATATCGATGTGTGGGTGGGAGGAATCTCTGAACCCCTTGTGACGGGCAGCAAGTTGGGCCCTTTATTCACCTGTTTAATTGGACGTCAATTCAAGAACCTGAGGGATGGAGACAGGTAATGGGCAATACTAGCAGCACAGAAAGTGCTGAAGGCTTTGATTTTCATTGAGTTGCAGGGTTCACGTTAAAGGGATTGGAGGTCAGAGCCAGAGAGGTGGCTGATGCTTCATTCTCCCAGCCTGGGTGGTTATGGATTCAGTCAAGCAGTAATTGTGTTGTTGAGTAGAACAGGTTGAGATTGCAGTGGTCACTGCACAGAAAGATAAGGTCACCGGCCTCTACCTGCCTTTAAATTTCCATAAGTGGGTTTTGTACCAGTCAATATGAGGCCACCAGCCCTCATAACCAGCATAACCACACCACCTCCTGTGGAAGCTTGAGGGGAAATAAAAATGAAAGCAACCTTACATTAAATGGCTGGATAAGAATAGGGAAGGTAAACAAATCCAAATAGAGTGAGATACACCCAGAGTAAAAATGCCAATAGCTGAAGATTTTAAGTCTGATTTTAACTTGAGCTGCCTATGGCAGCAGCCTTAAAAGTTCCAGCGCTACATTAACAGCTCCACTCCTGCACTGATTCCAAGCAGCCCCAAGCATTCTCTGGATTCAGGAGAGTAATAGTACGAGGTGTGAATCAGGGCCCTATGGTGCACACAGGACCCTGTGGCAGAGGGACGCCTTCCTCTCGCTTTACCTTTCTAACAGCACTATGGGTGTGCCTACATCATGGACTGCAACAGGTCAAGAAGGCGGTTCACCACCTTCTCGAGAGCAATTAAGGATGTGCAACAAATACTAGCCTGGCCAACAGCACTCAGGCCCCATAAAAGGAAACTCCTGCTCTGGGTACAATGAGGAAAGTGTGAAATCGTTCCTTTAATCAGGAAAAATTTAAGAAGCATTACTTCAGTGAAGAATGACTAGAATGCTGAGATGCAGAGAGAGCCAGGTGCTCCCATGAATGAGGAACAAAAAGTTAGTATGCAGGTACAACGTATAATTAAGAAGATTAATGGAATGCTACCTTTATTATTAAAAAAAACCTAAATGTAAAGATAAGCAAGTATTTGTGGGTGCTGGAACCTGAAACAAGAACAGAAAATACTGGAACAACTCTGGCAGCATCTGTATGGAGAGGAAACAGAGTTAATGTTTCGAGTCCATTTGACTTTTTCTCTGAACTGAAAAAAGGAGAATGTGGTAGATATTAAACTAACACTGAGGGAAACTGCAAGAAGATGTAGCAATCTTAAGAACAAGAGACAGATGGCTTGGTGCAGGAGAGAGCGTGGAGGGAAAGAGAAAGTAAGGATGTTACATTTCAGTTACACGGGGCATTGGTGAGACCACATCTCGAATACTGTTTGTGGTTTTGGCCTCCTTATTTAAGGAAGAATGTAAATGTATTAGAGGCGGTTCAAAGACGATACAAAGACAGTTCACTAGGTTCATAGAACATATAACAGTACAGCACAGTACAGGCCCTTCAGCCCTCAATGTTGTGCCGAGCTATGTCCAAACCCAAGATCAAGCTACCCCACTCCCTATAATTCTGGTGTGCTCCATGTGCCTATCCAATAACCGCTTGAAAGTTCCTAAAGTGTCCGACTCCACTATCACAGGAGGCAGTGCGTTCCACACCCCAACCACTCTCTGAGTGAAGAACCTACCTCGGACATCCCTCCTATATCTCCCACCATGAACCTTCATTCCTGGAAGGTCTTATGAGGAAATGGGCTTGTTTCCACTGAAGTTTGGAAGAGTGACGGTTGACTTCATCGAAGTATATAACATCCTGAAAAGTATTGACAAGGTGGATGTGGAAAGGATGTTTCCTCTTGTGGGTGAGTTGGAGTTAGGGATGCTGTTTTAAAATCAGGGCTCACCCTTGTAGGACAGGGATGAGGTGAATTTTATTCTCTGAAGGTTGTGGCAACTTTGGAACTGTCTGCCTCAAAAGGCAGTAGAGGCTGAATCATTAACTATTTTTAGAGCAGAGGTGGGTAGATCCTTGTCGGGCAAAGGAATCAAAGGTTATCGGGGTAAGTGGGAATATGGAACTGAACACAAACAGATCAGCCATGATCTTATTGAATGCAGAGCAGACTGGAGGAGCTGAATGGCCGCCTTCTGCTTTTATTTCTTATGTTAATACTCAGTTTGCTGCCAGCATGGTAATGAGGTCAATAGATTGAATGGCTAAACATTCTGCCTGTTGACTAATCCTTCGAAAACCAGAGTTAATGTAATCTATTTACTCAGTTGTTAAGGGCTTTCATCTAGAATATTATGGCTTCAGTGGACAGGGCCATAAGTAGCTTATCTGAAATTATTGCCTAACTATGGGTATCAGTTCACAAACATGATGACCTGCTCTCCTACACTTTCCTCCCTGAAAGCACTCAGTATTATCACTGAGGAATAGGGTTAACATTTCACAATAGGAAAATCTCACAGATGAACAGCTTATATGGAGCAGATTAAATTAAAAATGGGCTGTAAAATAAAGAGCTGTTTCACTCTTTCTTGTGACACACTTTGACCAAGATTGAATGGTCTGTGATTAGGCAGAGGACCTGAGAGGAGTGAATACCATAGGGAAGAGAAAAGGAGACAGTGATGTTCAGGCCTTTCTGAAGACAATGGGCATGAACCTTAATTAGATCTTCAGACTGAGAAACTGAAACTGTTCCTTAAGTTACAGGAAATCCAAATCCCCCAACCCCTTCATCATAAACTTACTGAATATAAGGATTAGTAAATGTCTTCCCCCTCCCAGCTTTTTCTGAGAGGGTCAGTAAATGTCTAAATGTCTTCCGACCCCCTGACCCCCCGTCAGTCTTCTCTGAGGGTCAGTAAATGTCTCCTGCTGCTCCTCCCTGACCCCCATGCTTCTCAAAAGATCAGTAAATGTCTCCCCTGCCTCCCAGCCTACTCTGAAGGTCAGTATATGTCTTCTACACCACCCTCCCCAACCCCCTGTCTTCTCTGTGAGGGTCAGTAAATGTCTTCCCCCCCCGTTAGCCTCTCTGTTGCACGTGTACTCAGCAACGTGGATGAACTGTTTACAGTCGATAGGTTTGATCTGTCCTTTTCAGGCATTTACCAATGAGATTTCTCCTTGTGTTTCAGATTCTGGTGGGAAAATACAGGAGTTTTTACTGCTAGCCAACGTCAGGCTCTTACGAAAATTTCCATGTCCAGGATCATTTGTGAAAACACTGGGATCCAATTAATTCCTCACGATGTCTTTAAGTTCCAACAATTCCCACGAGGATATGTAAACTGCAGCCAGATACCAAAGGTAGACCTGAGTGCCTGGAAGGAGGATGTGCGAGGTAGGTTATTACAGGGCTGGGCCCAGCCTTCAGAAAGCTGACATTCCAGTTCATTTATGTTTGAATATAAAACTAAACAAATCAGCTGGTGTCAGAAAGGAGCAGAGAGACACTCAGATTTCTGAGAGACTCTGAATTCCATTTGCAACTTCTGTTCTAGTGATTCATGGCTCTAACACTGAGGGGCCAGTAGGGTTAAGAGCAATATCTTCAGAATCTGGATAATTAGGCTTGTCAATATAGATCATTCCATCCGTCCACTCAACCTGTCTCAGCTTATTCCTTCAGCATCTCACTCAGTTGCTCAGTCCTTCCTCTCCCCAGAAACATCTAAGTTTCTCTGGCACCTGTTAATGGCTTCCACATTTTCCTGACAAGTTATTGCACAACTGTTATCCTATTTGCTCTCTATTTTTATCATCTTTCCTTATAACGTCTTAGCACAGAATATTCTTCACTCTATCATTACCCTCAATCATGGTTAAGTAGTTAAGAGCAGCAACAAGCGCATCTAAAAGCTGGTGAAGTTACAACACAGGACTGACTATACATGCATCCGAAACAGTGTAAGCAAAACACAATAGACAGAGATGTGCAATTCCACACCCAGTGGATCAGATCAAAGTTCTGCTATCCTGCTGCAGCAAATCATGAGCGGTAGTTGAAAATTAAACAACAGGAGGGGCAGGCTCCAGAAATAACCCCAACACAATTCCAAAACTCAACCATCTCCAGCCAGAAGTGCTAGGTGGATGATCCATCTCAGTCTCCTCCTGAGATCCCCAGTATCACAGATACCATTCTCCAACCAGTGTGATTCATTCCACATGATATCAAGTATGGCTAAAGGCACTGGATACTGTGAAGGGGTGAGCCGAGACAATACTCTGGCAATAATACCGGAGGATCTGCTCCAGAACTGACCCCTAGTCAAGCTGGTGCAGCCAGAACACTAGGTTCTACTGGAGAATGTAGAAAATTGCCCAGCAAGATCTACCCATGCAAAGAAGGAAGCCCCATCAGTCTCTCAATCATCAGCAAGGTGGTGGAAGGTGTCATTCACAGCACTTAATCAATGTAATAAATCCAGGGCAACTTAAAGTGGCTTGAATCAACAAATACCTCATTGCCAACAATACAAATAAAATGTCCAACAAGATGAATTACAATGTGACTGTTCTACTAGACTCCCAGGTTCCAACTGCCAGACAGTCCTCGACCCGTGGTATGTGCCCTCCTGCCAATTAGAGCACTCAGCTTCCCACCATGACAATCCACAGGATCCCACCTGATCATGTGGCCCTCGGAAAAGGAACCCCCCCACCTTCCACCTTTTAAAGGGCCACACTACTATATACAACGGCAACCTGTCATTCTCAGTTTCGATTCAGCCAGGGCCAATAGGATCTTGACTTCATAACGGCCATTGTTGAATATGGAAAAAATAGTGAACTCTAGAGTTGAGGTGAGAGTAACTGCCCTTGACATCAAGACACGATTAGACCTAGGGTGGCATCAAGGAGCCCAGCAAAAATTGAAATCCCTGGGAATCAGGCTGTAAGCTCTCACCGATTACAGTCAAACCTAGCACAAAGGAAGTTGGTTGCAATTGTTGGAAACCATCTGCAGGAGTTCCTCAGGGGAGTGTCCTCAGCCCAGCCATCTTCAGCTGCTTCATCAATGACTGTCCCTCCATAAGGTCAGAATTTCACCAAAGACATTCACTGATTGCCTCAGCACCATTCACGCCTCCTCAGACATTGAAGCAATCCCTGCCCCTACGTGACAAAACCCAAATTACATTCAGACTTGGACCACCAAAATTTCTGCCACACAAGTGCCAGGCAAAGATAATCCCGAAGAAGAGAGAATCTATTTCCTTTTTACATTCAACAGCATTGCTGTCACTGAAATCTCCACTGGCAATATCCTGGGAATTACAATTGACCAGAAACTAAGCTGGATTAGCTATAAGAGCAGATCAAAGGCATGTTACTCACTTCTTGAGTCCCCAAAACACATTCATTATCTCTGAGTGCAGCTCCAAGAACATTCAAGACACTTGACACCACCCAGAACAAAGCAGAATGACTTGCATTAACCATTTGGATGTTCAGTCCTTCCACTACTGGCACACAGTGGCAGCAGCGTGTACCATCTACAAGATGCACTGCAGAATAAAGAATGTTTACTCACTCCCCTCAAGACAGATGGTAGCATTTGCTAATCTCTCTCTGTTTAGATAAAATAAATAACGATCGATACTTTGTTTTGTGTGGATGCATATCTTAAAGCAGAAACGAATGATTATTAGCGAGAAGAAAGTTCCTGTTCAGCTGTGACTGGATAATAATCTTGAGAAAGTCATTGATTCGCATTGACTGTGAGGTCGATACGGATTGCTATAATGTTTTAATACTTTCCTGGGTCAAGAAGAAATGCCACTCAATTCTTCCCTGTGCTGCTCCAATGGGGATTGAATAGCTGCGTGCTTGTGCCATATCAGAAGTAGCCCTTCTCCCTGAGGGTGATTGACTGTATGGCCTTTTCTTATTTCACGTTTACTTATTTTCTTAAATGTGGCAAATACTCGGTGGAATTGAGATGTCTCCAATTTCCACGTCACTCATGCTGCAGTGTTTAACTTTGCACTTCATTGATTACCTGTTCTCTTCACTATTTTGCTTGTTTTATTTTCTAGTGATCAGAACATTGGGAGTACGCAATGTTTCAATGTTCTCAGTAGCTTCCTTTTTCCTAATGAGTGTTGGTTTGTTCTTGTTACAGTGACCCCCTGTGGCTCTGTCCCTGCTGTTGCTCACAGCCATTTCTCCATCTGTAAATCCTCGGTCAGATACACCTGTGAGCCGGGATTCAAGTTGGTGGGAGGTGATACGCTAACTTGTCTGAGTAATGGGAAGTGGGACATTGCACCACCTGACTGCAGAGGTAAGAGCTGAAATCCAGGGCCTCGGAATAACGAGTGCAAGGGGAGTTGAATACACACCAACTATGGTAATTTCCAACTCCACGTCTGAGCACTAAACTGTGAGAGCTAATCACTTGTCAAATCCTCCCCCTCACTGACTCTCAAAATCGTAGAATCCCTACGATACAGAAGGAGGCCATTGAGCCTGCACTGACAACAATCCCACCCCAGGCCTTATCCCTGTAACTCCACATATTTACCCTGCTAATCTCCCTGACAATAATGGTCAATTTTGCATGGCCAACCAATGTAATCTGCATATTTTCGTGTGTGGGAGGAAACCCATGGAGACACGAGGCGAATGTGTAAACTCACACAGACAGTCACCCAAGGCCGGTATTGAACCTGGGTCCCGGTGCTGTGAGGCACTGCTAGCCACTGTGCCACCATGGGTAAGATCTCAATGCTCTCCTTTTTCTGTAAATGTTGGCGTTTGTTCCAGATGGTGGAGGCAGGATTGCTAAATAAATCTTCGCTCCTAATGTGCAGATAAACATGATGACCCACTCTTACAATTCTTTCAGAATCCCAGTCTGGTGGATGTCATGAAGAAGGTGGCGTTCCATCAAAAGGACCGGAAGGAGGTGAAAGTAACGCTGAACAAATGGGACCTGGAATGAATTGCAGTCAAAATATGCAAGCAATTCAAAATGTTCCAAAACACTCAGCCTTTTCTGTGCAACTTAATGTAAGAAATCTGATTCGAGGAAAGCCAATTCCATGTGCAAACGAGATCTACAATGGCCAGAGAGATTTCAGTTGCTCAACAGGAGTATTCACTTGCCAGATTGCTGGAGTATATCAATTTTCATATCACTGTGGAGGGAGCAGAGCAACTGTATCACTTAAAAAGAATGGCATCCAGCTCACTATCACAGATAGATATCGTAATTATGGGAGAATTATTTTTTCAGGAAGCACCATCGTTCAGCTAAATTCTGGCGATCAAGTTTGGTTAGCAATTTCGAGAGGTTACTTACACACTGACAGCTACTTCCTGGGCCACCTACTCTTTACAGTTTAATTATTTTCCTTTGTCTAGTCGTAAGCAATGATCTTTACCAATTGAATGTTAAAGGAATCTGCCCGAGGGTCAAAACCTGGGCTGGGAAACCCCAAGCCATTTTCAGGATCTTTACAACACAGAAGCTGCTTTCCAAGGTCACGGTTGATATGTAGAACAAACCCACTCAGGGCAGAGTAACCTTGTGTCCTGGCTCAGTGTCAAACCCCCCTCCACAAATATTCCGCTGGGAGCTTCCAGGCTCATTTATTGTTTTTGTTAAGTTGCTGGTACATTTTGTGTGTTACATTTTTCTGACATGAATTTGGAACTATATCAACACAGAACAAACATCATTCCCCCAATTCACCCTCTGGGCATGTTATATTCTGGTTTGTTTAATCTTCCTCCAATACCTGTCCCATTAATGGAGTAATCCATAAAGCATCTCTGCTTTCAATTCAAACTAAACAAAACTTTCCCAATAAAGTTAAAGGTCTCTTATTAGTTGGTCCCATTGAAATACTAACGTGCCCATTGGAGCCCAATCCTTTAATACAGTGACAATCCTACTGTTGCCCATCACTGTAATATTTTAGCCTTTCCATTGAAACCTACCCCATTAACATTAGCACTCCCATATACAGCCCAGCGTCATATTCAATGTCCCCTACCTTGGTTTCTGACGCAGCGAAATGACTCAAACAATATTACTTACTGTTTCTCTGTAGCTAAATGCATTGTTTTCCTTGCCTTAAGTTGATTAACAACCTCTGAGTCTATCCTATTTCTAAATTTAAAATGTGATAGCTCTTGGTGAGGCTTCTGCACAACCATTCTCTCTTTAGAGTTCCTTCTGATCTTTCCTCACCCCTTTTAATGCACCCTGACTGCCTGATTATTTACTCGTGTGAGGAAGAGAGACTTGGCACACGGAGGTGAAATCATACAAGGATTAAGGAGAGTAATAATAGGCCTGGTGGCCTGTTCACACCCTCAGAATATTAACACTGGGTTCAGTGAAATTGTGTTTCTCTACACCCACTCCAGTGCATTTATTTTAGTGGCACAATTGAATTGAGCATAATACCCCCATGTACAGTCCAATTGGCATAGTGTACAGCCACTGCTTAATCTCTTAATTTTCTATCTGCTACAGTAACTTTGTTCCAGCATTGTTGTTTTTCCATTTATTTCACTTCATGGAGCAGACAGAAGTGATTGCTTGACTGTCCCTCCCAGTTCCCTTCTCGAAGCCTAATCTGCCAACGAAACCCATTCACTGTGGGCTCCTACATTGCACAAATTTTGTCACAGTTAAATCTCATTTACTATTTCTCTCCTAACTGATTCACCAATTTGCTTTAATTATTTTGTCATATTCTCTCATTCTCAACTGCTCTCCCCCTCTTTTAGGTATTGAAATGTTTTAACTTTGATCCAATAGCCCTCACTGGCCCAAACCTGGGCAGCACGGTACCACAATGCTGCTTCACATCGCCAGGGACCCGGGTTCGATTCCCGACTCGGGTCACTGTCTGTGTGGAGTTTGCACATTCTCCCTGTGTTTATGTAGGTTTCTTCCCACAGGCCATGCTGGTTAGGTGCATTGACCTGAACAAACAAACCAGGCTGTGGTGACTAGGGAAATTTCACAGAAAATGTAGATCAGTTGCTTGTACATTAATGATTGGACCCAAGGTCTAGGCTTTAACAAAGAGTCATCTGGACTCGAAACATCAGCTCTTTTCTCTCCTTACAGATGCTGCCAGATCTGCTGAGATTTTCCAGCATTTTCTCTTTTGGTTTCAGATTCCAGCATCTGCAGTAATTCACTTTTATCCAATGACTGGATCCAAATGGATTAAATTAGAAAATAAGCCTCTTTTATATTCTGAATGATTGTAATGGAGTAGTTGTGAAAACAGTGACTAATCATTCTAAGATACCTTGGTAATTGTTCTTTTAAAATGTTTATTTCTTTGAAAGCCTAAGGGTATAAAAATGTGAAATCCTGCTAATATGAAATATTGAATAAACACTAGTTGCTAACCTCAGTGCCACACATTTCTTTTTGCTTTTCTCTTCTCCTTACAGATGTTGTATTTACCATAAGTTAACCCAGTGAGAGCTAGGCTGACATACAAAGTTCAGATGAGAAGCAGGAGGCAGAATTTTCCATTCTGTGCCCAGTGCTGCCTGAGGGGAGAAAACTGGGTGCAACTTGCAGGCTGCACAGTTGTCTTTTCTCCTAGTTAATTCAGCAGGAAAAAACTAGAGGTGTGACCTGCGCAGTTGTGCTGATGGGCGGGGGCTGGAAAAATCCAGCAATTGGGAATCTCGATCAGGGTGCCATTTTTAAAGGGTGCCCCAGTCTCCACTGTAAAACACAGGAACTCTGCCCCCACATACATGGAGACACACCCCATGGATACAGGGGATCTTCCCAATACACATAGAATGTAGAACCTCAACACTACAGAAGGAGGTCAGTCAGCCCATTGAGTTTGCACTAGTTCTCCAAAAGAGCAGTTTATCCAGGCCCAACTCTCACCCTATCAACTGATAAGGGGGTTGGTAAAAGATGGTAAAGAGAGGAGTGGCAGGGGACATGGATTAGGTACTGAGGCCGGGATTCTCCAGTCCCGCCTGCGGCAGGATTCATCAGAACAGGATAGAAAATTTGACAGACTAGCCAAAGGTCCATTGACTTTGCAGGAGCTTCCAGTTAAGTCCCAAAATGCCTCTGCGACTGAATATTGTGAATTGTCCTGATTCAACTTCCTCAACCTTCCTGCAACATTTGGTACAATTGATCACATTAATCTCCTTCATTGCCCAGCTGGATGGAACTGCTCTCATCTGTTTCCATACTTATCCATCCAGTCACAACCAGAAAAGTCCCAACAAAGCCTCCCTCCTTCAGCATCAGAATCACCAAAGGATTGTGCAATAGTCACCCCAACCAAAACAGTCACCCCAGCCAATATGGTCATGGACAGTTGCCTCTGCAACAAGTAAATTGATGAGTGAGATCAAGTAAGTCGTTCCACCATGTGTTATCTAACCCTCTACAGGAGCTTTCCTTGCCCATGTTTGACCTAAGGTCATGAAATTTCTAATGATTTAGACCATCACCCCTGGGACTCAAGAATGAATGGAAGGAAATTAGCCGACATGGAAACTTGTTTAGTTCTTTGAATGTAACTAAAATAGAGTTTTGCTTGGCTATCCTGAGGTACAATCCACCCATCTTGAGTCTCAGTTCTCAGATATTGGACAGGACAACTTTACAGGGTAATTGAGATGAGTTGTCACATCAACTGTCCAATCTCATTTTACTTTTTTTTCCCCTTCAACAGTTTGCCACAACTGTGTGGCTTGTCAGGCCCTTCAGAAAGCAATTAAGAGTCAACCACATTGTTTTGGGGCTGCAGGAATGTTTTGACCAGACTGAGTAAGGATAGTAGGTTATCTTACCTCAGGGACACAAATTAACAAGTGTGTTTGTTTTTACAGCAATTTAACAGCTTCCTGGTCATGTCTGCTGATAATGTTTTAAACCTTAGATTTATTTCTCTGTTTTAAATGGAAAGTCACAAATAAACATGATATATCTTTTCATGGGGAATCCCTAGTCTCTGCCCTATCTAGAAAAAATCCGAACGTTTTTATAAATATATAAAAAGGAAGAGGCTGGCTAGGGTGAACGTTGGTCCTTTAGAGGATGAGAAAG
Organism: Carcharhinus amblyrhynchos; assembly: GCF_965287045.1. NCBI lineage: Eukaryota > Metazoa > Chordata > Chondrichthyes > Carcharhiniformes > Carcharhinidae > Carcharhinus > Carcharhinus amblyrhynchos. Next base: position 32,445,237 of record NC_137346.1, read on the forward strand.
GGGAGCTAGTGGTAGGGGATGGGGATATGGCTAAGGTCTTGAATAACTTTTTTGTTTCTGTCTTCACGGAGGAGGACGTGAATAATTTGCCGGGTGTTAGCGATGGAAAGGTGGTAGGAATGGAGGGTCTTAATGACATTACTGTTACTAGAGAGGTGGTGCTCGACAGACTGGAGGGGGCTGATTGTGGACAAGTCCCCAGGACCGGATGGAATGCATCCGAGGGTTCTGAAAGAAATGGCGGAGGTGATAGTGGATGCCTTGGTGGTTATTTTCCAGACGTCGCTGGATTCCGGGGAAGTGCCGGAAGATTGGAAAACGGCTAATGTTACGCCGTTGTTTAAGAAGGGTGCCAGGCAAAAGGCGGGGAATTATAGGCCGGTTAGTTTAACGTCTGTGGTAGGTAAAATGTTAGAATCTGTCATTAAGGAGGAAATTGCGAGGCATCTTGAAGGGAATTGCTTGATAGGGCGGACGCAACACGGTTTCATTAAAGGGAAGTCGTGTCTGACAAATTTACTGGAGTTCTATGAGGATGTGTCTAGGGCAGTGGATAGAGGAGAGCCGGTGGATGTGGTCTTTCTGGATTTTCAGAAGGCGTTTGACAAGGTACCTCACAAGAGGTTATTGCAGAAGGTCAGGGGACATGGAGTTGGGGGTAGGGTGTTAGCGTGGATAGAGGATTGGTTGTCAAATAGGAGGCAGAGAGTGGGGGTCAATGGGTGCTATTCGGATTGGCGGTTGGTGACTAGTGGGGTGCCCCAGGGGTCGGTGCTGGGGCCTCAGCTATTTACCATTTATATAGATGATCTGGAGGAGGGAACCGAGTGCAGGGTGTCGAAATTTGCTGATGACACCAAGATTGGGGGAAAGGCAAATTGTGCGGAGGGTGTGGAGAGTCTGCAGAAGGATCTAGATAGGCTGGGCGAATGGGCCAGGAAATGGCAAATGGAATTTAATGTTGGCAAGTGTGAGGTGGTCCACTTTGGTAGGAAGAATGGTAGGAAGGATTATTACTTACGTGGCGAAAAACTGCAGCAGACGACGGTGCAGAGGGACCTCGGGGTCCTTGTGCATGAGTCGCAAAAACCCAGCTTGCAGGTGCAGCAGGTGGTCAGGAAGGCGAATGGGATGCTGGCCTTCATAGCGAGGGGGATTGAATATAAAAGCAGGGAGGTCTTGCTGCAGCTGTATAGGGCATTGGTGAGGCCGCAGCTTGAGTACTGTGTGCAGTTTTGGGCGCCGCACCTGCGCAAGGATATTTTGGCCCTGGAGGGAGTGCAGAGGAGGTTTACTAGGCTGATACCGGAGTTGAGGGGGTTGAGCTATGAGGAGAGGCTGAATAAACTAGGCTTGTACTCGTTAGAGTTTAGAAGAATGAGAGGAGATCTCACTGAGACGTATAAGATGATGAATGGGATGGATAGGATAGAGGTGGAGAGACTCTTCCCGCTCAAAAAAGACAGTAGGACTAGGGGGCACAGCCTCAAGATAAAGGGGAGGCGGTTTAGAACGGAGTTGAGGAGGAACTTCTTCACTCAAAGGGTGGTGAATCTCTGGAATTCTCTGCCCGTTGAAGTGGTGGAGGCTGCCTCGCTAAATATTTTTAAGAAGCGGGTTGATGGGTTTTTGATAAGAGAGGGGATTAAGGGTTATGGGGAGAGGGCGGGAAAGTGGAACTGAGCCACAACAGATCAGCCATGATCTTATTGAATGGCGGGGCAGGCTCGAAGGGCTAGATGGCCTACTCCTGCTCCTATTTCTTATTTCAGTCACCGCGCTCAGTAGTACTAGCTGGAGTCTTTATTCACTCAGCCATTGGAAAAGCTACTAATTTTCATAGAACATAGAACCCCAACACTGCAGAAGGAGATCATTCAGCCCATTGAGTCTTCACTGGTTCTCCAAAAGAGCAGTTTACCCAGGCTCAACTCTCACCCTATCCCGATAACCTCATGCATTTACCATGGCTAATTCACCGAACCTATGTATCTTTGGACGCTAAGGGGCAATTTAGCATGGGCAAAGACCTAACCTGGAGTTGGGAGGAAACTGAAACACCAGAGGAAACCCATGCAGACCTGGGGAGAATGTGCAAACTCCAAACAGACAATCAACTAAGGCCGGAATTGAACCCGGTCCCTGGCGTTATGAGACATTAGTGCTAACCAATGTGTCACCGTGCTGTCCTCAATTTTCTCAGAGGTTTACATTTGGGAAGCAGAGAAGCACTTGAGTAAATAGGTTCAGAATTATTTTTATTACTCAGTAAGAATGGATCCAAAATAGTGAAGGAAAGAATTTCACTGAAATTTGTGCCTAATTTCAAAATTCAACTCAAAGGATCTTTCATTTCAGTACACAGCCAGTCCACCAGAAAGGTATTGGATCAAAGTTCTCACCTGAATAGATGGGTCATGCACTGAGTCAATGTCAGAATGCAATAACCATTCTAACCAGATTGTGCTCAAACTTAACATGTGTAAGTTACAAAGGAGATAAATGCGCATGAGTAAACAATAACCATACAGGCAATAGAGTTAGTGGAATGAAGAGAAACAACTATCTCATAGAAATGTTGTTCCACAATAAAATTCTGAAATTACAAAGTGTTGACTGAGTGCCATTATATAACTGTGTGTACGTGATGAGTATTTGAACGTACCAGTCATAATTCATAAGAAGGTGAATTAGAATTAAATTATTCCGGCAATGGAACAAACACATAGGTCACAAAGTGAATGATCGAACCTTCAAGAATAAGGTCAGATCCTCCCTACTGTTGAAGAATGGGACTAAAAATAGAAAGGTTACCAAGTGAAGGAGCACAGGTTGATCCAATGAACAAGAGTTTGTTTTTACTGTTTACTTGTAGGCTGTGAGCATCACTGACAAGGCCAGCATTTATTGTCCATGTCCAATTGCTCATTGAGAAGGTGGCAGTGAACTCTTTTAGGCTACTTCATGTGGCGGTTAAGAGTTGACCACATGACTGTAGGCATGGATTCACTTGCAGCCCAGACTGAGTGAGAGCAGCATGTTTCCTTCCCTAACTAGTGAACCAGTTAGCCTTTACCATTATCCAATATTGATTACTGAAACAACTTTTCATTCCAGATTTTGTTTATTAATTGAATTCAATTCACAAGCTGCCATTATAGGATCCAAACACACCACCGAAAGGTTAATAATCCAGGCCTCTAGATTACTATGTTACCATAGCCACTGCATCCTGACATAAGAACCAGGGGAAGAACAAATCATAACAGTTACCAGCTTGGTAATAGAGCTTCTTACCATGTTGTCCAAGTTGTCCACATTAACTTTAACAAGGCCTTTGACAAGGTACTACATGGTAGGTTGTTGCATAAAGTTAAATCTTACGGGATCCAGGATGAGGCAGCCAAATGGATACAAAATTGGCTTGATGAAAAAAGACAGAGGGTGGTTGTAGAGGGTTGTTTTTCAAACTGGAGGCCTGTGACCAGCAGTGCCTCAGGGATTGGGGTGGGTCCACTGTTAATTGTCATGTATATTAGTAATTTGGATGAGAATTTAAGAGGCATGGTTAGTAAATTTGCAGATGACACCAAGGTTGGTGGCATAGTGGACAGCAAAGAAGGATTGCAATGGGATCTCGACCAACTGGGCCAGTGGGCTGACGAATGGCAGATGGAGTTTAATTTAGATAAATGTGATGTGATGCATCTCGGTTGATCAAACCACGTCAGGACTTACTCAGTTAATGGTAGGGCATTGGGGAGAGTTAAAGAATAAAGAGATCTAGGAGTACAGGTTCATAGCTCCTTGAAAGTGGAGTCACAGGTGGACAGAGTGGTGAAGAAGGCATTCAGTATGCTTGGTTTCATTGGTCAGAACATTGAATACAGAAGTTGGGATGTCTTGTTGAAGGTGTATAAGACATTGGTAAGGCCACACTTGGAATACCGCATGCAGTTCTGGTCACCTATCATAGAAAGGATATTATTAAACTAGAAAGAGTGCAGAAACGATTTACTAGGATGCTATCGGGACTTGATGGCTTCAGTTATAAGGAGAGAATGGATAAACTGGGACTTTTATCCCTGGAGTGTAGAAGACTTATGGGTGATCTTATAGAGGTCTATGAAATAATGAGGGGCACAGATCAGCTAGATAATCAACATCTTTTCCCAAAGGTAGGACAGTCTAAAACTAGAGGCATAGGTTTAAGATGACAGGGGAGAGATACAAAAGGGTTCAGAGGGGCAATTTTTTCACAAAGAGTGTGTCTGGAATGAGCTGCCAGAGCTAGTTGTAGAGGTGGCTGCAATTTTGTCTTTTAAAAAGTATTTAAACAGTTACATGGGTAAGATGGGTATAGAGGGATATGGGCCAAATGCGGGCAATTGGGACTAGATTAGCGGTTAATAAAGGGCAGCATGGACAAGTTGGGCTTAAGGGCCTGTTTAAATTCTGTAAACCTCTGTAAAGCTATGACTCTATAACCCACAGTACAGTTAGTGAAGAAATTAAATGAAGTCTAGAAATCAATTTAACAGCAGAATTTAACCCAGGATCAAGAAAATGAATTAAAATTTAATGAGTGTGACCTTCCAATGATAGGCTAATGCCCAATGGTGCTCCAACGGCAGGCTAGGGCCCCAGGCTGCTCCGATGGTGGGCTAGAATCCCAGAATGCTCCAATGGCAAGGTAGGGCCCCGGGTGCTCCAATGGCAGGCTAGGACTCTAGAGTGCACCAATGACAGACTAGGGCCTCAGAGTGCTCCAATGGCAGGCTAGGATCCCAGAGTGCTCCAGCAGCAGGCTAGGGCCCCAAGGTGCTCCAGCAGCAGGCTAGGCCGCAGGGTGCTTCAGTGGGAGGCTGGGGCCCCAGGGTGCTCCAGTAGGAGGCTAAGGCCCAGGGTGCCCCAATGGTGGGCTAGAACCCCAGGGTACTCCAATGGCAGTCTAGAACCCCAGTTCTCCAGTGGGAGACTAGATCACAGAGCTGCTCAAGAGACAGGCTAGGATATAGAGAGTTCAAATGATGGGTAAGGACTCCAGGCTGCTCCAGTGATAGGCTTTAGCCCACGGGTGCTCAAGCTTGGACCTTGAGGTGTTCAGTGGCAGATTCGAACATCTTGATTCTCCTACACCAAACAAGGGTCTGGGTGGTCTGATACCAGGTACAGCCTCTGCATGTCCAGAAGCACTACAGGGTCCTCAGAGCAGGGGGGACTGCAGGGCAGCAATATCTCACTGGGATTGGCAATTCTCACTGGGAAAAGCATTATCTAAGTGAGATGGGAAATGTGATCTGTTGTGGTTAGCTTTAACTTGTAGATGAAGTTAAAAATGAATGTTTATTACTAGATGGTGGCATCAGGGTGAGGGTTCAGCCAAGCAGATGTAGAGAAAATGAAGAAGAATAGCAGAGCTGGTGAAGGATGGCCATGGATTAGTATCATGGAGAACAGCAGTTCATCCAGTGACTGCCATCCTGAAAGAAACAGATTTCAAAATTCATCCAATTGTTTCACATGTGGATGTTATATTTCATGATGTTAAGTTATCTGAAAATTGAAAGCTTAAGATTCAGTGAAGACGTTTCAGAATAGTTCAGCAAAGCCACTTGAAGTGCCAGATGCCACAGCCTAAAAGGATTAATCAGACATTTGCAACAGAAAGTCTACATATTTTTCATTGATTATGAGAAACAAGTTCTCTCCTGTCAGCCTGTTATTCTGCCTAGATCAATATAGATAACATTGACTAATCTGCTACGCAAAATCTTTCACCTTGAAAGGTCGTCATTTCTACATGTTTATCATAATGTAGCAGTTCATTTATTTATCTTATTATTCTCATTATTCAAGATGGTGCCAGAGTGCGGTGACTTCTTGCAAACTGTGCCCAGCATTCCCTCTAATTCTATATTTTACTCTCGCTCTATGCTTTTAAAACTCTACTCTAACTCTTATAAACTCTCTTGCAATGCTCTACTTCAGACTTTTGAACGGACATACCTTATATTAAGTTGATCTTTCTCCACACCTTAGCTATGACTGTAACAGTACATTCTGCACCTGCTCCTTTCCTTCTCTATGTATAGTATGCTTTGTGTGTATAGTGCACAAGAAACAATACTTTTCACTGTATACCAATAAATCAAATCAAATTATATCCTTCTCTTATTTACTAGCATCCCAAAAGCAACTAACACACAAAAAGGTTAATCAACACTAACCAATTTATATTTACATAGCATCTTTAACGTAATGAAACAAGGCCCTTTACAGAAGTATTGCAAAGCAAAATTAGACATTGAGTCACATGTTATCAGAGTATGTGATGTACCTGTGCACTCTGAGTAGGTAGTGTGCCCCTGTCAACAATGAATATAAGGATTTGAAGATGAAAAGGTGGACTGTTGAGGAACATTTCTTTATAATTCATTCATACAACATGGGCATCGCTGTCTCACTAGTATTTATTGCCCATCCATGGTTGCCCTTGTTCAGAGGGCAGTTGAGAGTCAACCACATTGCTATGCTCTGGAGTCACACGTAGGCCAGACCGAGTAAGGACGGCAGATGGTCTTCCCTAAAGGACATGAGTGAACCTGATGGGTTTTTCCAACTATCAAAAATGGTTTCATGGTCATCAGTAAATTCTTAATTGCAGATATTTTTTATTGAATTCAAATTCCACCATCAGCCATGGCAGGATTTGATCCTGGGTTCCCAGAACATTAACTGAGTTTCTGGATTAATAATCCAACGGTAATGCTATTTGGCCACTGCCTCGCCATAAGGAGGAATAAGTGATGGTCTGTTTGGCCTTTTGGAAAATGTATTTTCCTTTATTAACAAAATTTAAAATCTTTCAGTGTGCATATTAGCTAGAAAACATAAATTTCACATAAAAATGTAATTTCTATACATATGAATATTCTCTGGAGCCCCATTCAAAATAATTCATCAATTTTGCGCCTTCGCCATATGGATTTTCTTTGCCAATTCCACAGAATTGCATCAAAGTGACAAATGGAGATAAACTGTTTAAGCCAACTAGTCCATGTTGGTTTTTATTCAACACATGAGCAACAAGTCCCCTCAGGATTTTTAAAGTTTCTTTTAATTCTTACAACATGACTGATTGCAAATCCAGCTACTCATTAGTTTTCTGAATTTGGCCCATGCACGAGTTTTCAGCTTTGTGACAACTTGCCAGCTTCTTTGAAGTTGTTGAGTGACATTACCTATTTTCCTGGTTTAGCCTGTAGGCACCAGTCGGAACATTTTGGCCCATGTTAATTCCAAAGAAATTGGACAGATTCAATGCCTGTTATGCACTGTTGGGTTGGACTGGGATTGCTGTAACCCCAGTCCAATGCTGGCATCGCTACATCATGACTACCATCAACACCGCAAACTGCCGGATCCAAGTGGAGAGGATCTCCAAGAAGATTGTGCATGAAGGAACGCCGTTTCCATAAACTTGTGAGATTACTATCAAATAAACTGGTTGGACTCTAACCTGGTATTCTGAGACTTCTTACAGGGAGCAAGTGCCAGAGATCTGGAGGGCGGCTAATGTGGTCCCGCTTTTCAAGAAGGATGGTAGAGATGAACCAGGAAATTACCAGACTGTTGAGTCTCACATCAGTGGTAGGGGAACTATTGGAGAAAATTCTCTAGGAGGGAAGTGACCTCCATTTGGAAAGGTGTTGGTTGATTTGGGATAGTCAGCATGGCTTTGTCAAAAGGAGGTCATGCCTAACAAATTTGGTAGAAGTTTTTGAAAATGTGATCTAGTGTGTAGATGAGGGAAGTTCAGTTGATGTAGTTTATATGGGTTTTAGAAAAGCCTTTGACAAGGTCCCATATGATTGAGAAGGTTGAAGCACATGGAATTCAAGGAAACTTGGCAAGATAGATCAAAAACTGGCTCAGTAATAGGACACAATGGTTGGTGATAGAAGGCTGCTCGAATGGCTGGAGGCCGCTGTTCATTGGCATACCACAAGGCTGAGTGCTAGGCCCTTTATTGTTTGTTTCATATATATAGATGAAAATGCAGAGAGAATGAAAAACAATTTTGCGGAGGACATCAAGTTTGGTAGGGTGATTAATAGTGAAGAAGCTCATTGATTACAGCAAAATAGTCAGATGGACAGAGCAGTGGCATGTGGTATTTAATCCTGATAAGAGCAAGGTGATGCATTTTGGAAGAAGTAACAAGACAAGGGGATACTTAATGAATGGCAGAACACTTGGAAGCTCAGAGGAACAGATGAATCTTGGGATACTTACTCACAAATTCCTGAAGATGCCAGAGCAGGTGATTAGGGTAGTTAAGAAGGTATATGGGAAATTTGCTTTTATCAGTCATGGCATTGAATATAAGAGTAAGGAGGTAATGTTAGAGTTGTACAGAACGTTGGTTAGGCACAATTGGAGCACTGTGAGTAATTCTAGTCATGTCACTATGTGGGGATGTGGCAACACTAGAAGGGGTACAGGGGAAATTCACCAGGATGTTGCCTGATGGAGTATTTGAACTATAAGGAGAGACTAGATAGCTGTGGATTGTTTTCTTTAGATCAGAGGAGGCTGAGAGGGGGACCTGATTGTGGTTTCATTTGAAGCAATTTTTAAAAGCGGCATCTCGGCCTTTTGGCTAAGATGCAAATGAGATCAAGACTTGGGGAAGGTGCAATGCCTACTCCAATCAGCTTGGATCATGTAGATCAAGCCCAAGGCAGGAGATGAGAGCCCTGTCTTGTCAGCTTGGATTGGGAATGTCTCAACTTGTTGGGACTCTGAATTGGACTTTGTTTGAATTGAATTGTATGAACAAAAAAGAGATTCCTACTGTCATTTCACATGCAAGGCTAACACTTTGGTCATTAACAGTTACAAAAACTTTACTATCATCCAGTAATATCTGTTAAGCAAAATTAAGTCAAGGCAAATATTTCTTCCTATAGTGAAAAGTTTGCTAAGAGAGAATGATCTGGCAGTGGAGCGAAAACCTTAAATAAATAGACCATCTCCAGAAGGCAGTGGCTGTTTTCTCAACTGAAACTATCATTCATTTCAGCATTGTGAGACTCAGAATCAGGGACCCAGGCTCTTAGTGTCGTAGGTCAGGTAAGATAGCTCAGTGTCGGGATTCTGTGCTTTGTCTACATGAAATGTCCCTGGGAGGCCCCTGCCATTATTGATAGGTTTGCCAAGATGGGGCAGCACCGTGGCACAGTGGTTAGCACTCCTTACACAGTTCCCGGGAGCTGGGTTCAATACCGGCCTCGGGTCACTGTCTGAGCACAGTTTGCACATTTTCCACATGTCTGTGTGGGTATCCTCTGGGGGTGTTCTTGTTTCTTCCCATAGTTCAAAGATGTGTGGGTTAGGTACATTGGCCATGCTAAATTGCCCCTTAGTGTCCCAGGATATGTAGGTGAGAAGGATTAGTGGGGTAAATATGTGGGTTGTAGGGATAGGGCCTGGATGGAACTGTGGTTGGTGCAGACTCGATGGACTGAACGGCCTCCTTCTGCACTGTAGGATTGCTATATCAGAGCAGTGTACAAATTCACAGGGATTTTTGCTTTGTGTTGAACAGATTAACAGATTGAAATGCAGTTTAACTCAAAGGATGCAGTGACCTCTTGTGGAGATGTCAGACATGCTGGTTCAGCAGGTTGGACACCAGTACGCAAGATAAATATGGCCCCCCTCTAACTCACCTATCCCACAACCATCACCTGGTGATGTTCCAGATTCTCAGATTTCACTATACCACAGATGAATCCCTGAAGTTCAGGTATCATTCTTGTAAACCTATGCTGCACTCCCTCTGAGGTCAGTATGTCTTCCCTAAGCTGTGGTGCCCAGATCTGCTCACATTACTCCAAGTGGAATCTAACCAGAGTTTTGTATAGCTGAGGCATAACTCCTACATCCTCATATTCCCATTCTCTCGATAGAAAGGCCAGCATTTCAGTGACCTTTTTGAGTTTTTTTACAGGATCCCTACTGTGCAAATATAGGCCATTCAGCCCATCGAGTCCACGCCAACTTTCTAAAAGAGCATCTTACCAGGCCCATTTCCTGCTCTATCTCCTATTATCTGCACCTGTACGGTGCATTTTAAAGATGATATATACCTGAAGCCCCTAACTCTTTGGACCTCTATTGAACTTAACCTCATACCATCTAGAAAGAACTCAGATCTATCCTTTTTCTGTCCAAAATGAGTAACCTCACACTTGCTTAGTTTGAAATCCACGTTTGACCATTTACCCAAAAGCCCTTTGTAATTTTGTGCTATCATCTACACTGTCCACAATGCTGCCTAACTTTGTATCATCAGCAAACTTAGATATATGACTTTCTATGCCATTAATAAATGATTGATGTCCCAACACAGATCCTTGTAGACACTACTCATCACACCCCACCAATTTGATTACCTCCCCTTTATCCCTACCTTTTGTCACCTACCACTCAACCATTTTCCCAGCCTGGTCAGTAATTTTACCCTCATTTCTATGGGTTTCTACCTTAGTTAATAGTGTCTTATGCGTGACTTTATCAATGACTTTCTGGAAGTCCATATAAACAACATCCATACTCATTTCCCTGTCTGCTACCTTAGTCACCTCTTCAAAAATTCAGTGAGGTTTGTCAGTCATGGCCTACCTGTCATGAATCCATGCTGGCTGTCTCTGATTTAACTAAAATTTGTTGAGGTGTTCAGTTACCCTATCCTTAATTATAGACGCCAAGACCTTCTCCACCACAGATGTTCGGCTAACTTGTGTGTAATTCCCTGGCTATCCTCTTTCACCCTTCTTAAAAAGTGGAGTGACAAGAATGATTTTCCAATCCAGGGGGATGACTCCCAAATATAGGGAATTCTGAAAGGTTTTAGTTAGAGCAGCAAGAATATACTCCTTTATTTACTTTAACACTTGTGGATGGAAACTGTAAGGTCCTGAGGGTTTATCGCCCTTTAGTTCGATGAATTTCCTCATTATCAATGTTTTACTCACATGAAATGAATTTAATCCCTATCCCTGATCCACATTAATTTCCCCAGGACTTCTCACGAGCTATCCACCTTTTCTGCTGTAAATACTGAGATAAAGTAATTGATTAACTTGTCTGCAATTTTCCCATTAACAATATCCCCACCTTCAACCTTTACCAGCCCAGTGACAATACCACTACGCCATCATCTACCCTTGAACCGTAGCACTGAACTCCTCCCTTAAGACATGCTGAATGTCTAGGAATTCTCTGGGGAAATAGAAACATAAACATTTCAGTTAGGATAACTCAGTGCCAGAGACATTATTAAGGATTTCAGCATTTTTGTTTTTATTTCAGCCCTCCAGTATTTGCAGTATTTTATTCTTGTATTGACTTGCTGCACTAGATGGCAATAGTATACTTAGTGAAAACAGAGCAAATTTTAGTGGCAGTGAGCAGAACTGACAAAACCTGAGTGACCCATCAGGACCAATCGACTAGGATCCCCAAATGAATATATTGATCTCTTTCATTCTGTCAATCCTGGGCAGTGAGAACAATATTCTAACTGATTAAGCTAGAAGATTGCAATTTATTTTTGTACCTCAAATTCAACTTGATTTCTGGGTTCTTTGATGGCTGAGGCACAAGACCTCAGGAAATGTTCGTTGGAATTAAGTTTATTTATTTGTGTCACAAGTAGGCTTACATTAACACTGCAATGAAGTTAGTGTGAAAATCCTCAAATCGCCAGTCTCTGTCCGGATACACTGAGTGGAAATTTAGCATGGCCATTGCACCTAACCAGAACATCTTTTGGATTGTGGGAGGAAACCCACGCAGACACAGGGAGAATATGCAGACTCCACACAGAAAGTGACCCAAGCTGGGAATCAAACCCGGGTCCCTGGCGCTGTGAGGCAGCAGTGTTAACCACGGTGCCACATTTGTGGTTTTATCTTCTGAATCAAGTGGTTAAAAACTCCTATTGGGGTAATGCAATAAACAGACTCTCACTCAGTCCCTCATCACCCCCAGATCATAAACTATCTCAGCCCTTTGTTCACTTTGCTTTTTCAGTTCCAGCAGAAAGCTGTTTCTTTTATTGCTTCCTCAAGCAGCCCCAGGTCTGGTTAGATGCAAAGCAGAACTCTCTATACTTGGGCCAAATCTTCTAAGGAATGACAATTACCATCGGATTTTTTTTTCTCTACCTTGTTACATAAGAACATAAGAACATAAGAAATAGGAGCAGGAGTAGGCCATCTGGCCCTTCGAGCCTGCCCCGCCATTCAATAAGATCATGGCTGATCTGTCATGGCTCAGTTCCACTTTCCCGCCCTCTCCCCATAACCCTTAATCCCCTCTCTTATCAAAAACCCATCAACCCGCTTCTTAAAAATATTTAGCGAGGCAGCCTCCACCACTTCAACGGGCAGAGAATTCCAGAGATTCACCACCCTTTGAGTGAAGAAGTTCCTCCTCAACTCCGTTCTAAACCGCCCCCCCTTTATCTTGAGGCTGTGCCCCCTAGGCCTACTGTCTTTTTTGAGCGGGAAGAGTCTCTCCACCTCTATCCTATCCATCCCATTCATCATCTTATACGTCTCAATGAGATCTCCCCTCATTCTTCTAAACTCTAACGAGTACAAGCCTAGTTTATTCAGCCTCTCCTCATAGCTCAACCCCCTCAACTCCGGTATCAGCCTAGTAAACCTCCTCTGCACTCCCTCTAAGGCCAAAATATCCTTGCGCAGGTGCGGCGCCCAAAACTGCACACAGTACTCCAGCTGCAGCCTCACCAGTGCCCTATACAGCTGCAGCAAGACCTCCCTACTTTTATATTCAATCCCCCTCGCTATGAAGGCCAGCATCCCATTCGCCTTCCTGACCACTTGCTGCACATTCGTGGCCCAGACTTCCAAAGCAGGCCTCTTCATGGAGTTCTTCCTCATCAGCGGAGGCCAAGCCATGCCCTCTTTTTACACTAGCTACCATGTTTTGTTAAGTCTTCATTAACTAACACATTAAAAGCTTTGGGACATTTCATTGTGTTTGAGTGTGATTGTGAATGAGTGTGAGGTAGTGGGTAGGGTGGCATTGGTCTGGTCATGTTGGGGGAGTCAGAGGGTAGCTGGGGTTGGAGAGTTAGGGACATATCAGAAGGAAGAGGGGTGGAGTCAGAAAGTAGGGGAGGAGTTGGAGAGTCAGGGGCAGAAGTTGGGTGGGTGGTCAGGGGGAGTGGTCAGCTGTATAGTTACCTAGGAGTTAGAACTACTTCCTTACTTCGAACGTTTCCTGCAATAATTATCCTAGTAATTGAGTCAGAACCCTCAGTTGAAGACATTTTTGGAAGGTCCCCAAAGGGCAGGGATTTGCCCTTCAGAAACTTTGCAGACAATTCCCACAGAGTTCCTGCATTGGAACTTCCACTAGCACATCTTCCAGGGAAGGTGGGACCATCTGGAGACTTCAGATCTTGGGCAAATTATTCCCTAAGCTTGAAAGCCTCTCTGAAAAGGCCAAAATTGCATTTATCCCAGCTATTTCTGAGAGTGGATTTGTATTGTGCACTATATTCATTATGTCTGGGTCAATTATGGGTCAGTTCATGATCGAGAAATCTCTTCAACTGATAGATTTTTACCCCATTAATTTGGTTATCGGAACATCTTCCCAATAGTAAAGGGAAGTTTAACTGACGAGTGGTTTATGAGTTGAGGGAGAGATATATCTGGTACCTGCCACCCTGAGGTATAAGCTAGGAAACTCCAGCCTCGGTGATAACTCCATCCAGGCTGAACACCAGAACCCCTGAGGCAGCACACTGGGGTCAAAGGCACAGGGAGTCTGTCAGTCCTGGGTTTCTGAGACTGGGACAGCAGAGCTGGAACCACCTTTGTTAATGCAGCATAAAGGCAGCACAGGGGCAATTAGCTGCATGCATGGATTTAGGGATTTGTGGGGTTAGCAGGGTGTGGAAACAACCCGGCGGAATTAAAAGATTACAGTGACTCTAGTGTAATCTCTTTATTGAACTGAATGTATCCTGGCTGCCTGCAGAGGTCTCTATGGCAGAGTGCATTTCAGGGCTGCTGTTGGATTGCTTTCCACAGTAAACTGGTTGGGGGGGTGGGGGGTAAAAAGAGCAGCAGATCCTCCCGTTCCTGTCTCTGAAGATGCCCTTGTCCCAATGAGCCCCGCACTGAGAATAATGACCCTCTATGAAGTGCAGTTTATGACCCAAGTTCTTTCCTAAGGATAAGCTGCTGTAAAACTGGATAATATCTAATAATTTGATTGAAGGGCGGTGTCTGAGAGAGCCTGCTAACTACAGATAACCCACCCCCCTGAAAAAATAAAGTCACACAAGACACCGGCACAAGAGCAATAGTCTTTACTCCAATCCCTTCTTTGTCAAATGGAAGCTGAGCTTAGAATCCAAAAAAAGGTTTCAAAGACAGTACATAGGTCACATGACTGGAACAGGAAGACACTGAGATACATTGTATTGAACAGCCCACTGATTCATTCCCCTTCTCGCACATTCTTCAAAGTTCTTGATGGGTCGAGTCGTGTTCTTGTCCTGTGTATCTTCTCTCAGAAGCTCACAGTGCACTCATCCATAAAGTAGGAAACACTACACTGGGTTGAATGGTTTAGTAGTGCTTTCTACTTTATGGATGACTGCACTGTCTATCATTGGGTCCTCTTCCGCTTCTCTCCAGCGCTGTCTCGTACTTCTGCTTTTTTCCTTCCCCCAACCCACACATTTCACATTTTCAATCTATCTAGTCACTGATTCATTTACACAGAGTGGGTTTAATTTCTTTGGGTGGAATGCTGCAAATCTTGATTCCACGTGTTGGAGCAGAATAGAGCCTGCGCCCCAACTCAATAAAGCGGCAATTTCTGGATTTTACAATAACGCACACTGAACTCCTCCCTTACATCATCAAAATCCCCTTAAGTCCCTTAAATCATCAAAATCCCCTTAAATCCCTTAAATCATCAAAATCGTCAACTCAATCTCAAATTTATTAAACACGTTTACAAAAAAAAAGCAAGACAGTTCATCAACCGGCTGCCAGGAACCCAGCCAACCCCAAACTGATGGGCCATCGACCTCTAGACAGCAACCACGAGTTAACATTGAATGGCAAAACTCAAGATCACTGAACAGAAACCGAGACATTCCGAAAGTTCGGGCTGAACAGCTGGACGTTGCAGCCGGGCAGGTTCATAGTTTTCCTATAAAGCCGATCATTAACTTAACGCATGAAAAGTTACTATACATACACACAAACATACATATATATATAGAAGAATCATAGGTATCTACATAAACTGGTATTAGCACTAATTAAAGCATTGCCACACAGTGAACGAAAAAAGCAGCATTTTATCTACTACTTCCCCGTGTTAATACCAAATTACATTGAAAAATACAACTTTTAACAAATGCATAATCTCAAAACTTGCTACAACTACTTTTTTTTAAGATTGCATCGAACATTATCTCTTAACCAGTTTGAACGAACCACAATGACATTTTACAAGGGTATAATGCTCTATTACCCAGCCTCAGTCCAGGATCTTACCATCCCATGGTCTCTTGCCTCTGTGAGTAGGACCTTAACCGTCACTTTGCTGTATTTAAACCTCAAATCCACACGTGATAGAAACCACAGGAAACGTGTAATCGGCTTTCCAACCCGCCCAGAGGCCCACTCATAAAGTCAAACCAATATGCTGCTTCTAACGGTACATATGACACTTTGCACCCAACGCCTTATTTAAATATTGTTAGTGGAATCTGGGTTTGAGCACCAGGTTCATGTTCACAGTTTAGATTGATAGGAAAAATAATTGTCAGCAGTTTGCAATTCGGTAAATACATCTCACCGTCCTGACATAACAGATTAAACGAGTTAAAGATCAACATTTCAAATGATTTGCATGTTCTTTTTGAAACGAAGTTACTCTCACTTCACTTTCTGTATAACACTATGGAAACAGAGGGTTGAATAGTGGATGGAGTTGCTACCTTTATCTCAGAGTAACTTCCTGTGGTTGAGAAAGCATAAATCTGGCTGAATGATCCAACCATCCAATTCTTGTATGGGAATATATTTTAGACAACGAATTTAAGGACCATAGAACATTCAAAGCTTTTAAGGTTCAGTCTGAGCTGGTTTGAGCACACTGCTTGGAATTTACATTCATATAATCAATTTGAGCTGCTAGTATTTAAAATAAATAAATATAATCATAACTGCATACTAAACAAGGGGCAGTACACAATTCTCCAGATTCGCTATCTGTTATCCCACTAGTGGGTCCATACACTCCAAGATTTAAGCACATGTTCTAAGTTAACACTCCAGTATTGGCACTATTAAGGACTGAGATATTTAGGCCAAGGTCATGTATTCCCAGTGCTGAGGATCAGATTGATGTAGGAGAATCTTTCCACTACTCAGTGAAGAACAGATAGTTTTCCCTGTGACCTGGTCAACATTCCCTCCGTCAACCAACATGTTCAAAACAGCAGCTGTCAAAAATCTGAAATTGAACGGAAAAATGATAGATACTCAACAGATCAATCAGTGGAGAGAGATGACCGTTTCAGGCCTGGGAACTGGGAAAGCTTAAAAATGTAACGCTTTTCAAGCACAGTAAGAAGTCTCACAACACCAGGTTAAGTTTCAACAGGCTTATTTGGAATCATGAGCTTTCGAGGCACTGTCTCAGGTGAGTCTCACCTGATAAAGGAGCAATGCTCCAAAAGCTTGTGATTCCAAATAAACCTGTTGGACTTTAACCTGGTGTTGTGAGACCTTGCCACCCCAGTCCAATGCTGCATCTCCACATTGTGACTTTTCAAGCAATCTATTCTCTTCTAGCTGCTTAAAACCAATGACATTTCCAAATGTTCTGAGTTCTGCTGAAAGGTCATCAACCTGAAAGATTGAGTGGAATCCAAGCTCTCGCTGGTGGCAAATTTGGAGGCAGAGAGAGCATGTTCTTATGTAGGATGGTGATGTACCCGAATTCCAATTGTTTCCCACCTCTTGTCGAATTAACCTCTGGGTGAGAAGTCCTATGGTCAACCTTCCAGCCCTGTTGCCAACTGAGACCCTTAAGTGGCCAATTAATGGCCCCTTAAACCACTTAAGGATCTTATCCCGGTGCCACTTGTATGAACTCATCTGCAAACAGGCCTATCACCATGCAGTGTACAGTACAGGAAAACCTGTATGGGCTGCTTATCACCCCTAGAAGGAGGTTCCTCAATCAGGGCCACTCAGATTCTCCTCATTTACTCTGCTTCCCTCAACACAGATGCTCGCTGACTTGCTGAGTATTTTCAGCTTTGCCAACATTATTTTTCTGTTTTTAGGTCCTTCTCAGACATATGTTAAGCTACCTTATAATGAAAATATTACATTGTTTGCAATAGCTTGGCTCAAAATCTCCAACATGGAGTTTAGTAATTTCTGCAGGCTTTTCTGCATATGGCATCCTTTCATTTTATTGAGTGTGAGGTCTACCTCTCCTGCAAACCATCATTGAAAGAGCCTTGCATTTGGACATGTTAGGACTCAGTTTGACTTTTATACATGAAGGTTACCATTTTCTTACGACAACATAAAAAAAATCATTTTCACTTCAGGTGCTTAACTAAAAAGAGAGATGCTGTTGAAAAATCATTTATGTTACTAGTTAGGAATTAGCCTGCCTTAGCAATGCATGGGGACTTAATTGTGACTGACATGAAAAAATTGAGATAAAAGGTGATTTTTTTGGTCTATAAATTTTATTAAAGCTTCTACATAGCTGGAAGAGGGAGGAGACTTTAATCATTTTAGTTTGACCTGGATTTAAACACAGCGCCCGGAAGTGAAAATAGCATGAGATAACTTACCGCAGCACAGATATGGGTTGACTCCCAGGATGTGGCGGAGGTTTTAAACGGCTATTTTTCATCAGTCTTCACTCAAGAAGATGATGCTTCATGGCCAGTAACATATTATATAGCTGATATTAAAATTGCAAATGTCAAAGTGCATATGGATATAGTCCTAGCTCGGCTCAGGTATCTCAAAGAAAATGAGGCTGTTTCTGACTTTATTCACTCTAATGTTCTCAAAGAGACAGGGCTGTGTTTCATGAGCTTTTGCCTGTGTTGTAAATAGCTCACTGCAATCTAAAACGCTCCATATAAACTGGAGGCCCATGTGATGCCAATACTTAAAAGCGGAAAAAGCTCACAAACAGGAATTTGAAGCCCCATTAGTTTGGCTCCAATTATCAGCAAGCTGCTAAGGTGATCGTTACAGATATGCTGTAATGCACTTTAACAGAGAAAGGGCTATCAGGGAATCTCAACATAGTTCCTGGAAATGAAGGTCCCATGTTTTCAAAGAAGCCATATCAGACTCAAAACGTTAACTCTAATTCTGTCTCCTCAGACACTGAGTCTTTCCAGCATTATCTGCTTTTATTTGTCACATGCCATCAACCCTGTTGAATCATTTGCATAACTTGCTTAGTTGATGGAGGGCTGTAGCTCAGTTGACATTGCATCATGATTTTCATAAAAACTTTGACAAGGGCTAGATTATGAAGAAGGATTACATAAAGTGGATATGCATTCCCTAGAATATAGAAGCTTAAGGTTTTGATTTAGAATCATCATGGAATTGCTAGTGGATAGAAGGAGGCCATTCAGCCCATTGAGCCTGTACTGACAACAATCCCACTCAGGCTCTATCCCCGTAACCTCACGTATTCACCAACACTAAGTGGCAATTTAGAATAGTCTATCAATCTAACCCACACAGCTTTGGAGTGTGGGAGGACACCAGAGCACTCACAGAAAACCATGCATACACAGGGGGAACGTGCAAACTCCACACAGACAGTCACCCGAGACTAGAATTGAACCTGGGTCCCAGGCATTGTGAGGCAGCAATGTTAACCACTGTGCCACCATTTCACCCCTAATTGAAGATTTAAAGACTTTGAAAGGAATGAATAGGGTAGAGGGAAAGAAAGCTTTCCATGCTGATAGAGGGGTCTAGGGCACAAGACAAAACTTTAAAATCATAGTCAGGCCAATCAAAGAGGGAATTTTAAAAATATTTTTTCACAAAAAGAGTGGTAGAAGTGTGGACCTCTCTCCCACAAAAGACAAGTGTTTTTTGCGAAACTAAATTATTCAAGAATATGAAGCCAAGGTTGATGGATGGAGGTGAATAAGTAATGATCTCATTGTGTAGCAGAACAGGCTTGATGGGCTGAACGGCCTGTCCTGATGTTCTCCTATCTGTTAAAGATTATTAAATAAGCTTTACTGCTGTGGGATCAGCAGGCAGGATTCAGATTGGTTATGTTACATTCATGGAGACAGTAGCTGTTTTTTTAATGAGAATGATTCTGTATGGGATCTGGCCATTAACGAAATCTTGTAGCGGTCATTGCTAGGACTATTGCACTTCATCATCGTTATCACTGATTCAGAGTAAAAGGTTCAATAAAACTGCTATGTAGAGACATGAGTGAAAGTAAGCAGCTACAGGCAAATCTAGAGGCAATGGGGGATATCTAACAAATTTGTACTTTAACTTAAATGAGGGTATTGTTTTGCATTTAGTTTGGGATAAACCAAACACATATACACTTTGCCGAGTTGCATTCTTCAAGGTTGCTGCATGAGAGAAGTACCTATGTGTTACATGCATGAATCTTTAGATGGTTAGTATTATGAGGGCAGGCAGTGGTGCGGTGGTTAGCACTGCTACCTCACAGCTTCAGGGACCTGGGTTCGATTCCCGGTTTGGCTCACTGTCTGTGTGGAGTTTGCACGTTCTCTCTGTGTCCGCATAAGTTTCCTCCGGGTGCTCCGGTTTCCTCCCACAGCCCAAAGATGTGCAGGTTAGGTGCATTGGCCATGCTAAACTACTTCTTAGTGTCCTGGTGTGCATAGATTAGAGGGATTTGTGGGGTTATGGGTATAGGGCCTAGGTGGGATTGTTGTCAGTGTAGACTCGATGGGCCAAATGGCCTCCTTCAGCATTGATGGATTTCTATGAGGTCATTGCTAAAAGGGATGCAGGATTTAAAAACATTGCCAAGGTGATTAAATACTATCAAAATATCATTTTGAGGATTTTTCAGAACACTTGTTTGGTTTTGGTGCCTTCACATGATTGGTAACAAAGAAGTCCCAGAAAAGATTCAAAGGGTTGATATTTGTAAGCAGTAAT
The DNA here is from genome assembly GCF_965287045.1 of Carcharhinus amblyrhynchos. NCBI lineage: Eukaryota > Metazoa > Chordata > Chondrichthyes > Carcharhiniformes > Carcharhinidae > Carcharhinus > Carcharhinus amblyrhynchos. The sequence goes on from NC_137346.1 coordinate 32,465,534, forward strand.
TATTGCACTTGACTTGGAGACATGGGACCTTTTACTTTGAAAAGCACAGATTTCAATGGGATTTGCTTAATGTAGTTAAAGTAAGGAAAGGTTTAAACTCATGTGTATAGGTTATTTGAGCTAGATAGTTAGGACCAAGAACATGACTTTAACTTACATAGAGTTAGGTTAAATGTTAGAAAGCATTTCTTCTGATTCTTATTGACTTTTGAATCAGGTTGTCAGTCCAGGCAAATATTCAAAAGAAACAGTTTTCATTTATATAGCACCTGTCACAACCTCAGGATGTCCCAAAAACCATAAAATGTTTGCAAAATGTAGCCATTATTGTAATGTAAGATATACAATAGAACTCTGCACACAACAAAATCCCATGTACTACAATGAGATAATGACCAGATAATCTATACTAGTGATCTTGGTTGAAGGATAAATATCAGTAAGAATACTAGGGAGAATTCTCCCTCACTTAATTCAATAGTGCCCTGGGATCTTTTATTTCCCCTTACTAACGCCTCAGTTTTTACTTCTCATCTGAAAAACTAATCAGCACTGCATTGTGGTGTCAGCATAGATAGTGTACTCAGGTTTTTGACATGCGCTTGAACTGACCATTTTCTAACCAAAAGAAAGAATGCTATCACAGAGCCAACATAACTTGAAATAGGTGGGTCCTGGGCAGGGAAGGGCTATCTTTCAGTCAGTAGACACCCGCAACTTATTTGATCATCAATGATTGGAGAAGAATTTCCCAAAGTGTCTTCCTAAATTGGCCTAAGATATTTTCCTGTCTTTTCCAGAACATGTTTGGTTGAAGTGTATGTGTTCCGGGGGTGGCAGGGTTGAAATGGGAGAGATGCTAATTGGGATGTAGAAGTCACACTGTGATAGCGTTGGACAGATTTGAACTGCCAAGAGCACCTTTTCTGTCTTTGGTTTTCATACATTCCCTATCCTCACTCAGATTTCCTTTTGCACGTGTATGTGTAGAGATACATGTGTAACTGAACACATGACAATATCTGGTTCTGAGTAAATGTTCAAATGCACGTGGGAGTTTAGATGTGAGCTTGTATGAGAGTGTTAGTATGTGTGTGCATGCGAAGATGCATGTGTGGGTTGACGTGTATGTGTAGGTGTACATGTGCATATATATGCTTGTGCAAAATCAGAGACAATTCTACTAAGGAATTATATTAGTTACTTATAAAGTAAATTTTGTCCTATTATTTGCATATTGCCCTGCATCAGTGGCTGTGATGGCTTATGGATGATGGCCTGATGTGAGGTTGCTCAGAGCAAACAGGAAGCTGCAAATGTTCCGGCAATGTCCCTGTAGAAATAACCTGCCAATAAAACAGTGACTGCAACATCGTCTGACACTGGTGACAAAGTGAGTGAGTCCCATAGGCCTGTTGCAGCTGCAGTATTCATAAGCCAATCTCGTCAAGAAGCCAATTGCCGAGCCAGACCACAACTAAAGGAAAAGCAGTTTTAAACTGCGTTCATATGTAGGGTAAATGGTAAACCAACACATCAGTCTGAGGAGTATCTGATCCTGTTTATGAGGCAGGATGCACAAACCACTCACAATTTATTAAGTCATCAGCTTCCAGAACTTAGACCCAGATTTCAGCTCAAGTATTGATGTTTGCGGGAATAAATAAGGAGAAATTCTTTTCCACTTTAGGATGGGACACATGTAACTGAACAAATGCTCCAGAGACCAGGAGTAATGCTCCAGAGACATAATTCAAATCCCACCATGAATCTGGAATAAAATGTTAATCTCATTAATAATGATCATGAATTATCCTATTTTCCTCCTGCACACATACCTCACAATGACCATCTTCAAATGTCGTCCTTCCCTCCTCTCCACATAATCTATTTCTCACACTCGTGCGCATGCTGGAGGAGTTGCTGGAAATCAGTGGTGCATTTATCAATTTTTACAAATGCACCTAAAAACCATCCTATCCAGATGTATTACAGCTTGGTATGGCTCCTGCTCTGACCAAGACCACAAGAAAGTGCAACAGGTTGTGATTGTAGCCCAGTCCATCATGCAAACCAGCCTCCCATCCATTGATTCTGTCTACACTTCCCACTACCTCGGAAAAGCAGTCAGCATAATTAAGGACCCCATGCAGCCTGGACATTCTCTCTTTCACATTCTTCTTTCAGGAAAAACATTCAAAAGTCTGAGATCACGCACCAACCAACTCAAGAACAGCCTCTACCCTGCTGCCATCAGACTTTTAATGGACTTATCTTATGTTAAACTGATCTTTTTCTGTACACCAGCTGTGACTGTAACAATATATTCTGCGCCCTCTCCTTTCCTTTTCCCTTACGTATGCTATGAATAGTAAGTTTTGGCTGTATTGCGTGCAAGAAGTCTAGACACATAATTCAAGTCCCACCATGACAGCAGGGGGAATTTATATTTAATTAATTAATAAATCGGGAATAAAATGCTAACCTCATTAGTAACGATCATGAGTTATTCTATTTTCCTCTTGCACACGTTCCTCACACTTTTCAATGTATTCCAATACACGTGACAATAATAAATCAAATCAAATCAAAACTGGCCAATTGAAGTAGAATGGGAGATCCCATCTACCTGACAACACAATAAAATATCAATGATACATATGTCACATGTAATTGTCATGTTGACTTCAACATCAAGTGAAGTACGTTTGTATTGATCATAATAATATGCAGTATACTTATTTTCTAAGTAATAATTTACATCTTTTCTCTTCATCAGAGGCTGCATTGTGCAACAACTTTGAGTGCAGTTCGTAAATAATGAATCCTCAGAGCAGCTAATTCCATCTGAGGATCTGCCATCGCAGCATTCATGCTCACTATGCATCAGCTCAGACACAAGCAGTTTGGTTGGACCTTACAGTTGAATTTTCACCCGAATTCTCATTCTTCACAAGAAAACAAGAGCAGATCCCAGTAGCAGTGCTAGCAGTGGCAAGGCCATATCAGGGGGCACCAGCCTACTCCAGCCTCTGCTCAGCCAGACACAAAAGCTGTACCCCTGGGGCCATCAATGAAAAGGTGATTCATTGAGGAAGGGCAGAGAATGTCCAATGCATTTACAAAACATTAAAGTGAAACTATCATGGATTGCAGAGAGATTAAGGGAGGCTGCTGTATCCACAAAGTTGTGATGATGGCTTCTAGCATGGCTAGCGTGGGGAACTACATACTAATGAAATGAGTCCATGCTTTGACCATAACCCTGAAATCTTTGGATGTCAGAATGTCTACACCTAATTAGGAAGAAAGATTCCATTAGCTTTGACATTACAGTGTTCTATTGACCTTCATCAAAGTGCCCTCTGGTAAATAGTAGTCGTGAGATGTGGTTGGGCTATGAGAGGGACGATGTCAAAGAGAGATAGGGAAGTGAGGACACCACTTGTATCTCTTCCACTTATTACCTGTTGTCCACCCATGTCCCACCAGTACCCAACATTCTGCCTCATTGCCAAGGATCAAACTGGCTCCTGCACAGCTACAGGTGGAGCATTCTTTGGCAGGGTATTTATAAGCTCCAAATCCAGAACTGAATTTCAACAGTCATGGAACTGAGAAACCTGCCTCTTTTTTAAAATTAATGCATGAGATGTGGGCGTCACTGGCAAAACCAGCATTTATTGCCCATCCCTAATTGCCCTTCTGAAGGTGGTGGTGAGCTGCCTTCTTAAACCGCTGCAGTCCATGTGTTGTTGGTACACCCACAGTGCTGTTGTGGGGGGGGGAGTTCCAGACTTTTGACGCAGCGAAGGAACGGGATACATTTCCAAATCAGGATGATGTGTGGCTTGGAGGGGAACTTCCAGGTGGTGGTGTTCCCAAGTGTCTGCTGCCCTTGTCCTTCTAAATGATATTGATTGTGGGTTTAGATGGTGCTGTCTAAGGAATCTTGATGAGTTCCTGCATTGCATCTTGTAGATGGTACTCACTGCTGCTACTGTGGAGGGAGTGAATGTTTGTGGATAGTGCCAATCAAGTAGCCTGCTTTTTCCTGGATGGTATCAAACTTCTTAAGTGCTGTTGGAGCTGCACTTAACTAGACTAGTGAAGAGTATTCCGTCACATTCCTGACTTGTATCTTGTAAATGGTGGACAGGCTTTGGATAGTTAAGAAGTGAGTTACTTGACACAGGATTCCTAGCCTCTGACCTGCTCTTGTAACCACAGTATTTTTAGTCCAGTTCAGTTTCTGGTCAATGGTAAGCCTCACTTGTGAGGGATGCAGTGATAGTAATGCCATTGAACGTTAAGGGGATAATGATTAGATTCTCTTATTTTTGAGATGGTCATTGCCCGCACGAAGAGCAATCCCACCCAGGCCCTGTCCCCATAATCCCACGTATTTACCCTGTTAATCCCCCTCACAGTAAGGGGCAATTTAGCAAAGCCAATCAACCTAACTCACGTATCTTTGGAGTGTGGGAGGAAACTGGAGCATCTAGAGGAAACCCTCACAGACACGGGGAGAACGTGCAAACTCCACAGAGACAGAGACCTAAGGCTGGAATTGAAACCGGGTCCCTGATGCTGTGAAGCAGCAATGCTAACCACTGTGCCATCATGCCGCCCGACGATCTGTGCTTTGCACCTTATTCTTTGTACAGGTCCAAGCCTCTGAGCAACATTGTGCAGAGCGGCTCATATCAACACCAGGCTGTGCTTACTAAATGACCTCCAAACTGTCTAAGCATCCAAAGTATCTCTTAAACATACCGATGGCTTATTTAATAACAACATGAGTGATGGTCCCAACAGCAAATACTGGGGAAATCACTGGACACTTCTGTCAGTACTGAAGAGCCATTGATCCTCACAACTGTCTGTTTTCATTCCCATAACCATCCACTTAACAATTGTCGCTTTCCTCCCATTGTCATCAGTTTTACGAACAAGTCCACATGCACTTTATTGAAGACCTTTTGAAAGCCCACCAATTTCAACACCAACCACATTCTCCTTCGCAGAACTTCATCAAAAGTCATTCCAGTGTGATTTGTCTTTAACAAATCCACGCAAGTTTTTATATATTTTTGAAAGTGCATTATAGTTGTTCAATATTTCCCCACCACTGATGTGTGTGCCTGTTTTATCCCAGGTAATTCCTCACTCCTGTTTTGAATGGAGCTGTAACACGTGCAATCATTCAGTGTTCTGGCATCATTCCCATGTTTAAGAGGGCTGGAAAACAATGATGTTGTTAGCCCTTAATTGCCTCAGCAACTTGGAATGTATCGCATTCAGACTGGGGTGACTGTTTTATGTTCTGAAGCATCTTCTCATTATTCTTGCCTTGAGTACCTTTTCTAATACTTCCTGCTTTTTTGAGCTATGGGCTGCATGGTGGCACAGTGATTAGCACTGCTGCCTCACAGTGCCAGGGAGCCGAGTTCAATTCCTGGCTTGGTCTCACCGTCTATGTGGAGTTTGCACATTCTCTCCATGTCTGCATGGGTTTCCTCCAGTACTCCGGTTTCCTCCCACAGTCAGAAAGATGTGTCAGCTAAGTGGATTGTCCATTCCAAATTGTCCCTTCATCTCAGGGGGACTAGCTTGGGTCAATGCATGGGACTTTGGGCATAGGGTCTGAGTGGGTTTGTGGTTGGTGCAGACTCAATGGGCCAAATGGCCTCCTTCTGCACTGTAGGGATTCTATGATTCTATGATATTAGCAACAGCCCTTTTTTTAGTAAAGACAGATGCAAAGTATTCAATGCTAGTACATCAACCATTGCCTCTGACTCAACGAGACAATCTTTTTTGGTCCCACCCTTCCTTTGCCTTTTATTTAATTTTTTATAAATATATAAAATGCTTTTAAGTTCCTTTTCATGTTCTTGTGAATCTATTCTTGTATATTTCTTTGCCCCTCTTATTTCCTGTCTCAGTTCTCCCCTGTACCATTTCAATTCAGCTTGGTTCCCTGCCGAATTATTAACCCAATGTTTATCATAAACCTTCTTATTCTTCCATCTCCTTCAAGAACCCCCTCCACCTCACACCACTAAATGTCTCCCCCCCCCCACCCCCGCAGATGGTTCACCCTCTCCTTGTCATCTACATCAAGATCCCTACTGCTCTCTGTGAGATCCTCTGGTTTTTCTGCTCCTGGACCTCTGATCTTAGAGTCTGGAGTTTGCTTGTGATCCTAGTCCTTGCCAATGGCACGACTAGGACTACGGATCTGCTCACCAATCAAATTGACCAACAGTTCACTAAGGTGGGACTTCCATCTGTGTGAGGGGAAGATGTCTGATCTCCAGCCAATGGTCAGCGTTAAACAACTACAGCTGTAATCAGCCAGGAAGTGTGGTGGTGTCAGGTTCAATTACAGAATTCACCTGGGCCTCAGATGATTATTTGAATAGAATCAATGTGCAGGAGTATGGGGAAAAAGCAGGAGAGTGACACCAAGACATAATGCTCATTTGAAGAGCCCTGAATTCATGATCAATATTGCCACCCCCTTCCTTTCATTTAACCTTTCCTACCATTCCTGAATAAATTGCAATCATTTTCTCCCATCGGAATCAAGTCTTCAATATTGCCATGTGGCTACTTGTGCCTAAAACTCATCACCTTTATTTAATACTCTGAGTATTTCTAAGCAAGAGTTCTAAACCCATCTGGACCTGCTTTGCATTTCCCCCCGTCTGATCCCTCCTATTTCTCAACAATTGTCTCTAATACTATTTGCCTCATATTGTCCTCTGTGTACCTTTTACCTTCTCTCTACTGCTTCACCGCCAAATTAGGTGAAACCCTTTCCCGCAGCACGAAATGATCTCCCTGACAGGACACAGGTCCCAGTGCTGTCAAGGTGCAATCTGCTCACTTTACTCAGGTCTATCCTGCACCAGAAGTAGCCCCACTTCTCAGGAAATCACAAGTCCTGCCTCTTACACCCTTTGTTCAGCTATGGATTACCCTCTCTTATTGCTCTTGCATTTGCTAGAGTATGGCACTGTGTGTATAACCCAAAGATTACTACTTTGAGGCCCTACTTTGTAAGCTTTCCCCCCACTCAGGCCTGAAATGTGTAGAGTCTCATGGCTTTTCCTGCTTATGCTATTGGTCCCATCAGGGGCCACAATTTCTGATGGATTCCCTTCCCTCCGCAAAATCTTCTGCACCCATTCAGTGGTGTCCTTTAGGTTGACACAAGGTGCTACACACCATGTGAGACACATGACAGTGTGTGCAGTAAAGGCTATCAATTCCCCTGACTATTGAATTCCCTATGGCCACCGTATTTTTTCCAATGTGCCCCATGATGCTGCAGATGTGCCGTAGTCCACATTCCCTGAGGTATCATCATGTGATGATCAGGATGGGCCAGGAACTGGCAAATGGAATTTAATGTTGGCAAGTGCGAGGTGGTCCACTTTGGTAGGAATAATGGTAGGAAGGACTATTACTTGGCGAAAAACTGAAGCATGCGACGGTGCAGAGGGACCTCAGGGTCCTTGTGCATGAGTCGCAAAAACTCAGCCTGCAGGTGCAGCAGGTGGTCAGGAAGGCGAATGGGATGCTGGCCTTCATAGCGAGGGGGATTGAATATAAAAGTAGGGAGGTCTTGCTGCAGCTGTATAGGGCACTGGTGAGGCCGCAGCTGGAGTACTGTGTGCAGTTTTGGTCGCCGTACTTACGCAAGGATATTTTGGCCTTGGAGGGAGTGCAGAGGAGGTTTACTAGGCTGATTCCGGAGTTGAGGGGGTTGAACTATGAGGAGAGGCTGAATAAACTAGGCTTGTACTCGTTAGAGTTTAGAAGAATGAGGGGAGATCTCATTGAGACATATAAGATGATGAATGGGATGGATAGGATAGAGGTGGAGAGGCTCTTCCCACTCAGAAAGGACAGTAGGACTAGAGGGCACAGCCTCAAGATAAAGTGGGGGGGGGGGCGGTTTAAATGGAGTTGAGGAGGAACTTCTTCACTCAAAGTGTGGTGAATCTCTGGAATTCTTTGCCTGTTGAAGTGGTGGAGGCTGCCTCGCTCAATATTTTTAAGACGCGGGTTGATAGGTTTTTGATAGGCAAGGGGATTAAGGGTTATGGGGAGAGGGCGGGAATGTGGAACTGAGCCACGACAGATCAGCCATGATCTTATTGAATGGCGGGGCAGGCTCGAGGGGCTAGATGGCCTACTCCTGCTCCTATTTCTTATGTTCTTATGTTCTTATGTAGGAGCCACACCCTCCCAAAGAATTCATCCATTGCCTACCTCTTTCTACACCATTAAATGGTAAGCTATATATTGTCCTCCTGGATGTAAGAACAGTCACTGCACCTCAATGTAATTTAGGTTAGTGTAGCACTTTGGGACACTTCTGAGTAGGGTGCTAAAATGCAAAATGAATACAAGTCTTTTCATTGCTAATATAGGTATCAACCATTTCAGTAATTCAAGGAGTACATTCATAAAGTTAGTCATATAATAAGATTACTTTCAATTCATAACAAAAAATAGACTCAGAACCACCACATCAGATCCTGTCATATCTAATGATTACTAAAAGACTGAAATGCAAACTAATTTAATAGTAATGTGGGCTTGAAAAGGAGAAAAGTTCTTTTTTATTCATCTTTCACATCAGTATAAATGTCAAGTAAGTATTTTTTAACACTTCTGAAAAGTTAGCAGCAATGGCCCACGAGAAAAAGCCACTATTTGTTGTAGCTCATGCAGTGTGGTTCACCGAGGCTGAGAATGTGACATCAACTCCTATTTTCATCCTCTAGCCTGAGGGGATAACAGTCCCGAGCCGAGATCCTTTATTTTTGCAAGATTTGCTGAATACCTCGAGTTATTGGGAGTTCAGGTTCGGGTGTCAGAGAAAGCCAGCTTAATAATATATCCAAGTAATGGTATCATCTTAACAGACCAATCAGTGTGACCTGAACGCTTCTTGTTCTGACTCGATATAGACTCAAATTGTTCTTGCAATACGCGTTCAAACAATGAAAATTTTGAAAAGTTAGAGTCAATTGTTTTTGATGAAGTTTCACACAAGATCTAACTGTTGAAATTTGAATCTCTCAATCATGTGTGTCATAGATTACACGGTTTCTGTGTGAAGCTGGTTCCCTGTGTTCCAGCAGTTGGATCTTTGGAATAATTTTCCCATTTAGACTGATGCAGATTGCTGTAGTTTGTGAAATTGATTACACTTTTGCAATTCAGAAGTTAAGAGAGGTTGGCTATGATAACTGAAATAAAAACAGAAAGTTCTGGAAAACCTTCAGTAGGTCTGGCAGTATCTGTGGAGAGAGAAACAGAGTTATCGGGCAGGATTTTCCTGAAACCCTGAAATCGGAAAAACCTGCCCAAGGACAACAGACCTTTCCATGCCGCTCCAATTCCCGTGGCGGGCGGAATGGGAAAATTTGCCCCATCATTTCGAATCAGTATGATTCTCCTTTAGACTTACATAGTAAGACTAACTGGGATGAGACTCAAGGGGCCAAACACTGTTCCCATGCTGTTCCTCCCTGTGGACCCATCTATCTGGTTCCCCATATTGGGATCAGGAGTGAGGGTGACGTGAGTGCATTCCTGCTGAGGTAAGATTTTATGTTGCTTTAAAGGCATTTTCAGGTTCTACTGTGCGCATTTGCTCTGTATGTCAACACAGTTTGGCCCATACAAAGGATCAAACCACCAACAGATGTTAAGCAGTACAATTTAAGTCAGCATCATAAATCACATGTGTGCAGTTAATAGCTCTTATAGGAAAGCTGTGGTTGCTGCAGAGGCCAATGCTCTTGCAGCCTGGTTTTTGAGATCCAGGTGGAATTAGATTAGTGTGTTTCCCTAAATAGATACACTTGTGTGTGGCTGACTGGGAGATGAAGCACAGCCCCAGAGGAACCCCGGAAGAAGCCTCTGGTGAAGAAGGTTAGAGGTGAAATGATCTTATAACTTTAACTTAATAAGATAAAGGGTTATAGGTAAGCCTAGTAAGTAGGGACATGTTCGGTGCAACTTGTGGGCCGAAGGGCCTGTTTGTGCTGTAGCTTTTCTATGTTTCTAATACCACTGGCGTCTAAGTTCTTGCAGCTGTAAGTCCTCATGGAGAAGCTGACTGATGTGAACAGCCATATTCCAGGATATTGTGAGGCACCTCCAAATTTGCCTTATGCTCATCTGTAGATCGGTGCACTGCCTGCAGTATACCTCTGGTCAAGCCAATGCCACCATCACATGGGCTGCTTCCCAAGAAAGCCAAAGCAGCGTACTTCCACTTCAAAGTCCTGAAAGAAGTTGACCTCAGTAGGTGCACGCCACCTCTATACAGTCAGAAATGTCAGCATTCTAACTTCTGATTGGCATGGAAGGAGGAGGAGTTTAATACTGGCATACATGGCATGGTAATGCAGACAAAAGGGTTTCCTGACATTATTGATGGGAAATCAACATGACTTTAAAGTCCCAAGTACATAATTGTGGATGTTTATCCCACCATCAGAAAACTGATTTCTGGCCTCACACCAAACTAAGTTCCCTCGTTTTCCACTGCAGTTGGGACTGGAGAATTCTGAACTGTGTTATCGAATGGTATTAAAAGCATGAAAGTAATAAGGTCAACAATGCTTTATCTAATGGCAACAATAATAGCAATAGTACCTTACACATTGACAGTAATAATGTTATTTCTTGCTAAGTTTTTTAAAGGTTTATTTATTAACAAGCTTACATTAACACTGCAATGAACTTACTGCGAAAATCCCCAAGTCGCCACACTCCGGCGCCTGTACAAGTGCACTGAAGGAGAATTTAGCACAGCCAATGCATCTAACCAGCACATCTTGCGGACTGTGGGAGAAAACCAGAGCACCCAGAGGAAACCCATGCAGACACAGGGAGAACGTGCAGATTCTGCACAGGCAGTGACTCAAGCTGGGAATCAAATCTGGATCTGTGGCATTGTGAAGCAGCAGTGCTAACCACTTCAGGAATGATGCTTTGCCTAATGATAATAAAAGCATTAGTCGCATTTTATCCAGTTGTAGCTATAATACTGGCAATGCTCTACATAAGAGTAGTAATAACAGTGGCAGTCCTTAATAGCAGTATTAATAAATAGCACTGTCCCTAATGTTACCAACATTCTTCAGTGTTTTACAGAAAGGCAGATGCTCTATTACTTTGTTTTGAAAAATCTGTTTGTTTTCACTTCTTTCTGGCTGTCTGAAGGAAATAATTGTACTCTACTTTCTGGGGTACTTGGAAAGTTCTGCCTCAGCCACTCCTGCAGCTTTAAATAATAACCTTTGTTTGCAGAATGAGATGGAAACAGAAAGATGGCAGGGCTCAAATTGTGGTCGGAACTTCCTAACACAGAAAACGATTTGATAAAGTTTAATTCAACACAGACCACAAAGGGTCCAAGATGCAATTTGACCAGAATGTTGAAGCATGAATGGACAAATATGGATTAATATTTGTGTGTGTGGATCTAGTCACGGCCATCAGTTTGCTGTGGCTCTTCAGAAAGTATCCAAAGCTAACTACATATTGTAGAATGATAGGCTTAAGAGATTCCTTCACTGAAACAGAAAATCTGGCATTTATTGGTTGCCTTTCATAATCTCTTTATAAGTTTATTTATTTATTAGTCACAAGTAAGGCTTATATTTACACTGTAATGAAGTTACTATGAAATTCCCCTAGTCACCACGCTCTGGTGCCTGTTCGGGCCAATACACCTGACCAGCATGTCTTTCAGACTGCGGGAAGAAACTAGAGCACTCGGGGGAAACCCATGCAGGCACAGGGAGAATGTGAAAACTCCACTCAGACAATCACCCAAGCTGGGAATTGAACCTGGGTCCCTGGTGCTGTGAGGCAGCAGTGCCACACTCTGTATCACCATGCTGCCCCAGGACATCGCAAAGCACTTTGCAGCTAATGAAGCACTTTTGAAGTATGCTGTAGGAAGTGCAGTAGCCAATTTGAGCACAGAACACTCCCACAAGCCGCAACCTGATAATGGGCTTGAGGGATGTTGACTGAGGGATAAGCATTGACCAGGACACTGGGGAAAATTCCCTGCTCTTCTTCAAAATAGTGTCATGAGATCATTTACGTCCATCATGGAGGACAAAAGGGGCCTCCATTTCTCACCTGCAAAACAGCACCTCTGACAGCGCAGCACTCCATCAGTACTGAACTGGAGAGTCCACCTAGATTTTTTTATGCTCATTTGGAAGTTCAGAAGGATGTTGGTGAGCTAATTGACCTTTCCATAATAATCCAGCAACTTTCGTGATCTGGTCACAGATGAGTGGATTTATTGAACAAAATTTGAAAGCTTTCAATTTGCATTTAAAACCTCTACCGGAAAATTTCTTGTCAGTCAGACAATCAGAAAGTGCTGTAGAATCCTTGGTATTTGAGTGAATTGCAGCTCAGCAGTGCAGACTTTGGGGGATGGAAGAATTTGTGTGTAAAATAGCATACGTAGAAACCAGGAACAAAAGAGGGAAGTTCAGAGTAAAACTGATAAAAATAGTGTCAGTAAAATTAAGATGAGAAATTTTGCACCAAAGAGTATGGGGGAGAAGTGCTACTAATGAGAAAGAGATTAACTACCAGATCTCAAGCATTTGCTGTTACCCTACCAGCGGTTTTTTCCTCATATAGGGGAGCAGTCTTCAAACCTTTTATGGACTTGGCCTTTATGGAAAGATAAGAGGTATTGAGGAGAAACAAGGGCTTAACATCAAAGAGGAAGCTGAGCTTCTGAAGGCAACTAACGAGAGTAATGGGGGAAGTGTGGTCAGAGAAGATTGTGAAGCAAAAAGATCAACAGGTTACGGAGGATTAAGCTTTCATGCATCACAGAAGTGGTAGATAAAAATAGGTCAAGGCATTAGTAAATGTAAATTAGTTCCATTGATAATAAGCTGATACGAATTTAGGTGCCATTAGATGGAAAGAGGTTGAGGCACAATAGGCAGAAATAGGTTAAGGTGATATTTGATGAAAATTCATTGAGATTCCTTTAGACAGTCAAGGATTGAAGTGGCATTGAAATGGGTTGGATTCAAATATTATTAGACAAATATAAGTTAACAATCTGCACCATTGGATAGAAATGGGGTGAGGTGCTTCAGTTGGAAGTGCTATTCAAAGACATAAGTTGAGGTGGTATTTTATTGGTATGAGTTAAGGTCACATTACATATCCATGCGTTGAGGTGGCATTAGACTTGCAGAAGCTGAAGTGGTATTAGGGAGTTGTGGATTAGGTAGCATTAGATGAATTCTGGTTTTTAGACCATTGTTCCAACAACACAAATAAAGAATGTGACAATTTTGCTGAGTGAACAGTCTTTGGCAATATGTGCTTGCTTTACTGCGTAGTGTTCTGCTTACTCGCATTAAAATCATAAGTAGACTTCATCAATGTTTTTATGCATAAATTGCAAAACACTTCACTCAGCAAAGATGACTTATAAAATGTTTGCATTTTCAGCATTGTCTTCATTCAACATCATTTTAAATTTTCTGGAAACTTTGATAGTTCTGGTGTCATTCTTAGCTGAAAGTCGTAGCTTTACAAACCACAGCCGGAACTTACCACTTTGACCCAGAGAATTATTTTACACTTGTCTCTAAGCAACCTAAACCTCAGTGGTCTAAGTGTTGTGAAAGAAGGAAGTAGTGTATCAAGGTTCTCTATACTAAGACACGCACAGACACACTGCTCCTCGCCTGTAGAAATTCATCATTTGCTTATTTAAAGGTCAATGCTTTAAATGAGATGAATTAAATTTATCTTCTCACCTTAGAAATTGGCTGAGCACTTGAACACTTACACATTGTGCTAACAATTCAGCTTTGGTCATTTCCAATGAAGAACATGATGACATATTCCCAAGAGAAAAGATTAGGCGCAATTCCCTTTCCATTTCTGTCAATCCTGAATCAATAATAAAATCTTGTCTCTGAGGCAGAAGATTGTGGGTTCAGGACCCAGCTAGCACTTCAGTGCAGTGCTGAGGGATTGCTGCATTCTCAGAGGTAATATTTTCAGATGAGATGTTAAACCAACACTCAGCTGTCTTCTCTTATAGACTCCATAAAGAGCAGGTGAATTCTGCTGGTGTTCTAGCCAATACTTATCCCTCAACCAGCACTTATAATAGATGTTCATTGCTCTTTATGGAAGCTTGCTGAACTCAAATTGACTTCCACATTTCCTACATTTCAATGTCAAATTTCATTTATGTGTCCCTTACAAGTAATAAGACACTTCATAGAGTTTTATCCAATGACATATGGAATATTATGAAAGGTAACCAAAAGCTTAGAACAATAGTCACTACAGACCTAAAGTGCTTTTTTTCAACTGTAAATTGCTTTGGGGTATCCTAAGGTTTTTGAACTGCCTATATACGTTCAATTCTTTCTTTTCATTTCATTCCTAGGATCCTGCCAAGTTAGAACAAGGAACAATACAGTGCAGGAACAGATCCTTTGGTCACCAGGCCTGTACTAATTCCATTCCTTATTTAGATCCACTACTTATTGCCCACACAAGTTGCTAGCCCACTGCTCAGGAGCCTATCAAGATTCACCTTGAACATTGCTAACATGCCTACTTCCACCAACTTTACTGGCAGTGCGTTCCAGGCCCCCATCATCCTCCGTGTAAAAAGCTTACCACGCACACCTCCCTTGAACTTTCCCCCCTCACCTTGCACCTGTGCCCTTTTGTTGAACTTTCCACCCTATGTATGCCTCTCATAATTTTGTAGATCTCTATCTGGTCACCCGTCAGCCTCCATCTTTGTAGTGAGAACAATCTGAGTTTATCCAACCTTGCCTCATACCTAAAACCCTCTAGACCAGGCAACATCCCGGTAAATCTTCTTTGCATCCTCTCCAAAGCACTCACGTCCTTCTGGTAGTGTGGCAACCAGAACTGCATGCAATATTCCAAATGTGGCATAACTAAAGTTTTATACAGCTGTAAAATAACTTGCCAAATTTTATACTTGATACCCTGGCCAATGAAGGCAAGCATGCTGCATGCTTTCTTGACCACCTTGTCCACCTATGTTGCCACTTTCAAGGAACTATGGACCTGTTCACCCAGTTCCCTCAGCATGTCAATGCTCCAAAGGGTTCTGCCATTTACTGTATAATTGACTTCTGAATTAGATCATCCAAAATGCACTACCTCACATTTGTCTGGATTAAAGTCCATCAGCCATTTCTCTGCCCAAGTCTGCAATTCATCTATATCTGTTGCATCATCATTTGACAATCCTCTTCACTATCTCCATCTCCATCAATTTTTCTGTCATCTGCAAACTTACTAATCAGTTAAATGCGCTCAGTTTTACCTATCTTAAATCATAGAATCCCTACAGTGCAGAAGGAGGCCATTTGGCTCATCGAGCCTGCATCAATAAGGCCCTATCCCAGGCCCTATCCTTGCAATCATCCCTCTAACCCACAGATCTTGGGACACTAAGATGCAATTTAGCATGGCCAATCTGCCTAATCTGCATATCTTTGGACTGTGGGAGGAAAGCAGGGCATCCGGAGGAAACCCACACAGACATGAGGATTGCACTCCATGCAATCACCTAAGGCCGGAATTGAACATGGGTCCCTGGCACTGTGTGGCAGCAGTGCTAACCGCTGTGCCACCGTGCCACCCGCTTGAAGGACTCAAAATAACATGTTTGCCTAATGTCCATTACCAGAACCTTAATATTCATCAACAAACCTGAAAAAAGCACTTCCACAATTGTGGTGCTATGAGCTTACTATAATAATGATTTTATTGTAAATACTGATATCAAACTGTGGTGTGCAATCACCTGGCTGTTGATTCCACAAGTAAACAGTTGGCCCCTAAATGATTCCCATCATGAAACCTGCTGTTGAGATGAGTTCTCTTTACAGTATGAGCAATCCACAAAGCTGAAATCACTTCATTTAGCCACCAGTAGCTGCTTTGCCTTGAGTAGATCGAATAATTCAGATAAATGAATCACTAAAAGCAGTCAAGTCTCTGCTTCCAATATGAACAGCACAAAATAAAATATTAATGGAAATGAGAGCAAAAAGTTGCAAAAGGGCTGTCAATCTGGGATTCTGCTAAGAATGAGACTGATAGCTATAAAGGTTACAGCCATTCCTTTGTGTTGAACCCCAACTCTTCCTTGGGCACTACAACTGAGTGGTTCTGTTGCTTCTTCAGGTGTTGGCCTGAGGTTGTGTAGGTTAGTGGTGGATTTGTGCTCACACTTTCAGCCTTTCTATCTCACTGTGAGGTGAGGAAGTTCGTCGACGAGAGAAGGTTCTCTGCTCAACCTCCTGAAAGTGATTACCATACAACCAAAACTCTCTAAACAACATCCGTATCTAACCATCTCCTGGTCTGACTCAGTTAACAAACACCATTGTTTCCATGGAGACCTGCTCTGTTTTGTACATGTTTTTGTTAATGAAAAAGTTGACATGAAACCGTAAACTCTGCCATTCAGCCAGGGCCTAACTATTAAGTGACAAACTTTTCACAATGTTACACAGTCCCAGGGTTTGTGTTGGATGGGATTAACACATCAGCTTTTCCCTCATTAAATGCTTTTGCCTGTATTTAAATTTTCATCTTGAAATAACTCCTCAGAAGTCAGTGTCCCTTCACCAGATTCCCTTTATTCACCAACTCAATTCCACTCCTAACAGTTCTTCAGGTGCAACATCAGGATCCAGAGTGCTAGTAACCCTGACACTCCTCAATGTATATACACATGACACTCCCTGATAGGGCAGGCAATCATTACCTTAATCAGGAGCTCGTACTCCAAGAAGCCAACCTCATGGGCCTCGTTGAGGTCATTATACCTCTTTCCTTCCTAAAGAAAGTGTTCCTTACTGGACTACAGTTGCTATGATGGCTGAATGTTCTCCAGTACCTATTGCATGAATTTTGGCAATGAGGTTTATCGGGTTTTGCAACACAAAGGGAATGACAGTCTAACGTTAGCTTATTCTCAGCATTTGTCATTCCCGTTATCACCAGCAAATTTTGGTACGTAACTCCTTATTTAGAGTTTCATTTAAGTTTTCACAATCATATCTCAACCTTTATCTTGGAAACCCTTGTGAATTTCCACCTGGTTCAGACACTTGTCTACTTCCACTAGAAACCCTCTGTGGTCGCAACATATACAGTGAGAGCAATTCA
This sequence comes from Carcharhinus amblyrhynchos, assembly GCF_965287045.1. Classification (NCBI taxonomy): domain Eukaryota; kingdom Metazoa; phylum Chordata; class Chondrichthyes; order Carcharhiniformes; family Carcharhinidae; genus Carcharhinus; species Carcharhinus amblyrhynchos. The sequence goes on from NC_137346.1 coordinate 32,482,808, forward strand.
AATGGATTAAGGTGCTATTATATTAGTATGAGTTAAGATCATTCACCGGACAGTTGACAGTTTTATATCGAATTCCTCTGATTGTGCTAATGCAATCCCCATTTGTCACATGTTGATATGAATCTGCTTGGAACATAACCTATAATTAACAATTTATTAATGCCTGCAAATTCCACACCAGCTTTTAGGAGATACCAGAATCCACTTTTTGTCACATTTTAGGTCCCACTCCAGGTTTTAGTTCTATCGTTGCCAGGTGTTGTTATGTTTGTCTGCTTATCCAACACTAACTTAGATATTTGGCACCACCACATTTGTCTAACTGGAGTATGGATGGGACATATATATATGGGTGGTTGACAGTAGAATGGATGTAAGACTTCTCTATCTGAATTTGTCTTACCAGCCTGCATTGGCATAGCTTTCTGGCCCTAACACCTGGAACATGAGATGAATATTGTTCTCCAGCGTAGTCCAAAGTTACCTGATGTTGAAGCTACCAATCTAATTTCAGAAACTGGGATGAGATTTCATCCAATTTCTCTCCAATTCTACCTGTATAACTTAATGAAATTGGAAATCACTACAACTCCATGATCATCCCAAAAATCCTGACAACCATCAATGAAAACCACAACCTTCCTTTGTAGCAATACTCTGCTATTAGAGGCAAACTAATTTAATAAGTAGCACAATTTAAATTGAAGAGATCTTAAATCTTAAAGAAAAGGTACAAACTAACCATGCTAGCCAATTACTGGGCCTTCTGGTAGAAATTATAGCAGAGTGTGTAAGGTACTAGCTAGTTCAGTGAGCTCAGGGTATGATGCAGAATAAGATCAACAGCATGGATTCGATCACCATATTGGCCAAAGGCCTACATTGTCACCTTGTTCCATAGTCATATTGTGGCGTAAAACAGAATTAGCAAGCAGAGTAACACCAGCCATCCACTGCAGCTACCCAGACATCCTGGGTCATCCATGTCTCTGGGGTGATGCAAGCATCCAAAAGAGTGGGGCATCCTTGCGTCATAAGAATGCAATTCTTTATTGTAGGTTTAACTGTAAAATGTTTGTACAGTAAGTCTCACAACACCAGGTTAAAGTCCAACACCTGACAAAGGAGCAGCACTCCAAAAGCTCATGATTCCAAATCAACATGTTGGACTTTAACCCGGTGTTGTGAGACTTCTTACTGTGCCCACCTGAGTCCAACACTGGCATCGCCACATTCTAAAAAGTTTGACCTTTGGAATCACTTCCAGCTTGGACATATCTAAACTGAGGAATATTTATGCTACAGCAGAATCTCATGGCAAATATCGATGTTAATGTGTCTGGAACTCTTCACCCTTCATCAATAGAAATCACCACCAGTATTTGCACAGACCTTAAAACAGATTCACTTACTGTGAATCATAAACATAAACACAGGGATGATAATTGAGTGCTAAACTTTTCACTTCTGGAATACACCATCAGTGTTAACAAAAGTCTACTTACAGACACTTCATTCATTCCTCCCATTTTACACTATCTGCACTAGCATGGGACTTATTATAGGACACATTACCCCCAATTTGCACAGCAGCAAGTCTGATTATACATCACTTCACCCTTCACTCATGCTTGTGTTATGAAAATTAGCACATGTTTTATTATAAGGCATTTCATTCCCAGCGCACATTATCATTGTTAGTATGGGTCATTTTATATAACACTTCATCTTTCATTCTGAGTACACATTATCTGTGTTAACATGGGTTGAGCATAGTCACTTCACCCTCTACTCCCATTGCATGCTGTCAATATTAGTGTAGGCCTGATTACAAGATTCTTCATCATTTGCTCTGAGTTCCCTTTCTACAGGTTAATATGAGTTTGATTGCAGTGCAATGAATCGGTGCCTAATTTATTTTCATAAGAAAAAATGTGCATTTTTATAATGTCACTCACAACCTCAGGATGTTACAAAGTGCTTTACAGTTCAGTATCTTTGATGTATTGTTGGCATTGCAATATAGGAAGCAGACCTTATTTAGAAACAGTTGATCTTCGCACTAATTGATTATGGATTGAGAACTGGCAGATACAGAACAAGCTTCAAAACTCTGGAGGAGAAATCATCAACTCTAAACGTCAGTATCTCTGAGCTCTGAGTCTAAGTTATTTTTAACAGCGATACAAATAGATGACACTTTAAGTCACTTAAAGACTTTTACTTAAATCTGTAAGTAAACGACTTTTATTCAGAATAGAATTCAGACGAACACTCGTTTTCCCTGTACACAGCCTTCAGGGGCGACAAAGAGATTGCAAAATTTATCAGTAAGATTTAATTTTAAACTCTTTCCCGACAATGTATTTTGCCAGTGTAATGTGTTATTTCACATAAACAGTACCACATTGCAAGCTAATCTGTGTTACAACTGTCACACTAATGGAAGCTACTTAAACATCAACTGAACGCTAAAGTTGAGAATAATACGTTTGAATACAGTCCTCCAATTATGTTTCCTGCTCATTATGTATGTATTATTTTATTAATTAAAAGCTCAATCTATCATACTACTACACATGGCTAGTTTGCCATGTGTGTGGTTGGATTAAGCTGTGACGAGGCTGGCATGTGTACCAGAGGGTACACATTGTGGGTAGATTGCATGGTTACATACATTGGGTGGGACTTTCCAGCTGCACTTGCTCCAAAACTGGAAAAACCTGTCCAAGGTCAACAGATCTTTGCAACTTCATTGTCGTCAACTTCAGGAAGCATAGTCGAGAATATACCCCTGTCTACATCAATGGGGACAAAGTAGAAATGGTTGAAAGCTTCATGTTTTTAGGTCACCAACAAACTGTCCTAGTTTCCCCATGCTGACACTACAGTTAAGAAAGCCCACAATTCCCTCTACATTCTCAGAAGACTTAGGAAATTTGCTATGTCAGCTATGATGCTCACTAACTTTAACAGGTGCACCATAGAAAGCATTCTTTCTGGTTATATCACAGCTTGGTATGGCTCCTGCTCTGCCCAAAACCACAAGGAACTACAAAAGGTCGTGAATATAGCCCAATCCATCACACAGCCTCCCACCCATTAACTCTCTACTCTTCCCGCTGCCTCGGAAAAGCAGCCAGCATAATTAAGGGCCCCATGCACCCCGGACATTCTCTCTTCCACCTTCTTCCGTCAAGAAAAGAATACAAAATTCTGAGGTCACATACCAGCCGAGTCAAGAGCTGCTTCTTCCCTGCTGCTGTCAGATTTTTGAAAGGTTCTACCTCATATTAAGTTGATCTTTCTCTACACCCTAGCTATGACTGTAACACTATATTCTGTACTGTTTCCTTTCCTTCTCAATAAACGGTCTGCTTTGTCTGTATACTTTTTGCTGTATACTAACACATGTGACAATAATAAATCAAATCAAATGTGTAAGCTCTAGATGCAGAAATGTGGCCAAGGACAAACAATAGATAAAAAAAAGTAGCTAAAAGTGAAAACAACCATATTCCACTAAAACATTGCTGGACATCACCAGGAGACATCAGTGAGAACATCCAGAACATTGTACAACAACATCTGTGTGAGCATTGACAAAAGCACAAATGAGTGCTTATTATGCATATATATTGACCCAACAAAAATGTCTGATGTGGAAAGTTGTGGCTAATGACAACTGGTTGGAACAGCCACAAGGGGATAAGATATAGGGGATTCCTGAACATCCGTTTGCCATTGGGAAGCTACCTTTACATATTTCATAGCTGCTAAATACCCCCTTTCCTCAAGGCCCAGCACATCCTACTATAGCTATGGACACTTTGTGCTTCATGTTTCTATCAATATTTCCTCAGGAGGTTAGTACTTCCAAGCTTGATAACCACCTAGCTTTTCCACATAGCCCAGTGGAGGCTAAGTTCCAAAGCAGCCATTAATCCTTGCAGGTAGAAACAGTTGTATTGCTGCATGACTTCTGAATGAATTCCCGGCAATTCAGCTATCATATTTTCTTCTGCAATGAAAAGAACAAAATGCATTGCAAACTCTCTATTCACAGCTACAGTAGGATGTGCTGGACCCTGGGAAAAGGAGATATTGATCAGCTATGAAATATGCAAACTCTGTTAACTGTATGGTTAGGTTAGATTAGATTAGATTGTATTAGGTGTTTATGATAGATTGCAATTAGTTTGCCAGAGGACTTTTGTAAAGCATCCATCCTAGTTCTATATGATGATCGAACTCTCACTAACATACAATAATAAGGCTGAAATAACCACATTATCTATCTTTTGGACTCCACTTTCAACACAATTCTGGAAAAAAAATCGTTCCCAGTGCTTTATGGGTTCTATCAAGTTCACTCCAGGTTGTAATGTGGTGTCCATAGCACACATGACCACATTTGTGCACCAGGCACTATATCAGTAGTGTGTGTGCCCTCAACATCCAGCAGAACAGGTATACGATGATGTCCATCAGTGTGAAAGTGATGATTTGATCCTAGTACTGTGGTTTTGGAGTTCCATGCTTCAGCCTTTGCCTCCTACAGCCTTGGACTGAATATAATGTTAAGCAGCTTAAAAGACCCCTCCTTCCAATCCATTAGGGTGATTTATAGGGATCATAAATTACTTATCAGACACAGGAAAAAGTCTCAAACACCAGATTAAAGTCCAACAGATTTATTTGGAATCATGAGTTTTTGAAGTGCTGCTCCTTCATCAGATGAGTGGAAGGCTGCCAATTGTGGGAAAAGCAGTAGATAGCCATGGAGGATGACCTCGAACAGCTCTGAACCCAGGAAGCCTAGCTTCAGGCTTTGGGCTGCACTATCACACCATGGATAGCAGCAAGTTGGGTTGGCTCATTGACGGATTATCAGAGGCAGTGGCACAGAAGCAGAGGTGTCATAGTCATAGATACATAGAGATTTACAGTATGGCCATTTGGCCCTACATGTCCATGCCACCCTCATTTTTTTAAAATCCCTAAGCTAATCCCAATTGCCCACATTTGGCCCGTATCCCTCTGTATCCATCATACCCATATAATTATCTAAATACTTTCTAAAAGATAAAATTGTATTCGCCTCTACTACTACTTCTAGCAGCTTGTTCTGGACACTCACCACCCTCTGTGTGAAAAAACTGCCCCTCTGGACACTTTTGTATCCCTCCCATCTCACCTTAAACTATGCCCACTAGTTTTAGACTCCCCTACCTTTGGGAAAAGATATTGACTATTTACCTTGCCTATGCCCTTCATTATTTTATAGACCTGCATAAGGTCACCCCTCAGCCTCCTATGCTCCAGAGAAAAAAGTTCTAGTCTATTCATCCTCTCTTTGTAACTCAATCCGTCAAGTCCCGGTAGCATCCTAGTAAATCTTCTCTGCACTCTTTCTAGTTTAATAACATCCTTTCTATAATAGGGTGACCAGAACTGCACACAGTATTCAAAGTGTGGCCTTAGCAGTGTCTTGTACACCTTCAACAAGACATCCCAACTCCTCTATTCAATATTCTGATCGATGAAACCAAGCATGCTGAATGCCTTCTTCACCACTCTGTCCACCTGTGACTCCAATTTCAAGGAGCTATGAACATGTACCCCTACATTCATTTGTTCTGTAACTCTCCCCAATGCCCTACCATTAACTGAGTAAGTCCTGCCCTGGTTCAATCTACTAAATTGCATTACCTCACATTTGTCTAAATTAAACTCCATCTGCCATTCGATAATCTTCCTCATTGTCCACTATGCCACCAATCTTGGCGTCATCTACAAATTTACTAACCATGCCCCCTATTTTCTCATCCAAATCATTAATATAAATGACAACTAACAATGGGCCCAGCATTGATCCCTGAGGCACTCCGCTGGTCACAGGCTCTAGTTTGAAAAACAATTCTCTACAACCACCTTCTGGTTTCTGTCAAGAAGCCAATTATTTATCCATTTAGATACCTCACCCTGGGTGCCATGAGATTTAACTTTATGCAACAATCTACCATGCGGTACCTTGTCAAAGGCCTTGCTAAAGTCCATGTAGACAATATCAACTGCACTGCCCTCATCTACCTTCTTGGTTACCCCTTCAAAAAACTCAGTTAAATTTGTGAGACATGATTTTCCACTTACAAAGCCATGCTGACTGTCCCTAATCAGTCCTTGCATCTCTAAATGCCTGTAGATCCTGTCTCTCAAAATACCTTCCAACAATTTTCCCACCATAGATGTGAGGCTTACTGGCCTGTAGTTCTCAGGCTTTTCCCTGCAGCCCTTTTTAAACAGAGGCACAACATTTGCCACTCTCCAATCTTCAGGCACCTCACCCGTGACTATCAATGACTCAAATATCTCAGCTAGGGGACCCACAATTTCTTCCCTAGCCTCCCACAATGTCCTGGGATACACTTCATCAGGTCCTGGGGATTTATCTACCTTGATGCGCTTTAAGGCTTCCAGCACTTCCTTCTGTGTAATACGTACACTCCTCAAGACATCAATATTTAATTCTCCAAGTTCCCTAACATCCATGCTTTTCTCAACAGTAAATACTGATGAGAAATAATCGTTTAAGCTCACCCATCTCTTGTGGGTCCGCACATAGATGACCTTGTTGATCCTTAAGGTGGGAATATGAAAGAAATCACCTTGATTCTGGACAATAAATTCATGCTGGGTGCAGCCACTGCCAGTTTTGCAGGATATTGCTTCAGCACTATTAGATCCCCATTGGAGTAAAGGTTGTTGGAATGTTGCAACACTCTGCAAATCCCTTGAATACAGGTCTTCACAGTAACGATGGCACCAGTCTGAGCTTGCATCAGTCTGCGGTTTCACTACAGTACACAAACATGTGATAGCAGCTTCTTGCACTGCAGTGAAGGCTGAGGTATCAGCTATCAGGGGCTGCATCATGTTTGGGTCTACAAGTGTATTGATGGAGTTGACCGCCAATTCCTGCTAGAAAGGATGAGCTCTGAGCTCTGCATAAAGCTTTGTGCCAACATGCAGCCAGAATCCTCCATTCTGTCTGATTTTAAACTCAGGTTTTCTGGCAGGCCTCCCAATGGACCAAACATTTTGTTGTGTACACCCATTAGTCTTTTCTCTGTACCCTGGCCCATCAAAGGTCTCTGCAGTAAAGCTAGCGTGGAACCTTTGTCCTCCAACAAACTGAACCTGAGCTATTCTTGCCTTTTGGCCTGACTGCAGCCCCCATGTGCCCAGTGCATCTTACCACATGACAATACCATACCTATGTTACCCTATGGCATCTTAATCTTACTCCCCCAACCACCACCACCCCTCACCCACCCCAGGCCCCCAGCTGCCATCTGTGAGACTGAAATCAAATGATGATATGCCTTCATCATCATTGTCTTCTTGACTTTCCTCCACTGCCTAGCTAACTCGTAATCCATGGCATTTGAAAGGGAAAGATCCTGAGGTAAGGTTGCAGTTAAGAATCATAGAATAGAATCATAGAATCTCTACAGTGCAGAAGCAGGCCATTCAGCCCATCGGGCCTGCACTAACAACAATTCCACTAAGCTCTATCCCCATTACCCCATGTATTTGCCCTGCTAGGGGGCAATTCAGCATGGTCAATCCCCCTAACCCACATATCTTTGGGCTGAAGGGAAGCATGCATTCTCACACCAGTTGCAGTTTCGCAGTCAGAGATTGTGGAATGAGGCTGAAGTGGGATGTGAAATGGCCTATTGGGCAGAACTATATCACCATCCTCAATGACTTTAGTCCATCATTGACCATAGCCTCAGCAATGGTCAGGCTAATATTTGCCAACTACATCTCCACCACTGGAGATGTGCAGGTGCAGGTGTATCTGTCCTCTGGTTAGTTCCAGCTGCTTCGGTTATGCATCATCTTTCCCCGCAAGAGACAGGGAAGTGGGTCAATGACTGTCATGCAATATTTTTGGA